>NC_090024.1:116953238-117553238 GCF_037176765.1 Anolis sagrei
CTACCATATTAACCAGGAGTATGATTTTACAAAAACTATCCAGACCCTTCTAGAAATCTGCAGCTTCTATGTGGAGTTTCAAGGCAGGAAAAGTAGATGGAGGAGGCAAAAGAATGGTCTACCTCAAGGAAGCATTCTTGCACCAACCTTGCTTAACAACTTTACTAATTATCAGCGACAGCCACTATTATTTATTTATTTATTTATTTATTTATTTATTTATTTACTATTCTTGTATACCGCTGTATCTCAAGCCCGAGGGCGACTCACAGCGGTTTCCAAACAGCAAACTACTCTCAAAGAGCTTTATATATGCTGATGGCCTTGGCCTAACAACACAAGCAAAAGACTTTGAAAGGGTCAAAAACCAACTTACTAAAAGATCTCGCAAGCTACTACAAAGATAACCACCTAAAACCTAGCCCTGCCAAGACACAAGCATGTGCTTTCCACCTACAGAACCGTGAAGCCAATAGGAAATTGAAAGTTACCTGGGAAGACCAAGAGCTTGAACACTGTTCCCATCCTAAATATCTTGGTGTCACCTTAGATTGAACACTAACATTTAGGAAACACTGTATGAATGCCAAACAGAAAGTAGCTGCATGCAATAACATCCTGTGGAAACTTACTAGTAGTGCATGGGATGCAGAGTCAAAATTAATAAAAACTGCAGCCCTGACCTTGTCTTATTCAACTGCTGAGTATGCCTGCCCTGTTTGGCATAAATCTGCCCATACAAAGCAGGTGAATATAGCACTGAATGAAACATGTAGGATAATCACAGTATGTCTCAAACCTAAACCTGTTTATAGACTCTATAAGCTGGCATTACCCCCTCACGCCCCAATTGAGCAGAGGTGGGGTAATGGGTTAAACCTTTGTGTCAGCTGGACTGCTGACATGAAGGTTGCCAGTTTGAATCCATGAGACAGCGTGAGCTACTGTCTGTCAGCTCTAGCTTGTGGGGACATGAGAGAAGCCTCCCAGTAGGATGGTAACACATCAGGGCATCTCCTGGGCAACATGTCTGTAGATGGCCAATTCTCTCACACCAGAAGCAATTTGCAGTACGTTCTCAAGTCACTTCTGAAATGGCAAAAAGAATCCCGCCCCCCGATATGCGATGGGTAGTTGTTGCTAACTGTGAGAGAAATAAGGTTGAACACTGTGAAAGTCACTCACTGTATGGCTACCAGCCTCCTCCCAGTGGACTCAAATCAAGGAAAAGTTTAATGAGAAACATTACTCCTCTTAATATTCCACAACAGCAAGAATAGCCCTCTGGGCAAAATAAATAAATAAATAAATAAATAAAAGAAATTAGTCACTTCCAACTGGATGGCCCCCATGAGGGTCTTCCTCCAGGAACAAACCAAGAATGGGTATGTGGAAGTCCCTGAACAGACTCAGAAGTGGTGTTGGCCGATCAAAAGACAACCTGGCTAGACGAATTCTCCACCTTGTGCGACGGTAGAGCAGAATAAACTCAGCACCTCTATGCTTGCCCACAAAGCTCTGCCTCATGCACAGAGGATGAACTGTATCAAGCTACAGAAAATGCAGTTGCCATTGCCTGGTTTTGATCTAAAATTATTTAGCCGCTTGTACTCCCTCTATTTTATCAGTTTTATACTAATATATTTATGCAATGCTTTTGACACTAAATAAATAAAAGGAGCTAATCCAATAAAGCAGCAGCAGAATTTATTGCCAAGGGTTTCTCAGTAGGTTTTTGCACCCCAGTAACTGCATTTCTCTGGTATCTCCTTCTTCAGCAAGGCAGGCAGTTTTGGTGAACCACACAAAGCAAAAAGTTGTCAAAGACTGGGGGAAGCAAGGGCCTCATCAGCAAGACAGCAGAAGACCAGTCTCACATGTATTACTCAAGTGGGTTGTTGAGCAGCTCAAGAAGATCTGTGGCACTACTACAAAGCTAAGTTATTTTCAGCTGCATTCACTGTGGTATCATTTGGGGCCCGTAGGATTGGGGAGCTGGTGGCGGACTCAAAAAGAAAAAGATCAGGGAGGGCTCTGCAGTTAGAAGATATCACATTAAGAGTGTGTGAGCTTTCCATTAGAGGTAGGCAGGCAAAACCAATCAGCAGGGAAGAAGGGCTAAGAGTGCACTGAGAGGTGGTGATAGTTACTTTGTTTTCCAATATCTTGAATAGATGTAGACATTAGATGGTGAGAGCTAACAGTGATGGGTGGTCAGTGGAAGCATACATGTTTGTTGGATTCACCTTCTTCCTAGACATCTGCAAAATCAGACCAATGTGCAATGCCAGTGATGCATGACCTCACCAGAGCTTAGACACCCATTATTTTTGACTGGATTAAAGGTTTGCAGCAGCTAACCCCTTGGTGTCACCTTTTTGGCAGTTGACATGGCCCTGGATCTGGTTCTGGCTCATTCTCCATTATGGGAGGGGTAATATGATTGTGTACTGAGGGAGGGGAGTGTTGCTGTGCAGGGAGTCAGGTGCTGTATTGGACAGGAACTTGTGCTATAACACACACACACACTAGTTTGAGCAATTTCTGGCTAGGTTACACCATCTGGATCCTGTCTGGAGCTCCTTCCTTGGTGTCATTGGACCAGCAGGGAGGCTGTCTGATGCTGCGATCCAGAACCCATGTGTGGCTGCCAACCCTATTTCAGCTGTAACCAATAAACAACTTGTGGCCTTTGTTTTACTAACCTGTGTGTGGTGTTTACTTTGTTTGGGAGTAGGGGTTTGTTGCCTTGCATGTGAAATTATATTTCATATAGTAAAAGGGCCATTTTTCTTGACAAAGCAGACATTCACATAAAAGGACAGTAGTAGATTTGCCATGTGAATATAGTTATTGGCAATCACTTGGTTTTGGAAATAGAAGCGTCATCACTGCTACATGTTGGTTTTAAGATATTCAGAATAATCCTTTGTGGAAAATACCGACTGAGAACTGTAAAAAGAAACTAGAGTAAGATTTCAAGGAAGATCAAGAATACGAAAGACATTCAATGACATTAATGTGATGACATCCATAATGGTTTATTACTGTGTCATATTCTCCGAGGACAGTGTATAGGCATGAATGACTGTCACTTATTCACAATGTTTAGACTAATTGAATTCTCGGACAAGTTTATGTACAGAAAGAAGGTAAAATAATCATGAAAGGAGTGCTTGAGCACAATGTCACAACAACTCATAAGTCATGAGAAGGAGTGTAGGGAAAAGATTGGGAAAGATTATGGTGGCTGTATAGACTGATCCAGAAAAGAGGATTAGTCTGTAGCTTTGTGTCAGAGATGTATGAGTGAATTCAATATTGGATGCCTCTATTGTATATTTCTGAAAGAAAAGAATGGGCTTGGACTTCATAGCACATTTGGCAGGTGGCTACTGGAACCAGGTATTATGTAATTGGTCTGTGCTGGACATAATTATCAAACTGTGCAATTTGGTTGAACTCCACTCTATTGTATGACAGTGGGCCCTGGATCGGATTTTCTAACTCTCCCCTACAGGACGGCGAGTGGGGGGGATCCCGTGGTTCCCAGGGGTGCTGTGTTTTATTGCCCAGTATTGTGCTGGTGCCCCTCTGCTGGGTTTTGCAGTATCGGTCAGCAGCGGGCTGAGAGATCATGATCCAGAACCCATGCCTGGCAGCCAACCCTTAGTTCCTGTAATCAATAAATAAGTTGTGGCCATTTTCATCCCAACACTGTGTTTCAGTCGTCTTTCACCGAGGGGCAGGAGAGGGGTCGCCCATCCACACGCAAAGGCCTGCAAAGAAGAAAAAAAATCAATGGGGAGAATAAAGTTTCTACCAGGAGACAAACCTGTATTATTGCAGTCATAGTCAAGGTTGGGAATTCTGGTAGTGAATCAACTCTGAGTTTTGTTAGAAACCTTGGAATCCATCCAAGGTGCTATGCCTATTTTGTGGCTAGGGCTCAGCATGTTGGAAAATTCCTTTAAACTTCAGCCTAAAACATAGAATTAATTAATCTCTTTTCTAACATGGAAGTCACCACCTTTCATTGAGTTTTATTTGTCAAACTAATTGAAAGCCTTTGACACTGGGGATCAGAGGGATGTGATGTTGGCCTTCCTGTCCCTTCCTAGCCAGCGCAAAATAAAAAATATCCCTCTCCCCCATGACCATTGGATCTAAAAGACAAAACTGGACAGTTTTTCTGCACAGTAGAATTAATTTAGTTTGACACTCCTTTAATTGTCATGGCTCAATGCTAAGGAACCCTGGGGGTTAAAGTTTCATAAAGTTTTTAAGCCTTCTCTGCCTTTGGAAGAGAAGGTTAAAGACCTTGTGTGCTTTTGACAGTTGTTTGGAAGAGGGAATTTCAGAAGATATATCTTTTCACCCAAACGGCACCTGCTGAAAATCTCTCTTTCTACACAACCATTAAAGGCACAGAAGCTCTGACCTGTAATTCACATGGTACTCATATCTGGAAGGGATGGATCACTGGTCACACAACAGTCCCCCATACATTGTCCTATTACTGTTTCAATTTTAGATTTTTTAAATATTTTATGCTGTTCAATGCCTGTAATAAATCTTTGGCTAGATTTGATCTTCAGTGAATTTTCTTTGCCCAGCACTGAAAGGAAGACAAAGATGTTGCATATCATCCTTCTCTCTCTCTCTCTCTCTCTCTCTCTCTCACACACACACACACACACACACACTTACACGCGCGCACACACACACACAAAACTGGTAGGAGATTATGGAGATTTCTGCATTATCAAAGGCAATGACACTTTTCAGAGTTATATAGGACACAGTTGTGCCTCTGTTCCCAAGGAGAAGCCTATCATCTATAATATTTAGGGGAAAAGTGCAAAGTGAGGGAAGGACAGAAGAAAAGCATCCATATACCATTATTTCAACAAAGGTTTTCAGCTAAAAAAAAGACAAAAAATGAAAGTTTGAAAAGATGGGAAGCAATCATAGAAATGAATAATAATATTACCCTGAAGAAAATGGTTTCAAATCATGTCTGGAAACCATTTTTAACAACTGAGTGTTAGACTAAAAATAAAGTTCACTGATAAGAAAGCATGAAAAATGAGCTTAACAGTATTTTTACAAACAAAACCAGAATATCCTAGCCACAATTTAACTTAGCATTATCTGCACTGACACTTACAAATTATCTGACTCTCTCTGGAGTTTCTTGATGTTTGCCCTCCACACACAGCCAGGTCATGTTCTGTACTCACCTGACAATACCAAACATAAGGAGCTTGGAATTGTCCCATAATCAAAATAAAAATGTTATTAGGACTCATACGAACAAGACAAGGCTTCTTTAGCAAAGCCAGCATGTCATTTCATAAAGAAGCTTAAAAGGGAAGGTAGACAAAAGTATGTTCTTGGAGTTTTCTTTCCTGGCAGTGAACTATATGGGCCTTTCGTCTCAAAGTTCCTGGGGAGGAAGCTGAGTTTTATCCTTTGAATATCTTTGGTTCCTCATCCGACAGCAGCTCTGCATATAATGAAGTTTTATAGCTGGGAGGTAGAATAACCCTTTGGAATCTCTCTGTCCTTAGGTTGTCCTACATAGAGGGAGAGCAAGCAATATATAATGTTTCCCTGTCCATTTCAAAAGTTGAAGGCAGTATTCTGGTTTCCTTCAGGGCTGGAAGAAGAGACGGTTGAGAGGCAGGGAGAGAGTTTCCTCTACAAAATGTAAAGCTTTCCATTTATCTTTATACCAATTGATTTGTTCTGTATAAATGTGATGCAGGCTATATAGATAACATCCTAGGCACACTGGGATTTGAAAGAATACAGAAAAGAGGACGGCATTACAGGAAAGGAGTTGGAGTTTTTAAAGTGCAGGCAAGTTTCTTGTTTAATTGGATACTGTACATACATCTTTTATATGAGTGTAGTTCAGTCTCAGAATTTGTGTGTGTGTGTGTGTGTGTGTGTGTGTGTGTGTGTGTATGAGGAGGGGGAAATGATTGCAAAATCAACCTGGATTCCAATTCACATGTTTAGATTTAATTTTGGGCAGAATGTTACCTTCCATTAACTCTGTGATGGTAAATCTTGAAGTGCAGGCATATATGGACCTCTTCACACTTCTTTGGGGCTGTGCCATTTTGCTGGCAGTTGCCAGCAAAACTGTAGGTGTGCAGGGTGCTTCTGGCTACCTTGCATGCCCTCCCCCTTCTCTTCAGGCTGTCTCATGTACCCTCCCTTTCCCCCCATCAGACGAGGACAATGGGACAAGGTGCATTGGCACTCTGTACCCATCACATGGGGGAAAGGGCTCAAAAATGCGTAAGAGCTACCCAAAACCCACTTACCTTTCCTTAGTTGCTGAGGAAGCATTTTGAAAATTTCCTTGGCACTTAGAGGGTAAATGAGGCAGGGTCTACCAAGCATCATGTGATGGTACTCATCTGACCCTGTCCCCAGAGTGCTTCAAAAGGACAAAATGCCCCAGTATGATGAAGTGGATAATGGAAAGCTGAAAAAATCCAAAGAAATGGCACACAAAAACATGCTATAAATATTTATCAGACTACCTCCTCCAAGACTACATTAGTGAAAGGAAAAGTTACTACAGGATGGGCCAACCCAGAAAGCCATGGGAGGCAAAATGGAAACATTTAATTTACAGAATAAGGGAGAAAGATAAATATAAAGAATTAAATAAGATTATCCTCATGATTAAACAATCATAACCAGTAAACTGTTCCTGGGGAGGGAGGGGAGGGAGAGGGGAGGGAGGGAGAGAGAAAGAGGAGAAATGATGTAAACATGTGATACTAAGGGAAAATGTGTAGCATCATTCAAAATAATTTTGAAAATAAAAAAGGCAAAAAAATGGATATTGTCATTTTTCCAGCAAATTTCATGAACTATTCAAAAAAACAG
The DNA here is from genome assembly GCF_037176765.1 of Anolis sagrei. Classification (NCBI taxonomy): domain Eukaryota; kingdom Metazoa; phylum Chordata; class Lepidosauria; order Squamata; family Anolidae; genus Anolis; species Anolis sagrei. Next base: position 116,960,151 of record NC_090024.1, read on the forward strand.
ATTCCAGTGTTGATCGACGTCAAAGGAAGCTTTTGGCTGGAATTCCGATGGCAAATGTACTTGTTTAAAAGTTAATTATAACTTAAAGCAGGGTGTAGTGGCAGCAACTGATATCAGCAAAGCATTTTCCATCATCTAACCAGATGCCAATGGAAAATCTTGAAGCAAGACACCCTAGAAACAGATACAGATGCTCCCCATGAATTACCCCCAAGCCCATGTCCAATCCCATTTGAATCCCATTTGAAAGCAAGTTGCTGGCCATAAGTATATCTTATGGTAGCAAATTCTAAAGTGATTTAGGCCTAGAAAGCTCTAGACCTGAAGCCAGGGCCCTACTAGATCACTATTCTTACCCAACTCCCTGCTGGGGTTGTGGATGGCCTTGCTCTGACTTCATACAAGGAGGGATCCTATACCTCCTTGAGCAAATGTAACCCTGCCAGGAAGTAATTCAAGTTGGATGTGGGATGGGGTCTTGTAAATTTCATCCTGAATTTGATTTCCCACTGGAAAGCACTGAGCACCTAGATATTTTCTTACCACTGGCCTCGCAAGCACATCTGGTGGGGACGAGGGACAAGGCCTTCTCGGTGGTTGCCCCTCGACTCTGGAACTCTCTCCCACTGGAGATCAGAACTGCCCCTTCTATCCTGACATTTAGGAAACAGGTGAAGACTTGGTTATGGAGACAGGCATTCGACAAGTGAGCCAACACCCTGAGATATGGATGGAGGATGATGAGCAACGATTTTAGTGTGACGACTGACCATTATAGTTATTGATTGTAATTGCTGTTTAAATGTTTTACTGTAATATGTATTATGATGTTTTATTGATTGTATGTGATATTATGGTCTGAGTCCCTCAAGAGAGGTGAGAAGGTCGTTATACAAAACTTTTAAATAAATAAATAAATAAATAATACACCTGTCAACAAACCATGATTGTCTGCTCCTCATCTCCCTAGAAAGTTTTAGCATCTTCATTCTTTCCTACACAGCTTACTTTATATTCATCATTTCTTAGTCATGCTGCAGGGAAGATTGATTAGCTGGTTCTTGCTCCAAAGCAGAGAAAAGGGTAGGAAGGCAGGCAGACATGGGAGGCAGAAGACAGCCTGCCAGACACCAGCCTTGTCAGTCCTAACTTACTCTCATTATAGAGATTGTCTCATCGAGAGGTTGCTACATCATTTCTTTCCTTTACCTGTCATTGGTGGTCTGGTGCGTTTCCCAAGATCAACAACAACAACATAACAACAACAACAACAACAACAACAACAATTTCATTACCAACTTCTTCCTGTGGCTCAAGGCAGGGTACAACATCATTTAAACTAGAGATTTTTTTGTTATTTATTTGTCCAGTTGCTCCCGACTCTTTGTGATCTCATGGACCAGCCCACACTAGAGCTCCCTGTCTACCGTTGGCACCCCCAACTCCTTCAAGGTCAAGAGATAAAACAAGAAATAAAACACTATTAAAGCACATACGAGAAGACACACAGAGTTAACATACAACTTAAAACCCACTAATGAAAGGCAGATTAAAATTCATAACTTAAAATTGACTGGATAGGCCTGACAGAAGAGATAGGTCTTCAGTTGCTTCTTAAATTCTAACAACTGACTTAGCTGTGAAATCTCTTCCGGCAGGCCATTCCAATGTCTTGGAGCAGCTAATGTAAAGGTCCTCTGGATAACAGTTGCCAACTGGACAAAAATATACTGCTAGGGCTTTTAGTTCCATCAACATCATATGCAACCTCAGCAGAATTTTTCAAGCTCCATTGTTTATGGGTGCATATAAATGTCATATATGCAGTACATGCTCCTCGCTAACCATGTAAATCTGGAAACTTGCTCTTTATTTTTCTTTTTCACATCATTTTCATCCCATATGAATTAAATGTATTTGCTAATATTTCATAGATTTTCCTTTGCCTTTCTTCTGCAGATCTGGCTAGATGAAGCAGATCATTTAAAAACAGAATGCTCTAATAATTATGCTAAAGCTGAAGAAGTTCACAAAACACATTTATTCAGCATAGGAGGAAACCATCTCCTTACAGATATTGTACAAAGCAAGGCTGTAGAAATGCTGTTATTCAAAGAATAGCTCACAAATGCAAAGTACAGTCAGCAGCCCATCAGATCATTTAGGAAACCACAACTATTCATATCTTTTGCTAATGTCAGTCGCAAAGATTGATTTCACACTGCACAAGGTCATTGAAGGAAAGTTAGCTGCTCTTACAAAAGGAGAGTGAGGGTTTTTTTCATTGCAGGAGCTCACAGATTGTCCAACATCAACAAATGTTTCAGTAATCAAAATGAAGGAAGAAAGTCTGAATAGAGAATTATATCAAGTGCTGAATCTAACCATTCCAGAAGCAGCAAAGGAGAAACACATGGAGATATATTAAAAGAAAGGATTGCCCCTGCCCATGTTCAGTAGAACACAGGAAACTGTTGTTGTTACATTGATTTCAGAAGGGACTCATTTTTTTCATTTCTCTTTTATGTTGATTAAGTGCTTATAGGACCCTTGCGCTAAGTGGAGTGGAATCTTGGATTAGGATACAAAATGTGAATTGAAATATATCTAGTTGTCTAAGAAATGCCACTCCAAAATAGTAGTCTGAAATACCAGTTCCTATTGTATTTATGTCTTGTATTTATTAGGGCTGGGCAACCACGGAAAAATTTGTTTCTAAACTCGATTCGTTTTTTGGGCTTTTTTGCGTTTCAATATTTAAAAGAATTCCGAAATTTTTCTTTAAAAAAGTTCGATATTTACGAAATTTCGTAAATTACGAAACAATTACGAAACGATTTCGAAACGAATACGAATCGATTCGTTAATGGCGGACGCGCCCGCACAATATGCTAAAAAACCTCCATATGGGACAGGGGGAACTTTAGAAGCTTCCCTCTCCCTCTGTTGTTGACTGTTGGTGTGATATTTATAATTTTTTTTCACTGATTAAACAAACAACAGCTATAAAACTTGCCCCAGACATGCGGAAATAATAACGAAACAATTTCGAAACGATTTCGAAACGAATATGAAATGAATACGAAGCAATTACGAAACGAATTGAAAAATTCGTTTCGTTTATTAGATGCTCCTGAATGGTTCAAAATCGCTTCGTTATAAAAACAATAACGAATTTTTAACGAATTACGAAATTACGAAACGAAACCGCCCAGCCCTAGTATTTATATCCCCATCTTTTCTTTTCCCCCAAGAGTCATCCACATGCTTAGAGCTATATTTCCACCTTCTTTTCAAGAATGTGTTGCTTCAGATTCTGTGACTACTCAATGTAAGGCGGAGATGGAAAACTGTGTCCTCTAGAGGTGTCTGAACTATGACTCCCATACTCCAACTTCTGATTATATTGACAAGGGATGATGGGCCTTGTAGACCAAACCCATCAAAAGGGGCAAGTCACTTCTAATGTAAGAGAATAAGCAGTGAGTGGGAGAATTGCTATAAATGATGCAAGCTGCAAAATTTTAACTTTTGTGTCTCCTCAAATTGCAAAAGGTAAAGGAACAAGATGCAAATGTGCAATTGGAAAATTTAGAAGATGAACCATGACATAAAAAAGCAGAATAAAAAAACAAAGGGCAATGAGTAAGGAGGGATACACATTATTTCCTTCATCTTGTGTTCAACTTCACAATAGGTTAAGGGAAAAGTGAAGACCCAGGGTGGGTTGTGCTGCCAAACAAAGAGACATACAGGAGGGGCAGACTCCTCCCCACTCTGGAGACTAGCAACAGCTCAGTCTCGTGAGACCACGAGGTCTCCATCACAGGAAGAGTGGGTCTTCAAGTGCTCCACTTTGCCCAAATACTGGACCCTGAAGGGAAGAGTTTTCAAGGAATATTCAGTGCAAAATTTGCATATTGCTTTTTTTCAGAGAAGAGAAGGGTTTTTTTGTTCAGAACAGAAAAGGCTTTACTCGAGGATTTATTCTGCACACAATTCAACAGTATTTTCTATACAGAAAATAATATATCAATGGATATTTATTTTATATAGAAAATGCTGTTTTCTGCACACCTTCTAAATACTCTGGCACACATGTAACTTATGAGCCAAAATACAGAAGTATTAATGTTCTTGTCAATTCAGAGTTTTCTTGATTAAGCTTTTTCCATGGCTCAAGAAATATATTTTTGAAGTATTTTCATTTTTTTTCCATTTCTAATCACATTCTAAAGTAGGGGTAGACACATTGATTATAAGCTAAATATTTTGTCTTCATTGGCTGGCCTCATTGAGGCATTGTCACAATAAGGATTTTAGAATTTATTGTAAAGTGTTTCTTTTTTTTAAAAGAAAAAGCTTGTCAATATATCTGAAAGTAATGTGTTACTGATAATATCATTACGTGTATTATGCTATTTTCAAGTTTTATTACAAAAAGGTGATTTGCTAATTGGTGGTGCATCTACATTGTAGAATTAATGCAGTTTAACACCAGTTTAACTGTTATGGCTCAGTGCTATAGTGTCATGTGAGTTGCAGTTGGTGAAGCACCATAGCATTGAAAGTGCTGTGAAACTGCATTAATTTGACAGTGTAGATCGACCCTGAGTCAAATCAGTTTCTGAGACTAAGGAAACATATAATTGTATGACAAGTAATTGATGCAAGTATAGTCCCTATATTGGGAGAAATCATCATCATCATCATCATCATCATCATCATCATCATCATCATCAGAAAACGAGTGATAGAAAGACGAACGCTGACCATGAAATTAGTTTTATTGATTGTGTTAGATATCGACTATCTTAACTGTGATAATTGTTTTTAACTGCTGTTTTGTACGTATGTGTATTTTATGCAGGCATCGAATTGTGCCTTTTTGTAAGCCGCCCTGAGTCCCCCCTCGGGGGTTGAGAAGGGCGGGGTAGAAGAGAAGTACCCGAAATAAATAAAATAAAGTACAAATATAAAAGGAATAATTAATAGACTACTGCAATGCTCTCTACGTGGGGTTGCCTTTGAAGATGGCCCGGAAGCTCCAACTGGTCCAACGGGCGGCAGCCATGATACTAACAGGAGTGGGACGCAGGGATCATACAACCTCCCTGCTGTACCAGCTCCACTGGCTGCCGATCTGCTACCGGGCTCAATTCAAGGTGCTGGCATTGGCCTATAAAGCCCTAAACGGTTCCGGCCCAAGATACCTAACTGACCGCCTCTCGGCCTGTGAGCCCACAAGGACTTTGAGATCTTCCGGGGAGGCCCTGCTCTCGATTCCACCTGCGTCACAGGCACGGCTGGCGGGGACGAGAGATAGGGCCTTCTCGGTGGTGGCTCCTCGGCTGTGGAACACCCTTCCCGTGGACATCAGGCTAGCTCCCTCCCTGATGATATTCCGCAGGAAATTAAAGACCTGGCTGTTTAAGAAGGCATTTGAACAAGAAGTGCAATGATTGGTAATTTGACCATAGGAATGGAACATCGGAAAATGATACTGGATTGTGGGTTTGACGATGAGACGACACAAAATGGTTTTTGTAGTAATGTTGATGTTTTTAATGAGGATGTTTTTTGATAATGAAGAATTGTGGATTATTTTACACTATGTCTTGTATTTTGCACCTGTTTTTCTATGTTGTACACCGCAGTGAGTCGCCCCTGGGCTGAGAATTGCGGTATATAAGAAAAGTAAATAAATAAATAAATAAATAAATAAATAGACTTAAGAAAGACAGAAGTAGAGGTAAGTAAGATAGCTGCTGTTAGAGAAAACATATATCCAAAGCATCCAAAGCTGACAACAGTAATTGATTATAGTTCATGGAAGGATGCATGGAAACTTAAATGAGGGAGAAGAAAACCACCTGTAGTTACACAAAAACAAATTTTGAAGGGAAAAATAACTGTTCACAGCAGTGTATTTGTTCAACAAAGAGTGAGCTAAACATTTGGAAACATTATACCATAAAATGAAAGAGAACAGATGAGAAAGGGATTCATATAATAAAGATCCAAGAAACAGAGCAGGAACTCAAATGAATGACAAGTTGTTTGGTTTTTTTTTAAAGGCATCATATTTCAGTTGCAAGAATTAATCACAGTACAAAATAAGATGACATAAAAGAATGCAGTGAAGAATAAACCTGGGCACACAGTAATTCAGAAGCATTTCTAAAATGGAATCAAACAGATAATAGAGACTGATAGGAATATGACTAGACTAGAAAATAGATAATGTCAAGGCAAAGAGAAAGAAGCAATGTATAACTATAATACAAGGACATGTGGAAAATGCAAAAGCATTAACAAAGGCATAAAGGTTGTTCACAAGGAAGAATATAGAGCTTTGAATATAATTCAAAGACATCTATAAGAAAGCAAACTCGCACACAATTGAAAATCCAATGGCTTTTGTGTTTAAATTAGTTTTGAAAAGAAGGATTGGATATTTAGGTAGGAGAACAATATAGAAACTTGAAGGTTTTTCATCCTTGCTCTGCATAATTTCAAAAATCTGACTGGTTTTCAACTTTTCAAAATCCATATCTAGTAATAACATACATACATAGAAGAGCATGTGGTACTCTGACAAAGACTGGAATAACATGAAGCCAGGCATGTGGAAATCAATGAAATGAACAGACTTATGAAAGAAACATAATACTTAAAATTAATCCATCTAAAACACCTTTATGCTAATATTGAAACTTTGAATATAGATTAAAAGAAAACACAGCTAAAAACAACTCTCTCTCTCTCTCTCTGTCTCTCTCTCTCTCTCTATATATATGTATGTATGTATGTATGTATAATTTTAAATGATTACTTGAAGAATTCTTGTGTGTGTGTGTGTGTATGTGTATATATATATATTAGGGCTGGTCAATTCATTTCGTTAATTCGTAATTCGTTAAAAAATTCGTTAATTTTTGAATTACGAAACGATTACAACACTTTTTTTTTAACCTGGAAGTGTTTTTAAATATCGAAACGGCAGGTGCCAAAAAATTTTGTATTTCCGTCCATTTCGGAAATACGTAAGATGGCCACCTGACGATGCTTGCTGAGAGGGCGAGCTTTTACTTTTCCTTGGAAGGGAGAGGGGCGAGCGAGCGGCGAGCGAGAGGGGCGAGCGAGCGGCGAGCGAGAGGGCCCACCAGAGTGAGTGCCTGCCTTCCCTCCTTAATAATAATTTTAATTTCTCCTCCCTATTCTACTAAATTAATAATTAAATTTAAAAAATATTTAAAAAATATTGAAAAAAAAAAGGGCGCCATCTTTACAAAATGTTTTGTAAATATTTATGAAATTTCGTAAATACCGAACTTTTTTTTTTGGAAAATTTTGTAATTATTTTAAATATCGAAACAAAAAAACCCCCCAATTACAAATCGATTTTAGAAACAAATTTTTGCATTGTTACCCAGGCCTAATATATATATATATATATATATATATATATATATATATATATATATATACACACATACACACACACACACACACACACAAGAATTCTTCAAGTAATCATTTAAAATTATACATACATATTTATTATTATTATTATTATTTATTACTTGCACTTATTGACCGCCACTCTCAGCCCTAGGGCGACTCGTGGCGGTGAACAACAACATAGAAAAGACAGTGTACAGTAAATCATGACAGTACATACCAAACTACTACTACATAACATATACTAAAAATCCGCTTCGTCAAATCCAGGGGTCATAGTCAATTTCATAGTCATAATCCATTCCAGTATCGTTCCAAAGTTACACTCAATTGAAGGCCTGCTCGAAGAGCCATGTTTTCAGGCTCCTACGAAAGGCCATCAAGGAGGGCGCCTGTCTAACTTCAGCAGGGAGGGTGTTCCACAGCCGGGGGGCCACCACCGAGAAGGCCCGCTCTCTCGTCCCCGCCAGGCGTGCCTGTGAGGCAGGCGGGACCGAGAGAAGGGCCTCCCCGGATGATCTCAAGGTCCTCGTGGGCTCGTAGGCCGAGATGCGGTCTGCAAGGTATATATATATATATATAGAGAGAGAGAGAGTTGTTTTTAGCTGTGTTTTCTTTTAATCTATATTCAAAGTTTCAGTATTAGCATAAAGGTGTTTTAGATGGATTAATTTTAAGTATTATGTTTCTTTCATAAGTCTGTTCATTTCATTGATTTCCACATGCCTGGCTTCATGTTATTCCAGTCTTTGTCAGAGTACCACATGCTCTTCTATGTATATATGTTATTACTAGATCTGGATTTTGAAAAGTTGAAAACCAGTCAGATTTTTGAAATTATGCAGAGCAAGGATGTTTGTTTGTGGGAGTAACAGAACTCAAAACCCACTGGATGAATTGACACCAAATTTGGACACAAGACACCTAACAACCCAATGTATGTCCTTCACTCAAAAAAAATGATGTTGTCATTTGAGAGTTGTAGTTGTTGGGATTTATAGTTCACCTAAAATCAAAGAGCTTTCTGAACCCCACCAACGATGGAATTGAACCAAACTTGGCACACAGTTCTCCCATGACCAACAGAAAATACTGGAAGGGTTGGGTGGGCAGTGTTCTTTGGTTTTGGAGTTGTAGATCACCTACATCCAGAGATCACTGTGGACTCAAACAATGATGGATCTGGACCAAACTCTACATGAATACTCAATATGCACAAATCTGAACACTGGTGGAGTTTGGGAAAAATAGAATCTTGACATTTGGGAGTTGTAGTTCCTGGGATTTGTAGTTCACCTACAATCACAGAGCATTCTGAACCCCACCAATGATGGAATTGAGCCATACCTCCCACACAGAATCCCCATGACCACCAGAGTGGGCCACAACAACGCATGGCAGGGGACGGCTAGTGTGTGTGTGTGTGTGTGTGTGTATGTATATATATATGTATATATATATATATATATATATATATATATGGAGCCCCCAGTGGCGCAGTGGGTTAAAGCACTGAGCTGCTGAGCTTGTTGATCGAAAGGTCGCAGGTTCGATTCCGGGGAGCGGCGTGAGCTTCCGCTGTCAGCCCTAGCTTCTGCCAACCTAGCAGTTCGAAAACATGCAAATGTGAGTAGATAAATAGGTACCGCTCTGGCGGGAAGGTAACGGTGCTCCATGCAGTCATGCCTGCCACATGACCTTGGAGGTGTCTACGGACAACGCTGGCTCTTCGGCTTAGAAATGGAGATGAGCACCACACCCCAGAGTCAGACATGAATGGACTTAATGTCAGGGGACTACCTTTACCTTTACCTTTACATATATATATATATATATATATATATATATATATAATTTTAAATGATTACTTGAAGAATTCTATTATATAAGACACTTTTTAAAAAGTCCGAATGCAGTTGAAATGGAACATTTCTTCCGCAAGAACATATGAATATTCCCAACTAAATAATACAGTCTTTGCAAGACAACAAGAAATATGCAACTCCACTGAAAGGAGTCCTGTGGCTTGAGATCAAAACGTCCTCCCATATGTCTTCATCAAATATATTGGTAGTGGGACCAAGAGAATGCTCTGTCTTGAGGATCTAAAAACTCATTTTATCAGATAGTATAGAGACAAGACATAAAATGCTTTATAGGTCAAAGAGGCATAAGGAGTCTGATCTTCACGTGAAGATCTGTTCTATGATAATGACACAATTTACTGGAACAGGGCAATGAGCTATAACCAGAACAGATGGGCACCACAAATGTTTTAAATCCAAATACATACAAAATAAAGTTCATACTGCAGTTCTATCTTTGCTAAGCCTGAAGACGATTCTGAGGCCCAAACATACACCATATTAGGTTTCCATTTCAAACATCAAGGACCCTGACACTAAAGAGGATGCACAGCTGGCAATGTGTGTTCAGGATCTCTTACAGCATAATCAATGAGCATTTCCATTCCACTGATCTTCTAGGAGGGAGAAACTAGATGTAATTACAGGTACATTTGCAGTCCTAACCATACTCTGGAATGATTTTCTTCTAATTTTCCAGCTGTGAAGCCATTCAACATGCTCAGGGGACCTAATTAGACTATGAAGTTTGCTTTCCTGGTGGGCCTTAATAAGCACAGTTCATTCCAGAACTTTATCAACACGAGTCAAAGGCCTGCAACTGTGTACAACCAATGCTGTGGGCATGTAATGCATAGCTCAGCAACATAATTGCAACTTAACACTTACGTCGTTACGGAGAAGAGGGATGGTGGCTACAGTATTGGAGATAATTGTTCCATTAATGCTGATCTGTAGGGGTCAGAGGAACAATGAAGAGGATAAAGGGCTAATGTTCGGGCCGAGTGCAAGCACTGATTTTTTTATGGAAGTTACATAAAGCTAAGTTCTTTGTGTTAACTGTCTTTTTATATTGACACAGCTGGCACTAGGCTGCAACAATTGTTCATTTCATAACTAACTAAGAAGAAAAAGAAGATGAATCATTATGGCTATTTTGTGATGTGGTGGAGACATTTCTCTCTAGACCTTCGGCTAGAATTTGAGCAAATTTCCAACTGATTTTTGCAACTTATTAAGAGCTCTTCTTATTTATTTAGTAATTTATTTGACCAGATACTGGTTAACTCACTGTCACTCTGAGTCATCTGATAAAAACACAAGAAAAAATTTACACTCCTCTTTCTTACAGTAGCAAGCTATGAGGGCAGTGTCTGCCTACTGGTTTCTGGAACAAATTTAACTGCATGACACATGAAAACACTGGTCTGCTTTGACTCTGTGGCCCTTTCCACAGTGCCTCTATATTCCAGGATCTGAACCCAACGTATCTGGCAGTGGAGACTTATATAATCCAGTTTAAAACAGATAATCTGGGATCAGATCCTGAGATATAGGGCAGTGTAGTAGGGGCCTGTGTATTGATCTTGTTGTGTATCTAATAATAATAATAATTCTTTACGGAAAATCAGAAATCCAGTCACTGACCAACACAGTCAGAATCTTCAGCACTGACATCAGTATGGAGTTCAGTCTAGACAAATGTGCCACAGTGGCATTAAAGAGAGGGGAAATTACTCACAGAGAGGGCATAGAAATGCCAAATGGACAAACCGTAAAATGTAATCAGCCTGAAGACTATAAATATCTGGGCATACTACAGTTGGACAATATCAAGCATGGGCATGTGAAAAATGTGGTCAGCAAAGAATATATCCAAAGAGTCAGAAAGGTTTTGAAGAGCAAATTAAATGGCAGAAATACGATCAAGGCTATCAATACCTGGGTCATCCCCGTCATTAGATACACTGCTGGAATTGTGAACTGGACACAGGCAGAGCTGGATGATCTGGACAGAAATACAAGAAAACTAATGACAATCCACTACTCATTACTAGGCCTGGGTAACAACGGAAAAAATTGTTTCTAAAATCGATTCGTTTTTTGGGGGTTTCTGCGTTTCGTTATTTAAAATAATTACAAAATTTTCCTTTTAAAAAGTTTGATATTTACGAAATTTCGTAAATGTGAAAAAAATTACAAAACATTAACGAATCGATTTCCGAAACAATAACGAATCGATTCGTTAATGGTGGACGCGACCGCGAAATACGCTAAAAAACCTCCAAAAACTTCTGAAGCTTCCCTCTCCCTCTGTTGTTGACTGTTGGCATGATATTATAATTTTTTTTCACTAATTAAACAAAAAACTTGCCCCAGACATGCGGAAATAATAACGAAACGACCTCAGAACAATAACGAAACGAATACAATAACGAAATACGAAGCATTTACAAAACGTGTTTAAAAATTCGTTTTTTTAAAAAATTGCTCCAGAATGGTTCGTTATTGTTTTGTAATTAAAAAAATAACGAATTATTAACGAATTACGAATTAACGAAACGAAACCGCCCAGCCCTACTCATTACAGCCACGTAGTGATGTCGACAGACTTTACCTGCCCAGAAAATCAGGAGGCAGAGGGCTTCTGCAAGTGAAACAAACAGTAGAAGAAGAGAAACATGCACTGGCAGATTATGTGAAAGGCAGTCAAGAACCAACATTGAGGGAAGTCAATAGTAGTATACTGCTTAAAGTGCAAAAGACAAAAAGCGAATACCATAAAAACACAATCCAGAGCAGAAGAGAAAACTGGTGAAAGAAAGCTCTCCATGGAAAGCTCCTGGGAAAAATTGAAAGCCAAATTGACAAAGAAAATACATGGCTGTGGCTCACAAATGGAACTTTGAAAAAAGAGATGGAGGGCCTGATTCTGTCAGTGCAAGAATAAGACATTAGAACAAATGCCATCAAAGCCAGAATTGAAAAGTCGACTACAGATCCCAAATGTAGACTCCGCAAGGAAGCATATGAAACAATACATCACATCCTCAGCTGCTGTAAGAAGATTGCACAGACAGACTACAAGCAGAGACATAACACCGTTGCTCAGATGATTCATTAGAACTTGTGCCTCAAATACCATCTGCGTGCGACAAAGAACTGGTGAGATCACAAGCCAGAAAAAGTTAGAGAATGAACACGCCAAGCTACTCTGGGACTTCTGAATTCAGACAGACAGAGTTTTGGAGCACAATACTCCTGACCTCATGATCATGTTAAAAAACAAAGTATGGATTGTCGATATTGCAAATCCCAGCAGGATTTAAGAGAAACAACTGGAAAAGCTGACACAATTTGAGGATTTAAAGATCGAACTGCAAAGACTTTGGCACAAGCCAGTCAAGGTGGTCCCAGTAGTGATCAGTGCACTGGGTGCAGTGCCCTAAAGATCTTGGCCTGCACTTAAACACAATCGGCGCTGACAAAATTACCATCTGCCAGCTGCAGAAGACCACCTTACTGGGAACTGCACACATCATTCACTGATACATCACACAGTCCTAGACATTTGGGAAGTGTCTGACGTTTGATCTAATACAACAACCAGCAGAGTGATCTTGTCTGCTGTGGACTCATCTTCTTGTGTTTCAAATAATAATAATAATAATAATAATAATAATAATAATAATAATAATAATTCTTACCCACCTCTTCTTGTGGTTTGAGGTGGGTTACAGAATAATTAAAACATGCACATTGTTAAAATACAGGGTGAGGCAGCATAACTTTCTTTTTTCAGTCTCAATATCTACAGATTTAGAAGGACACGGTCTAATACTCTGGATACAACACTGGGCTGGAAAGAGAAACAGACTGACTTGGAATAATTGGACTGACTTGTGACCTGACACCATATTAATCTGAGCAGGCCCTTCTTATTTTGTGCTTTAGTGGCTGGTTTTTGTGGACCAGGGAACTTTCAATGCATAGCTATACAAAAATACATTGAGTACACTTACGACCTCATCTGATGAAGACAGAGAACCGACTTCTCTCTGCTTCTCTGTGCCACCAGCACAGAGTTCCCCGGAGTCCATCACATGATGCAGGGCTACTTCCAGTGGAACTCTATGGGGCGCCATGCCTGCAGCATTGTGACAGTAAAGCCTAGCGGAGGTGGCCTCATCCAAAAAAGGCAGAAGATCCAAAAAGGAAGTGAGAGACAGCAGGGAAACATTGTTGGAAGGCAGAGGACAGACCTGACAGTAGGCAATACAGCCAGACAGGTTCCCTACGCTGCCCCATAATTTCCCCCGCTGTCCCATGCTTTACAAAAGGCCATCTGATGAGGTCCTTAGATATTATAGGAGATTAAGGAAATTGATGCTTTTGGAAGAGAGGCAGTAGTCCCACATAATATTTTATAGCATAAATATTCTTCACTTATATTTAAATATATAGGATTTCATGTTTAATCAGCAAAGCTGTTTAAATATTACAGTGCATACAACCTATGTAATCCATAGAAACACCTTGCAGATTTCAGCAGAAATGCAGCTTGGCTTTGCATCATTGATGTCAGAAGAACCACAACACTGGGAGATTGAAATCAAAAGGAAAATCATTGCCCCTTGCTCTCCCAGTCTCCTTTAAATTTCACTGTGCAAAGATTAAAGACACACTGGTACAAGGAAGACTTTGAGATATGAGACAAAAAGGTTAGGAGCTTTCATTCCCAGTTGGGATGGTTCAAATCAATACCTATGTTAATTGGGGATGAGCTTATGCTGGGCCTCTAAGGATAGTGAAGCTACAACCCCGTTTTCATTTAAAATAAATCAATGGATTTTGCATATTGGGAATTTGTTTTCTGGAAGGCAGAAAGAGGGCAAAGAGGCACTACTTTTTCATACTTGCTGTATCGACACAGCAGGAACCTCAAAGAAGCATCAGGAAAGAAGTGAGGCTTATTTGAATGTAGCATCAATTAACTTTAATTGAGCTCTCCGATGGTCTAAAGTTTCTTTCAGCTTCTTCACTAAGCAGCTTTCATAGTACAACTTATAATGTTTTCCTTATTTTAAAAATAATAAAATAAGAAGAAAAATGGCTTTTTTTTAGAAAGACAATTTTATTCAAAAGTCAAGAATAATGAGATATTTATGAATCAAAATACAATGGTTAGCTATCTCCTGGCCAAGAAGGTCTTCAGCCCACAATGTAAGGGGAACTTCAGCTTACACTGGATCCTGAACTTTACATAACTGCAGAGCCCCTAGAACCAATGTACCATCACTTTACTTCACTTCACTTTATTTCTTAATTAGTCGCTCTCCACCAAGGTGCTCCGAGCGACTTACAGTCTAAAATAGCATTTACACAATATAAAAACATTCAACATAAAAACATTCAACAGTGACTATTTGGAAAATAAGATAGGATTACTTAAATGCACAACCAAACAGCCAAGTCTTGAGTGGCTTTACAAAAGGTCGCAACTCCAACATTGCTCTAATGTATGGAGGCAATGAGTTCCACAGAATTGGAGCATAGGTCGAAAAAGCTCTACGCCTTGTAGCTTCCTGGGTGGATCGAGGTGACCGCTGATGGAGAAAAGGAATGAGGCGGTCCCTAAGATATAAAGGTCCTTGGCCATTTTGAGCTCTAAATGTCAGGATCAGTATCTTGTAAGAGATCCGATGTTCTATTGGTAGCCAATGCAGTTGTTGTGGAATCGGTGTAATATGGAATCTTATAGATGATCCCGCTAGCAGCCTGGCTGCTGCATTTTGGACCATCTGAGTCTTCTGGGTTGTTGACTTCGGAAGGCCGGCATATAAGGCGTTGCAATAATCCAACCTCGTGGTGACTGTTGCGTGGATTCCTGTTGCCAATGCTTCTACCAAAAGGTAGAATGCCAATTTCCTTGCCTGTCGAAGATGAAAAAAGGCCTGCTTACTTATGGCAGTGATCTGGGCCTCCATAGTCAGCGATGAGTCCAACACAACCCCAAGGCTTTTAACAGTGGCAGACGGAACCTTGAGGCAAAATTCAGAAAACTCCCTTTCAACTGTAAAGCTTACTGAATTGTGATGAATGAAGAGCCTCTCTTTGCATTTCTCTTCCGCATTACCCATCTCATATGGCAGCTAGGTTTGAATAGCACCATCCTGATAAATTTTCTAGTGCCCCACAGATTCCTACTGCCTATGACATTATACTATTTTAAATATATTAATGACGTGGTTAATATGACCTCTGGCATCCCAACTTAGGAACTAACTTTGCTCCTTTCTGACAATTGTAGGCAACCTGAAAAGGAAGAGCAATTGGCAAGCCAATTTTGAGGCAAAAACAGTTGGCCCTCCAAACTGGAAACAACCTGATAGAATTGTGCAAAACATAGTAGATAATGTCTTCTTTGGTCCTACATTACATTGCAATATGACCCGAGTGGCTGCTATAGATAAGAAACGATTTGCAATATTTTTCAAAGAATGAAAGTACAGAAATATTTAAAACAAGAGGTGTTTGCTAAAACAAATTAAAATTCTTGTGTATGTGAGTTATACCTTTCAGCTTGATAAAGAAAAGTGTCCATGTACAGTAGAAAGAACTTCATCTACAACACAAACACAGGCATTTTGAACAAGTGATTCAAAAGCCATTCTTCAGGTTTCAAGGTAAATACTTATGATAGCAATACCAGCAGGTGTATAATTTATGTTAAATAAAGATCAGCCAACCAAGGAGTGAAAGGAGATGTACTAAAATGATAGATCTATTGTTTTCTTTTTAACATGCTTTCATTTGGCAGAAAAAGAGCCACTTTCATTTCCGTTGATGATTTTTCAAGGTATTTTGAAATCTATCCATTGAAAGAGAAATGTCAAGCCAAGAAATCCTATTGCTATGTTCAGCACCAAGATATAGTTGATGCCAAAACAAATTGCTGCAACATACACATTTTTCTTGGAATAGGGCAACACTCACAAGTAGAAGGAATGGTTGAAATCATGGCTGCAACATATTTCCAGAATAAACTGTTAGTCAAAAGCACTACATAATGACCATTTCACTTATGGTAATACCACTTAAGAGGGGAAAAATCCCAATGATATGTAACACTTGCTGACCAATGGTTTCGTTCTTACTTACGCAAGTTGGCTAAAACCTTCCATTCCAACTTCAATGTAGAAAACTCAGACATTTATATTATGCACTCAACTGAACTTAAAGCTTGGATCATGTTACAATTATGCATGAACCAGCTTGTTCTTTTATTGCCTCAACAGCACCTGGAAAATATTCTTAGAGATTTGCTTTTCATTGTACAAATTTAAGTCTTTCTGGTTTTAGTGCACACTGAAATAAAAATGCCATCCGGAAGCTGTAAGAGAGTTGAATGGAAATGGAAAGTGACATACAGTATCTAGAAACTGTTGCTGTTGTTCCAGAGTGAGCTTGCTTGTAGACTTTACTATTATTGTTCAGGTGCCCACAGTATGGAGTTTAGTCTTGTACTCAATTCCTATAGCTCTCAGCAGGGAAGTGAACTGCAAATGTGGCTGAGACCCAATTTAGCATTTCTCCCCTAGATTTTTCACAGCACAGTCAGGATATAAAGAGGAGATGAGACTACTCTGAAATAACACTATGTAACACAATTTTTGTTCCTTAGTTATTAATGTCATTTCACAATTGTTTCTATCATAAAAATACAGAAATAGTTTATTAAACTGCAAAAACTTTGTTTTGGCGGGACATCTTGCAGCACATTTTGCTATCGTTTTTCAATGAATATCTCACAGAGTCTCAGCCAATTCAACATAGTTTGTGGCAGCCACAAAAATGAAGTTTCTGGAGTATAACAACTACTTTCAAATTAAATAGGAAATAACACTTTCAAACCTGGAACAGATTTTTTTTCAAATTTTGTTACATAGTGTAATAATTAAAAATGCAGATATTTCTAGGGATTAGGGAATTTGATTTACATTCAATTGGCTCATTGTTCAATTATGTCATTTCAAAACAAAACAAAATAAAACATCACAAGGGACTTTGGCTTATACCAAAGTATTCCAATTTCTCCACTGAAATCCATGCAGCCCAAAATTGCTGGCAGGGACAGAGAACCCCTTTTTTATCGAACATCATTATTATCCTATCTGGAAGGTCCGCTAACATACAGTGTCTGTAGAAACTGTTGGGGTTGATTCCTAGTGAGCTTGCTTGCAGAATTTATTCTTTTTGTGATTTCGCTTTTTTATTCAAGCCCAATATGAACAGTCTTCTCTGTTCAGTTTTGAGTCTGATCTATTAAACTATTCATTTTACATACCACCACTATTATTGTCATCCTTCCCAACTCATTTCCATATTTGTTTACAAATACAGCAATACCCATTGCTATGGGTCATGGTGGTTTCATTGGTATGGTCTTCACAGGCAACTCTTATTACTGGGTTGTTGTAGGTTTTTTCGGGCTGTATGGCCATGGTCTAGAGGCATTCTCTCCTGATGTTTCGCCTGCATCTATGGCAAGCATCCTCAGAGGTAGTGAGGTCTGTTGGAACTAGGCAAAAGGGTTTATATATCTGTGGAATGACCAGGGTGAGACAAAGGACTCTTCTCTGCTGGAGCTAGGTGTGAATGTTTCAACTGACCACCTTGATTAGCATACAATGGTCTGACTGTGCCTGGGGCAAACTCTTATTACTTTCATTAAAAGGATATTTGTGACTTTGGGTTGTTTACTAATTTGACTCTCAAGCTGGCTATACTTTGGAATTAACGCAGTTTTGCACCACTTTAACTAGCAAGTCTTAATACTATGGAATCATGGAATCTATAGTTTGGGGAGGCCACAACACTCTTTGACAGAGAATGCTAAAAAAGTTGCAAAACCACAACTCTTATGATTCCATGGCATTGAGCCATGGCAGCTGAAGTGATGTCAAATTGCATTAATTCTACAGTGTAAGTAAGATTGGGGAAACTTTGGCCTTCCAGATGTTTTGGACTTCAACTCCCAGAAATCCCAACCAACTGTTAGGAATTGAGAGAGTTGAAGTCCAAAACACCTGGAGGGCTGAAGTTTGCCTGTGCCTGGAGTAGATACGCCTTCATATCTTTAATTTTTGTATCGGAACATAGGAAGCTACCTTATCTTGGGCAAGACCATTTTTCCAACAGAATAACAATAGCTCTCCAAGGTTTTCGGTAGGATTCTTTCCTAACCCTCCTGGAAATCCCTTGTTCTACGTGGTATGGTATTTTCCAATTCAAACACTATCCAGGGATAACCCTGTTTGGCTTCTATGATCAGACAAGTTTGGTATCTTCAGATCAACGTGGTGGTCACGACTGCTATGTTGACTTCAGTGGGACTTTCTTAATTTCTCAGGAGGCCAAGATGCTGCAAAACAGCAGGTCTCACTTTGGTACTACCAAAAGTTATTGTTTATTTACTTCAGTTTTACTCACCTGAGGGGACTCAAGGCGGCTTACAGCTCCAACAAGAATTTAATGTTGGTAAAACCCAACAATAAACAGTAAAAAAAACATATCCCAAAGTTAAAACAATAGACAGTTAATCAACAAAACACATAAAACAGTATACAAATTAAAAATATAAAACAGCATACAAATTAAAAACATAAGGTGAACAGTTCCATTCATCTGATAGCCTTGCTCAAATTGTTAATTCTGACCATGTTGAAACCCATAGTAACATATACTTTGAACGCTTATGTATAAAGCTAAGTCTTTAGCTTTTTCTGAAAGCCAGAAGGGATGGAATCTGCCTGATGTTGCTGGAAAGGTAGTTCCACAGCTGAGGAGCCGCCACTGAGAAGGCCCTGTCTCTCATCCCCACCAATCATGCTTGTGAAAAAGGTGGGACTGAGAGCAGGGCCTCCCCAGATGATCTTAAACTTCTAGTAGGCTCATAGGAGGAGATTATGCTATTTCCAGATTATTCTTGAATTCATACAGCTTCCCATCTAAAGCTACCTTTCATCTTGTCTAATGAAGATGTTTGTGTGGTAAAATTTTTGGTGAACAGACAAAATGGATAATGGTTTCTTCTTCCTCCAGGGAACATGGTATTGGGGTGAAGGCTCTCCCTTGACCTCTCTACAGGCATGTAGCCGGGGGGAGGGGGGCGGCTTGGGGGGCTTCAGCCCCCCCCCCCTGAAATTCTCATGGTGGTTCGCGAAAAGGCCTTACTGGTGCATTATTTAAACTGTTATGTTTATTCATATCATGATCTGATCACCCTACTCAATATATCCCATATGCATGGGGGTATGGGGTAACGATACAAAAGGTTTGCTAGGGTAGACCCTCTTTCACTTGGACTCAGCCCCCCCCCCCCCCCCGAATCGAAATCCTGGCTACGGGCCTGCCTCTCTATGAAACACTTGGAAAGATTTGTATACTACAAGATGCACATCATGTTCAGTTGTTCCTTATTATATTATCACAACAATTTGTGGAGAAAGCAGATCACCCAAAATGGCCTCTAAAGCAAATTCCAAACAGGCTGTGTAAAAAACTACCACATGACTTCAAATTACACAAAAATGCTATTTAATTAATGTGGGGGTGAGATAACAAATAATCATAACAAACTGTTTTCACTATCAGTGAACTCAGACCTGGCCAACACATTCAGCCGAATCTGAGATGAAGCTAGAGTATTTCATATCAGATGCTAAGTGTGGAATGGAGGGTTTTTTAGTGCATTGCAATGCTTTGGTTGACAACATTGCATATAAGTGGCATATTTTGTAATGGACTCTTTCAAAAAATGTCTGGAGATGTACTTTGTTACCAATATATCTGGAAACTGAATAAAATGCTGACTAATACAGGATATCTTGCAACTAATGTAATCCACCTGATACATCTTTCCATACTTACACAATTGCTGCAGCAGCTTTATAGATCTACACTTCTGTGAATTGTTTAAGACAGGGTCACATAAAACCTGAAAGAAAAGTCATCAAAATGTCTCTAAAATACCCCTTTAAAATATGTTAAAAATAGCCATAACCTAAACAGAAAATTACATCACACTATTCATTAAAATATTTTTTATTGGGAGTTTTAGTTGGGAATATATTGATAGGATGGTAATCATCGACATATCCAATAATAGCTAAAAATAGAGGAGGAGGGAAAGTGGGGAAAGGGGAGGAAAAGAGAAAAAAGAGAGAAAAGAAAAAAAGGGGGGGAAGGTTGTGTGGGGAATTGAAAGGTGAGACAGAGAATGTTAGTACTCTTAATTACTGATTGGTTTAATATAGCTTTGTTAGTATTTGTCTTGTCTTCAATTGGGTTTCCTTTCTTGTCTAGTCTCTTGTATTCCTGTTTTTAGTTAGCTCCTAGATATCTCTTGACTGGGGACCAGTCCGTCTCACTTACCCAAGTCATTAGTTTGTTTTTCATATGCTGTGTTAATACATCCATATTCATTATGCCCATTAGCTTTAGTTTCCATTCTGATACTGTCGGTGTTTCTTTATTCTTCCACTTTCTGGCTATTACCAACCTTGCCGCGGTTGCCATGTGGAAAAGGAGCTTGTCCTTGTTCTTCTCAATTTCAAAGTCTAAGATTCCCAGTAGGCAGTATTCCGCTTTCATCTCCATTCTTAAATTTCATGTTTTGCTTACAGTTCCGTGAATCTCTATCCAGAATTTTTGAATTTTCTCGCACGTCCACCATAGATGGAAGAAGGTACCTTTCTTTTCTTGACATTTCCAACAGGCATCAGAGACATTATTGTAGTATTTTGCCAATTTACTAGTAATGATGTTCCACTGGTACATCATTTTGATCCAATTTTCGCTCAAGTCATGAGAATTAATCTATTTCAGTTTGATCTTCCAAATGTTTTCCCAATCTGTAGATCCGATTGTGTGTCCTAGGTTGGCCGTCCATTTTGAGATACAATTTTTTGTTCTGTTTTTCTCAGCCTGCCAGTTTAATAATATTTTGTATGTTCTGGTGATTCCTTTTTCCCCGGAACACTGTTCATAATGATGCTTCAGTATAGCTTCATTACCAAAAACAAAGGGGGTAGGGAGGGAAAAAAGTGGCTTTGTTGCAAATAATTGCATTAATTGATTTTGTTACTTTCTTTGTTACTTTCTATCTTCCACCAAGAAAGCAATGAACTAGGACTATGCTATTTTTTAAGGTAGAAATGTATTACTAAAATGTACTTATGCTGATGTTATGTACAATTTTTAATTGCCTGTCTTTGTAAGCCACCCTGAGTCTCTTCAAGGACAGAGGGCAGGTTAGAAATAAAGTTGTTCTTCTTTTTCTTCTTCAGCATGTGCAATCGATTAAAAAAGTTTCAAAAGTCATTACAAAACTCAGGAAGGGGGGGCACTGGCATTTCATTTCTAAAGTGTTTCTAAAGTATAGTCAGTAAAAATATTGTTACTATAACAAGAGCAACGAAATTTCATTACTTTTTGTAAGTAATTGAGCAAGTGGAGAAAATTCAGGGGCTCATTTCTCCTTCATTTTAGAGCTATTGTGACTTGCCATGATTGTACCACACCTTTTCCACTATTAGCTCGCCAAATTTCAGAATATTACACTCATCAACTAATTTGAGGGGGATTTCTGATTTTTTTTAACAAACATTATTTTTATTTTTTAAAAAGAAACTTCAAGAGCTATCTTCTTGAATTTTATGTGCAAAGTATCAGATAAGCAGGGCATCCGAACCAACTCAGTCCTGCCCCCAGCTTCTTTTCCTTATGGCCATCACCCAAAAAAACAAAAAAACAAAACAAAACAAAACAAAAAACCAGCCTTGGTTTTAAAAACACTTAATGTTTTCTTGGCTTTACCAAAGTTGCTTAATACTTATATTGAAAATTAAACTGACCTTGGGAGGCATCCAAAAATTACAGAATATTAACAAAAATTATTGGTAAATATTTTGATTCTAAATCCCTCCTTTCCTGCATATTTTTAATATGATTTGTATGAATTAATTTAACAATTTTGATATGACGTACAAGGAGTAACAATAATTTTGCTCACCTGTATTATGCACACAAGAGAGCCAGTTTGATCTCAGATCTGGATTAGGAATCCAGGAAATCAAAGTTTGAATCCCTGGTCAGTTGTGGAAACCCACTGGATGGCTTTGAGTAAGTCACACTCTCTCAGTATGAGAAAAAGGACAAAGGTTAGCTTCCTCTGAATATATTTTGCCAAGGAAATAACATAGTAGCAGAACATTTCCCTAGTCTATGAATTGTACTTGCAATATAACTGAATAATCCTGTTGATGTGTAAATAAATATTATATATGCTGCATCCCATTCTGTTGTGATGCAAATCTTCTGAAAAACCTACTTGAAGAAATCTTATGGAGGAGTGTTTAATTGACTTGCTTACTAGAGTTTAGGGTTATTTACAACCATAAAAATTTGGTGACCATAACATACCTTGACAAAAAAAACCCTGGGATATGTTTGTTTTAGGGTTGTCATAGGCCAGAAATGACTTGAAAGCACATAACAACAACAAGGTGGACTATAAGGAACTCTGAATTGATATTAGTAAGCTAGTAATGGTAAGGAACCTTCAATGTTCTACACAGAAATAGTGGTGATGTTATAGACTACTTGGGGGAATTCACTTATATACATTTAAAAGTCTGAAAAAGAAAAGAATTGCTAGCCATGGACTAAAGATGTTTACAGCCTCCAGAAAATAGTTCAGGGAGGTCTGAGAGAGCATAAAACTTGAAAGACAAAAGTGAATAAAATTTTGCACAACAGATGATTTAACCACTAATATGACCTACACAGCATGACCAATGGTAAGCGATTGTGGAAACCACAGTGCAGATCTTCTGGAGAACCATAAGTTCAGTGCCCTTGCCCTACAACCGCTTGAAACAATGGGGGAATTTAAGGTAATGGGGTGCCCAATGGGAGATGTACAAATTGTGAAGGGAGAGGGATGTTTTGTATCTGTTGCTTTGTATCTGTGGAAGACAGCAACTTCACAAGATTGGTGCTACCTAGAATAAATCAAAACTACAAAGGACATCATTTGCCACATTTTGCACAGTTCCATCAAGAAATGTACAGTTAAGAGTTCAGTGTTTTGACACAAGGATCTGCATATATTCACCATTAACATTGTGAATCTTTCCTTTAGCACTTTCATCAATTGCATCAAAGCAAACTTCACAAAATGTGCTGTGACTGGTAGAGCTAGAGTCTATAATCCCAGCATTTGATTTCTGTTTGTATTCATCAACTGCCAGAACCTTTCATTTCAAAAGGAAATTGCTTCCTTTTTTGTAGGTCTGTGAGACTTATTACTAAAATCAATCTGGTCATACAGCCTTTGTTTTTGAAATGGTGTAGCAGGAGGGGAGGTATCATTGGATGATGGCTTTTTGGAGAGGGTGCAGTTCTTTAAAATGTGTCCCTTTTAGTCACCATTATAGCAACAAAGCTCTGAAGCTCTTTCATTGTCAGAAAGTGTGGCGTTTCTAAATCATTTTGCTCTTAAATGTTAGCAAAAGCTACTTAGATTCACATGAGGTATTCATTAGCAGCAATTATGTTAAAACAATGCTGTATGGTTTGGGTAATTATTATTTATTTATTTATTTCTTGCACTTATTGACCGCCACTCTCAGCCCTAGGGCGACTCGTGGCGGTGAACAACAACATAGAAAGGACAGTTTACAATAAATCAAGACAGTACACAACAATCTACTACTACATAACATATACTTATGCTAAAAATCCGCTTCGTCATATCCTGGGGTCATAGTCGATTTCATAGTCATAGTCCATTCCGGTCGTCATTTCCAATGATATGGCACTCAGTTGAAGACCATCTCGAAGAGCCATGTTTTCAGGCTCCTACGAAAGGCCATAAGGGAGGGCGCCTGTCTAACTTCAGCAGGGAGGGTGTTCCACAGCCGGGGGGCCACCACCGAGAAGGCCCGCTCTCTCGTCCCCGCCAGGCGTGCCTGTGAGGCAGGCGGGACCGAGAGAAGGGCCTCGCCGGATGATCTCAAGGTCCTCGTGGGCTCGTAGGCCGAGATGCGGTCTGCAAGGTATTTTGGGCCGGAACCATTTAGGGCTTTGTAGGATAACACCAGCACCGTAAATTGGGCCCGGTAGCAAATCGGCAGCCAGTGGAGCTGGGACAGCAGGGGCGTTGTATGCTCCCTGCGCCCTGCTCCTGTTAACAACATGGCTGCCGCGCGCTGGACTAGCTGAAGCTTCCGGGCCGTCTTCAAGGGCAGCCCCACGTAGAGAGCGTTGCAGTAGTCGAGGCGGGATGTGACCAAAGCGTGTACCACCGTGGCCAAGTCAGACTTCCCAAGATACGGGCGCAGCTGGCGCACGAGCCGAAGCTGTGCAAATGCTCCCCTGGTCACCGCTGAAACCTGGGGATCCAGGCTCAGCGACGAGTCCAGGGTCACACCCAAGCTGCGAACCTGCGCCTTCAAGGGGAGTGCGACCCCGTCCAGCACAGGCTGTAACCCTATACCCTGCTCGGCCTTGCGACTGACCAGGAGTACCTCTGTCTTCTCTGGATTTAGTTTCAGTTTGTTCGCCCTCATCCAGACCATTACAGCGGCCAGGCACCGGTTCAGGACTTCGACAGCCTCCTTAGTAGCAGGTGGGAAGGAGTGACAGAGTTGGACGTCATCTGCGTACAGGTGACACCGCACCCCGAAACTCCGGATGATCTCACCCAGCGGCTTCATGTAGATGTTAAACAGCATGGGGGACAAGATGGAGCCCTGAGGAACCCCACAGGTCAACGGCTGTGGTGTTGAACAGGAGTCCCCCAATAACACCTTCTGGGTACGACCCTCCAGAAAT
Organism: Anolis sagrei; assembly: GCF_037176765.1. Taxonomy (NCBI): domain Eukaryota; kingdom Metazoa; phylum Chordata; class Lepidosauria; order Squamata; family Anolidae; genus Anolis; species Anolis sagrei. The sequence continues at coordinate 116,985,380 of NC_090024.1, forward strand.
GACCGAAGCCACTGCAAAGCAGTGCCCCCAAGGCCCATCTCTGCAAGGCACCCCAGAAGAATACCGTGGTCGACGGTATCGAAGGCCGCTGAGAGGTCCAGGAGCACCAACAGGGACACACTCCCCCTGTCTAGCTCCCGGCGTAGATCATCCACTAAGGCGACCAAGGCTGTCTCGGTACCATGTCCCGGTCTGAAACCAGACTGTGCCGGATCCAGATAATCCGTGTCTCTCAAGAATACCTGGAGTTGTGAGGCCACCACGCTTTCCATGACTTTGCCCAAGAAGGGAAGATTGGAAACAGGCCGAAAGTTGTCAAATTTGGTGGGGTCCAGTGATGGTTTCTTCAACAGCGGCTTTATAACAGCCTGTTTTAGGCTCGCTGGAATCTTGCCTTCCCGAAGGGAGGCATTAACCACCACCGTTACCCACTCGGCCAATCCCCCTCTGGCCTCCTTCCGAAGCCAGGATGGGCAGGGGTCTAGGATGGACGTGGTGGGTCTCATTCCTCCAAGTATCTTGTCCACATCCTCGGGCTTCACAAACTGAAAAGAATCCAACAAAATAGGACAAGCAGGTGCTTGTGTCACATCCACGGAGACTGCATTTAATGTGGCGTCCAGCCCAGAGCGGATCAAAGCGACTTTGTCTGCAAAGAACCGAGCAAATGCTTCACAGCGCGTGGCCGAATTGTCAGGGCTCCCACCTGAGATAGGGAGAGTTAAAAGACCTCTGACAATCCGAAACAACTCCGCCGGACGGTTTTTTGCAGACGCAATAGTGGCCGCAAAGAAAGTTTTCTTTGCGGCTTTTATTACCGCGGCATATGCCCTCAGAAAGGACACAAACCGTGTTCGATTTGGCTCGCTTGGGTCCGAGCGCCACACGCTCTCTAGTACCCTCTTCCTTCGCTTCATCGCTGCCAGCTCCTCAGTGAACCAAGGAGCTGGTTTAGCTCGGTTACTTGAGAGGGGACGTTCCGGAGCGATCCTGTCAATTGCCCTGGTCATCTCCCCATTCCAGAGAGCGACCAAGGCCTCGACATGGTCACCTACCGAGGTGGCGGGAAACTCCCCAAGAGCCGTCAGGAATCTATTCGGATCCATAAGCCTCCTGGGGTGGACCATCTTAATGGGTCCTCCACCCTTGCGGAGGTTAGGGGGCGCAGTGAGCCTAAATCTGATCAGGAAGTGGTCGGTCCATGGCAACGGAGAGATAGACAACTCCTCCACACCGCCACCCTGCTCCCATCCCTGGCAGAAGACCAAGTCCAATGTGTGTCCAGCACAGTGGGTGGGGCCAGTTATTCGTTGGGACAGCCCCATGGTTGCCATGGCGGACATGAAGTCCTGAGCCGCTCCTGTGAGGGTTGCCTCGGCATGGATGTTGAAGTCCCCCAGCACAAGAAGCCGTTGGGACTCCACCGCCAGGCTCGAGACCACCCCCGCTAGCTCAGGTAGGGAGACTGTAGTGCAGCGAGGTGGACGGTACACTAACAGAATCCCTATTCTGTCCCGGTCACCCACCCTCAGGTGGACGCATTCAAAATTTGTGGTCTGCGGGATGGGGCTCCTGGTCAGATGGATGGAATCTCTATAGACCACTGCGACCCCGCCTCCCCGTCCTCCGGCTCTTGGTTGGTGTTGCACGGAGAAGCCTGGAGGGCAAAGCTGGGAGAGGTTTACGCCCCCAGCTTCATCCAACCAGGTCTCCGTGATGCACGCCAGATCTGCCCGCTCCTCCAGGATTAAATCCTGGATCCAGGTCGTTTTTCCGTTGACAGATCTGGCGTTCAACAACACCACCTTCAAACCGGAGGGACCGCTCACCTGGTTACACCAATTTACCTTAGGAGACCGGTTGGGGGTTGTTGATATGGATAAGCGGTCCGAATTAGGCCGAATTCGGGGTCTCCTTTTGCCGCATCTCCTCCTTCCCACCACGACCTCTATGGGGGCCCCTCGGCTAGTGGAACACCTCCCCCCCTCCATGCCGCAATCCAGAGCCAAGAAATTACTTTCTACTTTGTTCGTTGTTAGATTTTTTGGTTCTTGCCAGCATCCTCTCTCCCCCTCCCCCCCCTCCCTACCCCATTTCCATTCACAGGCTCTAGCCCACCTCCTCTTCTGCCCCCTTCGCTACACAATAGTAACAAGGACAGTACATAAAGGGGGGTGGGGGACCACATGGATAGCAGCAATACAGGTGGTAGTCGATGTTCCGGCCACACCAATGGGATAGTTCTTAAAGTGCACAAGTTTTAGGTGCAACCCGCCAATAATAGTATTCAGTCAGCAGCAACACTACGTGCCATCAGGCACATTCATAAAGTGCTAGATCTAAAGTGCTCTATTCAATGATAATTAAAGTGCGGCACAGAGGGACGGGAAGGGGAGTAAGTGCTGGTGCAATCTAGCAGCAGACGGCAGGCGCCTTAAGTGCTCTATTTCGTTCTTATCACATTAGGAACAGATGACAACAGATGACAACCAGGAATGTACTAGTTGGTAATATGTAATCACCCTTTTATGGGGATGGGGATGATGGCAGTTAGCTAAATATTGTTATGATCCCCGGTGAAGATGTCCAGGGTTTAGGAAGGCCCTTCAGAAATTTATACACCACCATCATTTAATTAATTAGACATCTCTTCCTGAAAGCATGAGACATTTACCACCTGATGGGGCCACTCCATCAGTCAATTTCTACTTAATCTTATCTGCCAAGATGAGCAAGGGTTAAACTTAAATGACTTGTGATAGATTTTAAAATGTGTTTGAGTTTGTTTCCTGCAAACCACAAAAACTGAGGATGCCTGCGATAGATGTGGGTGAAATGTCAGGAGGGAATGCTTTTGGATCGTGGCTATACAGCCTGGACAACTCACAGCAGGTGTTTGAGCTTTCTTTCTCTTCTATTGTCTGAATGTGTTAGGTAGGATAGAGTTCAGCACTCTAGATAGTAGACTTGGGTAAGTTCATTCGTAAAGTTCTAAAATTGTAATTAATTTGGATTTAATTACCTTTTGATCCAATTTTGAGCCATGCAAGAATAGTGGGAGGAGCAATTCCGAACTGAAACAATTTCCCCATTGTTCGGAATTATTTTCGGATGTGGCTTTGCATGCCCAGTGATGCAAAGAGGGATGAGGTGGGCGTGGCTAAGAACAGCTCTTCCTGAAGGCCACGCCCCCAGTGGCCTTCAGGAAGAGCTGTACCCACACCCACCTCATCCCTCTGCAATCCATCGCCGTTTGCTGCCACCCAGGTAAGGGAAACTGCGAGATTTTAAAACTAACCTCGCAGTTTCCCTTCCTTGGGTGGCAACAAACGCCGATGGATTGCAGAGGGACGAGGTGGGCATGGGTACAGCTCTTCCTGAAGGCCACTGGGGGCGTGGCCTTCAGGAAGAGCCGTTCTTATCCATGCCCACCTCATCCCTCTGCAATCCATCGTCATTCGTTGCCACCCAAGGAAGGGAAACTGCGAGGTAAGTTTTAAAATCTGTGCTTAGCCATGCCCTCCTTGTCCCTCTGCATCACAGCTCCCCGCAAGGGAAGGAAGGGAAACTGAGATTTTAATGGTTCTGGAGGGAGGGAGGGGCACCTTCCATTAACGAAGCAAACAAAGCGATTCGGATTTCCTGATATTTCCGATCTTTTTTTCAAGAAAATTATAGGAAATCATTTCAAAATCGAATCACCAGTGCCCCCTACATCCGAAACAAGTTTTGAACCTTGGGATCACCCAAGCCTACTAGGTAGCTCTTCTGAAGCCCATACAAAATAGAGCACATTCACTACTCCAATCACAAGGAAGCCAACAGTCACTATCACCACACATTCACAACCATGATAGTAATTTAAAAGTTATTGTTACAAAATGAATGAATTATAATGTGTTTCATTGCTAACTTTAACACTGATGATTTTTTCATCTTCATTCACTTCCTAAAATCTCACAACAAAGTATAGACTTCATTAGAAGTTATCTCATTGCTTATGTAGGCTGAGTATCTCTTATCTGAAATTCGGAAATTCAAACCACATACAAAATTATCTACATAGGTGACTGAGACAGTGATATCGTTGTCTTCTGATCTTTCAATTGACATAATTTTATTTTATGTTGCACACTATACACACACTGTTCTGTCATGCGCTGGGCCTGTAACAACTGTCTTTTCTATAGGACGTATACTTTGGCTCAGCAGGAAGCCGGGGTGCCTCAAAGAAAGGTTCTCAGGGATTTTCCTGAAGTGATGGTCTTTAGAGCCTTTAATGGTACAGCAAAGTCTTTATTATGGAACAAATAACAAATCTTCAAACAGCACTTCAAGGCTTTCTTATTCTAGTCCTTAAAAGACTGGCAACTGACTTAGATTAACTGTACGTTCTCTGCATGAGGAAAACCCTTTATAACCTCTCCCAGGCTGTCTATCATCTGGGCCTAGTTGGTGTGAGTCTTACTACCGATTCCAAATGCATCTGGACATCGAGTAAACCTACCAGCCAAGGCTTGTAGATATTTCAACTGGGGTTTGCAGATCTGTAATGCTGTTCTCCCTCCGAGAGATCTTTGGAAACTTCAGGGCTGTTTCCCTCTGATGCTGTAAGGCTGAGAGGCTGTGAGCTCTCTGCCAGAGCTTTTGGGACCCTTTTTCTTCTGTTTCTGTTGGAATTCCTGTAACCCTGGATGTTCTGTTTCTATTTCCCTGGATGATCTAGAGGAATTACAAAACATTAACGAATCGATTTCCGAAACAATAACGAATCGATTCGTTAATGGCGGACGTGACCGCGAAATACGCTAAAAAACCTCCAAAAACTTCTGAAGCTTCCCTCTCCCTCTGTTGTTGACTGTTGGTGTGATATTATAATTTTTTTCCACTAATTAAACAAAAAACAACCATAAAACTTGCCCCAGACATGTGGAAATAATAAGGAAACGACCTCAAAACAATAACAAAACGAATACAATAACAAAATACGAAGCATTTACAAAACTATTTAAAAATTCGTTTTTTAAAAAAATTGCTCCAGAATGGTTCGTTATCGTTTTGTAATTAAAAAAATTAACGAATTATTAACGAATTACGAATTAACGAAACGAAACCGCCCAGCCCTACTAGGTCCTATAGCCTAGCTTCCTTGTGTGAGACTGCCCAAAATGTTTCCTTTCCCTCCCAGAGCCCTGAACAGGGGGCGGAACCAAAGCTTAATGATGATAGACAGGTGGCCTATCCTATGACTGCAAACTTTAACAGGAGAAAAATAAAGTTGGAGCTCCTGGTACAGCTGTACCAGTACACACACACATATTCTGGTTTTGTGTACAAGGTGTATATGAAATATAAATGGCTTGGGTTCCATCTCCAAGATATCTCATTACAGGTGATTTATTTAAAAACAAACACAAAATTAAAAATATAGATATTTGAAAAAGGGATACTCAACCTGTACCTCATATTATTTTGTTCCTTTTATTTCCCTTGTGACTCCTATAACCAGGTATGTAAGTCTTCAGCTTTGTTCAATCCAATTCTACAGTTCCTATTATTTTTGACCATTTATAAAAGTTAAAACTCTTTGCTTCTGGTACCTTAAGGGACTGCAGAGATAGAGCAGCACCCCCAGTGGAGAGGGAAGAAAGCTTAAACATATTTTAAAATGATTGTTGCTGTAAATAGGAGTGTGGGATTCTTAGCTGAAACAATGGGGAGGTGAAAGGTTGATAAAGATATCACTCAGAGCCAGGTTTGCTTATTGATGAGCTGTTTTAGAACTACAGATGGTGTATAATCTAAGAGCATGTTTGATCCATGATTTATCAGCTGTGGGAATTGATAGATTAGAAGTAGCTTTTCCGGTGATACAGAAGAACTTACACTGTGTGACTGGATCAAAGGCAAAGCATTCACAATCACAGAGCAGAAATGAACTGGTTGCCTGGATGGTTTAAAAAAAAAAAAAAGACACAGTGAAACCCTTTGTTTGAATACACAGTAGTAATACCAAGAGAAGAGCTTGTTACAGAGAATTTCTATACCCAGTGAGAAGAAAGATCAATTCCAGGCCATATGGCATATCTCAGGTACACTATTTTCTATATCCTGCTGGGCAAAGAATACAACCACATCTTCTATTCGTTATCAGAAACCATGCCAATGAGCACTTCACTTACAACATGATGTTGCTATTTCTGTCCATCATGCTGTGAGAAAGCCGTTTTTAGCACAAGACAAAGAACCGATTACATAGAAAAAGGATAATCAGCCTTTGCATGTGTGCTTTCAGGGACCAGTGTATTTTTCACACAGTAGTCCAGAAACCAGACCAATTTTATTGCCATGACACTCAGGTTTTACATTAATGTTGTCAATATTTGTGAGCCACGTTAGTTTTAAGAATGCTTCTGTAGTCAAATTGCTGTGATCTGCATCTTTTGGGCCAACGTGAACATTGGAACTTCCAAAGGCTCCTTCTTTGGAAGCTTTTAAACAGAGGCTGGATGGCCATCTGTCAGGGGTGATTTGAATGCAATATTCCTGCTTCTTGGCAAGGGGTTGGACTGGATGGCCCATGAGGTCTCTTCCAACTCTTTGATTCTATGATTCTATGTTATAGAACTACATCACCTGTATCCAGTGTCCAAAGATATTTAGTAGGCTTGGGCAGTTTCGTTCGTTAATTTTGTAATTCGTTATTAATTCGTATTTAAATTAGCTTACGATCCAATATTGAGCCATGCAGGAACAGTGTGAGGAGTAAATTAGATTCGAAACAATTTTTTCAATTTATTTCGTTATTATTTCATTATTATTTCGTTATTATTTCAAAATTATTTCATAATTATTTTCGCATGTTTGGTGCTAGTTTTATAGTTGTTGTTTGTTTTATCACACCAACAGTCAACAACAGAGGGAGAGGGAAGCTTCAGAAGTTCCCCCTGTCCCATTTGGAGGTTTTTTTAGCATATTGCACAATCGCGTCCGCCATTAACGAATCAATTCGTAATTATACGAAATTTCATAAATTTCAAAATTTTTAAAAGGAAAATTTCGGAATTCTTTAAAAAAATGAAACGCGATGGACGCCTAAAAGCGAAACGAGTTTAGAAACAAATTTTTCCGTTGTTACCCAAGCCTAATATTTAGACCTCATAGTTTATATTCATGCTTACCATATGCTTTTCTCCCACCAGGACATTAGAATTCTTTCATGATCATTAGCTGCAATGGGATGATATATGGATTTGAAATATGACACACATGGTCATACGGTCAGAGTTTGGAGTTGTCACCTGCATAGGTAAAGGTAAAGATTTTCCCTGACATTAAGTCCAGTCGTGTCTGACTCTGGAGGTTGGTGCTCATCTCTATTTCTAAGCTGAAGAGTTGTCATTGTCCGTAGACACCTCCAAGGTCATGTAACCAGCATGATTGCATGGAGCACTGTTACCTTCCTGCCGGAGTGATACCTATTGATCTATTCACATTTGCATGTTTTTGAATGGCTAGGTTGACAGAAGCTGGGACTGACAACGGAAGCTCATGCCGCTCCCCGGATTCGAACTTGCGACCTTTCGGTCAACAAGTTTAGCAGTTCAGCCGTTTAACCCACTGCGCCAGCAGGAGCAGTTTTTTAAATTTTCTAGGTAAAAGAATATAGAAGTGCTGATTGTGTGCCCAATGTCTACATGAAAATGAGAGGCCACACATTTTACATGATTGTGGTGTTTGTTTGTTTGTTTTTGTCATGTCAGGAGTGACTTGAGAAACTGCAAGTGGCTTCTTGTGTGAAAGAATTGGCCGTCTGCAAGGACATGGCCCAGGGGATGCCAGGATGTTTAGATGTGTTACTATCCTTGTGAGAGGCTTCCCTCATGTCCCCGCATGAGGAGCTGGAGCTGATAGAGGGAGCTCATCTGCGCTCTCCCCGGATTTGGACCTGTGCCGGCGCAGGGGTTTAACCCACTGTGCCTCTGGGGGCTCCATGATTGTTGTAAATCTGTTTGATCTTTCATTTCTATTTAGGGGAAGTGGGTTTTTTTTTGTTTTATCTTGTTTTAGAATAAGCAAAGAAATATTAAAGAAACAGTGTGGTGCAGTGGTTTGACTATTGGACCAGGACTCTGGGACAGCAGGTTTGAAATCTACATTAAGCTGTATAAATCTATGAAAATGATGTAGTGATATTTAGGGGTCAGTGTGACTTATTATTTGAACATTCAATTACAAATCTGGAGTTCAGGGTTGAAATCCCTGCTTGGCAGTAGAAACTCATGGAGTGGCCTTCAGTGGGTGGCACTCTCAGTCTAACAGGAAGGATGAATTCAACCCCTTTCTTGGGTCTCAATAAATCAGAGTTGACTTAAAGGCATTTACCAATGCAACAAATTAGTAAATGCTAGATCCCTAGTGGCGCAATGGGTGCCCCCGGTGGTGCAGTGGGTTAAAGCACTGAACTGCTGAGCTTCTTGACCAAAAGGTCGCAGGTTCGATTCCGGGGAGCGGCGTGAGCATCCGCTGTCAGCACTAGCTTCTGCCAACCTAGCAGTTCGAAAACATGCAAATGTGAGTAGATCAATAGGTACCGCTCCGGCGGGAAGGTAATGGTGCTCCATGCAGTCATGCCGGCCACATGACCTTGGAGGTGTCTATGGACAATGCCGGCTTTTCGGCTTAGAAATGGAGATGCGCACCACACTCCAGAGTCAGACATGACTGGACTTAATTTCAGGGGACAACCTTTACCTTTACCTTAGATCCCTAGTGAAACTACTACTTTCTTCCCTTCCTCTTTTTTTCTCTTTCTTTGACCTGAAAGGAAACATCAGAGGTATTCTTTGAAATCTTAATTGACTACTTACTAGTTTTTATTCTTTTAGTTGACCTCTTTATTGACCCCTCCTTCTTTCTACTCCCTTTTCTTTGCATCCTCCTCTTAAGGAGAAAATGAAATATAGTTTACCTCTCCATAGTCGTAGTCAGAAGTGGCAGGAATGCTGTTATAGTGAATAAAACAGAGCACTATAGTCCTGGAAACTGCTTGCTCAGCTTGCCAAACAAATATAAATCTAACATGTCAGCTCAAAGAGAAATTTCTTACTGATGAGAACATGTCCAATTAATTTATTGGCAAGAAGATATGGAATCTGCTCAAAGCAGCTTTGTATGTTTCTGTATGAATCTGGCCTTATCCAAAATGAAAAAAAATGTTAACTAAACTGTTTATTTATAGATTTTTTTTAAAAAAAGACAAACAAAACTATATATCTTGTAAAACAGGCATTCCTCATTTTTAGTCTATGGAAATCATATGACCTTCTGAAAGTAATTGGATGGCAATCCTCACTCACTCTCCATCACTGTCTTTGGTTGTTAGGTTTGATGGGAGATTCTGTCCAACAACATCTTGAAAGACTTAACTTATTATTTTTTATGAATAGGGATGAAAATATTTTTTTAGTTGTGCCTTCAGGTTTCCTCCAGTTTATCATAGGATTTTTTTCTGCACAAGATTTATTCAGAGACTTTTGCCTGTTGTGCTAAGAGAGTGTGACTTAGGGCCCTTCCACACAGCCCTATATCCCAGAATATCAAGGCAGAAACTGCTTTGAGCTGGGTTATCTGAGTACACACTCCAATAATGTGGGGTTTTCTGCCTTGATATTCTGGGTTAACCTGTAGTTCTATGGCTGAGCTGATATTAAAACTCTGGACTCTTGGAGTACTAATCTAACACATAAACCACTACAGCACATAGATTTATGGGAACAATGTTAAAAATATTCAGAAAATGAATGTAAATGTGTTTCTTGTGTTGGGAAACTAGGAAGGAAGATCCCAGATGGGTGATCACTGATGATCTTTACAGTTTAGGAGTGAAGAATGCATTTGTTTATTTTTTAATTGCATATTTTACTTCATAGTAAATCTCAAGCTGTGAATCGTTTTCAAAAACTGCACAGTTTACTTTCTTGCAATGGGGAAGAAAATAGTAAAATAATTTAATTTTGCATGTGAAAATTAACTTTATGAAAATGTGCATCCTTAAATTTTCTCATAGTACATCTACATGGACCAAATACCCCGGGCTTATTTGGAGTGGAAAATTCCTAATCAGCCCTAGAGGAGCCCTGCTGTGCCACTGTAGTGGCAGAGGGTGTCCACATCATCTAGTGGGGCTGAATCTGATCCTTCTTTCTCCTTCCTCCTATCTGAGTTGCAGTGGTGTTTTTGCAAACATTGGACGTACATTATGAGACCCTTTTACTGCTATGTTCTGGCCCTATAATGCCCCCACTCTTAACATAGCTATTTCCTTGCTTTATGGGGAATGCATCCGTCTCGTTTCTCAGATTTACCATGACAAATAGTATAAGAAAACATCGGACATGTCCCTGCTCTCTGATATACACTCCGACACCATTGTGTTGAGATCCCTCAATGGGAAGTGTTACATATGTGACACTTGGCTTTTAAGTCCTGATTCTTCCCCTCAAAAACGGCCCATTCCCCCCCCCCCCCCGGGTCTTCTCTTTTAAGATACAATAAAAAAGAGGCAATTTTCACATTGATAATCAGGAACATTTTGCAGCTCCACCACCATTGCTCCAACGGTGTCAAGATGATGAAGGTAAGGGCGGTCCCCTGTTCCTGGGCAGTAAAGACTTGGAAAATCATGATGGTTATATAAATAGTGGCTGTGGCTCTGACTTGGAGCTGACACTGTCCCAAAGTATGGGGGAGTTTCAGAGCTTCCAGGAGCTCTGAGTAATTCCATGAAACGTGGCTAGACTGCATTAAGCAGATTTGCCTGGTATCAGGGGTGAATTGACTCTATGAATTATGTAGGTGACATAGTGTTCATGCACCCCCACCATAGGTTATTTCTACCACGTAGATGGGTTCTCAGTCTTTTTGTAGGCAAGTTTGATGGAATACTGTCAGGGTTTGTGATTAGGATGAAGATGAAGGACTTCTTTGCCCAACGTCTGAGGCAAGCAGGGAGGAGTCTGACACTGAGGAATATACCTCTGCAGAGCAGCACCAGGAGCCTCAGGGAAGTTGGGATATAGTGTTAGGGCAGGATCAGGAGCTCCATGAAGCAGACCATAAGTTAAGCATTCCAGCTAGGCTGCAATTAAGAACCAATGCCATTCAACCGAGATCTAATCAGTTGGCTCAAAGGAAGGCCAACAGGTGGGAGTACTTGGGAAAGTGGCATAAATACCTGGAGGCTGGAGCTGGTAGTAATGTTTATGGAATTGCTACAGCCCAAATCTCTGTCAGGGAACTCTTGGACTGAACTTTGACTCTTGTAACTGGACTATGTTTTTGAACTATGACTTGGGTTGGTGAGGTGGCTTGGCTTTGATACTTGGAAAAAACTGGACTATTTGTATGCTTTGCCTTTGCTGGACAGCTTGCTGTGTTTGACTATAGACTGCCTTTGACTACAAGGTAGTGAGTGGTTGCATTAACAGAGATTCTGTGTACAAGTCTTTGACAGATACACATTCAAGCATTCTCATCACCTGCCCCAAATTCTGGAATTTTCTCTACTAGGGAGATCAGAATGGCACTTATTTACTGTCCTTATATCATAGAATCATTGAGTTGGAAGAGACCTCGTGGGCCACCCAGTCCAACCCCCTGATAAGAAGCAGGAAAATCACATTCAGAGTGATTTTAGTAAAGGAATATTTACTAAAGTAAAGACTCCTTTAGTTTTTAGAACTGGCATTTCTCCCTATTAGCTTTGTTCCTGCAGTTGTTCTGACTATAACTACTCTATTAGGAAGCCTATGCAGCTTTCCCAATGAAAAAGGGCAATCTGAACATCATGGATTCTGAGTGTTCCATCCCAGTGGGCAAATGTTTAAAGTGTATTTGCACAAAAAGGCAGCCTAAGTGGGTTTCCTGCTGGGCCAACTCTGGCCTTACTACCTTTGAGCTAGCCAGGTTCATCTAATAATTTATTGAACTTATTTCCAAGGAAACCACACTCCAGAGGAATGAGGGACATGCTTCCTAACATTTGAATTGGAAGTAGTGATAGCTTAGTTCCCAGATGACTGCTAGAATAATGATTATTCTCTCTTAGAAGATGATGTAGAGCTAGTAAACACTGATTCATTTAATAAGCAATGATAGCAAAGGCCTGCAAAAGCATAATCACACTGTTTAGTTTTCTCTATACTATGACCACAGTTAAAAAACATACAGATTTTTAATTATTTCGCTATCTACCTGTGATTTGAAACTCACATAACTGAAGAAATTGGTCAGAAATACAGTGGGGCGGGGGAGTATTTAGTCAGATACCAATTGTACAAGTTCTCCCACTTAAAAACATGAGAGAGGCCTGTAATTGACATCATAGGTAGACCTCAACTATGAGAGACAACATGAGAAAACGCATCCAGAAAATCACATTGTCTGATTTTTAACAAATTTATTTGCAAATTATGATGGAAAATAAGTATTTGGTCACCTACAAACAAGCAAGATTTCTGGATCTCACAAACTTGTAACTTCTTCTTGAAGAGGCTCCTCTGTCCTCCACTCATTACCTGTAGTAATGGCACCTATTTGAACTTGTTATCAGTATAAAAGACACCTGTCCACAACCTCAAGGAGTCACACTCCAAACTCCACTGTGGTGAAGGCCAAAGAGCTGTCAAAGGACACCAGAAACAAAATTGTCACCCTGCACCAGACTGGGAAGACTGAACCTTCTACTTTGCTTAGTCATTGAATTTCACAGCATAATAGGTGCATGCCCCCAAAACAAGCTGCATTGAGTCTCCTTGTGGAGAGAAAAAGTGGGATATAAATAAACTATATGCAATGATACACAATAATAAAAACTGAGGGAGGACTTTTACCTCTGGCTGGCAGGCACATGGGTGAGTGAGCCTTCGCCCACCTGTGTGTCTTCCAGAGAGAGCTAGAAGCCCTCCATCGACTGGTGGCAGCCAAGGGAAGCCTCCTAGTTCTCATGCCTTCACCCACCCACCCACCTGCCCCTTGGAACTAAAGAGGCTGCTCCAAGGGGCAGGAGTGGGGGGTGGAACTGTTATACGAGGAATAAAAAAACCCAGAAACCAAGACCCCCAAAAGAAGTGTCTGACTATTATGAGATAGTAACTATTATGTGATGGAATACTGTATTCCCTTTCACTTGTGGACTGAATCAACATCTGGCCTCATGCAGCCCTCTCTTGTCTTTTCTGATTTATATCCCATTTCCTTGTTTGTATCTTGAAAGTCATTTTTGAGCTGCTTGCATCTCAACTGCTCCATCTCATCCTAAGAAGCCAGTAGACCCTGCTAGTTCCAGTCCTACTCATAGATAACCAATGCTAATGACTGACATAAATAGCAAGCTTTGTAGTCTGCAATTAGATTGAACTGACCTGTTGCAGCCCATTCTTTTCATGTCACTACTGGTTTGTGAGGTCTGGAGAAGTACCTAGTTTGGGTAATAAGAAAGCATTTCAGTTCCCTGATTAATATGACCAAGTATGCATAACATTTCCCATGGTGAACTAAACCAAAGACAACGTAACCACATTGTATATGTTTTAGTTCACCATGGGAAATGTTATGCATACTTGGTCATATTCATCTGGACACTGAAATGCTTTCTTATTACCCAAGCTAGGTACTTCTCTAATACTGCCTGCAAGTTCTACCTCAGCCAAAATGTAAAATCCCTGCAAAAATGCCAATTCTATCCATACAGAGGGAGAAATATTGCAGGGCCCATCCAGACAGGACCCATAACATGGGAGATCCCAGTTTTACCAGGGGTGTCCCCGCTTTGTCAGAAATTAATTTGATACTTCATTAGACATGGGTCTTCCTGAAAGATCTGAGTCTAATGGAGTATGGACCCTGTGGGGACAGACCCCTCGGTCCCGAGGGGTCAGCCTGCACAACCCAATTTGCTTCTTTAGCCTGTGGGCCTGAAGAAGCAAAGAGGGAACCCACCCCTCCCCAAATCCCCCCTAAAACCTTTATAATAAAAACTTAGCAGGCCACTATTACTATTAATTAATTTATTTACCATATTTATATACTGCTTTTCTCAACCCTGGGGGGACTCAGGGCGGTTTACGACATACTAATGGCAAAAATTCCATGACAACATACATGTAAAAAGAAAAATCATAATAACTAAACACCAACATATAACTATTTAAATCATTAAAACCATTAAACATGAGACATAACAACATTTACATTATATTTACATATACTTGACCACAGCAGCAAGGCTGGTCCTGCTGTAACATGGGACACTGATGGGGACATAGCCCAGAGTGTTCAGTTGGCCTACAACCAGTTCAGTTCCACAGCCGTGTCATCCTTACCTCCCTTGTTGCTTCCACCACTTCAGGAGCTGGCAAGAGAGCTCCAGGCCTTTGACAGGTGCCTTTGCTGACATCAGTAAAGGTGTCAATATAACCTAGGAAAAAGGGCTGGTAATGCTGATTGTATGGATAATGAACCAGTTCACTTAGGGGCAGCCTGTTGTCTGTTGTCTACACTCACCACTCATCACAAAGTGCAGAGCTACTCTGGAGTTTGGTGAAACTTTGGAGTATTAGAATATCTCAGATTTAAGCAGGATGCTAAGCAATTGTGTGGACATCCAGATTCAAATTCTGGTCCACTTCAGGATAAAGGGTTGTTAAAGACAAGCCCTGAATCATGCTCAGACCCAAGAGGGAATTATGAGATGTATAGACTAAACTGTGGAGGTAAACTGTGGAGGTGACGCAGACATTTGACCTGAACGAGATCTTGTTAACAGCTTGTTTATTTTAACTTCTTTTATACCAAGGGTTGTATGTTGTATGTATAACTATGTATGACTATGTGTTAATTGTGTTATGTGTTAAATGTTTTGATATGGCCAATAGGTCAATCAATAAAACGTATCTATCTATATGTATAGACATCATTACACAGTGTTGTCATTGTTAAATGCTGTCTCTTAAAGAGGAAACTTATGCAGCTGTGGATTCAAGAATGAAGGCATAGCAAGCTGCAGGCAGTAGTTTATTCAATTTGACACTAAGGCAAATGTATATTTTTCTGTTTTGAATATTTTTGCAAAATCTATCTAGCAATAACACACACCAGCAAGCAGAAAATCTTAGGAGACTATTGGAGATATATTAGCCAATCATGAAACAACAGTCCTTAAGTCATAATGGAAAATTACCAAACAAGCACCAAGTAAACACAATTTATTTTGAACCTACATTTCAGTTGATAATAGATAGTGCCAGTTAATAATAGAAAGTGTGCTGTTAGGGTTAGAATATTCAAGTAATGCTTGATTATGTTTTGTTGAGATTTTTTTTAAAAAAAATCTAATAACTTTGCAGTTTCTATTTTTTTTCTTCGAATATTTTTCATTTACCATAGCCATACCCTTACTTCAAGCATGTTTGACTTTTCCATTAATGTTTTAAGGGGTTTAAAAAAAAAAACCAGGAGG
This sequence comes from Anolis sagrei, assembly GCF_037176765.1. NCBI lineage: Eukaryota > Metazoa > Chordata > Lepidosauria > Squamata > Anolidae > Anolis > Anolis sagrei. The sequence continues at coordinate 117,000,900 of NC_090024.1, forward strand.
AGGGGAAAGAGAGGAAGGGCATCACAAAGATACAAAACGTATCTTTCATCATCATCATCATCATCATCATCATCATCATCATCTAATTACTTATTAATCGCCCTCCATCCGAGAATGCTCTAGGCGATTTACAGATAAATTGTAAAAGATAAAATACATACATACAAAAATTAAAAATTAACAGGGATTAAATGCTCTTCAGCTGGCATTAAAGATGCTGCCAGATGGAATGTCCTATTTGTGACATTAACCTTGTCCCATGCCAAGTGAAGTTGTTGGAAAGGTGTACACTTTCAAAAGCTTTCGACAAAGGAGTTTTTTTTAGGACAGAGATTGATTAACCAAGTGGTGGGTTCTTTAAAAGATGACAAAGAGAGCTAAAGGAAGAACTCTTTATTCAGTTTGGCAACAGCCTTTTCTGCAATTCTGGCACACAGAAAGCTGAAGAGACATTAATGGATGTACAATGTTCAGAGAGTTCCAGGAAACAACAAAGGTCAAAAGAAAAAAAATGCTTCTCTAAAGCCAAGCAAAGCAGCATTTTTAAAACAACAATAACAACAACAAAGCGCATTATAAAAAGGCATGTAAACATGTTAGCCAGACATCAGCATGTGGAAGCAATGATATGCATGTGGAAACTGAAATGTTCTATAATGCAATTGATACATTCCCCTGATTGCATCGGAAGCAGAGTTGTGCAGGCTGCATGTTAATCTGTACCTTGTATTTGCACATTGCACAAGGTGCATTGTTGAGAGAGCTCCATGGGTGTGTTACCAACAAGGGCGGCTCAACCCATTACGCAAAGTAAGCATTTGCAGTATAGTTGATTTTGCCCAGGGGTGCTCTTGAGGGAAAATAGTAGGCCTGGGTAACAACGGAAAAATTTGTTTCTAAAATCGATTTGTATTTGGGGGGTTTTTTTGTTTCGATATTTAAAATAATTACAAAATTTTCCCTTTAAAAAGTTCGATATTTACGAAATTTCGTAAATGTGAAAAAAATTACAAAACAATAACGAATCAATGTATTGTCGAAGGCTTTTATGGCCGGAATCACTCAGTTCTTGTGGGTTTTTTCGGGCTATATGGCCATGTTCTAGAGGCATTTCTCCTGACGTTTCGCCTGCATCTATGGCAAGCATCCTCAGAGGTCTATCGATTCGTTAATGGCGGACGCGACCGCAAAATATGCTAAAAAACCTCCAAAAACTTCTGAAGCTTCCCTCTCCCTCTGTTGTTGACTGTTGGTGTGATATTATTTTTTTTTTTCACTAATTAAACAAAAAACTTGCCCCAGACATGCGGAAATAATAACGAAACGACCTCAGAACAATAACGAAACGAATACAATAACGAAATACGAAGCATTTACAAAACGTGTTTAAAAATTCGTTTTTTAAAAAAATTGCTCCAGAATGGTTCGTTATCGTTTTGTAATTGAAAAAATTAACGAATTATTAACGAATTACGAATTAACGAAACGAAACCGCCCAGCCCTAGAAAATAGACCTTGACATATGCGAGTTGTAGTTACTGGGATGTATAGTTCACTTACAACCAAAGAGCATTCTGAACTCCACCAGTGATGGAATTGAACCAAATATGGCACACAGAACTCCCACGATGAATAGAAAATATATATCAGTGATTGTTTGGGGGGGGGAGGGGGGCAAAATACTGTTTGCTTACCGTTGAAAATTACCTAGGGCCGTCTCTGGTTACCAAACTGTAAATCCCAGGATTCCATAGGTTGTAACCATGGAAGTGTAAGCTGAATCATAATTTTCTAACTGAAAGGTGTGAAAGAGCTACAGAAACAAATGAACCAGGGCCCTTCTGCACAGTACCTAAAATATGGAAGTTACTGGGGTAAACTTCCATATTTTACATGATGCTAGTAGTAAATCTGTGCTGATTCACTGCCATGGACAAAAAACACAAGTTTAAAAGATCCCCTTTTATCCTGATTCCGGCTGGAAAATATTTATATTTGCATCACTGTATATCCCTGCACTCAAAGTAAACATGTGATTTCCTTCTCTCCCCTTTCTGGGGACTGCTCCAGCATATGTCTGCTTTTTAAAAGGCTCAAAATAGCTGATCAGCTGATTGGGCTGTGAAACGGACACACGGCTGCTTTAAAGGAAGCATCGAGAGAGTAATTAGAACTCTCTGAAACTCTTTATTTTAAACTTTATAATATTATACAGAGCTTGAATAAACAATTGGGAGAAGAAAAAATCTGGTGGAAGTTATATATATATATATATATATATATATATATATATCACTCTGTTATGTATTGTCGAAGGCTTTCATGGCTGGAATCACTGGTTTTTTTTGGGCTATATGGCCATGGTCTAGAGGCATTTTCTCCTGACGTTTCACCTGCATCTATGGCAAGTCACTACCTCTGAGGATGCTTGCCATAGATGCAGGTGAAACGTCAGGAGAAAATGCCTCTAGACCATGGCCATGTAGCCTGAAAAAACCTATAACAACCCACTCAGTGTTATGCACTGAGTCTCATATGTGCACATGCGTAACTGCTTAGAATTAAATCAAGATAGTCACATGTACACAATATACAGTCCAGTGCATAACAAAGTGGCTTTTTTTTAAACCCTTCTACCGAATGTCCCCCATCTGCCCTCCATCTTGTTCCAATACAGAGGAAGCCCGTGAGGATGGTGAGAGACCCAATCCCAGGAGTGACAGGTCTGTGTGGGAACCTGCAACCAACTCCCAGGATTTTTTTTAACCTGCCATTTAAAACCTAGGCTTTTGTGCTGTCTGGAAGTGCCCTTTGTCTGAGTATGTTTCTCTGCTCAGTACTTGTTGTGGGAGTGAGGCAGAATATAGATGGTGGAGCCAATATGTTTGGACCTATCCCTCTATGCATATCTTTTATCCTCATATTGGTTTTTAAGGAAAGAGTTGCAGTGAAACATTTAGGAAATGAGAAAACTAGTGGGTAATTGCATTGTTTCAAACATTAGCTTTGCTAAAACACAGGCAAAACATTTTCCTAAAGAACTAAATGCTTTAATTTGGGATCTAATAGATCCATTGCCATGACATTCATGGATTCCTTGACAACTTGTTTTGACCAAATAGAAGAGAAAATTGATTTTACACATCTTCATTCTACCCCGCTTTTCAGAAATTAATTTGATACTTCATTAGACATGGGTCTTCCTGAAATATCTGAGTCTAATGGAGTATGGACTCTGTGGGGACAGACCCCTCGGTGCCTTTTTTGCCGAGGGGGTAACTTTTTTGCATTATAGTCTCCAGGATCCTGAAGTCAAACACGGATATTTGGGAGATTCTAGGAGTTGTAGTCCAAAAAACACTGTCACCCTTAACTGCAATCGTGCTCTGTTCCACGTATTACCAAAAATAAAAGGATTTTTTTACACATAATATTCATATCTCTTTAAATGCTGCAAAATCTTCAGTGAAACTCATCTGGTTCATTTGCAATTCTGTGTCTGGCCTTTGAGAGTTTTCAAAATCCAGATCAAACACATGTTTGTTAATAAGGCCTCATGAATTTTTCACAGAATAGATAGAGTTGTTCTTAGGTCAACCTAATTCCTGTTGTGTATAAAAACAGATGCACTATAATAAATACTAAAAGTATGCAAATGGAAATTGATGCACTTCTTATGTTGCATTACACATGTGGCAGAAAAGGCACACAGATATGAAGACAGGGAGGGCAAGTAAGAATAAAAGAGTATAAAGAATTACTACCTCTCCTTCCAAGGCCTTTATCACATGAACCTGCTATTCTACTACATTCACATTATCATTGATATTGGATACATTATACATTGAGAATCTTCAATATCACAATTCAATTCATTGGGACAATTGTGCTGATTCACAAATGTGCTGTCCTGTAACCCCACCTTCTTGCACTAGAGTTGTCCCTTTATTATTATTAGTTTGGCTTGGTGTTTTGGCCTAGACTGCCATCAATATGCGGACGACAGCCAACTCCTTCTGCATTTGGAGCCTGGAGCAACGTCAATACCAGACAATTTCACCTTATGTCTGGAGGCTCTGTCGAACTGGCTACATGCTAGTAGACTGAAAGTGAACCCGGCGAAGACTGAGATTCTCTGGCATGGCCGCTCGATTGGTCTGACCCATTAGCTACCCATCTTCGATGGTGCTGTCCTATCTCCTTCGCCTACCATTAAGAGCTTGGGTGTCATTTTGGATTTGCAGCTGACAGTGGAAGCTCAGTTTGCTGCTGCCAGCAAACAGGCCTTTTTCCATTTACGACAAGCGAGGCAATTGGCACCCTACCTATCTGATGAGGCTCTGGCAACAGTCATCCATGCCACGGTCACATCTAGGCTGGACTATTGCAATGCCCTGTATGTTGGCCTTCCGATGTCTATGACCCAAAAGCTCCGTATTGTTCAGAATGTGGTAGCCATGCTACTCACAAGTACACCCATGAAATCCTATATAACACCAGTGTTGCAGCATTTGCATTGGCTTCCAACTGATTACCGTGGTCTATATAAGATGCTATTTCTGACCTTTAAAATTCTTTACGTCCAGGATCCATCGTATCTTAGGGACCGTATCTCATTCTCCCATCATCGGAGGTCGCAACGACCATCCCAACGTGACTTACTTTATATACCGGGTCCTAGAGAAGTGCACCTGGAAAGGACCAGATGCAGAGCTTTTTCTATTTCTGCCCCTGCCTTGTGGAATTCCTTGCCGTCCTATATGAGAGCCATTCGTGAGTTAGGGCCTTTTACCCTAGCACTTAAGACATGGCTTTTTACTAGAGCTTTTGATTTTTGTTAATTTTATCAATATCTATATGTATGTATTTTTATCCTTTACAATTTTAGCTTGTAAATCGTCTAGAGCATCTTGGATGGAGGGCGATTAATAAGTAATAAAATGATGATGATGATGATGATGATGATGATGATTGTTTATAGTAGTACAATTGTGCAATTCCAGCACTTAAAAACATTAAAAAGTCTAATATAAATATAAAATATAAAGAGGAAAACAGCATCTTGGGAATAGCATGGAGGAGTGGGGGAGAGAGGAAAATAATCCCACCCCCTGTTGTCACTCTATTGCTGGCATAATTGCACAGGCATGGAAGGGACACATCATACTAAGGTAAGTGGATGGGAATGTTGTGGGATTAGGTTGGAAGAAGCACAAAGAGGTAGACCAGTAGTGAGATGCACTGTATTGGAACAAGATGGAGGGCAGATGGGGGACATCCGGTGGAAAGGTTGTTTTTTTTTTTTAAGTCACTCTGTTATGCACTGGACTGAATATTGTGCACATGTGACTATATTAATGTAGATATAAGCAGATACGCATGTGCACATATGAGGTTCAGTGCATAACAGAGTGATTAAAAAAACTTCCACCAGATATAGGGCATGTGAACCAGCTGCAATGCTAGTTTACATTCCCTATATGACAAACTGTATGTGACCTTCAATATTACTGCCAGACCTTACTGGAGCCCTGGGACTGTATTCCTTCCTAACAGTGGAAATTTACCCATCCCTGCTCAAAACTCTTAGTCGTTTCATTTTTAAAATCTTGAATTTAACTGTGATATGAAGGTAATAGTGCCTCTCTCTTGACTATTTTGTGCTGCCTTCAAACAAAACAATACAATGACATCAGTGTAGCCTCTCTCAAACTAGTTGCCTTCCGAAGTTGGAAATAACACAATCATAGCTTTAGAAATAGCATTGGGAAAGGCCATGGCCATGTTATTTCTTGATAATGTAAGTGCAAAGTCTGACATTTCTTAGAGATTTTGGGGAGAGAAATGAGTCCAGAGGATTCTTAAAATAGTTTGACTTCAGAAGAAGACAGGAAATAGATATACAAAGTCAAAATGTGGGATGGGGACAATGGTTGTGGTGAGAAAAAGGTGCACTTATTTTTTTTAAAAAAATCAAGAGCATGGCTGTTTTCAGATGCTTGTATCACCTTATCTGTCAATATTTCTATTCTCATCTCTTTGTCCTTTTACAGTTTCACTTCTCTGCTGGTTACTCTTTTAGTGTGTTCAAGCATATGTTCTTTTCATCATTTTTATTTCTCTCACCTTTACACCCTCTGTTTCACTCTTGTGGAATAACCAGAGCTTGGAAAAGTTACTCTTTTGGACTACAACTGTGAAAATCCTGCTTTTTGACCTACATCTGACTTAGGGTGAAACCAAATCTTATGACACTTTTGTGGGGCCATTTCTCTCCTGTCCCCACAAAAGTGAGGGAAGGAATGTTATTATGTAGCTTTTGAGATGTCCTGCTGAAATTTGGCAATGGGGGCATCCATCTCCTGAGGAATGTGCTAGAAAATCATCAATATATTTGTGAAAATTCTTTTAAAAATGTCCTGACTTGAACTTTGCTTTCACATGCACCAGCCAAATTCAATACAGACAGCTGTTCTAAGCATGGAGAAAACCTTGCTGAAATATTAGTTATATAGCTTTTGATGAGACATTCTGGCTAAGTCAATAGCTACATGGTTGAATATACATATTTTAATTTCCAAACAGGAGTAGACCCACTGATTAATGAAAACTTGGTAAGTCTACATTTACATATTCCATTGATTCAATCTGTCTTCTGGAATCGTGACTAACAATTGGATGAAGGTCTCAGAGTGTTAAGAGATAAGCAATTGAAGTTCTCTCCCTTCCACCTCCTTTCTTGTATGTAGACTCTCATTTACACACCCATTCCAACTTTATATACCACCTTGAAACTGAGAACTGGAGAAAATGTGGGACAATAATGATAACAACAACATAATCTATGTCAGGGGTCCTCAAACTAAGACCCAAGGCCTGGATATGGCCCTCCAAGGTCATTTACCTGGCCCTTGCTCAGGGTCAACCTAAGTCTGAATTGACTTGAAAGCACACAACAACAACAGCAATCCTATCTCATCAGCCAAAAGCAGGCCCACGCTTCCCATTGAAATACTAATAAGTTTATATTTGTTAAAATTGTTCTTCATTATAATTATTTTATAGTTTTTAAGTATTTTTGCACTACAAATAAGATATGTGCAGTGTGCATAGGAATTCATTCATAATTTTTTTCAAATTATCATCCGGCCCTCCAACAGTTTGAGGGACTGTGACCTGGCTCTCTGTTTAAAAAGTTTGAGGACCCCTGATCTATGTCATATCTCCTAAGTCTTCCTGTGAGATTCATTTCATTGGAAATCTGCATATTTGTGTGTATTTTAGAGAAATAAAATATGCCCAATACCATTCATACATATTTACAGTCCAACTAGCTAAAAAAGTAAAATGATGTATTCTAATAGAAAATGCATTTGAAAATATGCATATACATGTCCACACAGAAAGAAACAGAAAAGTCTCACAACATGATATAAAGGATTGAAGAAAAATACAGATGAGATTCAGAAAATCAAGATTGGGAGTTTTTCAGATTCACAGCAATGTAACTATTTGTTTTTAAGAGGAGGTTGATGAGATGGAAAGAACAATGACTTGCCTAAGGCAGCTTAGCACCTCTGTAGCCAAGACCAGGAGAAATCAATTGAAATATGAACCCCAGTTTCATACATGCAATTCAGTCCTATTTGTTTCACATTGTTATGGCTAGTCTTGCTTCTTTCATGTGTTGCTGTGCATTCTTTTGATTGTATTGTTGAGCAAGCTCCAAGTCCAAGGGTTATGCGCTAGTGGATTTAGCATTGCAAGTGAAATTTCTCTTTCGCTTTATTGTATAGTGTTGTTGATTTAAGTGCTCTGTCAGCAGAGAGGTGTTGGATGTTCTAGTAAAAATTATTAAGCATGAGGAAAATGATGAAAAATTCAAGAGGAAAAACTGTCAGTCACATACAAATGTATATTGTAAGGTGAATAATTTATAACAAGACAAGGATGATCTGAACATTAAAAATTAAAGTATAGCTTAGAAGCCATAACGCAATGTTAGAACTTATGCTTTGAATTGATGAGTGATATGAGAGTAAATCCCTTGCATCTCCTATTGGGGAATCTCATGGACTAGGAAAATACCTGTTGTACAAGTAGACCCTTGACCAGTTGACTATATTGATCTAAATGATCTAATAGTCTTAATTTAAGAATATTCCTTACACTGTTTAAGAACAGTGTAAGGAAGTTTGAATTATGTTAAAGAATTGTTTTTCAGTTGAAAAATCATGGCTAGGCTTGACTCTAGCTGGGGAGGCATCAACATTTAGCATAGGACATTCACACATACAGCTCCACAGTCACGTACGTACCCACCAGCAGTATACTGAACTTGGAGGACAATCTTACTCAGACAACGAGGGATCACCTAAGTAAGTAAGTATAGGACATCCATAACTATTGCAGAGATCTCTCTATGGGTGTGTGAAAATAAGAAAAATGTGAAAACTAAGGGCTTCATTCACTGCAGCATAAACACTATTGTCTACTGACAGACTAAGGCCATCTTGTCTCTGTGAATCTGCATATCACCTCAGGAATATCTACAGGAATGGAAGATTTACTATTCAGGATTGTGCTGTATGTGGGACAATTCTTACAGAAGTGTATCTGTACGCATACAGACCTCTTTCACGTTGCTGCAAAGTATAAAATTTGGGGCGAGGGGAATGATGGTACATTGGTAAAAAGAGGGATACTAGAAATGCAAGCTATGGATAAAGCTCAACTGGATGTCTCTAGAATCATGTTGGTCATATAAATCCTATTATCTATTTAAACAAGCTGAAGTTGTTACTAATATAGCTCCAACTGAATGCAGCCTGGCAGTCATTTGGCATGATTTCAAGAGAGCAAGAGGGTCAAAGCAATTTTTGGGAACATGGTTTTCATTTCATTGAAATTTGAGGTGAACTCTGGCTCAGAGCAGGACTAACTAAATACACATTGCTGCTTGTGCTTGAATAACAAATGATGCACTAACTTGCCTGAATTGACACTTTTGTGCATTTGTGAAATCACTTTTGGTGGGGAGTGCAGTTTCATAGACCTGCAAATTGTAAAGTAATGATAACTGTTTTCCTACTGCAGGACTATTAAATATAGATGCATTCAACCCCCCTCCAACCCTTCAATTTTATGATCAATCCACAAGGCTTTTTGTGCTTGCTGTGTCTCCACAGCTTACAAAATATCTGGAGATAAGCTGCTATCTTTTCCCTGTCTGATAAGCAAAGAATGTCTATGGTCAACAAAATTCTTTCCAACCATATAGTGGCAGTGGTTGCCTTCAATATCAGTTCTTGTTGTGCACCTTCACACCATGACCATACAGCAAATCTATCACAGAATTATCTGGGGCTGAGAGCATAAGATTTGTTTAGGGTAACCCAGTGGGCTTTCATGACTGAGAAAGGCCTCCAGAATGGTAGTCCAACACTCAAACCTCTGCACCACACTGGCTCTCAATTGTTCTAGATTACAACCTAATTTTTTTTAAAAGCTATCCAAGGAACTGAACCTTAGGAGGGAATAGGGTCCATCTCCTTGAATAACTCTTTTAATTTCAGGATAAACCTTCTAGCAAATTTAGTACCTCACTGATCTTGGAAACAGCAGTCACAACTGTCACCACCAGGTCCTTCTCTTAACTGGAACTGAGAGGGACTGGAGGCTTTCTACACATAGAAAATGTGTTCTACCATTAGGGGTGGAAAAGTCTGATAATATTATATGTACTGATTGGTTTTTTTCCTGGAGAATAAATTACATTTCCATGGCCCCCACAGCCTCGCGGTGACAGTACTTCAGTGGCCTAACTGCCCACTGCCGGCCATAACAACACCTCTTTGGCCTTGCTGCCTTACAACTCCTAGGCAGGGCACCTCCATAGCCACACAGCCTTGCAGTGAGAGTATATATATATATATATATATATATATATATATATATATATATATAATGATTTTTATTGATAAGAAACATTAAACACATAGAAGACGTAGAACAAAGGTAATTTTGCGCACACAAATCATTAACATGCCCAATACATTCCACAAGTATTGCATCTAATACAGCGAAAGTGGGGTATCATCAACACAAGAAAAGTATAAAGATTAGAAGGAAAGATGACAGTACATTAAAAGAAGAGAGAGAGAAAAAAAGAAAAAGAAAAAAAACCCTAAAGCACTACAAAAATCTACACTACAGTCATCATACTTATCGTTTTTCTGTTATCCCTTCCAGATCACATCCCATGGTATGAATTAGTACATTTTCAACCATATCATAATAGATATGTCACCTTACGTGTATCTATCACCTTAACTGAGATTGTTCTTCATACAATGTTTATAATAATTTGTATTTGTTCTTTTTTTAAAAAAATTCTATGAAGCTGCTCCAGTTCGTTCTGTTTGAATTTGCTCTTTTTGGGGGCAAGTTTTTGAGTCAAGAGGTCCATATTCATAATGTCCATTGTTTTTTCCAACCAATTTTCTATTGTTGCTGTTTCTTCTGTCTTCCAAAACCTTGCTATGCATATTCTGGTAGTTAGGTAAAACAAAATCTTTTCTTCATTTTTATTCAATTGAAAGTCTATAATACCTAGTAAAAAATACTCAGGTGACAGTATTTCAATGGCCTAGCTGCCCGGCGGCCATAGCAACACCTACTGAATGACTCCTTGTGTCTTAATTGTATTATATCAAGACAAGAATGATATCCAAAGAAAATAGTGCACAAATCTGAAACAATTATACCCTGTAAGCCGCTCTGAGTCCCCTTTGGGGTGAGAAGGGTAGCATATAAATATAGTAAATAAATAAATACATACATTCTTTTTTTTTTAAAAAAAAGGATATTTCTGCTGGGAAAATATGAATACGTGAGAGGAAGCCACAGGGAGGAGGGAGCAAGCTTGTTTTCTGCTTCTTGGATACTAGGACGCGGAACAATGGCTTCAAACTACAAGAGAGGAGATTCTATCTGAACATGAGGAAGAACTTCCTGACTGTGAGAGCCGTTCAGCAGTGGAACTCTCTGCCCCAGAGTGTGGTGGAGGCTCCTTCTTTGGAAGCTTTTAAACAGGGGCTGGATGGCCATCTGTCAACGGTGATTTGAATGCAATATTCCTGCTTCTTGGCAGGGGGTTGGACTGGATGGCTCATGAGGTCTCTTCCAACTCTTTGATTCTATGATTCTATGATTCTATGAATACCTGTATCCCTTCCATCCCACACAATTATATCAATATGATTCCACTTTAACTGCCATAGTTCCTTCCAAATGAATCCTGAAATTTGCCATATAGAGGTGGATATTTAGAATTCTCAAGCAGAGAGCTCTAGTGCTTGAACAAACTACAAAACTCAGGATACCATAGGATGCAGACGTGGCATTTAAAATGGGATCACAATGTTATAATGCTGTGAAAGGGTCCCTTGCAAGCTATCTCTGGTAGCAGAGGTATTGCTTATTGTAGACACCAGATATTTTCATTGGTGTCCACAATAAATAGAAATCACTCTGTGGTTTTCTGAAGAAAAAGGTCATATATTTGTTTGCCCTTAAAAACCCCACATAGATTTGGTGCTGCACAAAGACTGTTCCATGCCCTGAAGCATATAAATCACATTTCATTCCAGCTTCATTTATTTCTTGCAGCCGGTCTCCATTTTGCAAAGTGTCACCCAGCAGAAGAAACAGCAGCAGCAATGAATGTCAAGGTTGTGACACTCAGCGGCAAGACAGAGGAAAGGGTATGGAATAAGCAGATGGTCGTCCGTCATGTATTTGTTGGCTTCAAGGTCCCTGTTTATAAAAAAGACAGCAATGCTAAGGCATGTGGCTCTTATGTAGTCTCCACACTGTCAGTGTTTTCAAGAAACAGGCAGCATCTGAGCTACAGCTTTGCCCCAGGGGGCACTGCAGTGCTGCATTTAAACATAAGATTCAAAGCTACAGCAGCCACCTGCCTGCCTGGACACATTCAATCAAAGTAAGCAAACACTTTCTTTTCTTAAGAGTGACCTATCAGCTCAAAACTCAAAAGCAACCTCATAAGTAATACTACTACCACTACTATTATTACAGGCATTGAAAAATAGTTTGATGTATAAATTAGGAAAAATAGAAAGCTGATATATATGTTAGGACCTCCAATCATTAAAATCATTTGGCATTGGATATCTTTCAGCTTTTAAACCACTTAACAGTTTTGCGAGGGTATGTTATTGAGCAATTACATTAATATATTTGGTACAGACATTTAGCAGTACCAACAATACACCGAATCGACTGCAAATTTTAGTGTGAACTTTCAAACTGGGCTTTAGCATATTGGACAGTTAATTTAAAATTTGGATTAAAACCCAATGTGGATTCACTAAACAGTGATAATGGAGTCATCCACCTATATCTGTCTGTCTCTGTCTATCTCTCTCTACACACATACATATGTCATTTTTTAAAAAATGTTGTAACTCAGCGTGTGCCTTCTGTATCTACTAGTGCTAGTAGGAGGAAACGAGGCTTGGAAGAGGAGGACGCTCAGCAGCAGCTGAAGCGCATTAGGGAAATGTTCCTAGAATCTAGTGATGAGGAAGACTTTCAGGGGTTTACTCATGAGGAGATGGAGATGGAGGATTACCGTGGTGTAAAGCGAGTAGCACACAGTTCTGATAGCAATGAGGAATCCATTTCCAAGCGTCTTAAAGACATAGCAGATAGCTACGGGTCTGAAAGTGATGATGAAGAGCTGGACTGGACTAGGGTCCAGGAGGTTCAGGATGTGATTAATGCTCCAACCTCCAGTGGGGAGTTCCAAGGGTTCACAGACTCGTGGGTTTCGGATACTGCTTCTCAGGATGCAGCCCGGAGTGCAGACTGGCAGCAATGGAGGGAATGCAGTTCACCTGTAGAACTGGATGCACCTGGAAGCGAATCTAGTGATTCTGATGGGATTTAAGGAGTAGCCTTGGGTCCATTATGTTGCAGAGTTCAAAGCGTCGTGTACCCGTGTATCCTACTGTTAACTCTTGCCTTGAGTCCTTGCATCCAGAATCGTGTTTCCGTGATCGTGCTGACTACTTTGCCTGGCTTGGAACCGTGAGTCTTGTCTCCTGCCCTCTGGACCGTCTTGACCATTCTACAATCCTGCCTGTCTCCAGCGTGGACTTTGGACCGCTCCTCATACTGCTTTTTGTGTTGTGATTTTTGAACTGACTGTACTCGGTTCTAACCACGAACTGTTTTGCCTGCTTTACTTCTGTTTTCCTTTTTGCTGCCCAGGCTGCCTGGGTTACTGTTTGTTTACATTCCTGCAAGCCACAGGCTCTTTTGTTTACACACTCTGCTGAGAAGAGCTCTTTGACTTGTTAATTGCCATTAAACACCTTTTGTTAACCCTTAAGCTGCTGTTTTGCCTCTTTGCTCTGCCTGGGTCTTGACAAAAAATGTCCAAAAGATGTCTGCTGGTTACTTACATTTTTAATAAAGAGTTACCACCTGCTACCAGGAGCAAAAATAATATCATATTTTCCCCCTCATTATTGATGAGAAAGAACATATCAAGAATAGAATAACCTGGGAAAAGAACCCCAAACAAATTAACCCTAATTTAAAGGGAAACCTCAATGAGCCAGACAGAGTAAGGTGTGTCCTTTGTAAAATGTAATTTGAACGCTTTACAAATTTCAGAAAGTTTTTAGAAGTGGTTAGTTTGTTTGCTTGTTCTTCACCTTCAGATTGACTCAAAGTTATGACAACTATGACATTGTTAATAAGCTAAAAAGTTATAATTCAATTGCATGTATGTATATTAAGAGAGGAAAATTTAACCAACAAGTTTGTGTTAAATTTCTCATTAAAATTAAGTTATATTGCATTGAAAAGCCTCATCAGAGTAAAGCTGAAAAAATATGTTATGTTATTTTATTCTTGCCACTCTCAGTTCCTGTTTTGAATTTGGAAGAGAAGAAAATGGCTATGTAAAGTTTTGAGAATCTACCTCTCATCAAAAACCCTTTTTTGATATCTGGTTCTCCCTGCCATATAACCACATTTTCATACCTTCCACTTTTTTAACTCCCTGATTCCTAGGTAGATCTTGGCAATGGTATTAGGAGTTAAGAACGTCACAGTTTGCTTTCCTGGGACAGATGAGGAATCTATTGGGTGTCTCACACAGAACAGAAGGATGATCGATATGTCAAGGCCTTACTACTTGTGCCCTTACTACTTGTGCCCTTACTACTTACTACTAGTAGTAAGGGCTCTATCGTGCCCTTACTACTTGTTAATTTGAAACCTTTTAAGCTTCAAATGAACTAAACTCTCACTCTATCATGCTCTAACAAACATCATATTCCATTCCTGAGTAAAAATAAAACAAATAAAAATCCCCATAGATATTTGCATACATTAAACCACCTGATGGTGAAATTGGCCAATAAGCACAAATACATGCATGGATCCTTAATTGAATCTATAGTTTTAAAACCACTCTTTAAACCATTAGGATGCAGTGTTTTCCCCTTTATTAATAATAGAATGGAATCCTCCATGCTTCGCTTAACTGGAGGAAATCTCATTCGAAGGGAGATCCCTATTTTGGTATTAATTACTTACATTTATATTGCTTTTCCTCCAATAAATTCAGCATGACATGCCTAACTGTTGCCCTCTGTACCTTAACCTCAGAATGCCCTTGTGAAGTTGATATAGCTGAGAGCAAGAAGTGATCATTAATGTTTCCCTATCATCCTGGACAGAAGTGACAAGTGGTATGCCGAAGGATCTTGCCCTGGGCCAAGTGCTCTCGAATGTCTTTATCCATCTATCGGATGAAAGAACTTTTTTTTCCAGATAACACCAAATTGACAGTGGTAGGTAATACTGGGCCAAAACTAACAAAATGAATTTCAATTGGATAAAAGACAAAATATTACCTTTACTCAGCAAAAAAAAAAATCTGATTGTGACAGTGGAATAAACTATCTTGGGGGCCGGATAGTCACTTATCAAAGTTGGATAGTCACTTATCAAAGATCCTTTAACTATGGATTCCTATAATGTTTGTTATCATATAGATTTTTATTAGTTTTCACCAAAATATTACAAAAAAACATAAAATATCACCACCACCACAATATCACATAAATAAAACCAACATCAAACAAAAAACACAACAAAAACATAAACAAACCATCACCCTAGTGTGACTTCCATTCTTCTTACATAACCATAGTCCATATTTCTATCTTTTCTTTCCCTCTTTTTCCTCTTTCCTAACTTGATTTATTTATATATTGAGAAAAAGAGACTGTGTATATTCTTTCTATCTCTCTTATTTAACTTAACTTAACCAGTCCTTTCTTTCAATATAATCTTGCAACGCTTTCCAGTCTGTTGATTTTATACCTCGTCCATTATTTTGCCTTATCCAATATGTTAACTCGTCCATATCCTTAATATCAATAATTTTCTCAATCCAATCCATTTTTGGATAATGTTTGGATTATACTGTATGCAGTCTTTCTTCCAGAGTGGGATCTAAGGGTGCTACTAGAGAGAGTGAATTAAAACACCTTCACAATCACCTCACTACCTCTGAGGATGCTTGCCATAGATGCAGGGGAAACGACAGGAGAAAATGCCTCTAGAACATGGCCATATAGCCTGAAAAAACCTACAACAACCCAGTGATTCCGGCCATGAAAGCCTTCGACAATACCTTCACAATAATTTTTTAGAAACAATTAAAATCACAACATAAAAGAGTAAATATTACTAGTGCAATTAAGTTTTCTTTATTCCTCGCCTCACAGCTTGAGGTGGGACACAAGACAGTGAAAACATATCACCGTAAAATAAATACAACAAAATGCATATATTAAAACACATCACTGTAAAATGCATATATTAAAATACAATAGTAACAGAATGTAAATTTAAAATTCATGGTATAAAATTGACTGGGTAGACCTGCCAGAAGAGATAGGTCTTTGTATTTCTAGGCGCAAAGATTACTGCAGATGCAGACTGTGGCCAGGAAATCAGAAGACGCTTACTTCTTGGGAGGAGAGCAATGTCCAGTCTCGATAAAATAATAAAGAGTAGAGACATCAGACTGGCAAAAAAGATCCGCCTAGTCAAAGCCATGGTATTCCCTGTAGTCACCTACGGATGTGAGAGCTGGACCTTAGGGAAGGCTGAGCGAAGGAAGATCGATGCTTTTGAGCTGTGGTGCTGGAGGAAAGTGCTGAGAGTGCCTTGGACTGTGAGAAGATCCAACCAGTCCATCCTCCAGGAAATAAAGCCCAGCTGCTCACTGGAGGGAAGGATACTAGAGACAAAGTCTTTAGTAGTATTTTAATTTCTCAGTGTTCATTTGGTTGTCAAAGCTCTTCTGGCAGGTCATTCCACAGTCTTGGGGAGGCCAATGAAAAGGTCCTCTGAGTCATGGTTGCCAGCTACATAATGACTGGTTTCAATAACCACCCCCCAGAGGACCTCAGTGTTCAAAGAGGCAGATTATATAGGATATAGGATAAGGTGATCTGTAGGTGACCTAGACCTAAACTATGATATGTGGGGCTTTAAAGGTCCAAACCAACACATTGTACTTATCCCAGAAACTAATTGGCAACCAGTGGAGTGATTTTAATATAGACATGCTATGCTCACTGTAATGGATCCAGCCTACCTTGAAGGGCTGGTGTGTTAGGATTCCTAGGCGATAGAAGGAAAGGCCTTGTCTAAACCAGAAGGGAGGAGGGAGCACACACTCCTTATATGGTAGAGGTCTGTCATGGCCTCCACGTTTTCTCCCTCTATTTCCCAATTGTCAATCATTCTTGTTGCCATAATCTTGGTTTTTTTGATGTTTAGCTGCAACCCGGCTTTTGCGCTTTCTTCTTTCACCTTGATTAGAAGGCTCCTCAGCTCTTTCTCGCTTTTGGCCATCAGAGTGGTGTCATCTGCATATCTGAGGTTGTTAATGTTTCTTCCAGCAATTTTTACCCCAGCTTTGCATTAATCAAGCCCCGCACATTGCATGATGTGTTCTGCATACAAGTTAAAAAGGTTTGGTGAGAGTATGCAGCCTTGCCGTACGCCTTTCCCAATCTTGAACCAGTCTGTTGTTCCGTGGTCAGTTCTTACTGTTGCTATGGATAGACATAGCCAATTTAAAAAGGTGCATTGCAATAGTCCAGTTTGAGGGTAATCTAGACATGCATCACTGAAGCTGCTCTCCCTAGATAGGCTTGCAGATGTCATAGCATTCAAAATTTCCACAGACAGCAATTCATTTAGAAAAAAGTCTCAACCTATGAATTGTTACTTTAAGGGGGATTGCAACACTGTCCAACACCAGCGGAGTCACCTCTCTCCCTTTTGCAGTAGTTCCGTCTCGAGTGATAATTACCAATGAAAGGCTTGACTTCATCAATGCAGCACATTTCAATATGAAAGCAGAAACACATGAAAATTCATCCTTGTTCCAATATACATCACACGCCAATAAATGCTTTGCCAACATTAATTTGGTTTTCTGAAGTTTAACGTTTATCAAGGTTGTTTGTTGTCTACTGTTTAATTTCCCACTGGCTTCGTTTTGCAAAATCCCTGCATAAATTTTCACACAGCACTTTGTGGTTAACTATCTTGGGCTTTTTTTTTTCTTTTGCCATCCTCAAATGTTGCCACCAGCTCTCTGTTTACTCTTTGCTAGATCATTAGCAAGTCCATTAAATAGAGACTATGAGATATCCCACTGTTTAGTTTGCACCACTGCAGAAAGGATCTGGCTTAACACAGGAATTAATTTTGTATTGCACATCTCTCTTTCTGTATCACCAGATAGTCAAATAAGGGATGTTGCTAATAAGTACCAGGCAGTTGCTATGGCAACCTGTCAGGGATGTATTCTAATCCAAAAACACTTTAAATCACGGCTAGAAGTAAAACATTCTCAGTTCTTATATGTACTAAGTTCAATATGTACCGTATATCTGTATACAATTTGACTTCATTATGCTACCTTAACAGACCAGCCTGGTCATTAGGCAGAATGAAGCAATTGCCTCAGTGGCAGAGGCTCGGGCAGCAGAAGCCATTTCTCATTACTCCCTAGCCGTTTCTCTGCTTTGGAGGACAAAGCTGTGCATCCTGCATTCCTTAAACTAGACAACCGATCTCAGATATGGAATACTATCTAGTTCAATAGCAGTCCAGTATGGCCTCGACCAGCATATGTACCAATTTGTCACAGGCAGCCAAATGTCTTAGCCTACTTGTTTTCTATTTTTCATATATCTCTTATCTGGTAATTATTTCAGCAATATTGCGCTTGCTGAGTCACATCAGCACACAAGAGAATAGACATGAAATTCAAAATGTAACTGTGAAAAAATGTAACTCAGACAGGTCAACCCTTCTGTTCAAGGAGCTCCATTGGCTGCCGTTCATTTTCCAGGCTCAATTCAAGGTGCAGGTGCTTATTAGGCTTGGGCGGTTTCGTTTGTTAATTTCGTAATTTGTTATTAATTCGTATTTAAATTAGCTTACGATCCAATATTGAGCCATGCAGGAATAGTGTGAGGAGTAAATTAGATTCGAAACAATTTTTTTCAATTTATTTCGTAATTATTTTGTAATTATTTTGTAATTATTTTGTAATTATTTTGTAATTATTTTGTAATTATTTTGTAATTATTTTGTAATTATTTTGTAATTATTTTGTAATTATTTCGTAATTATTTCGTAATTATTTTGTAATTATTTCGTAATTATTTTCGCATGTCTGGTGCAAGTTTTATAGTTGTTTGTTTTATCACACCAACAGTCAACAACAGAGGGAGAGGGAAGCTTCAGAAGTTCCCCCTGTCCCATTTGGAGGTTTTTTTTAGCATATTGCGCAATCGCGTCCGCCATTAATGAATCGATTCGTAATTATACAAAATTTCGTATATTTGGAAATTTTTAAAAGGAAAATTTCAGAATTATTTAAAAAAGAAACGCAAGGAACCCCTAAAAACAAAACGAGTTTAGAACCAATTTTTTCCGTGGTTACCCAAGCCTAGTGCTTATCTACAAAGCTCTAAATGGTTTGAAACCCACCTACCTGCGTGACCGCATTTCATAGAATCATAGAATCAAAGAGTTGGAAGAGACCTCATGGGCCATCCAGTCCAACCCCCTGCCAAGAAGCAGGAATATTGCATTCAAATCACCCCTGACAGATGGCCATCCAGCCTCTGTTTAAAAGCTTCCAAAGAAGGAGTCTCCACCACACTCCGGGGCAGAGAGTTCCACTGCTGAACGGCTCTCACAGTCAGGAAGTTCTTCCTCATGTTCAGATGGAATCTCCTTTCTTGTAGTTTGAAGCCATTGTTTCGCGTCCTAGTCTCCAGGGAAGCAGAAAACAAGCTTGCTCCCTCCTCCCTGTGGCTTCCTCTCACATATTTATACATGGCTATCATATCTCCTCTCAGCCTTCTCTTCTTCAGGCTAAACATGCCCAGCTCCTTAAGCTGCTCCTCATAGGGCTTGTTCTCCAGACCCTTGATTATTTTAGTCGCCCTCCTCTGGACACATCCCAGCTTGTCACTATCTCTCTTGAATTGTGGTGCCCAATACGAACCCACACGATCCCTTCATTCATCTGGTGAGGCCCTGCTCAAGATCCCACCAGCATCGCAAGCAAGATTGGTGGGGACGAGGGACAGGGCCTTCTCGGTGGTGGTCCCACGACATCAGGCACTCCCCAACACTGGCAGTCTTCAGAAGGAGCTTGAAAACATGGATGTTCCAGTGTGCCTTCACAGATTAAGGAATCCCAAGCAATTGTCCCTAATGCTTTTTATGAGAGAGTTAGATTTGTCTGCACACCCTTCTATTCCCAAAATATCCATTCTACCTCTCTTGGACATGCCCAGCATTTTTAGAATTTTAACTATTACATTTGGTCCTTGCACAGGTTTTTAACAGTGTCGTGCTTTTGCTATTGTTTTATTGTTTGCTTAATTATTGTTGCATTGTATTGTTGTGTGTTGTGTTTTGTTAATGATGTACTTTGGGCTCGGCCTCTTGTAAGCTGCACTGAGTCCTGCGGGAGATGGTAGCGGGGTACAAATAAAGGTTTATTATTATTATTATTATTATTATTATTATTATTATTATTAGATACAGACATCTGTTATGGAGGCCCACTTAATGGGCATAGGAGAGAGGGATTTTTCCAGGTTTTCTCTTACAACCTCATCAAATTGAGAGGAGAAAGCATGAGTGACCATCCTTTTAGCATAGAGAATCACTCCTCTTATATTGTCAGCATTTCTGTTTTGAGTCCAGCCTCCTCATCAAACTCACCTGTGGAAACTTAAGAG
Source organism: Anolis sagrei (assembly GCF_037176765.1). NCBI lineage: Eukaryota > Metazoa > Chordata > Lepidosauria > Squamata > Anolidae > Anolis > Anolis sagrei. The sequence continues at coordinate 117,021,296 of NC_090024.1, forward strand.
TTGGCAATACATTCATTTTAAATTAATCACAAAGTCAGTATTACTTTTTTTTAATCAGGAAAAACAACAATATCCGAAGACTTGCCCTGCCCTACGCCCCTTACATTAAAGGAGACTGACACCACTTTAAAACCACGTCTTTCCATGGGATGCTATTGTTGTGCATCAAACCCCATAGGATTTAAGAGACTGCTGACAGTTGGGCAATGAAACAGAATGGGAAACTTTGGATGGTTCCCATCCCACCTGTTTTTCAGTTGGAACCATGGGAGTGACATGCGATAAGAGGTAGGAGCTCTGAACATGGTTGCTGACCCGTGTTCAGAGTTCACTCCTTTCAGGACATTTATGCCTATTTGAACCCTGGAACATGCGATGAACTCTGTGCCTTTTCATGCTGAAGTATACTATGAGGGGGAAATGTATCAATGTGATACATGCCAGAGTTCCTGTGAAGTCTTAACTCTGCCTTTTCCTTTCCTCTGCTTCAGTTCCCCCTATTTATAGGTTTTCCCAATAGTGTAGAGACCTTCCTTTGTATTAGTTTTGGGTGGAGCATAAAAACCCCTAGAGGCCAGTGTTAGTTGGTCTATTCCAGTGGTTCTCAACCTGGGGTCCCCAGATGTTTTTGGCCTTCAACTCCCAGAAATCCTAACAGCTGGTAAATTGGCTGGGATTTCTGGGAGTTGTAGGCCAAAACACCTGGGGACCCCCACAGGTTGAGAACCACTGGTCTATTCCATTTGCCTGTATAGTGCTCCTTTGCTGAACTCCTCCTTTTTTGCAACAGAGCCAAGAATAGAGGCTTGGGAATTGTCTAGTAATTCTAGACAATCCAAAAACAGACATCCTTAGCGGCTGCATTCAGCAGTATTCTTATACCATCAGTCCCTGTGACAACAGAAGCTTTTGACCAGCTTAAGCTTCACAAGGAAGAAGATTGAGATAGTTTATATCCATCACTTTGCACCAGAGGCAGGAAACCTTCAAAGATTCCAGAGATGACTGCAACCAGCAAAATCTCCTTTTATAATTTAGTCTTTCAAGTTATCCTATAATAGTCCTGAGTGGAGTTAAACCTTTATTCTTCTTGTTTTCAGTAAACTCATTTTCACCTTGCCTAAAGTGTCTCCATCTGCTAAAGGTCTTAATATCCACAGAAGGTATCAGAGTCAGACACTATTGTTTTTCCCAAAGGCTCAAGTGTGCCATCACAGTTCCCGCCTTTCAGGACACTTCTGCCTCTTTTCAACCAAGGAGATCTATGCATGATGGCTGGAAGTAGTTTAACTGATGTAATGAGCTCAGTGCCTCTCCATGCTTAAAAAGAGGCTGAAGTGTCCTACAACTGGGAAATTTCTCAATGTGTTAAGGTGGTAAGAGGGTGTAATTCAATCAGTATTGCTCTCAACACTTTTATGGAAGGTATTTCAATCTGGTCTTTAAATTGCATTGATAATGCTTTATTATTGAAACCATTTTAATGGGCTCATTTTCTAAAGGTGCATCTATATTGCAGAATGAATGTAGTTTGACACTGCTTTAATTGCCATAGTTCAATATTATGGAATCCCAGGAGTTGTAGTTTGGTAAGACATCAGCACTAGGACTGGGCGGTTTCGTTCGTTAATTTCGTAATTCGTTATTAATTCGTATTTAAATTAGCTTACGATCCGATATTGAGCCATGCAGGAATAGTGTGAGTAAATTAGATTCGAAACAATTTTTTAAATTTATTTCGTATTGTTTCGTAATTGTTTCGTAATTGGTTCAAAATTGTTTCGTAATTATTTCGTAATTATTTCGTAATTAATTTCGCATGTCTGGTGCAAGTTTTATAGTTGTTGTTTGTTTTATCACACCAACAGTCAACAACAGAGGGAGAGGGAAGCTTCAGAAGTTCCCCCTGTCCCATTTGGAGGTTTTTTTTAGCATATTGCGCAATCGTGTCCGCCATTAACGAATCAATTCGAAATTAATGAAATTTCGTAAATAACAAAATTTTGAAATCTCAAAATTTCGGAAGTATTTAGAATTTGGAAATGCTAGCGCCCCTGGAAACGAATCGAGTTTAGAAACAATTTTTTCCGTGCTTACCCGGCCCTAATCAGCACTCTGACACAGAAGGTTAAAGAGCTTGTCAAACCACATCTCCCATAATTACATAGAATTGAGCCAACGCAGTTAAAGTGGTGCCAAAATTCATTAATTGTATAATGTAGGGGCACCCTAAGTCCCTTTTTGTGAACTTAGTGAGCTGCCTTGGCATTTTTGGTGAAAAAATTAGTAGTCAAAATGGCAATTTTTAGTTCCATTTGGGAGAAGACCAAGAAAAAAATTAACCCAATAAATGTAATAAACCAACCACTATGATTAACTTAAAATCCAGATAACCCACCTTATTTATTTATTTATTTATTTATTTGGGGTTCTTGTACCCCGCCCTTCTCACCCCGAAGGGGACCCAGGGCGGCTTACAGCTGCAAGGCGCACTTAGACACCTGCTATACAAAACAATCATCACAAAGTACAACGATACAAATTCCCACAATTCAGCATTATCCAATAAGATCAATAAAATGATAAAAACAATAAAACAAACAGTAAAACAATACAAACCTAGATCTTCCTCCTACCCATCAGTGTACATTAACTCAAGGATCTGTTTTGGTTCCATTTCGACAATCCTGCTGATCTTACACATCTGATTGTCTTATTTGGTTGTCTTATCTAATTGCCTGGTTGCCCAAAAGCCTGGTTCCACAGCCATGTCTTCACCCTCCTCCTGAAGGAGAGGAGGGTTGGTGCTGTTCTGATTTCCCCCGGGAGTGAATTCCATAGGTGGGGGGCCACCACTGAGAAGGCCCTGCTTCTCGTCCCCACCAGCCTCACTTGTGAGAGTGGTGGGGTCGAGAGCAGAGCCTCCCCAGATGATCTCAAACTCCGAGGTGGGACGTAAAGGGAGATACGTTCGGACAGATACACCTTAGGTAAAGGTAAAGGTTGTCCCCTGCCATTAAGTCCAGTTGTGTCTGACTCAGGGGGTTGGTGCTCATCTCCATTTCTAGGCCAAAGAGCTGGCACTGTCCATAGACACCTCCAAGGTCATGTGGCTGGCATAACTGAATGGAGCACATTACCTTCCCGCCAGAGCGGTACCTATTGATCAACTCACATTTGTATGTTTTTGAACTGCTAGGTTGGTAGAAGCTGGGGCTGACAGAAGAAGCTCATGCCACTCCCCAGATTCAAACCTGCGACCTTTTGGTCAACAAGCTCAGCTCAGTGGTCTAACCCACTGTGTCACCGGGGGTCCCTAATCCTCCCTAACCCACCTTAATGACAGTGTTTTTATCCCTGAAATTTGCCTTTAAGCTGTTTCCAAATTATGGCAACCCAGAGGTGAACCTATTACAGATTTTTCTGTGGCTGAAATCTATTACTCACCTAAGGTTACCGGAGTGTGTTTCCTAGATGGAGTGGAGAATCAAACCCTGGTCTCTAGAGCCATAGTCCAATGTCAAACCACTATATCTCTGTTTTTTTTTATAAACTATGGGTCATAGTAAATTTGGCTTCGTTTGTTTTCCTGTATGTATTACTTTGTAACTTCTGCTTGCATCTTAATCATAATATACTCAACTTGGCAATGTCAATTAATTTTTTTTAAAAAATTCATGGAATAAAAAAAAGAGAAGAAATAAGATGGTGCACTAAAATGATGTCTGTCCTCCTCCATCATAGAATAAGTGCAAGGTGAAGTTAAAATCAACTAGTGATAAACTCCAGCTACACATAAGGAAATGCATCATTCTCTAACAGCCTACTTGCTTGCGCTGATAAATGGCATTGTTTCTCTCCCCATTCCCTTTGCATTGCAGACCTTTTCACTGTGATAAACTCTTGGAAATGTACCCAGTTCTGTGATAAAGAGATTTTAGCAGGAGCAAGATGCCGTTGCCTGGTGAAAGTTCTGTGCGGTAGAACGTGATGAATGAAAAGCAAGTCAATTGTGGCAGAGTGCCAGAAACCAGCAGCAGAAATGCACTTGGCTGAAGCCTACGGCAGGCTAATCTGACATCCCGAAAACATTGTGTATTCTAATACAGTGAACAGACCTTATGAAGTCTTTTACAAAGCCAGGGATTTGTTTGCTTTTCACTTGTAAGAGAGCATAGCCCTTGCACTAGGTGTCAATCTAAACAGCCAGCTTGGAAATCCAATCAGTATGTTTAGCGTTAGAGAGAGAAGGTGATCAGCCTATCTTTCCTCTGCTTCAAGTCTTCAGAACAACAGAAGGTGGATTTAAAGTCAGGACTCAGAAAGCTACTTCAAAAAAAAGTTACAACTCCCACAATCTCCCAGCCAGCATGGCCAGAAGAGATATGTTAATAGATTAATGTATAATTGTTAGGGCTGGGTAACCACGGAAAAAATTATTTCTAAACTCGATTCGTTTTTAGGGGAGTTTTGCATTTCGTTTTTTAAAAAAAATCCGAATTTTTTCTTTTAAAAAGTTCAAAATATACGAAATTTCGTAAATATCGAAACAATTACGAAACAATTACGAATCGATTCGTTAATGGCGGACGCGATTGCGCAATATGCAAAAAAAACCCCTTCAAATGGGACAGGGGGAACTTCTGAAGCTTCCCTCTCCCTCTGTTGTTGACTGTTGGTGTGAAAATTTATTTTTTATCACTGATAAAACAAACAACAACCCTAAAACTTGCACCAGACATACAGAAACAATTATGAAACAATTACAAAACAATTACGGAACAATTTCGAAACAATTTCAAAACAATTACGAAATAAATTAAAAAATTTGTTTCGATTTTTAATTGTTCCTGCATGGCTCAATATCGGATTGTAAGCTAATTTAAATACGAATTAATAACGAATTACGAAATTAACGAACGAAACCGCCCAGCCCTAATAACTATATAAAATGACTAGCTGTACCCTCCACGCGTTGCTGTGGCCAACATTCCCTCCCTCTTTCTCTCCTTTCTTTCTCTCCTTCCTTCCCTCTTTCCCTCCCTCCCTCTTTCCTTCCTTTCCTTTCCTTTCCTTTCCTTTCCTTTCCTTTCCTTCCTTCCTTTTTTCTCTCTTTCTCTCCTTCCTTCCTTCCTTCCTTTTCTTTCTCTTCCCTTCTTTCTCCCCCCTTTTTTCCCTTCCACTTTCTCCCTTTTCTTCCTTCTCTACCTATTCTTGGACTATAACTCCCATCAGTCCTCCTGATCTATCTATCTATCTATCTATCTATCTATCTATCTAATCTATCTATCTGGAGGATTGCTGGGAGTTGCAATCCAGGAATAGGAAATTGGAAATATTCAGGTATTGGGATGCTCTCAAAGAAATCCAAGGTGAAGAAAACTCCCTTCTTGGAAGCAGTGTATTGAAATCACCCTCTCTTAAAAGGGCCTGGTCTAGGGGATGTTGGGAGCTGTAGTCCAGAAGAGAGTATGGATATACTATTGTGTGTTTGGTTTGCCAGGGAGAGTTGTTTTTGCACATGTGCTGTAGTGTCTTTTTGCTTTTTTGGCTTTTTAAGTCCCTTCCTCTGTATTTTTCAGTATGTTTATGAGTGATAGTCACTCATTGGCCTGATAGGTGTATTATCTCCAAATTTGGTGTTAATTTGTCCAGTGGTTTTTAAGTTATGTTAATCCCACAAATGAACATTACATTTTTATTTATATAGATGATCTCAAATATTGCTCAGTCTCTGTTTTCACAGCCATGACTCATAACACTGGAAGTATTTATTTATTTATTTATTTATTTATTTATTTGGAATAGCCTGTCCCTCACTGATGGCAGGACTGGTTTTGAGGGATTTCATGTTTTCAAATGGGATCTAGAATCATACAGTTGGAATTGATCTCATAGGCCATTGAGTCCAACCTCAACCCAGCAAGTCTTTAAGTGTGAATTTTAAATGTGTGACCTTTGTTTAATCTCTGCTTTGCATATTTTAACAAGCATTTTATAGAAATATGTTTTAATATATAGCTTTTATAGAAGTTTATTTTAATATGTGTATTTGTAACATTTTACAAGGTTTATGTGTTTTAATTATTCTGTAACCTGCCTCGAGTCACAAGGAGAGAGGAGTAAGAAATATAGTTATAGTTGTAGTAGTAGTAGTAGTAGTAGTAGTAGTAATAATATATCTTCAGCTAATGCAGCCCCAACTGTCCAGCCTATTTTTAAAGATACCCAGAAAAGGAGACCCTACCAACTCTCTAGACAATATCATTATCAAACTGCTCTTGCTATCAAAGCATTCCTTCTCATGTTCAAACTTTATTCTCCTGTAACACCAAATTGTTAGACTCCACTGGGCAGCAGATTCCTCTGGGCAGCAGGAAATTCCTCTCTGAGGAATTGAAAGAGTGCAAACATGTGATGTGCACTCAACTAGCTGGTATCACGAAGGGATAGCTGTCAGTCCAGATGGACCTTGCCAAAACCCTAGGATGCCAGGCCTTGGCAGACATACTAATAAACTGAGCATGACAGGTTCCTTCTTTCAGAACACAAAAACATTAATCTTACAGTGGATCTGATTCTACTTGCAATACAATCACTGCAATTTAAGACTATATGCAGCAATAAGTTTGTGGGCTTTTTTGCCAGAGTACCTTGTTGACAATTCAGGAATGAGATGTAGGAAATGAATAAAAAATCGTGGCTGCAGCCATAGAATTTGCCAGCACCCCATTTGTATTATTTAAGATGGTTATAGTTCTGCATTTCACCAAAAAGGAAGCATGAAACATAGGCTCTTAAAAAAAAAAACCCAGAAAACCCTACCATAGTTTAGTTGTAGGTTTTTTTGGGCTATATGGCCATGTTCTAGAGGCATTCTCTCCTGACGTTTCACCTGCATCTATGGCAAGCATCCTCAGAGGTAGTGAGTTCTACCATAGTTCATCATGTAAACATTATGGTTTTTGCTCTTTTTATCAGAAAAAAGGGGTGCAACTATTCCATGATGAAATATAAAAGATAGCAAAGAGGAAAGACCCCAGGCTTCCCTCTTCACACGGATTACTGTAAAAACAACAACTTCACCTGTATGCTTGCTTCCCTTGTAACTATCGCTCTTTACTCAGCTGGGTCTGAAAGCGCTGGATTGAAGAGAGTGACAATACTGGCTTTTAAACTTAGCTGAGTGAAGAGTCATAGCTGCAAGGGGTCTGGGATACACCCAACCTGATAAAATGTGAGTGAATCACTTTATTCTGTCTTCACATCTTTTGAAAGCTCACTGAGCATGAAGTGCTAAAAGAAATGAATGTGAACACAAATAATGACCTGAACAAAATCTGGCTACCAGTATTAAAAAAAAAAACTCTAAAATTACAACAGCACAACAGAGAGGAAACAAACAAGGACATCTAATCACCTCTCAACAAAAGTTTGCTCCAGGCACTGTCAGGCCATTATATGTTAATCAAGGTGGTCAGTTGAAACATTCACATCTAGCTCCAGCAGAAAAGAGTCGTTTGTCCCACCCTGGTCATTCCACAGATATATAAACCCATTTTCCTAGTTCCAACAAAGCTCAATACCTCTGAGGATGCTTGCCATAGATGCAGGCAAAACGTCAGGAGAGAATGCCTCTAGATCATGGCCATAAGGATGCTTGCCATAGATGCAGGCAAAACGTAAGGAGAGAATGCCTCTAGATCATGGCCATATAGCCTGAAAAAACCTACAACAACCCAATGACCTGATTTGTTGTATATATGTCTCTCTTTTTTCTAAAACTGGGGCTGGAGATCCCAATTTTCGACATATTTCTTTCAGATCTGGAGAAAACAAAACTTATTTTTAAATAATCTGAGCGTTTGTATTTAGTTGATAATTCAGAAATAATTGTTGATCAATTAGCTTTTAACAAATTGGCAGCTGTTTTTCCGGCTTCTTTTCCAAGGAATAAATAGGTGAGCTCACAAGTGTTGTGCTGATATCAGTGGTGGAATAAACACTCCTTGATAATAAGACATTTCTTCCCTCAATTTTGCTTCTGTCTGTATAAAACCTCCTTGGTATAAAATTACCTTGATTTTTGTTTGTTTCCCTTTGACAGGCACTGCAGTTAATATTACAGCAATGCTTGTCCTAATCAATCTTATGCTGAAACAGTATTGTTTAGCTCCAGACCATTTGGTCTGAACTCATTTGAAAACACCTACTGCTCTTGCAACCATGCAGCAACTGCTCCTAACATTTATGACTGGAAAGTATTCGTTACAATTTTTTGGTTGAATGGGGGCATGTTTCCTTTGTACAATGTGTTTTACAATTATAGTGTTACTAATAGAGATGGGTGGAAATGTCAGTTTCACTCCTATTAGAATTTACCCTAATCACATTTTTAAAAAGATTTTTAAAGAGAGAGAGCAAATTACATGTGGGAATGACAAAAGCTGACATTACCGGGATGGCACCCAACCACCCAGAAGCCCCCCCCCCCCAAAAAATAAGTTTTTTTAAAGAACTTACCATGCCACCATTGCAGTGGTCCTTCCATCTTCCTGGTGCATAGAAATGATGTGCCAGGGAGATGAGGGGTGAGGAGTGATTTTGCTCCCCTCCCCTGGTCTCCTGAGGCATTATTTCTATGCACCAGGAGAACGGAAGGACCACAATTACACCTTTGAGTTCCAGGATCCCAAAACATCTGTGTGGCGAGGGAGAGAGACTATTTCCTCTTTAAAAACCTCTTTGCTGCCTTATACTGATTCAGTTTCTTCTTTTATATTGGCTGGGACTTTCTGTATGCTGTTAAACCTTTGTACTTTATATCACAGGCAATGAAGCACTCTTGTGTATAACAAAGTTATTTATAATTTCTGGCTCCAACACTTGTGGTTACATTTGTGTTTTGTTGCAATCTTGAGGCTTACAGTCAGTATCATTTACTTGGTTAACTTTTCTGAATAAACTGTCAATGTTTCACATTCACAAACATGTTACTTGCTTTACACACTCTTGGCCGAATTATATTCTGAACTAAGGCAACACTAGCCTTCTTTATGTTCCTTAAAACTCGAGCTCTATTTAACTAACTACTTCTCTATATCAGAAGTCTTTAACACATCTTCATAACTGCTTATTTCTATCAGGCACTCAAAAGCCAACTCTCCTCTTCACACACGGATTCCTAACTGTCATTTTCAAACTCCCTCACTCTAACTGCCTCTTTCAGAACCTTGGCTCCGCCCCTATGGAATGTTCAGCTCTGCTCTCCCCAACTGTCATTTTGGCCTAGCAGCCTTTTCAAATCCTGGGCCTACACTAATCTGCATATGACCAATCGGCTTCATATATGCAAATGAATCCTATCTCTGCTGTTGCCACCCTGTCTGTGCCTATTCTTCCCTATCTGCCATATGTAAACATAGAGCTGTACACCAAAACTTTAACATAGAGTAGCAATTTCGCTACAATCTGAGATGGCTGTGGGGACTCGCCCCTGGGTAATTCTGGTTGGTCCTAGAATTATCCAGGGATGAGTCCTCACAGGTCCAATACCCGATCAGACTCGAGCCTTTTAGGAAAGCCTGGATCTAATGGCGTATCTAATTAATTCAGAACAAAGCAGGTAAACTTTGCTTTGTCCTAAATTAATTCATTTTTACCAGGGGCATCATTTACTGACAGGTCCCGGGATATGGGCTAGTCTGGATGGACCCTCCATTAGAGGCTTCGTCAGCCAAGGTCTGTTTGTGTTGATAACTATTAGGTTTCTGCTTTTTTGCTTTGTTTTCTTCTTTTGTTTAAAGGATAAAGTTGTCATTGTCTCACGGCTTCCCTTTACAACACCACAATGTAACTGTTGTACCCCTCCCAGACCCCCCCCCCCAATAAAAATGAGATAGCCAATCCATACATAGATGGAGATGTTCTAACAAACCAGGTCTAGAGTGAGGAATGGATCTGCCACCAATCTTCAACTTTTAAAACGGTATGATAGTGGGCCATTATTGAACAAGGAGTTTTTGTATCTACTGGATTTAACCACTGCAAATTAGTGTTTTCTTTGAGTTACATTTTGATAAAATGCACAAATTTCTTCTGAGATATTGTTTTTTTTAAAAAAAATGTTAATATTTTTAGATAACTCTGAATATGAGAGAAAGTGAAACATGTCTTCCCACCCCAAGTTACAAACATGATGTTTTACAGGTATATGCCCCCGGTGGCGCAGTGGGTTAAAGCCCTGTGCTGGCAGGACAGAAGACCAGCAGGTCACAGGTTCAAATCTGGGGAGAGGCAGATGAGCTCCCTCTATCAGCTCCAGTTACTCATGCGGGGATATGAGAAAAGCCTCCCACAAGGATGATAAAACATCAAAATCATTCTCTCACAACAGGATGCTCCTGACACAACAAAAAAAAGGTATATACAAAATTGTAATGGGAATAGGAATGAATGTAATCCAATCCAGCTCATGTAAGAGTCATGGCTGTACATTTGTAGCTCTTTTTATAATGGGGGGGGGGGGGCAGGAGAGGGAGGTAAGTGTTACATAAGAGAAGAGCAGTGAGATTAAATGCCATTCTTTTTTCCTTCCTAAACAGTAGGTGCATGGGAATTCAGCTTTTTAAGAGGCATGATCACACACAACCCTTCCCATTCAATCAGGATAGGGAATATCCAATGGAGCATCTGTTTGCATGCATAATTATCCCTGCAGCTAGAAATATATAGAGAAAAGTCTGCTTTCATGAAAATATAGTCCCTGACTGGAGTAGAACAGTTGTGTGTGATGACTCAATTTCTTTAGACATCTGGACCATTTCCTCTCTTAATAATTCACTTTTCACTTTTTATTTATTGTGTGCCTCATCCTTTCAAATGGAAATTGGTTAAAATTCCAAAAAAGAAAAATGTGACCAAGACAAATATAAGCAATAATAAATATACTTCTAAAACCAACTTTATATCAGCAGTATTTAGAGATCCACAGACCACTTCTCCAGATGCCTTTTGCAACTGAAACTTTTTAAATGTTGTAAAGAAAACAGTAAAATACCGAACCAAATGGATGTTGTGAAGAAAAAGAAGCTGTCCTCTAGTAGTCCTCAACCTCCCTTATGAGACCATTATCAGATGAAAAAAGGACCTTCCCAGAAATTATGAAATCATTGGGAATTTCATATGAAAATATATTATTAGGCAGATTAGTTTAGTTTAGCAGTGCAGGCCAACACAGGTCCCCCCAATCATTTGCACACTATGAAAACATAAAGATCATATTGTCAGCCCTTGGCATCCATTAAGGTTTGGTTCCAGGACCACTCCCCACCCCTACACCTGTGAATAACAAAATCCATGAATGCCCAAATCCTATTATATACAATAATATAGTACAATGGTGTCTCTTATATGAAGTGGCAAAATAAAGGATTGAGGATTTTAAAAAGTATTTTCAAACAATGAATTGTTGAACCCATGGACACAGAATCTGTGAATACGGAAGGCCACTGTATGCAGTTCTTCACAGTTATTCTGTTCCTTCATCATAAATAAATACACATTTATGAACTGATTTTGATCATCTTGATATTTACAATGCACTGACATTATTGTACCGGCAGGGGCAGCTCATCCATTACGCGAAGTAAGCGGTCGCAGAACACTTTTTTTTGCCAGGGGCACAGAGGCGCCTCTGTAAATGCCCCTTGATCGCCACTTGAGGAGCGCCCCCTCAGCTCACAACAGCCCTAGCAGTCCGGGGGGAGCCTCAGCTTTCTTGCCTCGCTGCCAGACGATCCTCTTCACAAAGGAGCCGGGCCCTTGAACCTTGCCTAGCCCCTCTCGTTCCTGCTCCACCCGGCCACCGGGTGCACGAGCAGAGCCGGTGCTCAATCATTCTTCGTGTTCGATCCCTTCCCCATGACCGGCTCCCTTTCCCGATCCCCCAGCGCTCCACCCGCCTCCTCTCCTCTCCCCAATCCACGGGTGGGCCAAGGGGCAGAGCCACCATGCCTGGCCCACTTCAGGTCCGGAGGCGTGTCTGAAGACCCCAGCGTGCGCACCAAAAGTTGCCTCTTCTCCTGACTTTCTCTTCAGCCATTGGGACCAAATGCGGCAAGTGTAGTTACTGGGATGTATAGTTCACCTACAATCAAAGAACATTCTGACCTCCACCAATGATGGAATTGAACCAAATATGGCATACAGAACTCCCCCGACAAACAGAAAATATATAAAAATGATTGGTTGGGGGGGGGGGGCAAAAATACTGTTTGCTTATTGTTGAATATTACCTAGGGCCGCCTCTGTGTACCGGTCACCTTGTTTTGAAAATCAGGCCTTCTCCACCAATCTGGCATAGTGTGAAATAATTTTTGCACTCAGACAAAATATGCTAACATTCAAGCTTTGGTGCTATTTAAATTATACATGGAATCAGCAACATCAAGAAAGCCACAGTGGTAAATGTATTTGAATGTATTTGTATTTGCATGGAAAAAACGTTAAAGAAATCAAAATGACATCCAAGCCTTGAAATCATAGCTCTCAATGTTTGTATTTTGATCCTGCATGTTCAATAACATGAATACTAGATTAGGGTTGCCATAGATTAGGGAGGACATCCAACCCCAAATTGGGAAAGAAGTCGTCCAGGAATACCTGGCCGCTCTTAATGAGTTCAAGTCCCCAGGGCCAGATCAACTACACCCCAGAGTATTGAAGGAACTAGCGGAAGTCATTTCGGAACCATTGGCAACCATCTTTGAGAGTTCTTGGAGAACGGGAGAAGTTCCAGCAGATTGGAGGAGGGCCAATGTGGTCCCAATCTTCAAGAAGGGAAAAAAGGACGACCCAAACAACTACCGTCCGGTCAGCCTCACGTCGATACCGGGCAAGATTCTGGAAAAGATTGTTAAGGAAGTGGTCTGCAAACACTTAGAAACAAATGCAGTCATCGCTAATAGTCAACATGGATTTATCAAAAACAAGTCATGCCAGACTAATCTGATCTCTTTCTTCGATAGAGCTACAAGCTGGGTAGATGCGGGGAATGCCGTGGATGTAGCGTACCTGGATTTCAGTAAGGCCTTCGACAAGGTCCCCCATGACCTTCTGGCAAGGAAACTAGTCCAATGTGGTCTAGGCAAAACTACGGTGAGGTGGATCTGTAATTGGTTAAGTGGACGAACACAGAGAGTGCTCACTAATGCTTCCTCTTCATCTTGGAAAGAAGTGACGAGCGGAGTGCCGCAGGGCTCCGTCCTGGGCCCGGTCCTGTTCAACATCTTTATTAATGACTTAGATGAAGGGCTAGAAGGCATGATCATCAAGTTTGCAGACGACACCAAATTGGGAGGGATAGCCAATAGTCCAGAGGACAGGAGCAGAATTCAAAACGATCTTGACAGATTAGAGAGATGGGCCAAAACTAACAAAATGAAGTTCAACAGTGACAAATGCAAGATACTCCACTTTGGCAGAAAAAATGAAATGCAAAGATACAGAATGGGGGACGCCTGGCTCGAGAGCAGTACGTGTGAAAAAGATCTTGGAGTCCTCGTGGACAACAAGTTAAACATGAGCCAACAATGTGATGTGGCGGCAAAAAAAGCCAATGGGATTTTGGCCTGCATCAATAGAAGCATAGTGTCTAGATCTAAGGAAGTAATGCTACCCCTCTATTCTGCTTTGGTTAGACCACATCTGGAATATTGTGTCCAATTCTGGGCACCACAATTCAAGAGAGATGTTGACAAGCTGGAAAGTGTCCAGAGGAGGGCGACTAAAATGATCAAGGGTCTGGAGAACAAGCCCTATGAGGAGCGGCTTAGGGAACTGGGCATGTTTAGCCTGAAGAAGAGAAGGCTGAGAGGAGATATGATAGCCATGTATAAATATGTGAGAGGAAGCCACAGGGAGGAGGGAGCAAGCTTGTTTTCTGCTTCCTTGGAGACTAGGACGCGGAACAATGGCTTCAAGCTACAAGAGAGGAGATTCCATCTGAACATTAGGAAGAACTTCCTGACTGTGAGAGCCGTTCAGCAGTGGAACTCTCTGCCCCGGAGTGTGGTGGAGGCTCCTTCTTTGGAAGCTTTTAAGCAGAGGCTGGATGGCCATTTGTCAGGGGTGATTTGAATGCAATATTCCTGCTTCTTGGCAGGGGGTTGGACTGGATGGCCCATGAGGTCTCTTCCAACTCTATGATTCTATGATTCTATGATTCTATGATCTCAGGTTTTTTTTCCTTTTACAGTTTCTTAATCTTCACCAGCTATGTGGCAAGCAGTGTTGGGGTTCAGCCTGAGTTTGAACTTGAACCTGATTCTCTGTTTGTTCCTCCTGATGCTAATGAAAGTATATTTACTGATGCTAATGGAAATGTACCTTTTGATGCCAATGCTCCTGAAATTAGTGAGGAAGAAACTGCTGTAGGTTTGGAAAATGCCAATGTTCCTGAAATTAGTGAGGAAGGAACTTCTGTAGATTTGGAAAATGAAAGTACCAGTGTTCATGAGAATGTTTCAGAGGGAGACCTTGAACTTTCCCTCCCTTCTGCACCTGTTAACTTTAATGACAACAGAAGGGGCCAAATTTGGGGAGACAGAAGTAAATCAGTCAGTTTGCGTCGATCCTCCCGAATTCAAGAATTAAAAACATTGGCTTCAAAAAAGAAGGGCGGTTCACGGAACCAATTCTTGAATTTTAATTGCCTTACGCCGGGCTGACTGTCTCAGTTCAGGCATCGTTTCAGAATTGATGAAGACCTTGGCAGTTCTCCCGGTTCCCTGGCCATAGTTTGGGAAGATTTCTAGGATATCAAGTACGGTTAGTGGATTGCTAACAGGTTCCAGTATTTCACAGTGAGGCTTTGATTTTGCTTTGTCCATTTAAATTCATGTTTACTGATTTTGCTGTGGCTTTTGACTTGCATTTTTCCTTTATTTTGTAACCATTTTTCTTCAATAAAAAAGGATTGTTTTTCACAGCCAAGTGTGGTGGATAGTTATCTTAGGGCCTCGTTCCCTGCTCTGGATTGCAACAAGCAGGTACAAGTAGATTCTCTCTTTGTCAGGAATAATTGTACCTTTTGCCTTTGTTCGGTGCAGAAATTTCAGCTCAGTTTCAATAAGTATGAAAATGTCTTCATGCTGATATAAAGAAGATGAGATTTGGAAAAAAAGTGGGAGAATACGAATCTAACAGATTTCTCCATTTATATATGGACAATGCAGTAATATAATCAGCATAGCAAGATGGAGACATTTAGAAGACCCAAAACATTTATTATATTCCAATATTATGCTCATGCAAAAAATAACAGTTTTCCTTCCATCTGGTGCTTGTTCCCCTATGGTATCTTTTTAAAAAATATATACATCAAAGACCTTACAATATGGGAGGATTTTCATTCAAGTTGGTGATATTTCTGAAGTTCATTTTTTAACAGAGGAGTTGAAGTCTTCAAAGCTTTTTCTTTCTTCTGTAGTTTGGTCAGCAGAATCTTGCCACAGGCCACCCGCCACGTCTATTCATGTTGTAAACTTATTAGGCACTTCTTGACAACTCTAAAGCAAAGAGTTGAAATATAAAAATGTTTCCTTTTTTGTTGTGTTTCTGGGCATTTTAAAGATATATCAGAAAGTTGAAAAAGGAGTTTTGACCTTATTGCCTTCTGTTGCTCACGTTTCAGAAAAAAATTATTATATTTTAAAAACAAAACATACAGACAGGTAAGAAATATTATTAAAAATAAACAACCCATGAGACAGACAGTGTGATGACTCAACTGGAAAGATAGCGCAGCCCCAAAGTTTACCCAAGTGTTCTTTAGGTAAGCTCAGTCTGGAAGTAGGCAGGCACGTAGTGAGTAGTGGATCATTTTAAATTGGTTTTTAAAAGGTATTTTAAAAATCTGTTCTTATCCAGGGATATTCTGCCTTGCTGGTATTGGTGGCTAGTAATTTCCCTTTCTGTAGGGTGGTGAATATTTTATAGGGTTGAAAACTTTATTGCATGAAACCATTATTCCACTATAGTCATGCTGTCACTGACAGTGTATGCATATTGTGGTAGGTATCTTCTATATTGGAACCCCCGGGGGTGCAGTGGGTTAAAGCGCTGAGCTGCTGAGCTTGTCACATGTTCGAATCCGGGGAGTGGCGTGAGCTTCCGCTGTCAGCCCCAGCTTCTGCCAACCTAGCAGTTTGAAAACATGCAAATGTGAGTATCATATCATCATATATTTAATTACTTATTAATCACCCTCTATCCGAGAATGCTCTAGGTGATTTACAGCTAAATTGTAAAAGGTAAATTATAAAAGATATTGAGTAGATCAATAGGTACCGCTCCGGCATGAAGGTAACGGCGCTCCATGCAGTCATGCCAGCCACATGACCTTGGAGGTATCTACGGACAATGCCGGCTCTTCAACTTAGAAATGGAGATGGGCACCACACCCCAGAGTCAGACACAACTGGACTTAATGTCAGGGGGAAAACTTTACCTTTACCTATCTTCTATATCACATATTTCTTCATTCATGCAGTTGCAAAGATTTGAAAATCAATGGTTCCACAACTGCACTTCTTCAATCCTTTAACCCTGCCTTCCTACACTACTGTTTTCAATTTTTAATTTTCATTTTAAAGCAATTTTGCAGCTTTGAAAAATAGCAACAAAAAGGTAAATACAACTATAAAATAGAATTAACAGAAAACAGACAACTTTGGGATGTTGAAGGGGTAAAAGGGTTGGGGAGGAACAGAATTCTACTCCTTGGTGTTACTTTACTGCTGACAAGCTGGCAGATAAGTGAAAGGGACACCAAGGTAGGTGATGGGAATGCTCAAGATTGAGAGCTACTCAGATGGGTTTTACCTGCCAATAGCTAGGAGTCAAATAATCATGGAAAGGAAACAGAGTGGCAGCATCATGTGGGAGGGACTGTCAACTTTTGGGAATGTTGACATTGCCTTCTTTTGAGGTTGAGTGTGACTTGCCCAAGATCAAACAGTGAGTTACCATGGTCAAGCCAAGATTTTAACCCTGGTCAACTCTGGTCTCCAGAGTCCTAGTCCAACACCCAAGCAACCTTGTCATGTTATACAGAATAATAGCTTTGTTGTGTTTGTTGTTGTTCATCATGTAAATGAGATCAAACAAGCGAAGCAACTCTTTCAAGGATTTATTTATTTATGTATTCCTTCATCCATTCGCTTTATGAAAAGGAGGAAAAACACCCTAAACCACACCATAAAACACTTCATTATCATAGGGAAGAAAGACCTACCAAATTTCTATAGCAAAGGAGGAGATAAACTTCTAACATTGTTAACTTGAACATAAAAAAGGGATAAAAAATAAAAAAATCAACATTTATGTTTCAAATCCCACAAAGGGGAAAAAGCAGCTTCCAAAATATTCCATTTGCAGCTGACTCATAAATCATAAAGAAAATACTTACACAATAAAAGAATGGACATCAATATATATAGATTTTGATTCATACCTGCACTGAGCTTGACAGATCAGTAGTAGAATTTTAATTCAATTCCCCAAAGGTCTATTTTTTTCTGAGTATTTCAGAGGTGAGGGGGAGGGTGGAGATGAAAGGAAAAGAGAAGAAAGCATGTTATTCTTTATTACAGATTTCACAATTTATGGGGAGCAATTCAGTATGACAGTGATACGGTTTTATTAAGAGGCTTATATTATATATTTCTGGCTGATGGCCCATAAAAAAAGAACTTTTCCCCAAATTTCTGGGTATAGGATATTATCAGAGACAGATGTTGTTCTGTCATTGTGGAAGTTTGTAAAATAATATTTATCACTGAGTTATTTATGTGAGGATGGAAATAAAATGAATTTCTCTAATACAATCCCTTGCTTTCCCCTGAAGTTCCATAAAATATGGTACTGTCCTAATGGACAAAAATACTAGACTGGAAGAAATTACAGTTGTGATGAAGAAAATGGAGATGATAGCAGGGTGAAGGGGGAAGGGATAAAAATGATAAATAGAATATGAAGCTAGACAAGTGATGCTGGCTACAGTTAAAGGTCTTCTTTCTCCAGCAACAACCAAGATATTTTTTACCACCACCTCAATCATTTGGAAGAATATTTGGCACTTATGCCAGCAGAATGAAATAAGCTAGTGCAATGAGTGTCTGGCAAAAACAGGTGTAACTCTTCTAGATGATTTTAATCCAAAGAAAGAGCAGGATTATATTATTATTTTAGGGAATCCATCAAAAATAGAAGAGAAATCCAATGCTGACACTGGAAAGGGAGTAGAGTTGTGGCTTGAGTCCTTCCAAGCCCAGTAAAGACGAAAGCCCCCTCTGCAAATTATATGGCAAAATTAACCAACAAGACTCAAATTTAGGTTTGTCTCATTTGTTCTTCATGTGTACTGTATTACAGAATGTGCATATGTATGCTAAGTCTTTACAAGGATCATTGCCTGTATTGGTGCGTGTTGAGGAAGAACACCTGGACAATTAAGCAATTAAGCTTGAGCCACTCCCTGAATGAAATATATCATGAGAAGTTTTCTTGATGTATTCAGGCGATCAGATGATTGAGAAGAGACCGGATGGAACTTCTATACTACAGGACTTGCTGAAGTTCCTGAACCATTTACTACAAGACTCCTTGAACCATTGAGGAAGCAGAGAATGCATGATTTCAATGCATTGGACTTTTGTGTGAGAAATTTTGCTGCAATGGATTAAGTTTATTTTCAAGGCTGGTTATTTTGTAAAGCTGCATATTTACCTCTGACTATTCAAGAGTAAATTTTGTTTTTCCTTTTACTCTGACTCTGTGTGATTCAACAGAGGGCTGGGAAGACTGCTGAGTAGCTTCCACATAGACTGATAAACCACAACATACTGTTCTAGCACTTAGAAATGTTGCCATCTCAAGAATAATAAAAACAGGGTGCAATTCATCCTATGCACACTTACTTTGGAGAGAGTGCAATGAACACAAGTACTTATTGGCTTATAAGAATCTTCATATTTAAGAATTATGGAATAATACTGGATGTGAAAGGTATATCCTCCTGTCATTATCTACAAGTAAGGGCAAATTGCTAACAATGTGTCTGCCATTGTTAAACTTTAAAAACAGTTCTGGATTCCCTGATCCCTCAACTTGCTTAGAGAAGCCCTGAATGGGCTCCAATGTAGCATGAGGAATAGTGGTAGCCATTAATGCAGCTATTTACTAGGGCTGGGCGGTTTCGTTTTGTAATTTCGTAATTCGTTAAAAATTCGTTAATTTTTTTGATAACGAAGCGATATTGAACCATTCAGGAGCATCTTAAAAACGAAATGAATTTTTCAATTCGTTTCGTAATTGCTTCGTATTTGTTTTGTATTCGTTTTGTATTTGTTTCGAAATCGTTTAGAAATCGTTTCGTTATTATTTCCGCATGTCTGGGGCAAGTTTTATAGCTGTTGTTTGTTTAATCAGTGAAAAAAAATTATAAATATCACACCAACAGTCAACAACAGAGGGAGAGGGAAGCTTCAAAAGTTCCCCCTGTCCCATATGGAGGTTTTTTAGCGTATTGCGCAGTCGCATCCGCCATAAACAAATTGATTCGTATTCGTTTCGTATTGTTTCGTAATTTTACGAAATTTCATAAATATCGAACTTTTTTAAAGAAAGATTTCGGAATTCTTTTAAATATCGAAACGCAAAAAACCCCAAAAAACGAATTGCGTTTAGAAACAAATTTTTCCTTGGTTGCCCAGCCCTACTATTTACAGTGTTTTTATTTATTTATTTATTTATTATTCGAACTTATATGCCGCCACTCCCCTGGGGCTCGGAGCGGCTTACAAGAATGGCTAAAATCTAACACAATTTAAAAACAATGTAAAACAATTTAAAAACAGAAATATCAAACATCAAAGTCCTGTCGAAACATGTATATCTTACAAGCCCTGCAGAAAGCTGATAAGTCCCGCAAGGCACGGACTTCAGGTGGCAGAGTATTCCAGAGTGATGCTGCCATCCTGTAAATGCTCTGCGTCTGGTTGCTGTTAGACGCAAGGTCTTGACACTGGGAATTTCCAATAGATCTTGGTCCTCAATAGCAATGTTCAGGGTTGATGGATAAAAATCAATCCCCTCCCCACCCCAAATAAGATTAAATTGGATCAAGAAGAAATCCTGATGAATGTTGGTTAGGTGCATCTTTTCCTGTATGATTTAGATATCTGGAATATAATGGTTCCATACTGGACAGGTAACCTATGCCAACCCCAATGGTTTCCCATTGCAGATGTTTATTCTCAAACATGGGGGGGGGGGGTGATAAGAATGATGATCAAGGGGGTTGCAGTTGGGTCCTTTTCACCTGCTCAATTTTCATGATTTTTTTATGTTCTCATATGTGTGTGTTAAATTCTCAAACAGAATACTTGAATATAAATTGATTTGATTTACAAACGTAGGGTATCTGGCTCAGTAGTTGAAAAAGTTACCCTTTTTTTTTGGAAAGTCATGTATAATTCCTACACTTCTCATGAAAATATTGCAATGAGCCCTCACATCCTGGTTTGAGATTCACCAGACTCTCAAATAGTACATTAAATCACGACATTCCTGTTCTGTAAACCATTTGTGCTGGTTTACAAAATGTAAATACATTTTGAGGATAGGATCAGTTAATACTGCTGAAAATGAGAAGAGATTTGCTAATGTGGCATCCCATTGTGAAATTCATTACAAATTCAATTTCAGCTAGAGAGACAAGGCTTGTTAGTTCATTCGTACAATGCGCTGCAAAAGCCATTGGCAAATTCTCTACTATACCTCACTCCTCAGCGATTCTTCATAACATAGCTCTTTAGCAAAAGTGCTTAGATCAGTCAAATTGGTGAATCTTTTAAGCACCACATGGGCTTCTGTGGCTTTTCCTGTAGTAAAGCAAGATCATACATTCCTGGAATTAGAAATGACACAGTTCTTTATTGACTGCCGCATATCAACCACGATCAAGGATTGCAGGTTCATATGCTTCTCAGTGTATCACTCCTAGCACATTTTAAACTAGCATTTTGGAAGAGCACAAAAAAGAGCTCTTTTCTCAGATATGCCAGAGTTTCATAAAGAAGCAGTATATGACATGGTGGAACATTAACTTGTGCAATTTCCAATTTACATTCTGAAATTATCTTCCACATGTTTGTTTCCATATCATGTAAAGCATTTTATTCATAAATAGATCAAGCAATTTTAGCAATTTTGTTCCTGATGCCAGATAATATTTGAAAATCACACAGCTTCTAAAGGTTATTTATAATAAAGACATATTCTGTGCATATTTTCTTTACAGGAATAAGCATTTTCTGCATGGAAAATAATGTTGCGACACATAAAATGCTCAACAGAACATTTTCTGTATAGAAAATACTGCGAAATACAATTTTTATGCAGGAAAAAATCCAAACTGTGAAGATTTGTTTCAGTTAAGGATTCTTTTTGTCAGCGTTTCTCAGCACTGAAAAAAAAATGTTTTACATATGTTTTGTGATATTTCTAGATATTATTTCCATCTCTGATGCAAAGTTCTCAGTTTGGACCTCTCCAGTTTTGTGTTTTTAATATGGAAGTTGTTATTAGCTCCATTTGTTTCCTTATTTTATGTAGGGTTGCACTTTGTGATGTTGGGTTTTCTTTCTCACTTCGATGGTGTGTAAGTTCATTTATTTCAAGCTTCATGTTGCAGTGCAGCATAGAGATAACTAATCAATGTTATCATCCTGAGAGACAGTCTGAATATGCAGTTGATCATTAGATGTGCAACTATCAGTAGGCATCAGAGGGGCTATATAAGATGCATGTCACTCTTGAGGGTGGAAAAAGATATTTGTCTTTAGATTTAGAGCTTTGACTTCAAAACCACTCTCCCAGCTGTTATGGAAACATACATGGTTGGTTCTCCCTCTGATCTGCTGGGGATATCACTCTGTGAGTGCTGTGAACTAACCTCATAGGTCTCCCCTCCTGCTCCATAATCAGCTCAAGTTTGGAAAAGTTATGGTTACAGATTACACTATGTAACAAAAATTGAAAGATTTTCTGTTCCTGGCTTGAGAGTGTTTTTTTTCCTATTTAACTGTGCGGAACTAACATTGAAAGTAGTTGTTATACACCGGAAACTTTGTTTTTGTGGCTGCCACATACTATGTTGAATTGGTTGAGACCCTGAAAAACTATAGACAAATGGGCTGCAGGATGTTTTGCAAAAGCCATCTTTTTGCAGTTTAATACACTTTTCCCATGTTTCTATGATAAAACAATTGTTGTTGTTCATTCGTTCAGTCGTCTCTGACTCTTCGTGACCTCATGGACCAGCCCACGCCAGAACTCCCTGTCGGCTGTCACCACTCCCAGCTCCTCCAAGGTCAGTCCAGTCATTTCAAGGATGCCATCCATCCATCTTGCCTCTTCCTTTTACCTTCCACCTTCCCCAGCATAATTGTCTTCTCTAAGCTTTCCTGTCTCCTCATGATGTGGCCAAAGTACTTCAACTTTGTCTCTAGTATCCTTCCCTCCAATGAGCAGTCAGGTTTTATTTCCTGGAGGATGGACCGGTTGGATCTTCTCGTAGTCCAAGGCACTCTCAGCACTTTCCTCCAGCACCACAGCTCAAAAGCATCGATCTTCCTTCGCTCAGCCTTCCTTAAGGTCCAGCTCTCACATCCGTAGGTGACTACAGGGAATACCATGGCTTTGACTAGGCGGATCTTTGTTGCCAGTCTGATGTCTCTACTCTTCACTATTTTATCAAGACTGGACATTGCTCTCCTCCCAAGAAGTAAGCGTCTTCTGATTTCCTGGCTACAGTCTGCAATTAGGACAGGATAAAACAATTAGGAAATGGTATTTATAACCCAGGAACAAAAATGTGTTACGTAGTGTTATAGGTGCTTCCACACTGTACAATTCATGCAGTTTGACACCCATTTAACCACGATGATTCAATACTACAGAATCATGAGGACTATAGTTTTAAAAGATCTTTAGCCTTTTCTGCCACAGAGAGAACCAAACAACAAATTTGAGAACGCCATAACATTGACCTATGGCAGTGAAAATTGTGTCAATTTTCATTATTTCTACAATTTAAATGCACTCTCAAAGTCCTAGACATCCTAAACATTTAGAGTCACTTGACCATCCTTCCTGGGGATTTGAGAGATGCTATTCCAAAGTTCACTTTCCTCACTCCCCCCCCCCCCCGGATTTGTGGCAGTCCTGTAGTTGATAGGTTTAGTTCTCTAATAATAATAATAATAATAATAATAATAATAATAATAATACTTTATTTATATACCACTCTATCTCCCCTAGGGGATTCAGGGCGGTTTCCACAAAAACATAAAACATACAGAGGAGCCATTAAAATATAAACATAACCTAAAAATACAATCATATGCATTGACACAGTCAATTCTACATTGGTTTCAGAGGGAGATAATTTTTAAACACAGAAATTGAAGGGGATACACTGCTGGCCTTGTGCCTCCTAAGAGGGCACATGGGCAGTGAGGCAGGAGGCATTGGGCCTTCTGTCAGCCTTACCAATGGCTGGAGCCCAAGAGAAAGTGCAAAGGGCTGCTTTCTCTGTGCCTACAACAAGGAGGGTGGCGCCAGATTCAGCTGCTGGGAAAAGGCCCTCTTCCCCATCATACTCATCCTGCACCAGGGTCTTGACATGTCACAAGATTTGGGAACAAAGAAGAATGCATTACACTTATGAATGACTTTCTAGAGCATGTGTGGGGAAGCATGAAACACTTCTTGGGTTGAAATTTCTAATAGGGACTCCAACATGCCAGGATTTGAAGGACACATAGATTTGGGAAGAGAGATTGCTATTTTGCATTATTTGCTGTGGGAAGTTGTGCGTCAGCAGGACAAGGATGAAAATTCCTTCCTACAAGTAACAGTATTAAAACTGGGACCCTTACCACATATTCTCACAGACATTTCAAAGGCTACGACAAAGAGCAGCAGTTGAAATGTATGGCAGGTCACAACTCAAATCCTAATGTCAGCCTCTTCTCAGGATTGCAAAAAATGTTTGAGGACCCTGCTGATAATGATATGAAGTGTAAGTCTCCACCAGAAGAAAATTAAGGGTATTTCAAAGGCAACTTGCAGTTGATTCAGCAGTTATTGTCACGGGGTGTGACTTATTGAGACAAGGATGGTGAGACCAACTTGCCCAATGTCTGAAGGTTATCACTGATGGATCTCCAGAATCCCAATGTTGCACAGTGAGATTCCAGCTCCATCATGCTCTTGTACATTTATCTGGAAGCCAGCTTTCAGTCATCTAGGTGGCAAATATCAAGTAGCTTCACAATACTCCCCAGAGTACTCCCCAGGTTAGGAGACCTCTGCATGCAGCAGTAACCCAGCAGGGCAGCTTACAGGCCCTTTCCTTTCAGAATCCTGTTTACCACCTCAACCAACCCCTCAGCCAGTGCCAAAGGTGTCCATGGGCTCCAGCTTGGAGAATCTGAGCATCACCAGTTTCTGAAGTCAAAACAGTGAAGACCTTAACCTCAGTGGACCAAGAAACAGAAGCATGGTGGATTTTGCCAATCGCAGCACATACAGTGAAGACATTTCCCAGCAGGATACCATGTTGGACAAACATATGCCCATTGCTTTACCCCACATGAATAGTACTGGACAGACACAGATTTGCAAAATGGATCTGTCCCATTCACTTCAAAGTACAGAGAGCATGTCACTAGCTTCTGCCACAACTGCAGCAGAGTCCACTCAGAATGGGAATCAGTCCCAGCAGCAGTCATCCACCTCCTGGGAGAGCCCAGTTCCCAAAGTGCAGGCCATCCAACAGGAACAAACACAGCATATTCAGTCACCTGTAGACTCTGCCACAATGTCATCAGTGAAAAGAACAGCTGCCTGGGTCCTAAACAATGGGCAATATGAAGAAGAGGAGGAAGATGGTGAGCAGAAACAAATTAAAACCAAGCATGCAGAAAAGTACAAGCAGGAGATAAAAAAACCTCAAGGATCACCTGAAAGTGTTGGATTATTGGCCAGCTGAATATGAATAACACCTCCTGGTACAGGAGAAGCAAATGCAAAATCTCTTGATGGAGTACCAGTTAAGGTCGGAAGACAGCTAGAAACGTTTCTGAAAGCAGCAGGAAGAAAAGGATAGCCAGCAGGTTAATGGCTGTGGAAGAGGAGCTGAAGGAGGACTACAAAAAGAGGTAGGCAGTCACAGAGATTAAACAGACAATAACTGATGCACAGGGAAGATGGATCTTCTCCCGGGATAGATCCAATACAGGGTGAACAAGATCCTTAGCACACATGAAGGGACACTACAGTATGCAGGCCCGGAATGGCATTGTGAGTGCTTGAGAAGAGCACAAAGGAAGGATATCTATATGCTCTCCATGACTAAAATGAGATGATGTCAACATAAATTACTGCCATCTTTCTTAAAACTCACCCCAAGGCATTTACTCAAACTGTTTCATATTAGCAAATCAATTCCTTTCCATCTAGTGCTCCATAATATCTGTCTCCTGCTGTTTCTCTTTTTGTGTGCTATTTTATTGAATTTTAACATTTTTTAGCAATGTAATGTATACATTCCAAAGCCCAAAATGAACCAAACCCCTCTGTTGTTCTAGTTGATTAATCATCTGCATTAAAACAGTATTTGTTAATTCATTTTCTTTTTTTTTAAATAGAAATTAAAATGTTGGAGAAGGAGAAACACAATTTTTAAAACATCAGGTCCTCTTTCACTTCCAACAGCCTCCCTCACTTGACATGAACAGGGCTATGCTTTGTATATCTCTAAGACCCGTCACAAACTAGGCTCCTGCGGGAGCAAACCTTGACAGCACATCCCTGACGTCATGAAACTCCGCCTCTCACCCCGCCCCTTTCTCCGTGCCAGAGTGGTTTTTCCTTTGCTAGGGCAGCATTGCCAGCGTACTCTCTCAGTTGGCAGAATTCAACTGAGAGAATACGCTGGCAATGCTGCCCTAGCAAAGGAAAAACCACGCTGGCACGGAGAAAGGGGTGGAGAAAGGGGCGAGGAGAGAGGCACAGTCTCATGACGTCAGGGACGTGCTGGCAAGGTTTGCTCCCGCAGGAGCCTAGTTTGCGGTGGCTCTAAGAGCCGCCGCAAACTACAGGAAAGCGGGATCATGCTTGTGCTTGCGCTCGCTCTGAAGCCCCGCCTTTTTTCCCCGAGGCTGCTCTCTCTCTTGCTAGCGTGCCTGTTTTCCCTTGCTAGGCCAGCGATACGAGAGTACTCTCGCTGTTGACAAAATTCAACAGCGAGAGTACGCTTGCATCGCTGGCCTAGCAAGGGAAAACAGGCACGCTAGCAAGAGAGAGAGCAGCCTCGGGGGAAAAAAAGGCAGGACTTCAGAGCGAGCACAAGCACAAGCACGCTCCCGCTTTCCTGTAGTTTGCGGCAGCTCTAAGGCTCTAACATCAGCATTGCTCTGTAAGTACAGGACTAACACAAGAGAGAAGATCCTTGTACTGGAAGATATTTGCTGATGTTTTTTGGTTGAATCTTGTGCTATGCTTTATTACTGCTGCCAGTTGGGGTGGTGCCAGTCACTGCTGAAAAAAAACCCCAACCAAGATAACATTGTTCACAGGCAAAAATGAGCATTTCCTTTTGCAGGCTTGCATTCTTACTTGCTACTCATTTGCCAGCAGCATGGTTAGAAAAGGAATCAGCTGGGGGTGACTTTGAAGTCTCTAAAAACCTTTCTTATGAAGTTCCTCTTGCAGTATAAATACTTCACTAGGGGATAAATGAAGAAATGTTTTGTTTTTTTAAAGGATACTGGAGAACTTACTGCTGCTGCCCCTTTGTTCTCTTCAATAAATTGATGCTGACTTCATGGACACAAAATCTTTACTTATTTGACAAGTGTGGGTCTTAGGTTCACCCTTAAAGAATAGCCAAATGTCCAGAGTTGATTTGGGACATCCTATTTTAACAGACAGTTACCGGAAGGTATCCTGTCTAGCATAACAGAAAGCTTTAGGCAGTTTCTGAATACAAGACTGCCAATTAACAGCAGGAGTAAAGAACATTTGACTTCCAGATATTGGACTGAAATGAACATCAACCCTAGCCAACAGAGACAATGTTAGGAAATGATGGAAAGTATAGCCCAAAACTAACAGCATGGTCACCAGTTAACCACCTTGATTTATATGTCGATTAGCAGTGATTCCACATCCTATCTAAATTAAGTCTGTTATATCACACCATGCTGTTTATATGGCAATGTAGGTGGGGCCATATATATAGAAACATTAAAATAAAATTAAAACATTATCCATTTATCTATTTATGTATTTATTTAATATTCCATCTTCTTTTTGAGGATGGAATTCAAGAATAGACATACACACGCCTGTGCTGTTTGTTAATCACCTCACTACACAAATTCAGTTCTGAAGGTTTTGATGGTTTTACAATCTTATTACTGACATTTTAGTTTGTGTAGGACAAATCAATTTTACGCTATGTAGGAGCCCTCGGTGGAGCAGTGGGTTAAAGTGCTGAGCTGCTGAGCTTGTTGACCAAAAGGTTACAGGTTCTAATCCGGGGAGTGACGTGAGCTTCCACTGTCAACCCCAGCTGAGCAACACACCCCAGAGTCAGACACAACTGGACTTAATGTCAGGGGACAACCTGTCAGGTTTTACAATGTATTGTAATGTAATATAGCTGAGTCATGCACTGCTAATGGGCTTCCATTGGGAATGCTGAGTCATGCATTAACTGTATATAGAACTTCATTTGGGGAATGTGTTCTGGCCTAGTCCAGGTGATTGTGAATGATGTAATCCTGGGTCTGAGTTAAGTCAATGATTTGGGAACCAATCAGTGATTGCTATGTGTAAAGGAATTGTATATAAGGAAGTCATGTACAGTGTATATCTCTCCTTGTGCTGTGATGTTGTTCATCGAAGGCTATATGTAATTAAAAGAACCTGTCTGCTAAGACAAGATGTAACTGTATGCTGTGGTAGGTTTGTAATATCATCTAGACTGGGGGAAAGACAATGGTAAAACTGACAATGGTCGGGCATGTGCTCAAGTGTCTGTAAAAGGTTCCAGCGTGGCTGCAGGCTGTGAGAGCAGTTGACTGAAAATACTGTGCAGGAAGAAGCTACTGGAAAGCACCGAAGTTGTGCAACTGATCTGCTGCTGAATTGTGAAGTTAATCTCAACACAACCTTTACCCTTTTACCCTTAGGAGAAATCAAGTAAGAAGAAGGCAACTTTAGAAAGATACAGAAAATGCTGGTTTGCAGCAGCCAGCAACAAAATGTGCTTCCCTAAGGTTGACTGTGACCGCCTACTTTCCAGTCTTTATCAATCCTGTGGTCTGATCCAGTAACCAGTTAATGAATTAAAATGAAGCTAGTTTCAAAAGTAAATAATCTCCTCTCTTTCCTCTCTCTCTCTCTCTCCTCCCCCCCCCCCCCCCCCATTTCTATTGTTTACATGCTTGGATTCATTTTCAACTCTGGACATAACTTCTGAAGATTTTGTGGTGATTGACAGTTTTGGAGGGTTGTGTTTTGATTTATTGAGATATAATTTTTTATTGAGAAAGTGGAAATATGTGATGATTTCTGAGTTACAAATTCAATTATTTTATATATATTTGCATAAAAACTGCATCGAATATTATGTGACAGAATTTATGCTTGTTCAGTAGGATTTGCCTTCCTTTCTTCTTCAGCATTCTCCAAATGTCCTCCAGAGAGTAGGCAATCACTGTGCCATGTCCCAAAGGGGTATATCAAAAGCAATGGAAGCACATGGAGGAATCTAATCCACCAGCATCTTCATTATTTATTATTATTTATTTTCAGCTTTTATATTCCGCCCTTCTTACCCCGCAGGGGACTCAGGGCAGATTACAGTGTACACATATATGGCAAACATTCAATGCCAATTTTTGACATACAAACATATACAGACATACACAAAGGCTATTTAACTTTTTTCTGGCCGCCAGGGGAGCTATTGCTTTCATCGTCCATCTGCGATGCTGATGAAGCACTTCCGCATTCCCCACATGCTTCCCCGCTGAAATGCTTTGCTGGAGTCTTCTTTATGGCCTCATAAATCAGTTAATTTAGCCTTCCCACACTTTTAAGGTGGTACCTAATTTTCCTACTTGACAGATGTGACAACAGGCTACACACAATTGGTTGGAAACCCACTCCAACCCGGGCTGGCTTCGAACTCATGACCTTTTGGTCAGAGGGATCTTAATGCAGCTGACACTCAGCCAGCTGTGCCACAATCCCAGTGTTACCAGATAGATATTCATTCCACTACCAGATAGATATCACTGGATACAAACCATTGAATTTGAAATATAGACCCTTCTGTTCAAAAACTGTTGGTTCAGCTCTAAATTAGAAAGCTTTCAGATAAAGTTTCTAAATTAAATAAATGTTTTGGTTGCAGTGATTAATCAATGAGTTAAAATTAATAACCATGTCTCAACCAGGAAGCTGAATGAAAAATAATTAGAAGGCTAATTATTTTCACAGATAAAAAAAAGAAAACCCAGTCAGGTGTAATCTAGGAACAATTCATATACATCATTAATAAGCAGTTTTATTGATGTACTTGCTTGCTTCACAAATACATTTTGTTGTCATCTTGGTGATGTTGTTTCTCAAAAAATGTTATCATATTACAAATAAAGTCCAAATGAGGAAACAATTCAAGGGTAGTCTACAACACCATAAACATTTGGCGTATGTTTCATGTTTTGAGGTGATTTTGCTGTAGGTCTGATGAGCTGGGAAGCAGACAGAGATAGCCAAGGGTACAGATACAAAATAAGACAAAGTCATGTTATATTAGATATACTAAGTGATTCTGCTCCCACAATGCCATGTCAGATGTCTACAGGAGGGCTACAAGGAGGATGAAAATCTATGGCACTCTTGCAGGTGTTTTCCCTGGAAGCTAGAATGTAGAGGTAATATCACGATTAGCAGGTCCTGAAAACCTTATTTTCTATTAATTTGTTTTCTCTTCCTTTAAAACTGTTCAAGTTGTAGGCGTTTACTACAACTATGGAATTTTATGAGTTTGAAGAATAACTTTCAAATGGTTGATTGCTCAAGAGGAAAGGGCTTTACATAATTTGCTGCTTGTTTCTATTATTTGCTATTTTCTTGTTCAATTGCTTTTGTTTTGAACAGGTTTTTGATTTTTAAAAGATATTTAATACTTTGGTATGATGTTAACTTTTAGCAATGTTTGTTGTAACTTGTAAGCTGCCCTCTCAGGGGTTGTGAGTACACTTCAGTCTCACAGATTTAAAATCAGTTTTGCAATTCCCTTTGTTCATAATTTGTTGATTCAGTTATTGTTCATGAATCCTTTTGTATTTCAGTTACAGAAGCAGCTGCCGATGGAAGAGGATCCTTTGTCCTAGTAAGGACTGTGTTGAGTAAAGTGGCAAGTGATAGCCTAATAATAATAATAATAACAATAATAATAATAATAATAATTATTATTATTATTTATTTATCGTGTTTCTAGCACCCACTTTTTGCTTGATATTCAGGCAGTGCTTCTTATAGGTCAGAGCACAGTCCAGGGAGATTCCCAGGTATTTGGGTGTGCTGCAATGCTCCAGTGGGATTCCTTCCCAGGTCACCTTTAAAGTTCGGGATGCTTGTCTGTTCTTAAGGTGAAAGGCACATGTCTGTGTTTTAGATGGATTAGGGATCAGCTGGTTTTCCCTGTAGTAGGCGGTAAGGGCACCTAGAGCTTTGGAGAGCTTCTGTTCTACCATCTCAAAGCTCCCTGCTTGAGCATTAATGGCATGATCATCAGCATAGATGAAACTCTCTGTCCCTTTTGGCAGTGGCTGGTCATTTGTGTAGATCTTGAACATGGATGGAGCAAGCACGCTCCCCTGAGGCAGGCCGTTCTTCTGTTTCCACCATCTACTTCTCTGGCACTGGAACTCAACAAAGAAGCTCCTGTTTTGTAGCAGGTTTCCTATGAGGTGGGTAAGGTGGTAATACTTTGTGATATTATACATTTTTTCAGGAGGAGGCGGTGGTTTACAGTATCATAAGCTGCTGACAGGTCTATGAAGACAGCTCCTGTGATCTGCTGCCTTTCAAAGCCATCTTCTATGTGCTGAGTCAGGTTCAGCACTTGTGATGTGCAGCTTTTGCCTTTCCTGAAGCCAGCTTGTTGTGGAATCAGACAGGGGTCTATTTTTTCCATAATTCTATGCAAAATAAGTCTCTCTAGAACTTTGTAAAGGTGACACAACAGGGAGATTGGTCTATAGCTTTTTGGATCAGGGCATTACTCCTGAAACAGCTGCCTTGTTGGAAAACTATTACAGGCTCCACAACGAAGACCCATTTAGTGAGCAAACCCTTCAGGCAGCTCAGAGCATTGTGTCCTCCATCTCTGAAGCCAAGAAAGAACAGTGGATCAAGCTGATCACAGAAGTTGACACGGGCAGGAACAGCCAGAAGGTGTGGAGGCTGCTAAGACGATTGAGCAATGACCCCTCACAAACTAATACCCATGCCAACATAAAGGCAGATCAGATAGCACACCAACTCTTGAAGAATGGGAAACCCAACCTTGCCACCAAAGTAGGAAAGAAACCAATAGCCAGACAACCAGAGATTGAGAACAACAACCTTCATGAACCCTTTACATCTACTGAATTGGACATGGCTCTCAATAAATGTAAAAATGGCAAAGCAGCTGGCCTGGATGATCTACGGATGGAAAAAATCAAGAACTTTGCCCCAAAAGCAAGGTGCTGGCTGCTGGAGCTGATGAACAACTGCACTGCATCCTGTCAGATCCCCAAAATCTGGAGGAAAGAAAGAGTCATCGCCATCTTGAAGCCAGACAAAGACCGTAATGATCCAAAAAGCTATAGACCATAATAATAATAATAATAATAATAATAATAATAATAATACTTTATATACCACCCTATCTCCCTTAGGGGACTCATACAAGAAGCTCAGCTTGTCATTAAACATCGAGAAAATGCTCTTCTAGCAGTCACCAGCCAATCCCTCTCCAAAGCCAGAAATACAGCTTAATGGTGTAACATTAGAAAATGTTGATCATTTCTGCTACCTTGGCACCCACCTCTCCACATAAGTCAACATTGACACTGAAATACAACACTGGCACTAGACCGGCCATGTTGTCTGGATGCCCGACCACCGTCTCCCAAAGCAGTTGCTCTACTCCAAACTCAAGAATGGAAAACAGAATGTTGGAGGGCAGGAAAAGAGATTTAAAGATGGGCTCAAAGCCAACCTTAAAACCTCTGGCATAGACACTGAGAACTGGGAAGCCCTGGTCCTTGAGCGCTCCAGCTGGAGGTCAGCTGTGACCAGCAGTGCTGTTCAATTTGAAGAGGCACGAATGGAGGGTGAAAGAGAGAAATGTGCCAAGAGGAAGGCGTGTCAAGCCAATCTCGTCTGAGACCGCCTTCCCCCTGGAAACCAATGCCCTCACTGTGAGAGAAGATGCAGATCAAGAATAGGGCTCCACAGTCAACTACGGATCCACCAGTACACTGACCTTGGAAGACTATCCTACTCGGACAACCCTAAATAAGTAAGGGGACTCAGAGCAGTTTCCACGTATGCAAAATAATACAAAAACATACAATATAAAACAAAAAAAAAACATAGGTATAAACTGCTAACACAACATATACATTAAAATCAATTTAAAACCAGTTCCGCTCTTTTCTTCATGCAAGGTAAGCTGCCAGGGACAAAGATTTCAATAAGGGGCCTGGACTATTTGGAATGAGCTGGGCCAAGGCTAGTGCAAAGAGAAGGGGAAAATGGAGTTGGCTGAATGCTACAGTGCAAGGATTGGTCTCAACAATGGCCCTAATATCTTCTCTTTCTAGACTGGCAAAAATGAATAATTTTAAGAGGATGTAAGTGGCATTGTAAAAAAAAAAAAGTCTACTTCTCCTCCTGCCTCCCAGCTCCTTCTAATGCAGTTTTTCCTTTTGTTTGTGGGTTGATAAAGACAATACTGATGATGAAACACAGGGAAATTCTTTCATTTCTATACTGGAAGGGGAAGTGGTACTCATAATGTCAAAGAAATATGTTAGTTTGTTGTTTTTTTACATTTGAGTTAACATTGTGACTCTCTCATCTTATGTCCTACCTTTCTGATAATAATAATAATAATAATAATAATAATAATAATAATAATAATAATCCTTTATTTGTACCCTGCTACCATCTCACGAAGGACTTGGTGTGGCTTACAAGAGGCCGAGCCCAAATACAACAATTAAAACAGCAGCAACAACAACACAATAACTCAAAAAAAACAACAACAAAGCAATAACATGAACAACACCCAATGACGCAATTAAAAACAATGGCCGGGCCAAGTGTAATAATTAAAATTAAACATGCTGGGCATGACAAGGTGGGGTGTTTGGAGGGGGATGGGCATGCAGATATCCTAGATCTCTGATAAAGTGCATTGGGACATAATGCTAGGAGTTTCCTTATTCTGGAAAGGCACACTGGAACAACCACATTTTCAAGCTTACTTACTGTTCCCACTCTCCTTGCATATTAGCCAGCTACTGGGAGCAGAGGTGGTGGCAACAATGGTGGCAGATGTCTTCCATGTGAGGTGAGGTGAAAGTGTTCTGAATTTTAATCTGGTAAGGGTTATTTGTAGTGCTAAACGCTCCCTGTAAAACAGGTTAAGCATCTTGGATGACCTCTTTAAAGTTTGAACTAAGACCTCACTGGAAACCTTCTGGCTTCAACTGAATGTCAGTAGACAAGTTTGTGCCAGCTGGCTTGCTCTAAGGACAGACATCCTACATCAAACATCCTCGCTGACCAAACTGCTGTGATACTGTGCATGCCACAAAAAAGAGTTATTCTATATATTGTTAGGAGCAGCAGGAGACAATAGACTGGCCTGTGTGTGTATGTGTGTGTGTGTGTCTTCAAGTTGCCTGTCTACTTATGGTTTTCTTTGGCAAAAAGGTGGCTTTGCTGATTCCTTCCTCTGAAATACAACCTGGTTTCCATTAGTGGTCTTCCATCCACATACTAACCAAGACCGACCATTCTTAGCTTCTAAGATCAGACAGGATTTTGCGTATTTGGGTATTTAGATCATAGAGCTTGACTTGTAGAAATATATGTATGGCAAGGAGATATAAGCACCGGGATTGTGGCGCAGCTGGCTGAGTGCATTAAGATCACTCTGACCAAAAGGTCATGAGTTCGAAGCCAGCTCGGGTTGGAGTGGGTTTCCAACCAATTGTGTGTAGCCTGTTGTCGACCTTTGCAACCCGAAAGACAGTTGCATCTGTCAAATAGGAAAATAAGGTACCACCTTAAAGTGTGGGGAGGCTAAATTAACTGATTTATGAGGCCATAAAGAAGACTCCAGCAAAGCATTCCAGTGGGGAAGCATGCGGGGAATGCAGAAGCACTTCATCAGTGTCGCAGATGGACAATGAAAGCGACAGCTCCCCTGGCGGCCAGAAAAAGTTAAATAGCCTCTGTGTATGTCTGTATATGTTTGTATGTCAAAAATTGGCATTGAATGTTTGCCATATATGTGTACACTGTAATCCGCCCTGAGTCTCCTGCGGGGTGAGAAGGGCGGAATATAAAAGCTGTAAATAAATAAATAAATAATAAATATAGAAAGCAGAATAAACATGTCCACTTAGAAACTGATGTGTTTACTAATGCAGATAACAGCTTGCCTAAAGCCCATGGTTTATACATTGCTGTTCATTGTTTTATTTTTATTGATTTTCTTAATTACTATGTGTTGGGTGTAGATATGTTTAGTTTGTTTACACATGTACAGTTACTGTATGTAAAGAAAACAATAGTTTATCTCAATGCATCTCACTTTCTGCTGCAACCTATAACTATTATTTATTATGTATTAATTTATAGCCCATATTTTCCCCAATGCTGGGACTCATAGTAGCTTACAAAATTTTAATACATACAATTAAAATGCTTGTGAAGCCATCAATAAAGCATACAAAAAGTCATTATTCAGATACAATCAAATTACCTATACAAATTAATTAAATGTGATTAACTAATTAATTCAGTGTGAACCAATTAAAATAAATCCACTAAAACATTAAAATCCATTATGATCAGCAAAACAGAACACTTAAAATTTTTAGAAGCCAATTTCTGAAAGCCTATTAGAAGAGGAAAAAGTTTCACTTGCTGATGGAAGGACAAAGAAATGAAGCATTTTGTTCTCTTTAGGAGATGAAGCCACTGAGAAGACCCTGTCCCATGTTCCCACCAAATCTACTTCTAGAAGGAGCTAAAATCAAGGACTATCTGTCTACTGTGATCTGATTGTTGTTGGACACAAAGAGGCATCAATGCTTATATAGTGTCATTAGTGACACAGAGGGAATTCTAGAGAGTGCCTCTCCCTCTTCGTTACATCAGCATAAGAAAAACCCAGTGTTAAGTGTTACTTTTTTATTTTTACTAGAGCATCCTGGGTATTTTGTTCCTGATATTATTATTTTTTTTGCCACAAGTAAAATATTGCACTGGCTATGCTGCACACTGATTGATACAGATGATAAATATTCCTACAACTGTTATATGAATAAATTCAAAACCTAAAATATTTGCTGTACCTAACCATCGGCCAAAGAGTAAATGTTGCTTGTTCAACATTTGTTCAGATAATGATCTGAATCCTAATCGATTATCCCAACAAAAATAAACACATCGAAAAAGATGGTGAATGGTGAATCTCATTCATTCAATGTATTTACACTAAGTGGGGTTGATAACAGGCTTCACATTGATGACTACTTAGAAACTGGATAGTCATTCTATTCATATTTATAAATGCAAACATTTTAACTGAGAAAAAATATCTGGCATTTTTTATTTAATTAAGAGGAAGAATATCTTGCCAATTCTTTAACTACTTTTAATTGTAAGGAAACATACTGTAAAACATTTTTAAAAACATCATTTTTATCATGTTCCCTTTTAGTTGCCAATTTGGGAAAATCCTTATTTTATTTTCTTCTTTCGTTTTGGGGAAATATGAAGACCTATCTCCCTAATAATTGGTTGGAGTAAAAATCCCTTCACCACACTGGCCATATTGGGTAGAAGAGTCATTAGAATGGAAGAACATCTGGAAAGTATTGGTTTTTAACCACTGCTGTAATCATTGCTCTGAATCAGAAGCTGTACTGAGTCCCACATTTTATTAAAACACTAGCCGTCCCCTGCCATGCGTTGCTGTAGCCCAGTCTGGTGATCTGGAAAATAAAGTAATGCGAAAGTGTTGGTTTCTAATATGTGCAATGTCTTTATGCTTTGTGGGTAAACAGTTTTTCTTGCTGTTTCTTTGCCAGTGTTGATGTGGAGATTGTCTGGTTTGTCTACTCTGGAACATGCAACATATCATTATCCTTCTTTAGGGGGTCCCTTTCAAATCTATGATACTGCATCTGTCATATACATATATGTGTATGTGTAAATGGCTGGATGGACCTTTGTCAGGAGGGCTTTGATTTTGTTTTCTTGCCCTGGTGAAAGGAGTTGGACTGGATGGCTTTAAGGCAGCATTTCTCAACCTGGGGGGGGGGGGGTTGCGAGGGGGTGTCAGAAGGATCGCCAAAGACCACCAGAAAACACAGTATTTTCTGTTGTTCATGAGGGTTCTGTGTGGAAAGTTTGCCCCAATTCTGTTGTTGATGGGGTTCAGAATGCTCCTTGATTGTAGGTGAACTATAAATCCCAGTAACCACAACTTCCAAATGTCAAGGCCTATCTCCCCCAAACTCCATCTGTGTTTATATTTCGGCATATGGAGTATTCATGCCAAGTTTGGTCCAGATCCATCATTGTTTGAGTCCACAATGCTCTCTAGATATAGGTGAACTACAACTTCCAAATTCAATGTCAATGCCCACCAAACCCTTCTAGTGTTTTCTGTTGGTCATGGGAGTCCTGTGTGCCAAGTTTGGTTCAATTCAATCGTTGGTGGAGTTCAGAATGCTCTTTGATTATAGGTGAACTATAAATCCTAGCAACTACAACGCCCAAATGACAAAATCATAATTTTTGAGTGATGATCACTCCTTGTGTTATGAGACTATTTGTTGCCAAATTTGGTGTGATTTCGTTCATTAGTTCTTTTGTTTTTAAGGTACTCATTATGCACAGAGCATTTTTATATATATAGAAGATTTATAGAATCATAAAATTACAGAGTTGGAAGAGACCACAAGAGTTTTCCAGTCCAGCCCTCACCATGCTAAACAGAACCACCACCAATATCAGATGTACTCCAAGTGTCCAGCTACTGGCCAAAGGACATTTAATATTATGCTAAGTTTTTAAACTTTGTGTCTTTGCAAATACATTACAACTGTACCCTTAGTTCACTCCTGATAAACAAACAAACAAACAAACAAATATATAATAGTGGAACTATTCTGGTCAGGACTGACCAACAGGATTTCGGCCAAAATATTTTTGCACACACAGAGTTGTGGATTATTACATTTTGTCCTAACCACTGAAGTGTGAGCATGAAGAAGTTAATCTTTAATTCCCATAGCAACACATCTAAATAATCTAAATGTTTCTTCTTTTCAGCAATGTTTACTCACAGATGTGATACAAAAATGCTCAAAATAAAGTTTGCCTTCTGTCAAACCCCATAGAAGCAATTATTCTCTTTGTTGTTATTATATATCTTTCCTAAACAGTACATTCCCACACCTACATCGGCCAGGCACCAGCAAGGCCTATGTGACTGGAAAGTTTCATAATAGGTAGGTTACTGCAATTGACTTTTCTTTCTTGATTAGGATTCACGGGGCAGAGAACAAGTGGATTGAGAATATGATATGGCATGACAGTCTCTGTCCTCTGGGAACTGCTATCAGATTTTCTACTAAATAAATCTGAAACCTGACAGCCAGGCAATGGAGTAAGAAAGCCATTAGTTCTGCAATCAAAGTACTAAGCAAAACCCAAGAAACCGGAGCCCTTGGCAAGGTCTCTCCTTTAAATGTTTGCAAGAAGCTTTTCAGTGGGACTGAATGAGTATGTGGACACTTCAGTGAAACTGGACAAGATAATTTGCAAATTTATTGGCTACAAAATAATCGTTATATCAGAAGTGGCAATCAGTCATTTTATAAATTTGAGCAAAGGATATTAAAGTTAGGACATTTTGAGAAAAATTGGCTGAACTGAAAGTGTCATTAGCTCATGTAATACAGATATAAAATGCAAAGGACCAAACTCTTAATGAAAAATAAATCCAAACTGTTGGATTTCTCAACTGTAGGATGCTCATGATTTCTTAAACAAACAAACAAACAAAAACTATACACCAGCAGTAGGCCATGGTTTGATTTTCTCTATGTTAGAGTAATATGGAATATGTATCTCTCAAGATGCAAATTTAATTCCCTTTTTGTGCTCTCCCACACAGCTTTTCTGTGTCAGACTTGGCTTCTGCTGTGCTTTGTGCTAATGAAATTTCTATCAAAAAGAAAGTGGGGTGCTTCTACTTGTTATGATGAGATGTTGCATTGGCCCCACCACAACTCTTTAGGATCAATATTGTTAGGTTGTTAATACACTGTTAGATAGGGTTGCATTGATTGTAACCCCATTGTTTAATACTGTTGGAAAATACTGTTCTATTGAACATGTGGTCACACACCTATTGAAAGGTTAAATGGGTGGTGATGTGGAACTGAAGGGATGGGCAAAAGATCATGTCACGGGCATGATGAGGATTACATCATTCACTTTTGTCCCTGGTTGATGACGAGAAGCAGTGGGTATAAAAGAGGGCAGCAAACATGTGTTATTTCTCTTGCCATGATTCTCTTGCTTCTCAGTGTAATCTGTTGCTGATCACCCCCTACCAACCCCAGAGATCCCTCCGTTCTGAGGACCAAGATTTGTTGGAAATTCCCAATGTCAAGACCTTGCATCTAATAGCAACCAGACGCAGAGCCTTTACAGCAGTGGCACCATCACTCTGGAATACTCTGCCACCTGAAGTCTGTGCCTTGCAGGACTTATCAGCTTTCCGCAGGGCATGTAAGACATATCTGTCTCGACAGGCCTTTGATCTTTGATATTGCTGTTTTTAAATTGTTTTAAATTGTTTTTAAATTGTGTTAGATTTTAGCCTGTTCTTGTAAGCCGCTCCGAGCCCCAGGGCAGTGGTGGCATATAAGTTTGAATAATAAATAAATAAATAATATCTGTCATGAGTATATCTCTGCATATGCCATTGACTGATGGAACATCAGAGGATCCTGATGTGTGTATATATACTATATCTGAACAGAAAGCAATGTGTCAAGATTAAAAGCCTCCAGTGTGAGTTTGGATGAAAACTATGTCAAAGAGTTTTCTTAAACTGTCTGTGCAGTAAAATTTCTGCTGACAACTGATAAAGGACTCTGCTATTTTTGGACTGATTTTTAAAGCTTGCCTCTGAGACAATCAATCTGGTGTGCAGCATATTTAGGGAGGGTGTGATTGGAAGGAGAAAACTCTAAATCACACGTGGATCCCCATCATTTTCTTGACAATAGGATTCCTCCATGGCCACTATAGGATCAATATGATTTGTCCATGGTCACACTTCCATTCATCTACCCTTTGTTCGTTGTTTCTTCTGTATCTCAAAGCATACAGCTGCCAACAGTCTTTGAGGTTTCTCTTTCCCCTATAAATCAATGTCCATTTAACATAAATTCCTGATGATCCAGATAATAGCTTTACTGATAAAAAAAGGCCCAAGTCGTTGCCCCCAAACTAACAAAAAATGGTGAGGCAAGCCATGATGCTCCCCAAACAGGTGCAGTAATCCATGCCAGCATAAAAGCCTCCAACACATTCCATCACATGACATTTGCCCCATCTCATCAGCATTCTGTCAGAATCTATCTGCAAAGTGTCACAAATATGAATTATTTGTAGATGAAATTCTAATAGTTTTTTTTAAAAAATATATATTATGGATTTTTCCATTGCTGAAAACTGTCAGGCCATCAAATGCTAATCAAGGTGGCCAATTGAAACATTCACACCTAGCTCCAACAGACAAGAGTTCTTTCTCCCACCCTGGACTTTCCACAGATATATAAACCCAATTCCCAAAGTTTCCAGCAGACCTCACAACCTCTGAGGATGCCTGCCACATCAGGAGAGAATGCTTCTAGAACATGGTCATACACCCTGAAAAACCTACAACAACCCAGTGATTCTGGCCATGAAAGCCTTTGACAATACACCCTGAGTATGTATGCACTGTATTTGTACAAAGAAATTCACTGATTGGTACTTGTGCTGGAGTCGCAACCAATATGCCATCTGTCTCTTGCACTCCACTGGAGATCAGATTTTTTCCTTCATGGGCTATGTTATTCACACCCTAATTGTTATGACTTTCTTTGGTCATTCTGGCTTACCGGTCCCTATTGTTATATTTGAGTGGCTTTTACACAGGTTTTGTAAACAACAGATGGAAAATGAGCTGGCTGTATGCATGCTCTCTTTCCTGATCTCACCTGCATGCAGGGCAACTTATGCTATGTTGATGTGGGTGGAAACTAATTTTTTTTTTACGATATCTCCTCAGACTTGTGTAGCCACTTTGTTCTGCTATGATTTCTTTTCACTGTTTAATGTTCAGAAAGCCTAAGTATGGTTGTGTTTAAAATATTTATATGGAGTTATAGATTCATACTACTTCCAATGTGACACAGGCATTTCTGCAGGACAGATTATATCTGTCCTTGGACCAAAGAAGATGGCAATATCTTGAACAACTTTTTTGATTTAAAAAGTGAATTAAGTATGAGTTTCTCAGTGGATCTCCATAGTACTGTGGGAAAGCAGATTGTGGAGATGACACAGAATCATTGGAAAAGCCTTCAAACATTGCATGCATACCTTCCAGTTGTCCTAATTTGGTAGGGACAGTCTCAATTAATGCTCTGCCATTCCACCTTTTCAGTTGTATATTATATATCCTAGTTTTTTGTTGCTTCTCCTATCTTCCTCTTCTTTTGTCTGATAACTTCAACTGCTACAAATTGAATTCAAAGTACAGAACTAGTTTACACTCACTAGAACAGCAGAGGGAAGAGCAAATGTGGAACAAATGTTTTGCTTGCCAATAG
The DNA here is from genome assembly GCF_037176765.1 of Anolis sagrei. NCBI lineage: Eukaryota > Metazoa > Chordata > Lepidosauria > Squamata > Anolidae > Anolis > Anolis sagrei. The sequence continues at coordinate 117,062,641 of NC_090024.1, forward strand.
GCAAAAGCAAACTGCTACAATCTCTTCTAGGACCTCATCATATTGATGCTGCTCACCATTTTGTTCCATTTTGCAAGAAATCACAGGCGAAACAGAAGATATGTGGGGCACCTTGCATGATGCACATGCCCTCCTTCCTGCCCCCACCACATGGTGACATTGGGGCAAGGCATGTTGGTTCCCTGTCCCTTCCCCTATCAGACAGGGGAAATAGGGCTGGGCACCCATGGAAAAAATTGTTTCTAAACTCGATTCGGTTTTTTGGGTTTTTGCGTTTCGATATTTAAAAGAATTCCAAAATTTTTCTTTAAAAAAGTTCGATATTTACGAAATTTCATAAAATTACAAAACAATACGAAACGAATACGAAACGAATACGAATCGATTCGTTAATGGCGGACGCGACCGCGCAATACACTAAAAAACCTCCATATGGGACAGGGGGAACTTCTGAAGCTTCCCTCTCCCTCTGTTGTTGACTGTTGGTGTGATATTTATAATTTTTTTTCACTGATTAAACAAACAACAGCTATAAAACTTGCCCCAGACATGCGGAAATAATAACGAAACGATTTCGAAATGAATACAAAATGAATACGAAACGAATACGAAGCAATTACGAAATGAATTGAAAAATTCGTTTCGTTTTTTAGATGCTCCTGAATGGTTCGTTATCGCTTCGTAACCAAAAAAAATAACGAATTTTTAACGGATTACGAAATTACGATACAAAACCGCCCAGCCCTAAGGGGAAACTGTGTCACAGCACATTGCCACTTCCCCCATTATGATTTTAACAAATGGAACCTTTACATTCCCCAGGGTTGGCTTTATTGTTTTCATTATCTAGTGGCAGGAGGCAAAAAGCAGTTGCTTACATCATTCCTCCTTACTCAAAGTTCCTCACTAGACACCTTCTCTTCCTTTCTATGCCCCTCCAAAGCCTCACTTCAATGCTGTGATGCTGCATTGAGTTACCCTCACACCCATTTGTTCAGCTCCTTCTTGTAACCACCTGCTCTACTTCTTCCTTCTAATGCCGGTTGATGAAAGCTGTTTCCCAAAACTGCAGAACCAGCCTATTCTTTTTATAATATGACAAGTACAAGAGGAAGAAAGGAAGAGTAGGAGGTAGTAGCAGAAACTACTGTAGGGAAGTTGGTGGACTGTGGGATTGTACTTGGGACTCATCGCTGATGATGGAGGCCCAGATCACTGCCATAAGTAAGCAGGCCTTTTTTCATCTTCGCCAGGTAAGGAAATTGGCATCCTACCTTTCGGTAGAAGCATTGGCAACAGTAATCCACACAACAGTCACCACGAGGTTGGACTATTGTAACGCCTTATATGCCATCCTTCCAAAGTCAACAACCCAGAAGATTCGGATGGTCCAAAATGCAGCTGCCAGGCTGCTAGCAGGATCATCTCTAAGATCCCATATTACACTGATTCTGCAACAACTGCATTGGCTACCAATAGAACATCTGATCTCTTACAAGATACTGATCCTGACATTTAGAGCTCAAAATGGCCAAGGACCTTTATATCTTATGGACTGCCTCATTCCTTTTTTTCATCAGTGGTCACCTCGATCCACCCAGGAAAATCTTCTATATATACCGGGCCCTAGGGAGGGACACCTGGAAGCTACAAGGCGTAGAGCTTTTTCGACCTATGCTCCAATTCTGTGGAACTCATTTCCTCCATACATTAGAGCAATGTCGGAGTTGCAACCTTTTGTAAAGGCACTCAAGACTTGGCAGTTTGGTTGTGCATTTAAGTAATCAGATCTAATTTGTCAAATAGTCACTATTGAATGTTTTAATGCTGAATGTTTTTATATTGTGTAAATGCTATTTTAGATCGTAAGTTGCTCGGAGCACCTTGGTGGAGAGCGACTAATTAAGAAATAAAGTGAAGTGAAGTGAGGCATACTTCTGTGCCGTAGCAGCAATATGGGGGCACACAGGCAAGTTGCCTATGTTGGGGCAGTAGAAGTGTTTCTCGATATGTCCAAACTAAAAGAAATGTAGCTATTGCCCCACCCACCCACCCCATTTTATCCACTGGTTCCCTCTTGGGCTGGGGGTAGAGCTATGGCATACTGATCTAGCTGTGGTCTTTCTTTTTGTGCTACTTCTGGTGAGAACAATTTTGATAGGTCATGTTTTGCTTCCCATCAAAGGTTCTCTTAACAGTTTGAACCATCACTGACATTTTCAAGAGTGCACAAGAGTGTCCTAATGACTAGATAATGAGTCCGGACATTTTTAACAAGGAGACACTATGAATATATATTTTATTGATTTGTTTAGTTTTTTATTATATGTTATGTTTTCAATTGTATTAATAACATTGGAAGCATTGAATTTTGCCTTGTTAACTGCCTTGAGTCGCTTATGGGCTGAGAAAGGCAGTATACAAATACAGTAAACAAACAAACAAACAATGTCGGCATTATCTTATGGAAACAAGGCAATCCAATGTGATTACAGACAAGATCTGTCAAGGTTATTCAGGTTGGAAATAACATCAACTGAATGAAAAAGAGCACTATAATATCATGATTAAAGAATGAAAAAATGCAAAATAAGGTGATAGGTGTCCCTATCACTTCCTGTCCTCATTTGGCAATGATAGTATCAATTAATCCTCCGTCATTTCACATTTTCAGGTATCAAAGTTCTTTTTACTCTTTCTTCCATGAACTTCAGCTTGCTTCAATTCAGTATAAAAACTAAATCAAGTAGCACAGCATCAAGAAAACAATGAGATGACTGGAATTTTGCTCTTCCCAGTAGACTCAGGGAAAAGCAAACTGCTGCAGTCTCTTTTTGTTCTTCCATATTCATAACTTTTGTTGTTTTGTCCACACTTTAATGTTACTTGACCAAACATGACCCATTTTTGATCTTTAAACAGCTAGAAGGTATATAGGTCCATATTAGGCCTGGGTAACAACGGAAAAATTTGTTTCTAAAATCGATTCGTTTTTTTGGGGTTTTTTGCGTTTCGATATTTAAAAGAATTCCAATTTTTTTTTAAAAAAAGTTGGATATTTACGAAATTTCGTAAATGGTAAAAAATTACAAAACAATAACGAAACAATAACGAAACAATAACGAATCGATTCGTTAATGGCGGACGCCACCGCGCAATACGCTAAAAAACCTCCAAATGGGACAGGGGGAACTTCTGAAGCTTCCCTCTCCCTCTGTTGTTGACTGTTGGTGTGATATTATAATTTTTTTTCACTAATTAAACAAAAAACAACTATAAAACTTGCCCCAGACATGCAGAAATAATAACGAAACGACCTCAAACCAATAACGAAACGAATACATAACGAAATACGAAGCATTTATGAAACGAATTCAAAAATTCATTTCATTTTTAAGTTGCTCCAGAATGGTTCGTTATCGCTTCGTTAACAAAAAAAATAATGAATTTTTAACGAATTACGAATTAACGAAACGAAACCACCCAGTCCTAGTCCATATTATAAATGTGAGAGATGTTTTTAAAAAGAAAGATTGAGTGTGAATTAGGAATAATCTAATAAGTGCTTTGCATTCAATTCTTTATACTAGCCGGTGTACCATTTGAACCAAGTCTGAAGGTCAAGCCTTTATTCTGTAGTAGGAAAGAGATGGGACAAGCAAATGTTGCTAATGGAAACTTCCAGACCCATCTCTTGGTGTAAAGTTCTCTGTGAGCACCCATGTATTTTCAATTTCACAAAGTTAAATCACCCTTGTCAACAAATATCAGCTAATGAGTCTGCAATTAATATGGAATGGTTGGCTACATTCTTCCCTCAGTGATGCTCACAGGCAGGCCTAGGAGAGCCCCTGCCTTCTTTCACTTGAGGATGATGTATGAGCTCCAGAAATAAAAGCTGTCAGTAAGCAAGAAAGCATGAGTGGATAAATCATGACAGACTTATGTACATGCCACGTTGTCATCTAAGCTACTGCTTAGTACAAAAAGGCCAATCTCTTTTGGCTTCTGTGAACAGCATGAGGTCAGCATTTGACATCCTCTGTGAAAAATGTATCACCCATCAGGGCTCTGTGTTCTGTTTTCCTTTATGGCTTTTTACTGCAAAAACTGCAATTGCAATACTGTGTGAAGTGCTATAAAACGGAAACACAATTTGGCTGCCAGTTTGGACACTTTTAAAAGCTGTTCATTGAAGCTTATGTATTATTCCCATGGACTGAGCAAGTACCTCTCAGTGAGACACACAAATAGGAGAATGATTTTGCACTTGTGTCTTGTGTCAGCCGGTAGCTTCCATGTTACTGTGGTAGTGAATCTGCTCTGGGATTTAGTCAAAATTTGGAAGGATCTAACCAAGATATTGGGTTTAGTTTTGATAACTAAAATGTTTAAACTAATAGCTGGAGCAGATTAACTGCTTCAATGACATCAAAATCACTAGCTTCCTTTGCACAGGTCTTGCCTCCTGGATTGCTGTAAACATCTCTTTGGTCATTTTAGGAACAGGTTGCTGCATCAGAAGGACCTTCAGTCTTAACTAGCAGATCTGATCTTCTTATGTTCTTTATTATATGCAGACGGCTTGTGAATGTTGGCTGAACCTCGATCCATTTCTGCTTTCCAAATTTTGGGAGACCCCTGGACCCCCAGATCCATTTTCAATCACCTCCCAAAAATAGCCAGGTAGCTCAATAGCCACTTTCAACCCAGATCCAGCTCATTGGCAGCAAAGGGGAGGGGCTTCCCAGGTTCTCCCTCCTGTCATTTTTAGGGCTATCAGAATGAAAATCACCACATTTGAAGGATACATCTACTACTGTTAGCCCACCAAGGTTCATAATGTTTGGGTCATCCCCTGATTTTTGGGAATTGCTTTTCTTATTATAAAATAAAATCTTTTTAAAAATCCCCAAAAGGTATACCCCCCCCCCCCCCGGCCCTGTCCTGTAACTCCTCCATGAGCAGCAGCTGTTGCAATCCAGAGCAGGGAATGAGGCCCTAAGATAACTATCCACCACACTTGGCTGTGAAAAACAATCCTTTTTTATTGAAGCAAAATGGTTACAAAATAAAGGAAAAATGCAAGTCAAAAGCCACAGCAAAATCAGCAAACATGAATTTAAATGGACAAAGCAAAACCAAAAGCCTCACTGGGAAATACTGGATTCTGTTAGCAATCCACTAACCGTACTTGATATCCTAGAAATCTTCCCAGACTATGGCCAGGGAACCGAGAGAACTGCCAAGGTCTTCATCAATTCTGAAACGATGCCTGAACTGAGACAATCAGCTCGGCGTATTGCAATTAAAACTCAAGAATGGGTTCCGTGAACCGCCCTTCTGTTTTGAAGCCAATGTTTTTAATTCTTGAATTCGGGAGGTTCGACGCAAACTGAGTGATTTACTTCTGTCTTCCCAAATTTGGCCCCTTCTGTTGTCATTACAGTTAACAGGTGCAGAAGGGAGGGAAAGTTCAAGGTCTCCCTCTGAAACATTCTCATGAACACTGGTACTTTCATTTTCCAAATCTACAGAAGTTCCTTCCTCACTAATTTCAGGAACATTGGCATTTTCCAAACCTACAGCAGTTTCTTCCTCACTAATTTCAGGAGCATTGGCATCAAAAGGTACATTTCCACTAGCATCAGTAAATATACTTTCATTAGCATCAGGAGGAACAAACAGAGAATCAGGTTCAAGTTCAAACTCAGGCTGAACCCCAACAGCAGCAGGGCAGCAGTCTTTCCTGCTAAATGTCCAAAGTGCACTTCCACACTTCACAGCCCAGTGCCCCGCTATTACACTTTTTTCTTTACTAATAAAAAACAACAGCAAGCAACTTCTTCTAAAGCTTTTTCATTTCTTGTTCACACTTTCCCAACTCCCAATCCCACTAAATAAAAAGAATAAAAAAAATAAAGGAAAATCAAGAAAATCAAAAAAATTCAATGATAGAGAGAGGCTAAGCCAAGCCAAAAAATAAAGCTGAGAGTGAGTGGCAAGCTTCCTCTAGAGCCAGAATGCAACTGAGAGCAATGGAAGCTCTCAACCCATTAAATAGATCAGGTTGGATAAGACATGTCACAGCATTCTTCTATTCTGATTGGCCCAACAGGCAGGGGTCGCAGGGAGACCCTGTGTGAGCACACAGCAGCCTCTTTGTGTGCCGCATGATGATGAATAGGAGAGGAAGAGATGTGACTGGCTGCTGCATGGCACATTTTGGGGGAAAATACACATAGCAGCCGAGCCCTTGTTCGGACAGCCGAACAAGCCGGATTGACCAAAGGGAACTGACCAAACCAAATTAAGTCTTCATTCTTTCTCAGTAGAATGGCTTACTCCTGAATGTTCATGTGGTCCATTCAGAGCCCAAACCTGACATTTCCAAATACCCCCCAAAATGTGTTGACAAACAGCTGCTGAATTGGGGGGCGGGGTGGAGGACATAAAAGGCCATCAAAGGGGCAAAATCATTTTGACACTGCTTCTAGGAATACATTTCAAGTTACACAATTAGCTGCAATCAGTTATGTTTTTCAATAAGAAAATAAAAATGAGAAGTTACATTTTTAAAAATAAGACAACTAGTAAGTGAACAACATTTCAAAGACAGCAATGCATGTGAACAAAGGATATTTTGCATGTGTGTCTAATGAATAACATTATCTAATTGCTTTAAAGAGATACTGTTTGAGAATATTTTAAAAGATGACTTAATTTATAAGGCAGTTTGACTAGGGGTTTTTTTTTTTCAAAGTTTGTGCCACATTTGTTTAAATTCTACAGATCCCACCCCCAAAGAAAAACAAGGAGGGGAGAAGGAAGAAGGAATAACAAGTTATAAGGAAAACAAAACAAAAGAATTTGGAGTTGCCTTTTAAATTCTGCAAGGACTAAAAGGAATAGGTTACTTCTTAAGCACCTTAATTTATTTATCGTGTCATCAGCAACCATTGTATTACAATTCTAACAGAGCAAAACAAACACACAGATTAAAAAGAAAAAGGAAAAAAAAACACAGATTTTGCAAATTTGGTATTTGGTTAAATGTCCTTTGATTAGTATCTGGCCACTTGGAGTGCCTCTGGGGTTGCCGCAAGAAGGTCCTCCATTGTGCATGTGGCAGGGCTCAGGTGCATTGCAGCAGGTGGTCTGTGGTTTGTTCTTCTCCGCACTCGCATGCCGAGGATTCCACCCTGTAGCCCCATTTCTTAAGATTGGCTCTGCATCTCGTGGTGCCAGAGTGCAGTCTGTTCAGCGCCTTCCAAGTCGCCCAGTCTTCTGAGTGCCCAGGGGAGAGTCTCTCATCTGGTATCACCCATGAATCGAGGTGCTGGGTTTGGGCCTGCCACTTTTGGACTCTCGCTTGCTGGGGTGTTCCAGCGAGTGTCTCTGTAGATCTAAGAAAACTATGTCTTGATTTAAGTCGTTGACGTGCTGGCTGATACCCAAACAGTGGATGTCTGTGCCCCACACCACCTGAGAAATTACACTGCTTAGCCAGTATTGCACCACCTGACATCCACTGGGAAGTAGCAGCCAATAGTGAAAGGACCAAGGCAGAGACATCTCCAGCTCATCCCCTGTTTGGGTATCAGCCAGCACCTTAATGAATAACAAGAAAAACATATTTTAAAAAATGAACATTTTATGCTTTGTTTATTCTATGTTAGATTTCTGAATGTCAAGCAAAATATTTGGTACAGCTACACTAAATGAATTTTAACTGAAATTGTACTGATTTTGATGAAATTTGAAATTCCTTTCTTTATTCCCCTCTTTGTATATGGGTCATTATGCTAAATAAAAACACTCAATATTTTCCTTTAGGTAAGTAACCACAGGGATTGACAAGGGTGTGTGTGAGCTATTTACTTTGAGATTATATGGTTATGACACACTTCTGATAGCTGTATGGGGATGAATGGAAAATCCTCTTCCAGTTCCAGTTCCTGGAAGAAAGTGTCTGATAAAGATGTTGGTTTCAAAATGTGTGCTTTCTTCCTGTACATTAAATTTAGACACATTACACATTTAGAATGGCTTTGCTAATGGTCATGCCTCATCACTTTCATTTCTATTCCTCTACTCCCATGTCACATTTGTAAGGTCACTCTGATGATTATTGCCCAGTTCCTTCTGGCTCCCAGCTTTTCCAAACATGTTCATCAGTTGTGCTTCACTACTCATTCAGCATTGCGCCATTAAGCACCACTTCAGCATTCCATTAAACTCTTTCACCTCCTACCCAGGTGGGCACATAACTGAAGAATGAAAAAGGAAGATCGTAATATTGTTACATTGGTTATCTTTTTTCGTCCCACCATTTTGGAACAATATGGCCGAGATACTGCTTGAAACCATGCTAATACTCTTTTGATGGGCAGCTCCAGAGAAACCTATAACCATTCTTTGTGAGGCTATGAATGCTAACAGAATGAGTTTTGAGCAAATTAATTTTCATTTATACAGACAATATCTATCATGTGAGAACTAAAGAAAAAGACAATGCAACTAATACTGTTTTTAATTTTGGATTCTGTTTCAGGTAGTGACCAGCTGGGGGAATTTCAGATTATGATCAGAAGATGAAGGCAGCTGTCCTTCTCTCTGCATTGTTCCATAGCAACTAATAGATGTTTATTTCATTGCTGAACTAAAACTGCCTGACATTACTTGGTATTCTTTAAACCTGATCCTTCCCAATCACCATTTCCAGATACCATCCAGAAAAAAACAGGCTGGACAAAGCCAATCTGCCATGTTTGGTGTACAATGTATGTGGGGTATAAAGTCATTATAAATTTATGTGGGGTATAAAGTCATGAATTTTGGAGAAAATCACTCAAATATTGGTCTTGGATTTTTGAGAAACTTCAGCGGTGGAGGTAGATATGTTCTTCCTTATGCCGATCCATAATAAATAAACAAATTAGTCGGTTAGTTGGTAAGGCAAATAGTTACATCCAAAACTTGTTCAGTAGACCTTGCAAATTGAACTCCTACTCTAAAATAAATAGATCAGACACAAGAACATGGAGCTATAGTGCCATTTTGACCCATTTGGAGCATAGTGTCTAGATCTAAGGAAGTAATGCTACCCCTCTATTCTGCTTTGGTTAGACCACATCTGGAATATTGTGTCCAATTCTGGGCACCACAATTCAAGAGAGATATTGACAAGCTGGAATGTGTCCAGAGGAGGGCGACTAAAATGATCAAGGGTCTGGAGAACAAGCCCTATGAGGAGCGGCTTAGGGAACTGGGCATGTTTAGCCTGAAGAAGAGAAGGTATGATATCCATGTATAAATATGTGAGAGGAAGCCACAAGGAGGAGGGAGCAAGCTTGTTTTCTGCTTCCTTGGAGACTAGGACGCGGAACAATGGCTTCAAACTACAAGAGAGGAGATTCCATCTGAACATTAGGAAGAACTTCCTGACTGTGAGAGCCGTTCAGCAGTGGAACTCTCTGCCCCGGAGTGTGGTGGAGGCTCCTTCTTTGGAAGCTTTTAAGCAGAGGCTGGATGGCCATTTGTCAGGGGTGATTTGAATGCAATATTCCTGCTTCTTGGCAGGGGGTTGGACTGGATGGCCCATGAGGTCTCTTCCAACTCTTTGATTCTATGATTCTATGATTCTATGTATTTATTTTCTGGGGAAAAACTTGTTAACTGAGTTAACCTGTCAGAGTAAAGAACTTGCAAGTGATAAACATTTTGTTGTAACCCATCTGGTGGGAAACATCCTTCAGCCAGATGTCACTTCTGTTGACCACCCCAATGGCCATCCTTGTACTAGCACCATAGATTTAGAGAGCAATTTCATATTCTTTGGCTGTGCACCTCAGCCGATCTTAAGTGGAAGGCCATTGTGACAGTTGGTATTAACTTCACATAAGGAGGTAGGAAGAAAAGCAGCAAGTTATTAACCATAGTTTATTATGTTTAAATATCTATTACATCCCTCACAACAAAACTTGGTGAAAATTAACTGTGGCTGCCGGAACCATTATTTCCATTGCTTTGTTTCTAAAGTGGAACTTTCTGTATTGCTTTATGATCACACCATGTCTCATCTCTATGCAAATAGGAAAGTGTGTGAACCATAGCAGTGCTGTTTGATAGGCTGACCAAGGAATAGTGGCAATTTCACCTGCAGTGTACAGCACAGTATATGATCTCATTTGTCTAGCCTAACAGGATAAAAGCAGTGGGCAAGGAGTTCACCTCAGGTGTCTAAAGATAGATATCATGGGGGAAACAGACCTATCATTGTAAAATGAAGAACACGGGAGGGCTTGAGGTGTGCAGCCAGGCAGTCTTGTCAATGGAGGAAAAGAAACAATCGTTTTGGATGTCACTTTGAGGCACACAGAGAGTAAGAGTGTGTGGAAAAGGAAAAAAAATACTTATTTACTAAAAACCACAGCAAGTCTGGTTTGAAGGAACCAGCCATTGATAAGAAACGGTTTTTGTAAAATGCATCTTGGGTAGATCCCTACATAACTTGGTGTGTTCCCTATATGACTTTGCTTGGTGTAGTGGTGGGCAAGTATGACCTTTCATTTTGAATTTCCTGCAGAAATCTCAATGCAGTACCCAGTCTGACAAAGGTCAATTACCATCTGGAGACCAACCAATGCATGATTCCTGAGGCAGTCATTAGACCTGATGAGTTCTGCAAAGCAACAGGTACTTAGAGGTTTATTAGGAATTATGTGTGCTGATATCAAATGCTGTTCCTTCCCACACTTATAGATTTGCTTAATGTTCTGATGGACTTCTATTTTTGCTTTCATCCTTGCTCTTTGTAATTTCACTGGAAAAAAATAGCATGTTGTTGTGATGCAGGGTAAGTGCTCCTATACATTACAGAGGGGGACAGCTTGATGGGGAATCTAGGCATGGAAATAATACTTGTAAAATATTTTAAAATGGTAAAAGGTGTGTTACTCAAATGTTAAGAAAAGAAATGTGCTGATTTTGTGCAGAATGAGTCTTAATTGCACATAGGACGTTGTATTTGAGACACTTCCTTCCATGAGGCTTCCTCAACAGAGCCTGATGGAACCTGGATGCAAGGCTATTTCCCGCAGGGCTCCATATAGGAAGTGTCCTGGCAGCATCTGAGGACACTGCCCACAGTGGCTTCCTGTGTTCTCATTAGATACAACGGAGCAGCATGGGTGGAAGCTGGGCGACAAAGCTTTCCCCTGTATTATTTATTTATTTATTTATTTATTTATTTATTTTATTTACTTTACTTATATACCGCTGTTCTCAGCCCGAGGGCGACTCACAGCGGTTCACAACCAGTAAAAACAGCAATAATTCAATGCAATAATGTAACAACAATTAACAACAATTAACAAATAACATATTATCCAAACAATAGAATTACTACATTAACCAATTACTACATTAACCAATGGGGAAAGTGTTGCAGTGGGTGATGTGGAATAAGGGCAATGATTTTTCTCAATGCCACATGGATTCACCACACTGCCTGGTGAATGCCCCCACTGTCACCTCGCTTCAAGACTTCAGTGTGATGAGGTCCACAGTCTTCAAAAACTTAAAGTTTTCATTAGTAAAGTATTACATTCATACAGGTTCTATTTAGTATCATATTTCTGTGTTTTTTGATCAGATTCATCAAAATGATTAATGATTTAGAAATCAAAATGTTCTCTAGAAAAGAATAACCCAGGAAACAGAAGTATAAAATGTTCCTTAAAGGTTAAAAAAGGAAACCTGTAAAGATCAGGAAAGGAGCAAAAAAGCTAACCTAGAAAGCAAAAAACTTAGGTGGTTGGGGGGGGGGGGGTATCTAGAAACTATTTTACTGATTGATTGGAATTGTGGACATAATATCTTTTAAAGAAATAGACAGAGGTAAAAAAAATGAGAAGGACAGAAGAAAGATGGCATCAAGGAAGGAAGGAGACACAGATACTAGAATAGCACAATTAGTTATCACTGGTTCGGTGATGGAAAAGCATCGCTTGGATAAAGCAGAGTTAACTCTGTTTTGTCCTATACTCCTCAAATTATGTTCTGTATTTATTCAGATTTCAGTGTTATTCTCATGGACATTTCCTGCAATAATCTTTCAACACTGTAATGTTGTGTTTTCATTTGTCCCTTTCCCATTTATTTAATTTACAGCCTATGCCTAACAGCCATACCATACTAGTAGAAGCAGATACCAAAGACACAGCAACTTTGACAGCTTCTGTGGGAGACACCCAGAGAAACATTCTCTTTGATGTCATTAGAATAGTCTACATTGTAGATGTAAAGGAGAAATAGGTAGAAAACAAAAAAACAAACAAACACGTAATTATGCTATTTTTTCTATCCTTCTACTCATGACACTGAAATTTACAGGGGAAAAGGCTTAAATTACTCTTTATGGACCAGAATCCTAATTTATTGCTAAAGGTTAATATTATACATGCATGTCCAGTTAGTCAAGTGAATCCAAAATGCTTTTCAGGGCTGTAGCCAGAAAAAAATTTCGGGAGGGGTTGAAATTTTCGGGGGGGGGGTGAAAATTTCACGGGGGGGGGAGTTCAAATCTGCCTCCTAGCTCATGCTGAAGCAAAGAGCAGAGCAGGGGGCAGAGCAGCCTTCAATACCCTGCAGCTCTGCCCCTGTCAACCACCTCCACCAAGTCTGGCCTCCTTAATGAGAGCATTCAACACACACACACCCAATTTGGTTGCTTCACTACATCGGCTATTGCTGCAAGTAATGACAGTATGAATAAATTGTCAATATTTGCCTGAGATATTAGATTGCCATGCACTTAAGTGGCATAAAAGAAGTTTCATATTCACACAGGATTCTTAATAACTAACTTTACACCATTGCCATTAGGGAAGATTAAACTATGGTAGTTTAAAATTATATACATGGAAACATTGTCTCAATGGAAACATCCACTTTGTACCTCCTAAGACTGATAATTGAATGGCATTTCATAACCTGTATGCTTTGGTAACCTGCAGTAAATTTCAGATGGAAAAATGTGCTCCCAACTATTGGTTACATACAATTGCAAATGTATCCATTTGAAAAATATGTATAAAAGAAAAAAAATATTATGCAGGAGGAAAACAAGGTATTGCATGTTCATATGGATATTGAACAGAATTCAGAATGCTGGGCTTGGTAGTAAACGAAGTTAAGAATGAGAATGCTAGCCAGAGCTATGTTTCAATGTAGAAACTGTAAAGGAAGCAAAATCCTGAGAAATTCCAATGTTCACAGTTTTCATTCATACCTTCTAATAAAATGATCCTCAAATGCAAAAGTACAGAAAACTAAAATAAAGAAATTACTAATGAGAAAAACAGAATCCAGTCCAATAAAGAAATCCAAAGGTATAAATCCAGGGTTTCTACACAAACCATACACTATGGAGTTCTATATCAGCCTTAATCATGCTCAATACTTGGAAAATTCACTTTTTTGAAAACTAACACTCATAGACTCATTGGGACTGGGGAATTTTGGCACTGTAGTCCATAAAATAAATAAATATAAGAGTTTTCATTCTTTGATACATTTTCTGCCTGACTTACGGGGCAGGGCAGTTGAAGTGTAGGCATTGCCCTACACCCACAATTTTCCATTCAATTCAGCCTGGCTTGACTCTCCCTTCTCCCATGGGCCTTTACACACGGTGCACCCTGAAAGATGCAATCAATCAGATCAAACCTAATGGGTTTGGTTGGATTGGCTGAGATGGGGTGGACATGAGGGAAGACCTGTCAAAAGCAGGCCTGGCTACTCCCCCTGGCTCAGTTGCCTTTAATCTTTCTCTGAGCATTTACCATTTGTTCTTTTGTTTTGTCTTGTACTTACTATCCATGGTTGGCCTGTTCCTAGATCCAATTTTGCTTTTGGACCCTCCTACTATCTCCCGAGAAGGGTTCTTCTGGCCTCATACCAAAGGCGGGCTGTGCAAGGAGTTTGTAGCGGCATTGGACAGATGTCTGTGTAGCACCCTCTCTCATTGGTTTCTATTTCCTGTTTGAATGAAGCAATTGTTACTGGTTAAGTTGACCTCTTCATTTAGGAATCATTAGTTCAGCAGAAGAGCTGACCAATGCAGGGATCCAGGACCCATGTGTGGCTACCAATGCCATTTATTTATTATATTTATTTATTTATTTACAGCTTATATATTCCGCCCTTCTCACCCCGCAGGGGACTCAGGGTGGATTACAGTGTACACATATATGACAAACATTCAATGCCAATTTTTGACATACAAACATATACAGACATACACAGAGGCTATTTAACTTTTTCTGGCTGCCAGGGGAGCTGTCGCTTTCACCGTCCATCTGCGACGCTGATGAAGCACTTCCGCATTCCCCACATGCTTCCCCGCTGGAATGCTTTGCTGGAGTCTTCTTTATGGCCTCATAAATCAGTTAATTTAGCCTCCCCACACTTTAAGGTGGTACGTTATTTTCCTACTTGACAGATGCAACTGTCTTTCGGGCTGCAAAGGTCAACAACAGGCTACACACAATTGGTTGGAAACCCACTCCAACCCGGACTGGCTTTGAACTCATGACCTTTTGGTCAGAGTGATCTTAATGCAGCTGACACTCAGCCAGCTGCATCACAATCCCGGTGCATTTCAGCTGTAGCCAATAAAAATTCACGTTGTGGCTTTTGTTACCCCAATGTGTGGCTTGTCTTATTTGGACTGGGGGCACATCACCTTTCACACACAATTCTGTTGTACATAGATGTATATCAACACTGTCATGCACTGATCATTGTGTTGCCCCAGTGTTAATGGTCTCTCTTCATCACTAATCCCTTCATGTTAGTGCCTCTGATATTTCCCCAGAATTTCCATTCCCAAAGCTACTGTTGTCTTTTTTCATTTCCTTGCCAGTTCAATTGTAAGTTCAGTGAGCATTGCAGCAAGAAAAGAAAAGAAAGAAACTCACATTTGATGAAAGCAACTCCCAGGATTTCATTATGTCATGCCCATTCTTTTTTTAAGTTCCAGCCTTTTAAATATCAACAACATTGAGGCTCATGTTAGTAGTATGCGAAATGGAAATGTCAGTATTTTAAAAAAAATAATAATGCAGATACCCACAGAGTATTTCATTCTGTTCTTCAGGGGACACAGAGCCAAGAACATCAACCTTTGACCTTCTCTCCCCTGAAAGTAATTGAAATTCTTCCAAAGGTGACAGAATTTGAATTGTATTTTATATTAAGGTGCATGTTAAGGTCAGAAAGCACAGCTGGAACCTTTGTACCTTGGGAAGGTCAGCATTAAAATGCTGGTAAAGTTGCCTCACTGCCATGCATAAAATTGAGCCTGGGTTTGTGACAGGAGTGCTGTCAAACATTTTTACCCCTGCCAAGGCAGTTTATTAGATGCTTTCACTCTACTTGCTATTCACAAAGGGGCACAAAATAAATCTATTGATACAATGCCTTTTTCAAAAAGAAATAAGTAGAGCAACACATATCCCAAGTTGTAGAAAGTTCAAACAGCCAGATGTGCTTTGCCAAGTGCTTTGCCAAGTCCCACAGTGCACCTTTCACCCCTGATCAAGCAAGACTTAAATGGTGCCAGGCCTCTCTGTTCTGGCATGTATTGCTGGAAAACATTTTTTTCTTCACAGAAAAAGCACATTTTAGATAGAAATATATAAGCATCAGGAGATGTAGCTACAGAGATGGAACTAAATCTTTCCAACGCAATTCCACAAAACTACCTTTCCACCAGCACAAACACCCTTCAGTGTTAGCATTGCCATATTTCCCAGTAGCATTGACTGAGTGTACTTTGAACAGTAAAGACTGTACAACAACAGAGCCAACTCCACATAGACAAGGAATATTCCCGTTATATCTTCTCATTTTCGCCAGCCCACTGTTGAGTCAAGTCTTACTCGGCTGTAATGAACCACATAAGAAGCAGAATGAGCCATATCAATAGGCAGTGGCACTTGGTAGCTTCGACGTCAATGATGTGATCTAAAAGATCTATCCAGAATGCCGAACCCTATTCTCAAAATAGGCCCAGTGCCTTAAATGGCTCTTTTGACATTCAGATTGCTGTATATGGTTATGTGTCTCAAAAAAATTCAGTCAAAAATTCACCCCAAACTCCTGGGTCAATTTATCCATGAGTCAATGTTAGTGCTGTACCTTATCTCTTATCAAAAAAGGAACAATCCCCTTCTCTGTGTAGAGTGGCAAAGGGTAAGAACTTATTCAATGTCAGGAAAACCTTTAAAAGCTCCAAAAATCCCCCACAAAACTCTTCTAATCTATTTACTGTGGCAGGGTGGTACCTGTATGGTAAAATAGAGTGGCTTTCTGGCACTTCCTCTCAAAGGTACCAATAATATACATGGGGTGGATTCTTATTTCACTTCACTTCACTTTATTTCTTAATTAGTTGCTCTCCACCAAGGTGCTCCGAGCGACTTACAGTCTAAAATAGCATTTACACAATATAAAAACATTCAAAAACATTTGGCCTGCTCACAATTCCAATAGAGAATATGGTAAAAGGGGATCCCTCTTGGTGGTTTGTTTTTGTCATTGATCAGATACAGGAGTTAAATCTTTTGTGTTGAGCATTATCCCTACTGAGAAAGCTTGCTAAGTGTAAGGGAATCCTGCTATTAATCTCAAGCCTCACATTGGTGACATCTCCTACTCTGCATTCTTTCTATGATCACTGTCCCGTGTCTTCCCTAATGAGGGAAGGCTTGAGCAATCCTGGCATGGGCAATAGGAGCACATCTGAAGTCATTCTTGGGTTTCTGAGGTCTTGTCATACACAGGCTCCCACCAACTAATGAAAATGTAGCCTTGTGAAATGACAATATCAAGAGGTGATGTGGCCTAGGATGTTTCTCAGTGGGTGAGTAGAAATTATTCCCCTCTCCAGATAGCTGTTTCTCATTCCTCAAACAAAATGGATACATTGCTTGTTTTGCTGCTGATACTGAATACACTGAAGCTGTAGCTGTTGGCCATGACAGAGCAAAATAATACTCGAAGTGGTCCACTGGGTCTTAATAGGCACATATATGCTAGCTGAGGTTGTCCTTCCTAATGTCTTAGGACTCTAATGCTTGCCCAAGGTATGGATGACAAAGTTTAAATCCAGGATTTCAATTACAAGGAGTAGGGTTTTGTAAATGAGAGTTGTAAATCAAGGTTTTCAACTTCAAAAGTTGTCTGCAGGATTTGTTAATGAGGAAGGTGGATTTTTAGAATATGCTGAGGTATCGCAATCTATCCTGGGGACAAAGTTATGGAAATCCCCTGCTACTATCTTCCAGAGTGTAATGATTAAACATTGCATTTCCATCTGAGCTTGCTTTTTAATTATGGTTTTGTACTCTTTTTTTTTTCAGAAAAAAAACACTCCTCAGGCAGAGTTGCTACATTCTGTTCTCTCTAAGACCTATATTTTACAATTAAAGCCTTCTTAATAACAATCAGGATAAAACCGATGTTTGGAATTATGATTTGTGATGTAAAAGTCAATGGAAGTTGTAAGGGCTTTATCGGTTTTGGAACAAATCAATAGCTTTACTATCTGCTCTTAAGGTGTAAGAGTGTGAGAAAATATGGGGGTCTAAATGAACAATCTTGCCTAGAGAGTTATTTAGCTTTTCAGAGCATTTATTGTAGTAGAGTGTTATGTCTGCTAATATATTTAATAATGACTTGGGATCTGAACAGATGTTTTGCTCATCAGACTGAAAGTACACAGCCAGTAGCAAGTGGTTGCTATCTTGGCAACACTCCAAACTTTGATACCAAGGCCAGCAGATTATAAGAAACAATATAATCCATTGAAGAAGCTCTGCTGCTTGATAGAAGAGTAAACTCCCCATGTTTGTTTCTTTCCATGCACCCATTCAAAATGACAAAATGAAATATACTCATCATATGTAGAAGGTAAAACCCCACACAATTATATCCCTTGTACTTTGACTGTCGACTAGGAAAAGGATAAGCCTCATCAATTTCTGGCAGAAGTGTGTGGAAATGAGAAAAGATTGCACCCTATCATTCTGCCCTGCATATATATTAATGTCTCCTTCTACAATAATTCAGAAATCTCAGCTGGCTAAGCCATAGGGAAGAAAGGAGGGCAGTATGTTTGTGTACGTAGATTCCAAGTGCACATCTCTTGGCATTATTAGGCATATCAGATGGTGTTTTCCAATCATATCCTTAATACATCATTATCTTCTTCTTGTAGAGAGGAGGGCAGATAAATGAAGTCTTCTCAAACACTGCTTTCTAGAACCCCTGGAAATATGGCTCATTGCATACTTCTATACCCATCCCTACTTGGAGAGAAGAACAAGGAAGAGAATAAGTTGAGGGGAGTATTATAGTGGCAAGATCTCATCCTGGAAAGAGCAAGGAAAGAAAACAAGGACCTTCCTACTTTCCACATGAGGAGTTTTTATGGCACTTTATAGTTCTATAGGTCCATTTATTTACTGATTTTATACTTCCAACTTCGTTGTATTCTGTGCTTGACACTAGCCAATCTAAGAACTTCAATGGTTCTAGTAAATTGTGGGTGGCATAACTGTTGGTTAATTTTTTTCTTTTTAGCATAGTAACACCACTGTAGCCAGGAAATCAGAAGACGCTTACTTCTTGGGAGGAGAGCAATGTCCAGTCTCGATAAAATAGTAAAGAGTAGAGACATCAGACTGGCAACAAAGATCCGCCTAGTCAAAGCCATGGTATTCCCTGTAGTCACCTACGGATGTGAGAGCTGGACCTTAGGGAAGGCTGAGCGAAGGAAGATCGATGCTTTTGAACTGTGGTGTTGGAGGAAAGTTCTGAGAGTGCCTTGAACTGCGAAAAGATCCAACCAGTCCATCCTCCAGGAAATAAAGCCCAACTGCTCATTGGAGGGAAGGATACTAGAGACAAAGTTGAAGTACTTCGGGCACATCATGAGGAGACAGGAAAGCCTAGAGAAGACAATTATGCTGGGGAAAGTGGAAGGCAAAAGGAAGAGGGGCCGACCAAGGGCAAGATGGATGGATGGCATCCTTGAAGTGACTCGACTGACCTTGAAGGAGCTGGGGGTGGTGACGGCCGACAGGGAGCTCTGGCGTGGGCTGGTCCATGAGGTCACGAAGAGTCGGAGACGACTGAATGAATGAACAACAACAACACCACTGTGAGGCCAAAAACATCCTCATAGTAACTTACATAGATATGTAAAATGAAAATTTCCTCCCACCAGACTTATAACTGGTGAAACTGAATCCAGACAAAACAGAGGTGATTGCCATCAAGGGTCCTAATCTGGGGATGGAGGTGTGTCAACCAGTTCTGGAAGAGGTTAAATTCCTCCTGAAAGACTGTGTGCTCCTGGATCCATCTGTACAAATGTTGATGCGATGGTCAGGAGTGCTTACTATCAACTTTGGCTGACACACCAGCTGTATCCCTTCCTAGATCTGGAGGACCTTAAGATGATAGTGCATGCACTGGTAACCTCAAAGTTGGACTTCTGCAGTGTGCTTTACATTGGGCTACCCTTGTACCAAGTTCCGAAGCTCCAGCTGGTTCAAAATATGGCAGCCAGATTGGTTATGGAAACTTCTAGGATTGAGCAAATTACACCTATCTTAAAGTCACTCCGCTGGCTGCCAATTAGTTTCTGGGCATAATAATAATAATAATAA
The DNA here is from genome assembly GCF_037176765.1 of Anolis sagrei. Classification (NCBI taxonomy): domain Eukaryota; kingdom Metazoa; phylum Chordata; class Lepidosauria; order Squamata; family Anolidae; genus Anolis; species Anolis sagrei. The sequence goes on from NC_090024.1 coordinate 117,082,383, forward strand.
TAATAATAATAATAATAATAATTTATAGACCTCCTACCTCCCCAGAAGAGAATCAGGGTGATTTCAAACACATATGGCGAACATTCAGTGCCAACAAAGAGACATCAGAGATTACATCAAAACATGACATATAACAGAAAACAGGACAGCCATTACTATAAACTTAATAGTAATTAGTATAAGATGTTGGTTTTGACCTTTAAAGCTATACATGGTTTGAAACCAGGTTACCTAAAAGATTGCCTTCTCCCATAAAATCCACCTCACACAGTTTGATCTTGGGGGGGGGGGGGGTAATTTGTGCAGATCCCATTAAGGTGGCCTTTTGCAGCTGGCAGATAGTATTTTTGTCAGAACCGATTGTGTTTAAATGCAGGCCAAGGTCTTTAGGCACTGCACCCAGTGTGCCGATATTACCACTGGGACCACCTTGATTGGCTTGTGCCAGAGTCTTTGCAGTTCAATCTTTAAATCCTCATATCGTGCCAGCTTTTCCAGTTGTTTCTCTTCAATCCTGCTGTCACCTGAGATTGCAACATTGCCAATCCATACTTTGTTTTCTAACACAATCGTGAGGTCAGGATTATTGTGCTCCAAAACTCTGTCTGTCTAAATTCAGAAGCCTCAGAGGAGTTTGACGTGTTCATTTTCTGTAACTTTTTCAGGCTTGTGATCCCACCAGTTCTTTCATAGAATCATAGAGTTGGAAGAGACCTCATGGGCCATCCAGTCCAAGCCCCTGCCAAGAAGCAGGAATATTGCATTCAAAGCACCCCTGACAGACGGCCATCCAGCCTATTTAAAAGCCTCCAAAGAATGAGCCTCCACCACACTACGGGGTAGAGATTTCCACTGCTGAACAGCTCTCAGAGTCAGGAAGTTCTTCCTAATGTTCAGATGGAATCTCCTTTCTTGTAGTTTGAAGCCACATGACATTGTTGGCTCATGTTTAACTTGTTGTCCACGAGGACTTCAAGATCTTTTTCACATGTACTACTCTCGAGCCAGGCATCCCCCATTCTGTATCTTTGCATTTCATTTTTCCTGCCAAAATGGAATCTTGCATTTGTCACTGTTGAACTTCATTTTTTTAGTTTTGGCCCATCTCTGTAATCTGTCAAGATCGTTTTGAATCCTGGTCCTGTCCTCTGGAGTATTTGGTATCCCTCCCAATTTGGTGTCATCTGTAAACTTGATGATCATGCCTTCTAAGCCTTCATCTAAGTCATTAATAAAGATGTTGAACAGGACCGGACCCAGGACGGAACCCTGCGGCACTCCACTCGTCACTTCTTTCCAGGATGAAGAGGAAGCATTGGTGAGCACCCTCTGGGTTTGTCCATTTAACCAATTACAGATACACCTAACTGTAGTTTTGCCTAGCCCACATTGGACTAGTTTGTTTGCCAGAAGGTCATGGAGGACCTTGCTGAAGGCCTTACTGAAATCCAAGTATGCTACGTCCACGGCATTCCCCGCATCTACCCAGTTTGTAACTCTTTGTCTCAGGCAGATGGTATTTGTGGCACAGGTTCCAATAAAACATCTGAGCAATAGTATTATGCCTCTGCTTGTAGTCTGTCTGTGTGATCTTCTTGCAGCAGCTGAGGATATGATCTATTGTTTCATCTGCTTCCTTGCAGAGTCTACATTTGGGATATGTTGCCAACTTTTCAATTCTGGCTTTGATGGCATTGGTTCTAATAGCTTGTTCTTGGACCACCAGAATCAGGCCCTCCATCTCCTTTTTCAAAGTTCCATTTGTGAACCACAATTATTATTATTATTATTATTATTATTATTATTGCTACCTGATTTAAAAACATTAAACTCAAGGAATACATCATCAAGCAGGAAGGAAAAAAAGTCCTGTTTACCATTTTGTAAGGAACATGTGGAATAATGATAGTCCCTTCAGTGTTTCATTACCCTTAACAAAGGCAACAGATACATTCAAGTAGGAGGAAGAAAATTCTTAATGTGATGATCCACCATTGTGCAACTGTTGTTGCAATAAGATACACACAGGGAATAGGGAATAATCAATCATATGTAACACAAAGGTTCTCAAATGCTGAACATTCTTTGATCAAGAGCAGGAAATAAGGTGGCAGGAAAAATAATCTCAACCTGCTGATGAAACAGATGAAGATTTAAAAAACATAAAAATGGCATCTGGAATACTAGAAACAGCTGTGACCCACTACCCAATGTCAGTTTTTGCCCATGTGGTTCATGCTTGTATATGTCACTCAATCTAATAGACCTTATAATCCCAGCAAAAATGGCACCATGCACAATACATATGAGATCAGCAAGAAGGTTACCAGTGCTTTAGATTGAAGATACAAGATGTTAGATTGAAAGAATGCAATTGCTTTACGATCAAGTGTAAGTACTTTCGATAATGGAACAGCTCACCTTTGCAACAGCTTAAAAGTCATTGAAATGGGAGAAAGCCACATTAGTGATGGGAAAGCGAAAGCTGAAATCTAATCTCACTAAGGAGAACAGGTCATTTTTACTGTTGAACTATTTTCAACACAAACAATCGTGAGCTACATGTAATTTATTGATGCCATTCCCTTAAGTGTAAAGGAAAATAAGATTTTCATATTCTTCCCTGATAAGAAGTTCCAGTGTATTGATCTTGAACTTCACAACTTTGCTATACAGTTAATAAAGTTTATTATCTTCCTCCGCTATAGCACATCACATCAATAATCAGAAAAACGTAATGTGTGCAGGATTTCTTGGGAGCTGTGGAAGAAAGAAAAGCATTTGAAGGATAGATTTCTCCCCTCAAAAAATATGTTTCCTTTTATGTTACTGCCAGAGCTATAGCAAAGAATCATCTGTTGAACATTTTTTATTGCACCAAGAAGCTATAGATTAAAGCGTAATTGCTATCTAATCAATATTATCAAACCTGCTCTTTAATTTACTGATGTACAGTAATTATCAGCAGGTGCTACAGATAGACATTTTCGACACTAGTATGCTACCAGGTCGTTGAAATAAGTCTTAGACAATAGCTTTCCATTATGAAAATGAAACAGCTCTGCTGATATCTGGCATCAGCTTCACTTCAATAAATGCTGATAGACTTTCCAATTTAAATAGAAAGAGGAATTTAACAAAAGGGTATGACTCAGTTCATACAGAAGTGAATGGAAAGAGCCCCAATCACTTCTGGAGACGTTGAAACAGGCCCTGGGTGCACAGCATGGTTTGCACCTATTTCAAGCCTTACGGTAAAGCACAACTAAATGATAGCAACAGATTTTTCATGCATTCTTGTATAGAAAATAATATCTGTCACCTAGCACCTCCAGGCAATTTAACATTTGCAGAACTTCAAGTTTCTGTGCAATTAGCCAAAATAGAAAGCTGCCTTCTTGTGGAAGCATGAACATCACTGCTATTCTTTTGAGGCATTCTTCTTCATGTACAGTGGTATCCTCATTCAAATATGGTCATTTTTTAAAAAAGACTAGCACTCTAAGTAACAGCAGAAAAGGGTTTGTGTTTTCTCCATGTGCATGGTTATGGCTTAGAAAGGTCTAAATATAAATCCCTATATCTGGTGTGATAACCAAGAAATGCAATATTATTTCCACTATTTGTGTTATCTTTCAATTTCCTTTTTTTTTAAAAAAAAATCCAACAATTCATCTATGCTACTATTTTTTGACTCCACTGATAAAGGAATGAGGCAATAGAATGGAAATGTCCTACCAGAATTCCAGTAATTGCATCAAAGGGATGTTGTCACTCAGTTATTATCTCATAATCTGAAAATCCTGCAAATCTCTTGGGAAGACAGGCGGACAAACGTCAGCATGCTGGAAGAAGCAAAGACCACCAGCATTGAAGCAATGGTCCTCCGCCATCAACTCCGCTGGACTGGCCACGTTGTCCGGATGCCTGACCACCATTTCCCAAAGCAGTTGCTCTACTCCGAACTCAAGAACGGAAAACAGAATGTTGGAGGACAGGAAAGGAGATTTAAAGATGGGCTCAAAGCCAACCTTAAAAACTCTGGCATAGACACTGAGAACTGGGAAGCCCTGGCCCTTGAGCACTCCAGCTGGAGGTCAGCTGTGACCAGCAGTGCTGCAGAATTTGAAGAGGAACGAATGGAGGGCGAAAGGGAGAAGGGTGCCAAGAGGAAGGTGCGTCAAGCCAACCCCGACCGAGACTGTCTTCCACCTGAAAACCAATGCCCTCACTGCAGAAGAAGATGCAGAGCAAGAATAGGGCTCCACAGCCACATACGGACCCAGAAGAATACTGGAAAACGAGGGATCGCCTAAGTATCTCATAATCTGGGACCTCATTACTAAGCCACTGTTCTGTGTCACAGATATAACATTTATGTCACGTGTTACTTTAATGTTGCTGTTGTAGTTGAGAAAGTCCATAATAATAAAGAAAAACTATCTTCATAACCTATAATTAAGTTATTTTGAACTTTATCTGACCAGACTCTTTTAGAACAGTTAGGCAGCTCTTTGTTGAAATCAACAACATTCAAGTTACCTCTGAAAGCCACTTACATCAATTGTTGATTAGTACCATTAAACACTTTTTTTAAAATTGACCATAGAATAGGAAACTCATTCAGTTATTCAACAACTCAGAGCCTTTTATTGTTTCTAACCTTTTGTCACCAGCAAGATGACCTCAGTGAAAATATTCAGATGCTGTGTCTTGTCTCGTGAGTTCCAATGAACTATATAAGTGCTCACATCTAGCAAATGACAAACAGGAACTTCTTTTTGCTGCTCCCCATTAACCTTCATTAATACAACAGTCCCTGTTTGTGGGATGTTTTTGAGCAGATGACAATATTTATTTCTTTATACTTGACAGAGTTCTTTAGCATCATGCCCCTTTCAAATGTCTGATGAGGAAGTGGCAATGGGTTGCCTTTATTTCACAATTTAGGGTGTAACAATGCTTCACTCAAGTTGTTGTGACAGTTTAATTAGGACTGAATGGAATATTTACCCATTTAAATGTTCTGTACAACAGGGCAGTATAAACTTCACGTTCCAAAACACACTTAGATATATCCACCTGAAACTTAGGCACTGAAAATATTTACCTTATTTCAATAACATTGTTTCACTTGGCTGAGTGTATGAAATCAATGATCATAGAGTAATTAGGATAGCATCATGTTAGTTTGTCACTGAACTTGGAAAATGAAATCATTTTGGTCAACAAACCAATTAAGGGCAGTTGGCCACCTGGGAGACATTGTTGGGGTCAAAGAAAAGCAAGTGAAAATGAGGCATTTTAAATCAATAAGGATGCAATCCAGTACATCTAAATTAGTGGTATTTAAACTCACTGAGAGTAAGAGTAGTTGCAAAGAGTGTTAGAAAAGTGTCAGAGGAAAGTGTCACATCCTATGGTAACTGAAAATATCATGGAAAGAGAAATGGGAGGGAGTGGGGCAGGTACAGGAGCACACAATTCCTTTGTGGCAACAGCCCCATTAGCTACAACTTTGGGGGTTTTTTTTGGCACAATTCCAAGTATTAGTTTTCATCTATATGACTTGGACCAATAATAATAATAATAATAATAATAATAATAATAATAATAATAATAATCTTTATTTGTACCCCGCTACAATCTCCCCAAGGGACTCGGTGCAGCTTACATCACTTCACTTTATTTCTTAATTAGTCGCTCTCCACCAAGGTGCTCCGAGTGACTTACAATCTAAAATAGCATTTACACAATATAAAAACATTCAACATAAAAGCATTCAACAGTGACTATTTGGCAAATTAGATCTGATTACTTAAATGCACAACCAAACAGCCAAGTCTTGAGTACCTTTACAAAAGGTTGCAACTCCGACATTGCTCTAATGTATGGAGGCAATGAGTTCCATAGAATTGGAGCATAGGTCAAAAAAGCTCTCTCGCCTTGTAGCTTCCAGGTGTACCTCCCTAGGGCCCGGTATGTATAGCAGATTTTCCTGGGTGGATTGCGGTGACCACTGATGGAGAATAGGAATGAGGCGGTCCCTAAGATATAAAGGTCCTTGGCCATTTTGAGCTCTAAATGTCAGGATCAGTATCTTGTAAGAGATCCAATGTTCTATTGGTAGCCAATGCAGTTGTTGCAGAATCGGTGTAATATGGGATCTTATAGATGATCCCGCTACCAGCCTGGCCGCTGCATTTTGGACCATCCGAATCTTCTGGGTTGTTGACTTCGGAAGACCGGCATATAAGGCGTTGCAATAGTCCAACCTCGTGGTGACTGTTGCGTGGATTACCATTGCCAATGCTTCTACCAAAAGGTCTGATGCCAATTTCCTTGCTTGTCGAAGATGAAAAAAGGCCTGCTTACTTCTGGCAGTGATCTGAGCCAAGCCCGAGCCCACAATACATCAATACATGAGGCCGAGCCCACAATACATCAATACAAGCAATAACAACAACAATAAAAACAATTAAAATAAAGCTCATAAACAAAAAAAAGCAATAAACAATGACAGTAATACAGCACACATTTAAAATCCATGTTGTTTGAATGAGCATATCTCCCTTTATAAGCCCCTAGAGCTTTAAGGTCATCTGAACAGACCCTTCCCTCTGTTCCACTGTATGGTGCCAAAGTATTTTCAAGCATTTTGGGCATTTTTTCTACTTCTGACTCACCCTCATTATTTCTGAGTTCCTAAGCCATTCTAAATAAAGCCATCGTGTGGTTAAAATCTCAAAATCCATTTTGAATCCGTCTCACTCGCTTTTTCCAAACTGATCTAACCATAAAGACTGCATCTAGAATACTATAAAAGTGTCAGGGTCAATGTCACAGATTGGGTGACATATTGACAATAGCTGTCTTACCATGGGAACATTTGTTCATTTAAAGGTGCTTATGCTAAAATGGCCATGAAGACATTGTTCTCTAAAAGCTCTTCTAATATAAATTAAACAATTCTTTTGAGCACACATTCTTGTTGTTCCTGTAACACTGACATTTCTATAATTTTTTGGTTCTTCCAAATGAAGTTTGCCCATCTGATCAACTCTTGCTAACTCAGCTAGGCTAGAAGACCAAAGAACTTCCCCATTTGCTCTACGGCTTAAATCCAGCTCTGTGCCATACCTGAAAAGGTATACTAAGGTTCATATGTTAGTTCTAGTCAACAGCTTCTTGTCAGCCTCATTTAGTGGGAACACAGAAGAGATCTTTCTTGGTGTCTGCTCCAAGACTTTGGAACTACCTTCCCATAGATGACTGAATAGCCACATCTCTGTTTCCCTCCTGTCAGACGACCAAAACATTGTTGTGCCATTAGGCTTTTTCAAATACACTAGGGTTGGGCTTTTAATGCTGTTTTTAGCATCTACATATAATCTTGCAGGGCATTTCAATATTTTTAATGTTTTATGGTCTAACTTCATGAATGGATTAATTGTTTTAAATCTTATATTTATATTTTTATTAAATCTTTTGTATTGCTATTTATTTGCATTGTTTTGCATACATATATAGGTCTAGAAACAACAACCCAATAAGCCTGGATTGACTTATCCACAAGTCAATGTGAGTGCTCTACCTTATTTTTATTTTTTTATCACAAAGGAAACACTCCTCTTCTCTGAGTAGACTGGTAAAAAGCAAGAGCTTAAAATCCCAGGAAAACCTGAAAGAAGTACTGGCATTGGGAAATAGACAGCAAACTTTGGAACTTTGTCTTCAAAAATTCATACCAGGTAATACCAGTGAAACCTGCTTCTGCCAGCCTGGTTTCATACTCCTCAATCTAGATATCTATTAGGCCTGGGTAACAACGCAAAAATTTGTTTCTAAAATCGATTTGTAATTGGGGTGTTTTTTTTTTGTTTCGATATTTAAAATAATTACAAAATTTTCCAAAAAAAAAGTTCGGTATTTACGAAATTTCGTAAATATTTACAAAACATTTTGTAAAGATGGCGCCCTTTTTTTTTCAATATTTTTTCAATATTTTTTAAATTTAATTATTAATTTAGTAGAATAGGGAGGAGAAATTATTATTGAGGGAAGGCAGGCACTCACTCTGGCGGGCCCTCTCGCTCGCCGCTCGCTCGCCGCTCGCCCTCTCGCTCGCCCTCTCGCCCTCTCGCTAGGATGGGTTCCTTCCAGGAGGGGCTCTTTTTCCCAGGCTGCCAAACTACAACTCCCAGGATGCTACAGCATTGAGCCAATGAAAGAAAGAGAAGGAGACCTCCCTCTCGCCCTCTCGCTCGCCCTCTCACTCGCCCTCTCGCTCGCCGCTCGCCCTCGCCCTCTCGCTCGCCCTCTCGCTCGCCGCTCGCCCTCGCCCTCTCGCTCGCCGCTCGCCCTCTCACTCGCCCTCTCGCTCGCCGCTCGCCCTCTCACTCGCCCTCTCGCTCGCCGCTCGCCCTCGCCCTCTCGCTCGCCGCTCGCCCTCTCGCTCGCCCTCTCGCTTGCTCAGCCGGCGCCGAGAGAGGAGAGCTCCCAGCAAGCCAGGCGGCCATCTTACGTATTTCCGAAATGGACGGAAATACAAAAATTTTTGGCGCCTGCCGTTTTGATATTTAAAAACACTTCCAGGTTTAAAAATAAGTTTTGTAATCGTTTCGTAATTCAAAAATTAACGAATTTTTTAACGAATTACGAATTAACGAAACGAATTGACCAGCCCTAATATCTATATATAAAAAAATGCTCTGTGCATAATGAGTTCCTTAAAAACAAAAGAACCAATGAACGAAATCACACCAAATTTGGCAACAAAATGTCTCATAACACAAGGAGTGACCATCACTCAAAAATTTATGATTTTGTCATTTGGGAGTTGTAGCTGCTGGGATTTATAGTTCACCTACAATCAAAGAGCATTCTGAACTCCATCAACGATGGAATTGAACCAATCTTGGCACACAGGACACCCATGCCCAACAGAAAAAACTGGAAGGGTTTGGTGGGCATTTACCTTGAGTTTGGGAGTTGTAGTTCACCTACATCCAGAGAGCACTGTGGACTCAAACAATGATGGATCTGGACCAAACTTGGCACAAATATTCCATATGGCCAAATATGAAAACAGATGGAGTTTGGGGAAAATAGACCTTGACATTTGGGAGTTGTAGTCACTGGGATTCGCAGTTTACCTACAATCAAAGAGCATTCTGAACCCCACGAACAACAGAATTGGGGCAAACTTCCCACACAGAACCCCCATGACCAACAGAAAATACTTAAGGCCATCCAATCGAACTCCCTTCATCAGGACAAGAAAACACAATCAAAGTCCTCCTGCCAAAGATATAGGTAGGTAGGTAGGTAGGTAGGTAGATAGAGATAGATAGTTAGGGAGTTGTAGTTGCTGGGATTTATAGTTCACCTATAATCAAATAGCATGATAGAATTGAACTAACCGGGGCATACAGGATTCCCATGACCAACAGAAAACACTAGAAGGGTTTGGTGAGCATTGACCTTGAGCTTGGAAGTTGTAGTTCACCTATATCCAGAGACTACCATGGACTCAAACAATGATGGATCTGGACCAAACTTGGCAAAAATATTCCATATGGCCAAATATGAACATAGATGGAGTTTTGGGGAAATAGACCTTGACATTTGGGAGTTGTAGTTACTGAGATTTATAGTTCACCTACAATCAAAGAGCGTTCTGAACCCCATGAATGACAGAATTGGGGCAAACTTCCCACACAGAACCCCCATGTCCAACAGAAAATACTCAAGGCCATCCAGTCCAACTCCCTTCACCAGGGCAAGAAAACGTAATCAAAACCCTCCTGACAAAGAGCCATCCAGGCATAGATATAGATGGATATATATTATTCATACACACACAGAGATATAGTATCATAGATTGGAAAGGGACCCCTGAGAAGGACAATTATATGTTGCATGTTCCAGAGTAGGCAAAGCAGACACTCTCCACATCAACACTGACAAAGAAACAGAACGAAATACTGTTTATCCACAAGCATAAAGAAATTACATATATTAGAAACCAACACTTTCTCATTACTTTATTTTCCAGATCAACAGACTGGGCCACAGCAACACGTGGCAGGGGACCGCTAGTATCTCTATATTCCACTAAGAATGCATCTACACTAGATAATTACAGTAATTTGATACTATTTCTACAGCCATAACTCAATGCTATGAAATCATGGAAGTTGTAGTTTGATGTGACATTATCACCAGAAGGCTAAAGACTTTGTGAAACTACAATTCCATGATTTCATAGCCACGGCAATTTAAGTGGTGTCAAACTGTGTTAATACTATATTGTTGATGGACCCTACACAAACATGTCCTGGTACATGTAAATTTCATTGTATGTGAAGGAAAACTGGGTAAAATTTGATATTATGTGAAATAAAGAAAATGGGTAACTTCTAAATGTAGAGAATTTAAATGGAAGGGAAAATTTTATTGGTGAGAAATGTGAAACTAGCATATTGGGACTAAAAGTTATCCCAGAATCCCCTTGCCATGAAGGATTGGAGGTCTCCTTAATTATTCTTCAAAGAATGACTTTTTCAAGTGGTGGCATTTTATCCCTCTGTAATCCAATGTTCAGTACAGAAGGACGGAAAGAGGAAATCTGGATGAAGATAATAAAAGTTAAAAATGATAGTGATAGGATACATGTCTATAGGTTGCATTCAAAGTGTTCCTTTTAGATATGTGAGCTTTTCAGCTCTCCCAAAACCATTTAGTTAAGTAATTGGGGGCACCACATCAAGTTGATGACTGTAATAAAAGCTAGCTAAACAATGACAAAACAAGAAAAGAGCAATTCACACATAAAACCTTTGTTACACGTTAAAAAATATGCACTGTGATATTGACCACAAAACATGATCGACAACAGAGTTGAAACCACAAGAGCTTCTCAAAACTGATGAAAGAAATTTATGAACCTTAACTGTGATGATAAAAAAGTGAAATATTAAAGCAAGCTAGCAAACAAATAAACACAGTGCTACTGCTTTCAAAACAGAACATTGTGGAGATTTAAAAGTTTGCTTTAATGTCATACGCTCCAATGTGAGCTATAATAAATGCTTATTGATTTTTGCTCTGTAGTGAGACAGAAGAGGGAAAGAAGATTCTGACTCTCTCTCTCTCATTCTCCAGGGACTAGAAAGCTAGAAGGGCCTGACACTAAGAGTGTATCCCTTTAAACAAAATCAATGTGTAGTACATTAGAGTATCACTTGTTAAATAACACTCAGCAAGTATTGATCTACAGTAGGTATTTAATGGATCTCAATTAATTTCAAAATATTTTACCCAGTACCTTTTTAAAAACTCTCATCTTCTGTCTAGAAGACATGATTCAAACATTTATTCCAAACCAATTTCTATTTCTTTTAAATTAAGCTTCACTATAATAATAATAATAATAATAATAATAATAATAATTTATTTATTTATACCCCGCTACCATCCTCCAAGGGATTCGGTGCGGCTTACATGAGGCCGAGCCCACAATACATCAATACAAGCAATAGCAATTACAAAACAAAACAAAATACAAATACTAATACAGAGCAATTTAAATAAATCTCATACACAAAATAGCATAAACATTGAACAGTGGCACAAAACACATTTAGAAACTATGGCTGGGCCAAATGTAATTAAGTTTAAAAATAATGCTGGGCATGAACAAGGTAGAGGAGATGGGGCGTTGGGGAAATGTACAAGAAGTCCTAAATCAGTATAAAGTGCTGGAGGACATAATGCTAAGGGTTCATTATTCATTAATCTAGGAAGGCACACTGGAACAACCATGTCTTCAAGTTCCTCCTAAAGACTGCCAGAGTTGGGGTCCTGATGTCCTTAGGAAGTGAGTTCCACCACCGAGAAGGCCCTCTCTCTCGTCCCCACCAATAGCACTTACGATGCAGGAGCACGAGTAGGGCCTCTCCAGATGATCGAAGAGATCATGTGGGTTCGTACACAGAAATGCGGTCACGCAGGTAGGCAAGTCCCAAACCGTTCAGAGTTTTGTAGGTAAGAACCTGCACCTTGAATTGGGTCCAGAAAATAAATGGCAGCCAGTGGAGCTCCTTAAACAGGAGGGTTGACCGCTCCCTGTAAGGAGCACCAGTTAACAACCTGGCCACCGCCCGTTGGACCAACTGGAATTTCCGAGCTGTTTTCAAGGGCAGCCCCATGTAGAGCGCATTACAGTAGTCCAATCTGGAGGTGACTAAGGCATGGACCACCCTGGCCAGATCCGCCTTCACGAGATATGGTCGCAGTTGGCACACGAGTCTTAATTGTGCAAAGCCCCCCCCCCCGCCACCACCGACACCTGAGGCTCAAGCGTAAGTGATGAGTCCAGGAGGACACCCAAACTGCGGACCTGTGAGTTCAGGGAGAGTGCAACCCCATCCAACACAGGTTGCCACCCTATACCCCTATCCGGTTTACGATCGACCAGGAGGACCTCTGTCTTGTCGGGATTGATCTTCAGCTTGTTCCTCCTCATCCAGACAGCCACAGCGATGAGACACTCGTTCAGCACCCGAGGAGCTTCCTTGGAGTTAGGTGAAAAAGAGTAGTAGAGATACGTGTCATCTGTGTAGGGATGGCACCCAACTCCAAAACTCTGGATGATCTCACCCAGCAGTTTCATGTAGATGTTAAAAAGCATGGGAGACAGAATGGAACCTTGTGGGACCCCACAGGTCAAAGGCCAGGGGTCTGAGCAGGTGTCTCCCAACTTCACCATCTGGGATCGACCCTCCAGGAAGGACTGGAGCCATGACAAAGCCATGCCTCCAAGGCCCATCCCGGAGAGTTGTCCCAGAAGGATACCATGATCGATGGTATTGAAAGCCGCTGAGATGTCCAAGAGAACCAACAGGGTCACACTCCCCCTGTCCAGCTCCCTGCAGAGGTAATCCACCAAGGCGATCAAAGCCGTCTCGGTGCCGTGGCCAGGTCTGAAGCCAGACTGTGACTGGTCCAGATAGTTGATGTCATCCAGGAAACCCTGGAGCTGAGAGGCGACCAACACCTTGCCCAAGAAAGGAAGGTTGGAGATTGGTCTAGAGTTGTTCAAGACCGTGGCATCAAGGGAAGTCTTTTTCAAGAGTGGTCTGACCACAGCCTGTTTTAGCCCAGATGGAAAAATCCCTTACTCCAATGATACATTAATGATCAACATAAACCAATCAATCAAACCATCCTTCCAGACACTAGCAACTTAATCAAAATTAAATCTGTGCACAAAACTGCAATCCAAGTTAATTCCTGTTAGATTCAAATGAAGAGTTGGGTATCAAAAACGCCAATCAATTGCATGATTGGTTTATCATTTTGTCTGTCTTTTAATGTTTTAATTTTTAACAAAACTGCTTTAAATTTAATTCATATATGCGTGCGCAGTACACAATACTGTAATATATTTTCAAGTTTTTGCAAAGTCTTTCGTTTCCAATGGGTGAAAGTGGGCCTTTTCAAACATACAGAACGTTTAGCTCATTCCCATTCCACCACCTTTTCCTTGTAGCAATTTATTTTAATACAGAAGTTGATTTCCTTAACCCTTCCACAGTTATTCATTTATTTCCTCTGAATGTTCGCATAACCCAGACATAGTTCCTCTGAATATTCACATAACCCAGGCATAACCCAAGCTTAAGACTACTGGCCAAAACACCCAGTCAATTGCACATTGTTCTCTCTCTGTGTGTGTGTGTGTGTGTGTGTGTGTGAGAGAGAGAGAGAGAGAGAGAGACAGAGTGTTTGCTAGGTACCTTGGGAGAAAACATGAAGACTCAATTGGGTACACGTGTGAAAATAAACCCCTATTTGCAGCCACGTTGTGTTGTGGTTTCTAGTAGTGTATTAGACTTTTGAACTGTGGTGTTGGAGGAAAGTTCTGAGAGTGCCTTGGACTGCGAGAAGATCCAACCAGTCCATTTTCCAGGAAATAAAGCCCGACTGCTCATTGGAGGGAAGGATACTAGAGACAAAGCTGAAGTACTTTGGCCACATCATGAGGAGACAGGGAAGCCTAGAGAGGACAATTATGCTGGGGAAAGTGGAAGGCAAAAGGAAGAGGGGCCGACCAAGGGCAAGATGGATGGATGGCATCCTTGAAGTGAGTGGACTGACCTTGAAGGAGCTGGGGGTGGTGACGGCCGACAGGGAGCTCTGGCGTGGGCTGGTCCATGAGGTCACGAAGAGTCGGAGACGACTGAATGAATGAACAACAACAACAATTAGACTAGTATGAGCATCAAGGGTTAATGTTATTTCTGGTGATTTATTTTGCTCTCTGTATATTAAGCTAGTATAATGTCATTGCTCATAGGCTATTTATACTGTGTGTTTGTTGTGCAGTGATTAAATCCAATTGCTAGACTCAACTAGAGTCAGACCTTTGAATTGATTGTTGAATATCAAGTTAATATATTTGTAGTACCTTGGCTCTGAATATGAAGCTCATAGATGCAATGTTAGTAGTTTGCATGCCAGATTAAGAGTCCACGGTTCAAATCCCCACTTGGCCGTGGAAGCACATCTGATGGCCATTTAAAATTTACTGTCTCACAGCTTCAAGGGAAGGCAGTGCTAACTCTCCTGGGAAAGTACCTTGTAAGAAAACCTTATGATAGATTTGATTTAAGTTTCCATAAGTTGATAAAATACTTGAAGGCACACACTGTTTAAAGAAATAACATAAAAGAAAATTTGGCAGCATCTTTGAGTCTAAACGGAAAAAGAACATTTCTAATACAAGGTGCTGTGGACAATAAAAGCTTATCTGATGAATGGCAAGTTACATAATGCTACAGCAGAAATTTCCTTTTCCCAGTTAGTGTCAAATTCAGTTGATATAGGTACATTGATTTTCAAAATTCTGTTTTTAAACATTTTTGAAAAACTACATGAGAAATCCCCTCAAATTTTTCTACAATGACACAACATAAAGCATCCTTCCTTCCAAGTTTCAGGAAGATTCACACATGCACTGATTTTTAAAGAATTTTTAAAGTTTTGCCCATTTAAAAAAGAAACCAAAAGAGGTATGCCCCGGAATTCTCTTCAGTGACAGAAGAGGAGCAGTGCATAATTCCTGCCATCTTTCAGAAAGATCCACTAATCCACCAATTTTAGGAAACTTTAAAAGTTTTACAAATAAAAACAACAACAACCATAGAATAATACAATAATAAAACAAGGACCTTTCTGGATGAACAGTTTAAAGGCCCCTCCCTGAAACTCATCCCCCAAATTCTGCAGGAGGCAGCAATTGCATTTAAAGTGGATTGATGCTCTAATGCAGTGGTTCTCAACTTGTGGGTCCCCAGGTGTTTTGGCCTACAACTCTCAGAAATCCCAGCTGTTAGAATTTCTGGGAGTTGAAGGTCAAAACATCTGGGGATGCACTGGTTGATAACTACTGCTCTAGAGTGATGAGGTCCTTAGAGAGGAAGTTCCAAAGTCTGGGAGCCTGGTCTCGAGCCATACAGAACTTTATAGATCAAAGTAAATACTTTGAATTATGCCTAAAAGCTTCCTGGCATTCAGTGGAACTGATGCAATAGCAGTGATGTGTGTTCCCTGTAGCCAGGCATGTAGCCGGGGGGGGGGGGGGGAGGGCTCAGGGGGCTTCATCCCCCCCCCAATTTTTTTCATGTTGGTTCGCGAAAAGGCCTTAATGGTGCATTATTTAAACTGTTATGTTTATTCATATCATGATCTGATCACCATACTCAATATATCCCATATGCATGGGGGTATTGGGGTAATGATACAAAAGGTTTGCTAGGCTAGACCCTATTTCACTCAGACTCAGCCCCCCGCCCGAAACTCAGCCCCCCCGAAACCCCCCCTGAAAAAAAATCAGCCCCCCTTGAAACGAAATCCTGGCTACGGGCCTGCCTGTAGCCAGTTCCAGTGAATAAACTAACATTTGCTCTTTCTGAACAGTTTTTAACAGTAATCCAAATGGGATATCACCAAGTCAAGTACCACTATGGCCACATCTGACATTTCCTAGAACACAGCACCGGTATTCCTAAAATATATATAATCATATTCATATAGAATAGACTCATATAGAATCATAGACCCGGAAGAGACCTTGTGGACCATCAATTGTAAATGCCAACCATCTCACTGTTAAAGAAACCCTAGTGATCAATGGGGTGACAGATGTCGCAGCCAGATTGCCCTCACATCCAGTCATTATCTGTGACTTGTTAGCAGATTATTCCAAAAATCTAACATTAAAGGTAGCCACATTTGCAGTCACAGGCCAAAAAAATCAGAGCTAAATTAGTAAAGTCCACAGCAGAGGCTAGAAATGGAAATGGAGATAGTTTGGGATGATACAAATCAGACATTTGTGATTGTTTTCATGTCACTGCTACTATAATTTTAAAGAACCAGTGTATGGAATAAGTTTGAATGTTTATATTGGAAAGTGCTAATTGTACTTTTAAAGCTTGTATATTATGTAGAGACATCACACTGGCAACAAAGTTCCGCCTAGTCAAAGCCATGGTATTCCCTGTAGTAACCTACGGATGTGAGAGCTGGAACTTAGGGAAGGCTAAGCGAAGGAAGATAGATGCTTTCGAACTGTGGTTGGATCTGTGGTGTTGAAGGAAAGTTCTGAGAGTGCCTTGGACTGCGAGAAGATCCAACCAGTCCATCCTCCAGGAAATAAAGCCCGACTGCTCATTGGAGGGAAGGACACTAGAGACAAAGTAGAAGTACTTTGGCCACATCATGAGGAGACAGCAAAGCCTAGAGAAGACAATTATGCTGGGGAAAGTGGAAGGCAAAAGGAAGAGGGGCCGACCAAGGGCAAGATGGATGGATGGCATCCTTGAAGTGACTGGACTGACCTTGAAGGAGCTGGGGGTGGTGACGGCCGACAGGAAGCTCTGGCGTGGGCTGGTCCATGAGGTCACGAAGAGTCGGAGACGACTGAACGAATGAACAACAACAACATATTATGTCATGTCATGTCCTATGGTTGATACAATAAACAATTCATTCATTCACTGTTAAAGCAGAGGAATTTTTGAGAAGGAGAAAGAGGTGAGCACAGTAATTCATCATGAATGTGCTGGATGAACTTCCCATATCTCATTAGAAATGCTGGTAGAATTATCATTGGAACTAGTTTTACATTGCTAGGGATTAAGATACAGAATTTGAACAGAAAAATCCAGCCAGTCATTCCAGACATTTTATCGCTTGTGTTAAACATTCAATTTTCTTAATAGACCCTTTTTTTCATATCAAGCCAATACTCCCGATTGGGGTAGATATCACATTAACACAATATTGGTAATATACATCATTTCCAACTTCATTTCCCCCCATTATTTATCTAACAGGCCACTGTGATTTCTAATTAAGAACAATCTAATTTATCAATTGGCAGAGAATGACCATTCCCTAAATGTTTAACATTGTTCATGCCACCATTAATTGTCACCGGAATTTAGTAGTCTTTCATTCTTTTTAACATAATCCTGTCACATACAAATCTACAATAACCCCAATAAGGAGATCAATAAATAAAAATGAATGGCTGAATAAATTGTACAATTTTGGAGAATGTCAATTTTGCAGAGAGTAATAAAAAAGACACTTATCTAGCAAGCACTCTTTGGAAGCCAATTGCTGTCTTGTTACAATCCCATTTATCACCGGTGTTATTTCCCATTAACTGTAATGGGACTTCTGAAAACTAATCAAAGTGAGAGTAGGTACTGCTACTATAGTCAAGTCTTAACTTGCCCAGTGAGTTTTAGGGGTTCTTAGAATAGTTTTAGACATGTAACACATGAAGGAAACAGGAAGAGCCTGAAAATTCACATTTCCCATTTTCACACCTTGTGCAATATCCAGACATCACTAGCAAGGGTCTTGTAAGTAGTATAGAGATAATGAGGAAAATACTCTGAACCTTTAAAAGTAAACTCATGGAGAGTCATGGCAGAATGAAGAGAAGGAAAACTCAGTAGGCATCAAATACTGATTCATAGTTAGAGCAGAGGGGAAATGGAAGAGGGGAAAGCATCATATTTAGTCACATAATAGTTGCAGCCCCCCCCCCCCATTTTGGGGGCAGGAAAAGAGGAGCGCTACTATTATGCGGTGGTGACTATTGTACAATGAAATATGGTAAAATGCTTTTGTTCATTTTACTGTAGCTATAACTGTGGCTATAACTATGTGCTGATACGGCTGTACCAGGAGCTCCAACTTTATTTGCTTTGTATTAAACGTTTGCTTGCAGTCCAGGGTTTTAGAGGTTCTGCAGAAAGGTGGCTTCCTTTGGTTGCAGTCGTAGGGCAAGTCACCTGTCCATCATCGTTAAGTTTTGGTTCCGCCCCTTGCTCAGGGCAATTGGGAAAAGAAGGGAGCCATTTTTAGTTAGTCTCAGCAGGGAAAGCTAATGTACAGGACGTGTGCAAGCTTTCCCTGTGCAAAAGCTTCAACCCTTAAGACTTTCCGGGGGGAAACAGTCTTAAGAGCATCAAGACTTTCCAGGGGAAAACAGTCTTAAGAGTCTCCAAAGATTTCCACAAAAACAACCCTAAAGACCAAAGAACTCCAGCTGGAGAATATCTAAACCTTTACTGGTAGGTCCACTCGGTGCTTCGAGACGCAGTTCGACCCGGTAGCGGAGCCCACATCAGTAAGGGTTAGATTACAGTCAGCCTGAGAGAAGTTAAAAAGGGAATTTTCATTTAAAGTAAAGAAGAAGTTATTGAAGACAATTGCCTGTCCTTCGTGGGCAAGATTAGGAAGTCACCAGTTGCATAAAGCCTGGAAGCATTTGTTTAGCTTTATTGAAGACAAGAGAAGTTTCTGTTTGATTGTTCATTAATAAAAGACTTTGTTATACTTCACAAGCCATCTAAAGGTCATTTGTGGTGGAAAACCTCTGAGAACTTCTCCTTGGGCCCCCTGGCTTCCCGCTGGGCAAAGGTTGCACGTCGTGTTCTAAAGGAAATTCTTTACAGGCCCAGCGTGCAATAGAACAAACTAAGTCAGACTTTTCCTATCTGCTCCTTTTGCAAAGACTTTTGTAAATGCCCTGGATATTTTTCATCTCGTTTACTGAAATCTTTTTATGACTGGTTTTTCTTTATCTCATATGAATATGCTGATTTCTTTTTGATGTTCCTTTTAGCCTACTATTTTGATCATGCCACACTATTTTGAAAGTGTTCCTTTATTGGTTGCCTATTGCTTTTAGGGTAATGTATACTTTTCTTGTTTTCACTTTTAAAGCCAAGCATAATGTAGTTCCACACTATCATTTCTCTTTATTGTTCTGGCGGCCAGCATCTCCATTCCATAAACCCTATTATTTTTAACCCAAGGAAGAATTTCCTCTTCTTTATCTTGACTTTTCCATCTTTCTCTTCTTCCTTCATATTCTTGGAACTGACTTCCTAGATATCTGTGGATTGCTTTTTTCAGATCTCAGTTTAATAAAACTTTTGCTAATAATAATAATAATAATAATAACGGCGCTCCATGCGGTCATGCTGGCCACATGACCTTAGAGATGTCTATGGACAACGCTGGCTCTTCAGCTTAGACATGGAGATGAGCACCACACCCCAGAGTCAGACATGACTGGATTTTTATGTCAGGGGACAACCTTTACCCTAATAATAATAATAATAATAATAATAATAATAATAATGCTGCTTCACTTTATCTCCCTTTTCTGTTTTCAAAACCTTTTCTGTTTTCTTAACTTTTGACATGTCACTTTAATTTTAGTTTTATCATTTTGTACTCAGAAATTATATATATATTTCTATAAATTGTTGTAATTAGGTTGAATTATTTTTTTTAAAAAAAATATCAGTGCACTTTTTTCCTTCTTTTTCTCCTCCTCCAGAATGCACACTGGTTATAACACTGTTTGTCTCTTCTATTATTTTATTTAGTTTTATACAGCATAGTGTACATTGATGCTACTTCATAAACAACAACAACAACACTGGTGGCATCAGAAGCAGCAAGTGGAGGAAAATGGAACAGAGTTTGCTAGAAAAGAACATGGCTAGCTTTTCATCAAAGGAAGTGCCATGGTCTTTTAAACTCTGGAAGTATCTCTATTTTTCCCCAGAATTCTAGCATTGAAACCAACAATGAAATTCATCTTTCACAGCCTCAGGGTGCAGTTCGAAGACATTTATAGTCTCTGGACAAGGCAACTCAAATAACTCATGTTGTCCTTGTGATAAGATTTCTGTTTTGAACTTTTTCATTTGTACTGGCCATCCTGATTCCTCTTACTGAAGAAAATACTAGGGCTGGGCGGTTTCGTTTCGTTAATTCATAATTCGTTAATAATTCGTTTTTTTTAATTACAAAACGATAACGAATCATTCTGGAGCAATTTTTTAAAAAAACAAATTTTTAAATAGTTTTGTAAATGTTTCGTATTTTGTTATTGTATTCGTTTCGTTATTGTTTTGAGGTCGTTTCGTTATTATTTCCGCATGTCTGGGGCAGGTTTTATGGTTGTTTTTTGTTTAATTACTGAAAAAAATTATAATATCACACCAACAGTCAACAACAGAGGGAGAGGGAAGCTTCAGAAGTTTTTGGAGGTTTTTTAGCGTATTTCGCGGTCGTGTCCGCCATTAACGAATCGATTCGTTATTGTTTCGGAAATCGATTCGTTAATGTTTTGTAATTTTTTTCACATTTATGAAATTTCGTAAATATCAAACTTTTTAAAAGGAAAATTTTGTAATTATTTTAAATAACGAAATGCAAAAACCCCCAAAAAACGAATCGATTTTAGAAACAATTTTTTCCGTTGTTACCCAGGCCTAGAAAATACTAATTTGGAGGGAAAACGTCTGATCATCCCAATTCTATGTTGTGGCTGACAAAACCTCCAAAATAAGACTTTTGTCATGAAAAGTGGACAAACACTTTGGCATCTTCGCTTTGGATGTTGCAACAGATTGGAACCATTGCCGAAAGACTATAGGATTGAAAATGCCAATTTTCAAGTGAGAGAATTTTGCAAATAACACAACCAGCTCTACTCTGGTCCATAAGATTGAACATATGTAAAAAAGTTGAACATATGTTAAAATCTCCCTCAGAAAGTTATGACTATTGAAATATATTTTTCAAAAATATATTTTCTGCCCTTTTCATTCCAGCACCCATGGGTCAAAGTGTGAGGGTTACCTCAGAAGATACCTATAGTTATGACATAACTGCCAAAGTCTTATTTGAATATCTAACAAAATTTATCTCAGGACATCATAAGAACAATTATGGCTTGAATGTCAATTCACTTCTCCTCTCAGCATCATTTTTTTTTCTACATCTTGTCTATTGAAGATCTCAAAAATCACTCACACATTTGTGTATCTTTTCAGATTTCCTGTTTAGTAATTATGGATTTTGAAACTATCATGCACATCTTCAATTTTAAAAATGGCCTGTTAATTTAGGACTTTATCACATGAAGCCACTATTCCACTGAAGTCACATGATAACTGATACCAGATACATGGACACCTGTGTTTTTGCACCCTGTTTATTTGCAGCCTTCTCCTGAGTACACTTTGTGGTACTGCAATCATACTTCTACAGACTTTCTTAAACCAACTTTCTGCATTTCTGCTTTTCCATGCTTTTTTAAAAAAAGCTATTTGGTGGGTCCAGCAATTGTTAATTTTTTAAAAACTCAAACATTACTGTAAACTATAAAGGGGAGGGAAAGGTTTCAGTTCCAGACACAAGCAGGGCAGCACCGCTGTATGCGGTAAAGGTAAGTGACAGGAATGCTGCAGGCTTGGTAGCTATTGACAGGTTTTTACCATCCACAGCTGGAGATAGATTCATGAGGAGAAAACAGATCTGCAGTGAAATGCACATATTATTCTATGATAGGAATCATCAATGCTGGTTTGCTCCTCTAATGCAATAAACTCCTAAATTTCTATAAGTCTATTCTGAGTCATAATCATGAGTCTGAAATTTGGTATTTTCAGTTGGAAGAAAATGCATTGAAAGAAAAATACAACTGATTAGTATAGTTGACTTTTCTATTACTCCAATGCCCCTTAGAGTTCACCTGCACATACAGTATATTTACAATCAATAGAAGATGAAGTTTCTATTCACACCAATGCGGATTCAGCTATATGTATGCAACTGTTTACCTCATCCATAAAGTGGGGAAACAGGGAGGGGATGTACTTGTGGAACAGACAAAACCCTTAAGAAGGAGGGTTAATATGGGATAGAGATCATCATCATCATCATCTTTAATTACTTATTAATCGCTGTCCATGCTCTAGGCAATTTACATAGCAGAAATTATACAGGATTAAACACATACATACAAATATTAAAATTAACATGGGTCAAATGCTCTAGTAAAAAGCCAGGTCTTAAGTGCTAGGATAAAATGCCCTAAGTCATGCATGGTTCTCAAATAGGGAGGCAAGGAATTCCATAAGGCAGGGGCAGAAATAGAGAAGTCTTGTGCTTTCCAAGTGCACTTCCCTAGGACCCGGTATATAGAGCAAATCGTGTTGGGATGGTCGTGGCGACCTCCGATGATGGGAGAAGGAGAGACGGTCCATAAGATACAATGGACCCTGGCCATATCAAGTTTTAAAGGTCAGGACCAGCATCTTATAACACACCACGATACTCAATTGGGAGCCAGTGTAGATGCCGCAGCACTGGTGTTGTATGGCATTTCATGGGCGTTTTTATGAGTAACCTGGCTGCAGCATTCTGGACAATACGGAGCTTTTGGGTCGTAGAAATAGGAAGGCCAACATACAAGGCATTGTAATAGTCCAGCCTAGATGTGACCATGGCATGGATGACAGTTGCCAGAGCCTCATCCGGCAGGTAAGGTGCCAGTTGCCTTGCTTGTCGATCAACAAATCTTCCCAGGTTTGAGATGGAGTGAGCCCAAAAATCAAAATCTGAAGTGACTGGGAAAACATTCTTCCTTTCAGAAAGTTCAAAATACTGTAGTTAGTAAGTTACTATTACTATGAGTCTCTAAAATCTATATCAGAGAAGTTGGCTTCTGAATTTTCCCAGAATTTCTCCATTGTTGCACCCTTTATCTCCATGCACCTTGTTTGCTGCACTAGGTTGCCGAAGGAGCCCCCATCTCTCACATTTTGTTTCTGCACTCCCCGTCATATAAAATATCATATTGTAAAATAGAGTGTGGGAGATTGGGAATTATTTGCATCTTTCCCTTCCAATTTTTCTGTGCAGGCATTGGCGTATGTTTCTTCGTGCATCTTTTGCTTCAATAAAGGAAAAGACACTAGAGACATTTTTCATGAAACCTCAGTGGAGAAGAAAACCCCTTCTCACATTCTCATGCTGCAGGTGAAAATTCCCTCCAAAGAGATGATTTCTTGGCAGGCTGTCTTAAAGCAGGCTCTCTCATCAAGAATAAGGCTGTTTGTGAATATTCTTCACATCGCCACACTGGTTGTTTTACTGTCTCCTTACAATCAGAGTCTCTGCTGGAGGCAGGTACTTCTTCCATCTCTCTCTGTTGGGTCTGATTACATTATCCAGTTTGTTTTGATACAGAAATATTGCAGAACCTTCAGCACTCATAAAATAGTTCAGAATAAGGACTCACATGGAGCATACAAAGAGAAACACCAACGCAGATAAAGAAACATAGATAGTAGATTCTTCTCTTAAGATTGATCATTCACATAACTCCATCCTAAAAATAAACTGTTTCAGATATGAGAGTCCATTGTGATTTCAATTTTATTGAATTTCAATTATCAGAGATAGTGGGAGCACTGTGTTAATCAATCAATTTAGTTTAGAACTCATAGCTGCATAGAGTATTTAAGAAATGCATGTAGCTTATCAGTAATCACCAAAACTGATATTTATTTACTATTTATTTACCATTCTTGTATACCGCTGTATCTCAAGCCCGAGGGCGACTCACAGCGGTTTCCAAACAGCAAAAACAATAAAAACAGCAATAATTAATATACAATAACAGTTACATTACACATATCCATTAATAGCTAATAAGCAATCATCAATACACAGTTATCACAAATCCCATCCCTGATCGCCTCATCATCCAAGCGTGATCCAAATTCGTCGTCCATTGTTCCGTTCCTATGTTCAAATTACCAAAATTGCACTGAATTACTCAAACGCCTGCACAAACATCCAGGTCTTCAACTTTCTATGGAATGTCATGAGAGATGGTGCCAGCCTAACGTCTACAGGAAGGGCGTTCCACAGCCGAGGAGCCACCACCGAGAAGGCCCTATCTCTCGTCCCCGCCAACCGTGCTTGAGAGGCTGGCGGGATCGAGAGCAGGGCCTCCCCGGAAGATCTCAAAGTCCGGGTGGGTTCATAGGCCGAGATGCGGTCAGATAGGTATCTTGGGCCGGAACCGTTTAGGGCTTTATAGGCCAATACCAACACCTTGAATTGGGCCCGGTAGCAAATCGGCAGCCAGTGGAGCTGGTGCAACAGGGGGGTTGTGTGCTCCCTGCGCTCCGCTCCTGTTAGAATCATGGCTGCCGCGCGTTGGACTAATTGCAGCTTCCGGGCCGTCTTCATGGGCAGCCCCACGTAGAGAGCGTTGCAGTAGTCTAGGCGGGATGTGACAAGAGCGTGGACTACTGTGGCCAAGTCAGACTTCCCAAGGTACGGGCGCAGCTGGCGCACGAGCCTGAGCTGTGCAAATGCTCCCCTGGTCACCGCTGAGACCGGGGACTCCAGGCTCAGCGACGAATCCAGGGTCACACCCAAGCTGCGAACCTGTGTCTTCAGAGGGAGTGCAACCCCATCCAACACAGGCTGTAACCCTATACCCTGTTCGGCCTTGCGACTGACCAGGAGTACCTCTGTCTTGCCTGGATTCAACTTCAATTTGTTCGCCCTCATCCAGACCGTCACAGCAGCCAGGCACCGGTTCAGGACCTCGACAGCCTCCTTAGTAGCAGGTGGATAGGAGTGACAGAGTTGGACATCATCTGCGTACAGGTGACACCGTACCCCGAAACTCCGGATGATCTCACCCAGCAGCTTCATGTAGATGTTAAACAGCATGGGAGACAGAATAGAACCCTGAGGAACCCCACAAGACAATGGTTGTGGGGATGAACAGGTGTCCCCCAATAACACCTTCTGGGAACGACCCTCCAGAAATGACCGGAGCCACTGCAAAACAGTGCCTCCGAGATCCATTTCCGCAAGGCGCCTCAGAAGGATACCGTGGTCGACAGTATCGAAGGCCGCTGAGAGGTCCAGAAGCACCAACAGGGACACACTCCCCCTGTCGAGCTCCCGGCGCAGATCATCCACTAAGGCGACCAAGACTGTCTGAGTTCCATGTCCCGGTCTGAAACCAGACTGTGCCGAGTCTAGATAATCCGTATCTCTCAAGAATACCTGGAGTTGTGAGGCCACCACGCTTTCCAGGACTTTGCCCAAAAAGGGGAGATTGGAAACCGGCCGAAAGTTGTCAAATTTAGTGGGATCTAGTGATGGTTTCTTCAACAGCAGTTTTATTATAGCTTGTTTTAAGCTCGCTGGAATTTTGCCTTCCCGAAGGGAGGCATTAACCACCATATGTAAATGAAACTACTGTATTTTAAGTTTTTCCATATATTTTTTTCTTTTCTTTCTGGGGATATAGTTACTGATGCTAAACTCCAGCCTTTGTTTACACTATCTTAAGAGATAGTGGCTGGCAATGCTAGGTTGTTAATAAGATCAGGAGGTCAAACATGTCATGTTGAATTTTGCACAGATGGTTAACGGGGGCCTATTGATCAACTTGCTTATCACCATGACTGCTACCTTTATAATGACAATAATGATTCACTCTTTTCTACATTAATATACCTGAACAAATCTGTAAGGCTTTTTTTTTAAAAAAATCTGATTTCGCCCCCCCCCCCTCCCCCGAGTCCAGCTGTCAATTGTCTTGCACTCTAAAGCGTGGGATTGACTTAGCCTTATCATTATCTCCCTGGTGTATGGAGTACCCATGAGAGCTGGAGAAATAAAAACTACCTGAATGTTAAATAATATGAATCTGTTACAATGGTTAAATATAGTAGCTTGTCTGTTGGCCCAGATAGAGGGTCTGTAAAAATGAGATGCACTTTAGAATAGAAAAGAATATAGAACAGGAAAGGAAGACATTCAGAATAAAGAATAAATCTTTGTTCTACAAAACTAAATGGAATTATTTCAAAGACAAAGAAGAGGAAGAGGTATAGCATGTGTCTCTATGAAAATTCAGCTTGGTACTGTTATGAAAGTTTCCACCCCACAGTTTGATGAATATTAAATTTCATGAGCATCTCTCTGGATGTTTTTGTTACTAGTTTCTCCTGAGTACTGAACTCATTAATAGCAACTTCATCTACTATTTTCCTACTGAATTTAGGGCACTCCACCTCTCCTCATACTTTATCTTTTTTTTCTTTGACCCAAAAGCAGCCATGTGAGACACTGGTACTAATTTTTTTAATTTGTCGTGTCAGGGCAACCAGTCAATTATATTACATTTCTAACAAAACAAAGCAAACAAACAGACAAAATACAAAATTTGTGAGTTTGGTAGTTGATTAAATGTCCTTTGACCAGTATCTGGCCACTTGGAGTGCTTCTGGTGTTGCTGCAAGAAGGTCCTCCATTGTGCATGTGGCAGGACTCAGGTTGCATTGCAGCAGGTGGTCAGTGGTTTGCTCCTCTCCACACTCGCATGTCAAGGATTCCACTTTGTAGCCCCATTTCTGAAGGTTGGCTCTGCATCTTGTGGTGCCAGAGCACAGTCTGTTCAGCGCCTTCCAAGTCGCCCAGTCCTCTGTGTGCCCAGGGGGGAGTCTCTCATTTGGTATCAGCCATTAGTTCAGGTTCTGGGTTTGAGCCTGCCACTTTTGGACTCTCGCTTGCTGAGGTGTTCCAACGAGTGTCTCTGTAGATGGTAGAGGTGTTCCAGAGAGTGTCTCTGTAGATCTACTGGTCCTAATGGTTAGAAGTAACTTGTTATATTTTAACAAATACACAGTAGCCTTATTAGCACCAAAATTAACCAATTAAATATAACTAATGATTTCACAGTTTTTAACATATAATGTGTCAAATCATTAGTTATATGTATCTGGTTAATTTTGGTGCTAATAAGGCCACTGTGTCTTTCTTTTTGCAAAAGAATGCCACATCCACACAGTAGTGCCAAAGAACATTTGCTGTTGTCATTGTTTTATTCATTACTTGGGCTTGGTTTACAGTGTTGCTTCTTAGTAAGACTCTTGCATCCTTTCTTTATTTTTCTCATTTTATAAGTCATATCTATGGGGGATCTTTTATTTCACCTTTAAAAACAACCTCAGCCAGATCCTTCTGGGCAACACTTTCCCCATTGCCTCCACTATAAAGGTAATGACTATTATCCACTGCTCCATTAAGTTTTGTTGTGTCATTCCAGACATATAGATCAAACAGAACATAAGAGGAGAACAGAAAGTTATTGTGATGCAAAATACTTATTTCAATAGGTGAAAAATCACAGATTAGCTATCCCTCGATGATAAAATGATGGAAAAGCTCCTTATTAGAGGTGGGACAATGTCCTCAGTGAATAATGAGATTATTAACAAGAACTTAACTGAAATAAATTATATGATTTTGGAAAGGGGAATGGCAGAATGAGAAGCATAAGAAACCATAGAAACTCTCCTCTACAAATAAAAAATGTTGATCTTTGCTTCTGAAATGAGAATATAGATTCCATCTAAACACTAGGAGAAACGTCCTGATGGTAAAGAGCTGTTTGACAGAGGACTGTGATGCCCTAAAGGGTTCTCATAGAATCAAAGAATTGGAAGAGACCTCATGGACCATCCAGTCCAAACCCCTGCTAAGAAGCAGGAATATTGTATTCAAATCACCCCTATCCAGTCTAAACATACAGTAACTAGTTCCCTAAGCCACTCCTTGTAAGGCATAGTTCCTAGGTCATTTGAATCATTTTGGCCACTCTATAAATGTACCAGCTTGTCGATATCCTTCTTTAATTATGGTGCCCAGAACCTGACATATTATTCCAGGTGAATTCTGACCAAAGCAGAATAGAGGGATAGTATTACTTCTCTTGATGAAAACAATATACTCCTACTGATGCAACCTAGGCTCACACTGGTTTTTTAAGCTGCTGCTTTAGGTTGTCAACTCATGTTCAAATTGTGATCTACTAACACTACTAGATCCCTTACATATGTGCTGTTTTCAAGCCAAGTATCAGCCATCCTATGGAGCCCCCGGTGGTGCAGTGTGTTAAACCCCTGTGCCGGCAGGACTGAAGACCGACAGGTCGCAGGTTCGAAACCAGAGAGAGGCAGATGAGCTCCCTCTATCAGCTTCAACTCTCTATGCGGGGACATGAGAGAAGCCTCCCACAAGGATGGCAAAACATCAAAAAACATCCGGGCATCCCCTGGGCAACATCCTTGCAGATGGTCAATTCTCTCACACCAGAAGCGACTTGCAGTTTCTCAAGTCGCTCCTGACACACGCACACACAAAGCCATCCTATACCTGTACATTTCATTTATTCTGCCTCACATTTTTCTTTGTTGAAATTCTTTTTTTTTTTAGTTTTTGTCCAGCTCTCCCATTTGTTCAGGTAATTTTGAATTCTGATCCTGTCCTCTGAGGTATTAGCTACCCCTACTAATTTGGTGTCATCTACAAATTTGATAGGTAGGCTTCTATCCCATTTATATATAAACAATGTTGAATGGCACTGAGCTGAGGACTGAATTATAAGGCATCTCCAGTTCCTACACAGGGAGGAGGGAGCAAGCTTGTTTTCTGCTTCCTTGGAGACTAGGACGCGGAACAATGGCTTCAAACTTCAAGGGAGGAGATTCCATCTGAACATGAGGAAGAACTTCCTGACTGTGAGAGCCGTTCAGCAGTGGAACTCTCTGTCCCGGAGTGTGGTGAAGGCTCCTTCTTTGGAAGCTTTTAAACAGAGGCTGGATGGCCATCTGTCAGGGGTGATTTGAATGCAATATTCCTGCTTCTTGGCAGGGGGTTGGACTGGATGGCCCATGAGGTCTCTTCCAACTCTTTGATTCTATGATTCTACTTCTCTCCAGGATGAAGAGAAGGCATTTTTGGGTTCAACCGATTAACTAATTATACCTCTATCTAACAGTTTCATTATCTAACCACATTTTGTTTGTAAAAATATCATGGGGAGCTTTGTCAAAGGCCTCATTGAAACCAAGGTATGCTAAATTCACTTTCTTTCACCTACCTTCATCTATCAAGTTTGTGATTCTACCAAAAAAAAAAATTAAGAATTGACTGGTATGCGCCATTTTCAAGAATATATTGACTTTTGGTGACCATGTTATTCCTTTTTTAAGTGTTTGCAGACTGTCTGGTATTGATCTCAGGCTGACTGGCTAGTAATTATTTGGTTTTTTTTCTCCTTCTTGAATATTAAAAAAAACATTTCACCTTCTCCAGTCTGCTGGAACATTTCCTATTCTCCAGAAATTCTGAGATCACTTTGGTCAGTTTTCTGAATACTTTTAGATGTAATTCACCTTGCCCTGGAGAATTGAAATAATTTAGAATAATAAGGTATTTCTGTATCACCTCTTTACTGAACCTGTGCTGCACCCTCCCTACTGCATCATCTGATCCATTTTTCCTAGACTGAGCACTGTTTTCCTTTTTTGAGAGAAGAGGGTTACAGTAGAAATGCCTTTTCACTGTTCCCTATTAGTGTTATGCAGTCTTCTTCATGCAGCGGCTCTACATTTTCTTGTTCCTCCTTTTCCTATGTACATAACCAAAAGGGTTTCTTTTCAAAAAATTTTTTAACCTTTCTAGTAGGTTAACTGCATTCTGTACTTTTATCTTTTTCTGATTTTTTTCCATACACATACTGGCTATTTATCTGAATTCTTCTTTGGCAATTTCCCCCCTTTTCCATATTTTTGTACATATACCTTTTAAATCATTTGAAAGATCTGCAGTCATCTAATCTGGATTTTTTTAGAAACCTCCCATTTTCCCTCCTCATTAAAAATGTTCCTTCAATACCTCATTTTTACAAAACTCCCATCCACCATGAACTCTATTCCCTCTTAAATATCCCTGATGATATGATCACACCGAGTATTTCCTTAGGTTTTATGAAATAGCTTTCTTAAAATCTAGAAAAGCATTTCTCAACCTGGGGGTTAGAACCATTGGGGGGTTGCAAGGGGGTGTCAGAGGGATCGCCAAAGACCACAAGAAAAAAAACCAATTTTCTGTTGGTCATGGTGGTCCTGTGTGGGAAGTTTGGCCCAATTCTATCGCTGGTGGGGTTCAGAATGCTCTTTGATTGTAGGTGACCTATAAATTCCAGCAACTACAACTCCCAAATGTCAAGTCTATTTTCCCCAATTCCACCAGTATTCACATTTGGGCATATGAGTATTCATGCCAAGTCCACAGTGCTCTCTGGATGTAGGTGAACTACCACTCCAAAACTCAAGGCCAATGCGTACCAAACCCTTTCAGTATTTTCTTTTGGTCATGGGAGTTCTGTGTGCCAAGTTTCCATCATAGCTGTAATTCAGAATGCTCATTGATTGTAGATTAACTATAAATCTTAGCAACTACAACTCCCAAAGGACAAAATAGATTCCCACAGCCCCACCAGTATTCAAATTTGGGTGTATTGGGTATTTGTGCCCAATTTGGTCCAGAGAATGAAAATACATCCTGCATATCAGATATTTATTTATTTATTTATTTATTTATTTACTACATTTATATACCGCCTTACTCAGTCAGAGATGACTCAAGGCAGTTCTCAATTGGCAACGATTTGATGCACAACACATATCAGGGTACAGTTAAAAACAATGATAAAAATTAGAAAAACAATTCAACATTAAAAATGTAATATAAAAAAAACAATAATAATAAAACAAACCCTCAGCGTCTCCTTACTGAAATTGTGGTCCAATTGCATTGTCAGTCATTCCATGTTCCATTTTCATCAAATTATGCTCCAATAGTAAAGGCTTGCTCGAAAAGCCAGGTCTTAACCATCTTGCGGAATGTTAGACAGGAGGGAGCCAATCTTAAATCCTTGGTGAGGGTGTTCCATAGCTGAGGGGCTACTGCTGAGAAGGCCCTGTCTCTCGTCCCCACCAAACACATCTGCGAGGAAGGCAGGATCGAGAGCAGGGCCTCCCCAGACAATCTTAAAGTCCTAGATGGTTCATAAGGAGAGATACATTCGGATAGGTAAGCAGGATCAGAACGATTTAGGGCTTTATAGGCTAAAGCCAGTACTTTGAATTGTGCCCAGTAGCAGACTGGCAGCCAGTGGAGCTGGCACAACAGAGGAGTCATGTGCTCCCTGAGCGCCGCTCCTGTTAACAACCTGGATGCTGCCCGTTGAACCATCTGGAGCTTCCAGACAGTCTTCAAAGGCAGTCCCACATAGAGAGTATTGCAGTTGTCTATACAGGATGTAACCAGAGCATGGACTACCATAGCCAAGTCAGACTTCCCAAGGTAAGGGCGCAGCTGGCACACAAGCTTTAATTGAGTCGCCCCTGGGGCTGAGAATTGTGGTATATAAGCAAAGTAAATAAATAAATAAATAAATAAATAATAAATAAATAAATAATTGTGCAAATGCTCTCCAGGTTCCAGGCTCAGTGATGAGTCCAGGATCACACTCAAGCTGTGAACCTGCGTCTTCACGGGGACTGTAACCCCGTCCAACACAGGCTGTAACCCTATACCCTGTTCGGCCTTATGACTGATATTTACATTACAATTAATAACAGTAGCAAAATTGCATTTATGAAGTTGCAACAAAAATAATTTTATGGTTGAGGGTCACCACAACATGAGGAACTGTATTAAGGGGTCATAGCATTAGGAAGGTTGAGAACCAATGATCTAGAATGTAGTTTATTTCCCATGAGCTGTTCTGTCAGCTCCACTGGCTGCCAATCCAGTTCTGAGCACAATTCAAAGTGCTGGTTTTGACCTACAAAACCCTCTGGCCCGGCGTACCTGTCCGAACACATCTCCTTCTACATCCCACCTCGGAGTTTAAGATCTGGAGAGGCCCTACTCTCGGCCCCACCTCTATCACAAGTGAGGTTGGTGGGGACGAGGAGCAGGGCCTTCTTGGTGGTGGCCCCTCGCCTGTGGAATTTGCTTCCCGGGTAAATTAGGTCATTGACACCCCTCCTCTCTTTTAGAAGGAAACTAAAAACATGGATATGGGACCAGGCCTTTGGGTAATCTGGCAGACAGACAAAGGACAATGATGACTAGAATTGGATAGGATTATGTCAATGCGGAATGAACTTACGGATTTTGAGCTTGGCGAACGTTGATCACTAGATTGGTTTTTATGAGTTGTATTGTATAACTGGATTGTTTTAATTATTTTATAATTGTTACTGCTATGTATTTTATCTTACTATGTGTATTGCTGGCATCGAATTGTGCCTTTTGTAAGCTGCCCTGAGTCCCCCTTTGGGGGTTGAGAAGGGCGGGGTAGAAATCATGCTTGAAACAAATAGAGACATCTAAGATTATTATCCCTTTTCTCTAGCTGCTTAAAATGAACCGAATTTCAAAAATGTGAATGTAGGACATGCAAAACTATAAGCTTCTTCCATTCCTTTCTTGCTTATTGCCACCATCTTCCAAACGGTATAAGATGATAAAACAAGGACAACTAGACTGAGAGATATATCTTTTATCCTAGGGCTGTGACTATATTGAACTTTGTGGTTTCAAATTGATATGGCATTAGGGGTCATGCAATAGTGATTCGAATGTGGGAGAATGAATGTTTTGTTTTGTAATTCTACATATATAATGTGATTGGGGATGGCATTTAATATTGTTGTATGATGCACAATGACAATCAAGTTATTCTGTTCTATTCTGAATGATAGCATTTGAAAGTTACATGGCACACCAAGTTTATCAATATATTTTCTTTGTTAGCAATTCAAGCCTTCCTCCCAGTGGTGTCTTTTCTTTTGTATTCCTGTGCTAGCCTTTGCAATAGATTGCTTAGCAATGCTTTGAAGAGGGTTAAGCATTGAACAAGCTTGAGCTCATCAGGTTGGTTTGAAAAAAACAGAGACAAAGAGAAAGAACATCATTTGGGAACATTCACACATAACTATGACTCTTGCTGAAATGATCCCTTTGCAGGTTCTGCATTACCTGATGTGACCTATTGTGGCAGCTTGAACGACAGAATGGCATTTTCTAAAAGCCAGGAGAGGTTTATGATAAGGGGCAGAACAAAGGTTGGGAGATAATAAAACCAAAGAGAGGATATGGCATTTACAGCACCTGCTAACTATAAGGACAGGGTAGCATTTCACTTGTACATTAGGCTACCGAGGTGGCATCCCTAATATAATTCCAGGAAACAAGCTTGATTTGTTAAAAATAATTTCATGCAGGTCACTGCATACAGTAGATGTGGAACGTGCCAGCAAGGAATGTGGCAGCCAATTGTTACAGAAGCACTTGCTTCCCCAGCACATGACTCATATCATAATGTGCTCATTTATTAGGAAGCCCTGGGTTTTATGGGCTCTGAATTTTTATGGGCACTGTGAGAATAGCAAGCATTGTGCAGGTAAAAGGAATGTGTGTGCCGTGTGCGGGATATCAAAGAGCAAACTAGAGAAAGGGCTCAATGGCTCTGCAGAAGGATGTACTGCAAAACTGAAACTACATTTTGCCTGCAGGCATCTCTGAAGTTGCTTGTCATCCTTTCAGTTTATGTCTATGTGGATGGATGAAAAAAATGCCATGCTTGCAAATGTACATGCATACAGATTATTCACAATGTGTGACTGGGCTGCTGTTCATGGGAGCTTGGGGGATGGAAGAAGAAGGAACAACCCAAATAGTCCTGGAAGGTAGAAGAATCTTTTTAAAGAAATGCCTGGGGTCAGGCATGTAGCCGGGGGGGGGGGGAGGCTTGGGGGGGCATTAGCCCCCCCTCCCCTAAAATTCTCATGGTGATCTGCGAGAAGGCCTTACTGGTAATGGTAGATTGGACTACTGTAATGCGCTCTGCGTAGGGCTGCCCTTGAAAACGGCCCAGAAATTCCAACGGGTGGCGGCCAGGTTGTTAACTGGTGCTCCTTACAGAGAGAGGTCAACCCTACTGTTTAAGGAGCTCCATTGGCTGCCATTCGTTTCCGGTCCCAATTCAAGGTGCCGGTGCTCACCTACAAAGCCCTAAACGGTTTGGGCCCCGCCTACTGTTGCATCCCAGTTCAAGAAACAAGACCATAAGATTAAATCCACCACTCTGGACTGTAGGAAAAGCAATCCTTGTTTATTGATGAAAAATTGGTTACAAAATAAAGGTAAATACAGAGTAAAAAAGCCACAAAACAACACAGTAGTCAATAGGATCTCTGAACTTGAGCAAAACTTCAAAAGCCACAAAACAATAACCAGGAGTCTGTTAGCCGTTTACTAACCATGAACTTGGAAGCTACAAGCCTCTGGGATTATTAGCCATGGAACACAGGAATTCTGCCAAGACCAGCCACAGTCCCGAACGTTGCTTGACCTAAAGAAGCACCTGGCAAGGAT
The DNA here is from genome assembly GCF_037176765.1 of Anolis sagrei. NCBI lineage: Eukaryota > Metazoa > Chordata > Lepidosauria > Squamata > Anolidae > Anolis > Anolis sagrei. The sequence continues at coordinate 117,117,111 of NC_090024.1, forward strand.
GCTCTTAAAGCAAAGAAGCTATTCTTAGAAACGCCCCTTGACTTTTCTGTTTGGGCCTCTTTCTGCTAAAGACGCTGTGACCTTCGTACAGACTGGGAAACAAATCTATCTCTCACTATCTGTTCTCTTCGGACCTCATTATCAAGCCCAGGTGGGGAGATATCACGGCTAACTTCCAAAACATTCTCTTCTAACTGTTGGGTTTTGTTTTCATTCCCACTGACCTCTGCATCAACAACAGATTCCACACTGTCAGAGTCAGGGACAGCTTGCTCAGTTTGAAAAACTATCAGAGAATCCTGTTCACACAGATCAGGATCAGACTGAACCCCAACACCTACCTACGTGACCGCATCTGCGTATATGAACCCACACGATCCCTCCGTTCATCTGGAGAGGCCCTGCTCACGATTCCAACTGCTTCACAAGCGCGTTTGGTGGGGACGAGGGACAGGGCCTTCTCTGTGGTAGCCCCCCGACTCTGTAACTCTCTCCCCAAGGACATCAGACAAGCCCCAACGTTGGCATTCTTTAGGAAGAGCTTGAAGACCTGGATGTTCCAGTGTGCCTTTCCAGAATAGGAAACTCCCAGCATCATGTCCCAAACACACTTTATTAGAGATTTAAGATTGCCTGCACATCGCACCTACCCTAAAATTCTTACATTTCACCTATCATGTCCAGCACTTTTAATTTTATTCATTGCATTTGGCCCGGCCCTTAGTTTTTAAATGTGCCATGATGTTATTGTTTAATGTTTACTATTATTGCTTTAATGTTTATTGGTTTGCTTTTTGAGTTTTATTGTTGTATTTGTTATGCTGTTGTTTTATTGAGGACCTTGGCCTTTGTAAGCCGCACCGAGTCCTTCGGGATATGTTAGTGGGGTACAAATAAAGTTAATAATAATAATAATAATAATAATAATAATAATAAAACTGTTATTTTTATTCATATCATGATCTGATCACCATGCTCAATATATCTCATATGCATGGGGGTATTGGGATAACGATACAAAAGGTTTGCTTAGGTAGACCCTCTTTCACTCAGACTCAGCCCCCCTTGAATCAAACTCAGCCCCCCCCTCCCCTAATCAAAATCCTGTCTATGGGCCTGCCTGGGGTGAAAGGTTTTCACAGTGCTGAGTCTTCCCTATACCCTCTGGGAAAAAAGCTTTCTCCCACTATGGCAAATAGCTCCTAGGGCACTTTCACATATGGGAAAAACCCATATCAAAGTGGGTTTTAAAAAAACTGGCTTCAGCATGTGTCTTTGTTTCCACGTCCTCCCCCCCCCCCCCCCAAAAAAAACCAACAAAAAAAACCCCTGGCTTTCCCAATTGGGTGTTACCATGTCATCCCAGTAAGTTCCGGGATGGCATGGGGCCACCCCAACCCGCCCCCAAAAGCCCTTAAAATAAAATAAAAAATTACCAGGCTGCTATACCATTACTCTGGCAGGCCATTACTCTGACACATAGAAATGCTGCACCAGGAGGTGGCAGGGTTGAACAATTTTTCTCTTCACCCCCTACCACATCATTTCTATGCACCAGGAGGCCTGCCGAAGGAGCTGTTTAGAGGCCTGATAAGTTTTTTTTAATTTTAGGGCTTTTGGAGGGGGGTAGGGGTGGTGCCCTCCTAGGGCTTCTGGGCTCTTGGAGCCCAAAGAACCGAGATGGGCTGTGGGGACTGACCCCATTCTCCAATCCTTTCAGGAAAGCCCAGGTCAAATTGGGTATGTAATTAATTCAGGACAAAGCAAAGTTTACGTGCTATGTCCCCAATAATCCTCTTTTGGATGCACTTGGACACCTCTAGTAAAGGCCCCACAGGCTGTCTGGAAAGGCTCCTTGTTTTTTGGACTAGTTATTTTCCATGGTAGCATACTCACACTGTTTCAATGAAATAGCTCCTATTGATAACGGCTAAGAGGTAAATGGTGAGTGTTGCTTGCCTATCGTTTTCTCTCTCCCCCTTTCTCTTCCTTTTGTCTCTCTTTCTGTATGTATATATGTGTGTGTCTGTGTATGTATAACAATTTTCTTGTATGTATAACAATCTTCTACCAATTTAAAAAATAGTTCCATCACTCATTTCCAAAGAAATAAAAAAGCATAAATTTCTCCAAAACAGATCTTGCAAAAAAAAAAAAAAACTTTAAAAAGGTCTGAAAAATATATATCTTTATAGAGACTATTTTTGCTTTCCAGTTCTCAAATGGTAACTATTAGGGCTGGGCGGTTTCTTTCGTTAATTTCGTAATTCGTTATTAATTCGTTATTTTTTATTATAACGAAGCGATATTGAACCATTCTGGAGCAACTAAAAATCGAAACGAATTTTTCAATTCGTTTCGTAATTGTTTCGTAATTGTTTCGAAATCGTTTCAAAATCATTTCGAAATCGTTTCGTTATTATTTCCGCATGTCTGGTGCAAGTTTTATAGTTGTTTTTTGTTTTATCAGTGAAAAACAAATATAATTATCACACCAACAGTCAACAACAGAGGGAGAGGGAAACTTTAGAAGTTCCCCCTGTCCCATTTGGAGGTTTTTTTAGCGTATTGCGCAGTCGCGTCCGCCATTAACGAATCGATTCGTAATTGTTTCGTAATTGTTTCGTAATTTCCGAAATTTCATAAATTTCAAACTTTTTTAAAGAAAAATTTCGGAATTCTTTTAAAAATAGAAACGCAAAAACCCCCTAAAAACGAATCGAGTTTAGAAACAAATTTTTCCGTGGTTGCCCAGCCCTAGTAACTATATTTACTTTTTAAAATATCTAAATCCTACCATTGTGCATTATACCATTATATCATTGAATATTATAACATTGCATATTTGTGACATTGCCTTATGATATGTAACAGCTTGCCCCCCCCTCCCAACCTACTTTACATTTACCTTAGTAAACGTAGGAGAGCAGTAGATCAGTGCTTAAAACATATAAGTCTTTCTCCAACATTTTGTGATTTCACACTCTTGTCACCGTAAGTAAGTGAAAGGTACAGTTTTTGTTTCCAAAGAAATGGCAATCTACCTTTTCAGCTACTATTGTAAAGCCATTTTTGCATCATCAATGTTTAAAGAGGAAATTGATTATCAAAAAATAAGTATGACATATTTCTAAGTCTTGATTCAAATTGCCCCAGAAAAGTGTGGGAATTGTCTTTCATTTCTGTAGCCAAAGTATTATGCTGAGAGGGTTATGAGGGCACTCTTGACTCAACTCAGTTTGCTGTTGTTCAGAATTAAAAAGAGAAATTACAATGACATGTAATAGACAATTAACTTATGAAAATTGCTATCCTTGCGGTAATCAAATTCACAAGGAATATGCTTATCACTGACTATTAATTCTAAGTGTTAATTGGAACCTTATGTTCACTTGCACCCTGTTTGTGAAATTCCTCCACTTCTTAGTTAGCAACTGTTTAGAAGATAATGCTAGACTATATGAGAACATGGGGATCATCTAGAATGAGTTTATTTGTATTTATTTATTTATATAGTACATTTATATCCCACCCTTCTCACCCCAGCAGGGGGACTCAGAATGGTTCACAAAAGGCAGCAATTCGATGCCACACACACACATACATACATACATACATACATACAATAAAAATAAACATATGCATTAAAACTCAAAAAGCAACAGCAGTATTAAAAAGATTGTTAAAATTACGTTATCCAGAGTCAAATCCAAGGCCATTCCATTAGTAATTTCACAATTCCGTATACTCATAGAATCATAGAATCATAGAATCAAAGAGTTGGAAGAGACCTCATGGGCCATCCAGTCCAACCCCCTGCCAAGAAGCAAGAATATTGCATTCAAATCATCCCCGACAGATGCCCACCCAGCCTCTGTTTAAAAGCTTCCAAAGAAGGAGCCCCCACCACACTCTGGGGCAGAGAGTTCCACTGCTGAACGGCTCTCACAGTCAGGAAGTTCTTCCTCGTGTTCAGATGGAATCTCCTCTCTTGTAGTTTGAAGCCATTGTTCTGCGTCCTAGTCTCCAAGGAAGCAGAAAACAAGCTTGCTCCCTCCTCCCTGTGGCTTCCTCTCACATATTTATACATGGCTATCATATCTCCTCTCAGCCTTCTCTTCTTCAGGCTAAACATGCCCAGCTCCTTAAGCCACTCCTCATAGGGCTTGTTCTCCAGACCCTTGATCATTTTAGTCACCCTCCTCTGGACACATTCCAGCTTGTCTATATTTCTCTTGAATTGTGGTGCCCAGAATTGGACACAATATTCCAGGTGTAGTCTAACCAAAGCGGAATAGAGGGGTAGCATTACTTTCCTAGATCTAGACACTATGCTCCTATTAATGCAGGCCAAAATCCCATTGGCTTTTTTTGCTGCCACATCACATTGTTGGCTCATGTTTACCTTGTTGTCCATGAGGACTCCAAGATCCTTTTCACACATACTGCTCTCAAGCCAGGCGTCCCCCATTCTTTATCTTTGCATTTTGTTTTTTCTGCCTAAGTGGAGTATCTTGCATTTGTCCCTGTTGAACTTCATTTTGTTAGTTTTGGCCCATCTCTCTAATCTGTCAATATCATTTTGAATCCTGCTCCTGTCCTCTGGAGTATTGCACTAGCTTGTTAGCCAAAATATTGGTCCCATAATTGTGTTTTAACTTTCTTCCTGAAAGTCAGGAGGGAGGGGGCTGCTCTAATTTCACTGGGGAGGGAGTTCCATAACCGAGGGGCCACCACTGAGAAGCACCTGTCTCTCGTCCCCGCCAAACGTGCCTGGGATCAAGAGGAGGGCCTCCCCAGAAGATCTTAACCTCCATGGTGCATTTGGACAGGTAAGCTTGTGATTACTGTGAAACCTAAAACACATTTGTCTGGAAACCTAATAGAATTTTAATTGCAATAGAATTTTTCTTCAAGCAGATACATTTAGGGTCAAACTACGCTTTGTATTAGACATATTCTAGAAAACAAGGCTGATTAAATTGCCCTGTTTTATTTGGAAGAAAAAGCAACCAGTGGGATCTAGTTCAGAGTATAGGTTCCCACTATCTGCAATTTATTCTAAAGTTGCAGCACCTTTAGAGCCAGTAGGCACAGAAAACTGCACTTTCCCACAAATGACACAGGTGAGTTACTCCCCCCCCCCCCCAACAAACTGGTGTTGGATTCTCAAAACTGATTAATTCCATAAGCAGACAAGGGTACCTGTCTGCCTTTTATTGAAACAGCAGTAACAATGTAATCATGGTTTTCTTTTTTTAAAAGCAAGTTGGTTAGTCCTAAATCTCTATGAGTGCACTTTGGTAATGATGTATGTATGAGGATCCAGCCTTGAGGCCTAGATTAGATTAGCATATTTCCCCGTTAGAATTTTTTTCTGTACAACTATAACTTGCAATAAAATATTGCAGCTTCCCCTCACCCTTAACAGTAACGTTGATCTTAGGCCATATTTCAGGACACCTTTTTCATTTCCCTTCTGTTTCTTTCCCCACCCAGACACCCATAGACTTTTAATATTTAATGGATACTGACCATGTTCAATTCTCATTTACTTTTTGGGTTTCTTTAAAAATGGTTGTTGCATATATCTGTAATCATAGAAATATAAAATCACAGAATCAAACAGTTAGAAGAGACCTCATGGGCCATCCAGTCCACCCCCCTACCAAGAAGCAGGAATATTGCATTCAAATCACCCCTGACAGATGGCCATCCAGCCTCTGTTTAAAAGCTTCCAAAGAAGGAGCCTCCACCACACTCCACGGCAGAGAGTTCCACTGCTGAACGGCTCTCACAGTCAGGAAGTTCTTCCTCATGTTCAGATGGAATCTCCTTTCTTGTAGTTTGAAGCCATTGTTTCACGTCCTAGTCTCCAGGGAAGCAGAAAACAAGCTTACTCCCTCCTCCCTGTGGCTTCCTCTCACATATTTATACATGGCTATCATATCTCCTCTTAGCCTTCTCTTCTTCAGGCTAAACATACCCAGCTCCTTAAGCCGCTCCTCATAGGGCTTGTTCTCCAGACCCTTGATCATTTTAGTTGCCCTCCTCTGGACACATTCCAGCTTGTCAATATCTCTCTTGAATTGTGGTGCCCAGAATTGGACACAATATTCCAGGTGTGGTCTAACCAAAGCGGAATAGAGGAGTAGCATGACTTCCCTAGATCTAGACACTATGCTCCTATTGATGCAGGCCAAAATCCCATTGGCTTTTTTTGCCGCCACATCACATTGTTGGCTCATGTTTAACTTGTTGTCCACGAGGACTCCAAGATCTTTTTCACACGTACTGCTCTCGAGCCAGGCATTGTCCCCCATTCTGTATCTTTGCATTTCGTTTTTCCTGCCAAAGTGGAGTATCTTGCATTTGTCACTGTTGAACTTCATTTTGTTAGTTTTGGCCATATCTCTAATCTGTCAAGATCATTTTGAATTCTGCTCCTGTCCTCTGGAGTATTGGCTATCCCTCCCAATTTGGTGTCGTCTGCACCAAAAGCTGAAGCTTTGTCAAGAATATTGAGACTTCCGGTTTTTCACTCTCAGTTGCCAGGCTAGGGCAATAGAAATGTTATTTCCAGCACAGAAATTGTTGTTTTATGGGCAGAAAATGCATATATTTTACACAGAATAAAGTACTAGTTACAGCATTTTATTTGCTTTATTGTGGAAAAGAATATTTTATAACAGAAATGTTAATTACTGCACCGAACATGCTGTTTTCTGTACAAAACCACCATATGCAATTTTTGCTCAGAATAACTGAAGTCAATGATTATTTATTTTGTAAGGACTTTAAAAGTATTTTGGACCATTTTTGGAATATTTTCAAATATCCTTTCCATTCCTATTGCACACTTACAGCACTATGATTCCACTTCAACTACCATGAGTGCCTGCGGAATCCTAGATTTGGCATGTGGGAAGGTTTGTTTAAAATTTTCAGTTATTAAACTCTATTACCTCTCCAAATTATAAACTCAAAGATTCTACATGATTGAACCATGGCAGTTAAAGTCTTCCATTCATGTTAATTGAATTGAGATAATGCTTAGAGACACAGGGCCATGGAGTAACTATAGCTACTGTGCATTTTTCACTTGCACCAAACCAGTAAAATTTTGTGATACATTAAATATTAAAACATTTATTATGGCCCATTCATTAGTTATAACTTGATAAGACCCCATTTAAAAAAATATGGATTGAATATCTTGGTCATTCCCATTGCCTCAATGTTTCTAGCTAGAGTTAACAATAGGACCTAGGTTAGAAGATATAGCCAGAGCAATGAAGATCCACATAGTTAAAGCAGTGGTATTCCCCATAGAAACCTATGGATGCAAGAGCTGGACCACAAGTAAGGCTGAGTGAAGGAAAATGGGCACTTTTGAACTGTGGTTTAGGAGGAAAATTCTGAGAATGCCTTGGACAGCAAGAAGATCCAACCAGTCAATTCTTCATGGTGGCTTACTGGAGGGAGGGATATTAGAGGCAAAGATTAAGCACCCTGGCCACATAATGAGAAGACAGGATACCCTGGAGAAGCTAATAATGCTGGTGAAAATGGAAGGAAAAAGGAAAAGGGGCCAACCAAGAGCAAGATGGATGGATGTTATCCCTGAAGTGACTGGCTTGACCTTGAAGGAGCTGGGGGTGGCCATGGCCAACAGGGAACTCTGGCATGGGCTGGTCCATGAGGTCACAAAGAGTTGGAAGCGACTGTACGAATAAAGAACAACAAAATACTCATTCATTGAAAATGGTGATGAGGTTAAAAGGAGTGAAGATGTGAGATGAGAAGAAAGTGTAACACAGGATGACTAGTGTTAATAATGAATTGCCTAGTCATAATTTTAAATATTAAATTTCCCTCTGTTTTCATTGTCTGCAATCCAAGCTCCCTCCAAATGTATATAGTAGGGCTGGGCAACCACAGAAAAATTTGTTTCTAAACTCGATTCGTTTTTAGGGGTTTTTTGCGTTTCGATTTTTAAAAGAATTCCGAAATTTTTCTTTAAAAAAGTTCGTAATTTACAAAATTTCGGAAATTATGAAACAATTACAAAACAATTACGAATTGATTTGTTAATGGTGGATGCGACCGCGCAATACGCTAAAAACTCCAAATGAGACAGGGGGAACTTCTGAAGCTTCCCTCTCCCTCTGTTGTTGACTGTTGGTGTGATATTATATTTTTTTTTTCCACTGATAAAACAAACAACAACTATAAAACTTGCACCAGACATGCGGAAATAATAACGAAACGATTTCGAAACGATTTCGAAACAATTACGAAACAATTACAAAACGAATTGAAAAATTCGTTTCGATTTTTAGTTGCTCCTGAATGGTTCAATATTGCTTCGTTATAAAAAAAAATAACGAATTAATAACGAATTACAAAATTAACGAAGGAAACTGCCCAGCCCTAGTATATAGTGTACAAATCCCTGAAATTCTAGATACCCTTTCACATATTTGAAGGCAAATGTCATCCATAAATGCTTGTGTGATACTGAGGTTGCTGATTTTTAAGGTACCAGATGATTTTTATTGTGTCAGGTATTCATTTTTTGCATTGATTTTCATAACTAACCATGCACATGTATATGTGGTTACAAAGCCTGCAGTTCTAACTTTTAGCATGCATGTATTCCACTAAATAAGCTTGTTATTGGGTTGTTGTAGGTTTTTCCAGGCTATATGGCCATGTTCTAGAGGCATTTTCTCCTGACGTTTCGCCTGCATCTATGGCAAGGATCCTCAGAGGTAGTGGGGATGCTTGTCATAGATGCAGGCGAAACGTCAGGAGAAAATGCCTCTAGAACATGGCCATATAGCCTGGAAAAACCTACAACAACCCAGTGATTCTGGCCATGAAAGCCTTCGACAATACATTAAGCTTGTTATGTTTTTTAAAAAGTAAGAATGAATAAGAATGAAGTTGTAAGAACCTGGCTCATCCTTATTTTCTTTCAATCACATATCATATTAATAGCTTACTTTGTTTTAAAATAGCTGTTTGGTTTTTTGTCTACATCCAGAATTTATCGTCCCCTTTTCTAATACATCTGTATTAGGATTGTGACTTGCATTTGATGGAATGTTAAATTAGTAAAATGTAATCATATCTGTTCACTCATGCACCTCATTTGTCAATATTGTGGTGACAAATTATTAATCTGCAATTTATTTTAACATCACCTTTATTAAAACAAAACTGTGATATTTATTGTTAGAATATTGTGGTATAGAGACTAGTGGAGGGAAAATAGAGCCATGGGAATAAGGTGGAAAATCATGTCTGGCAATCTTTGATGCATTCAGAATTTCAAGTAGAATGGGATCAGCTTTAGTGTAAGTGGGATGGAAAAACGATGGGGCAATCAAGGGACTTACCCAAGAAAACATTAGCCACATCAGTGTCCAAAGTTCAATGTTACAGACAGAGGATACATTATAGTTAACCCCCCCCCCCCCACACACACACAGTTTCCTTACAGGAGGGGTAAAATATGCTCTATTCTCTAGATAGCTGTGATGTTGAGGGGGTTCTATCCATTACTACAGTGTTGTAGTCAAATACACCTGGAGGTCACTAAGTTAAGGAAGAGAGTTTTTTTTGTCATGTCAGGAGCAACTTGAGAAACTGCAAGTTACTTCTGGTGTGAGAGAATTGGCCATCTGCAAGGATGTTGCCCAGGGGATGCCCAGATGTTTTGATGTTTTACGATCCTTGTGGGAGGCTTCTCTCATATCCCCGAATGAGGAGCTGGAGCTAAGAGAGGGTGCTCATCCACACTCCTCCTGGATTCGAACCTGTGACCTGTCAGTCTTCAGTCCTGCCAACACAGGGGTTTAACCCACTGCACCACCGGGGGCTCTTAGGAAGAGAGATGATAGAGCAGGATCTGATTTTGCAGATTGCAATTAAAATGACTGTTCTTTTGAAATCCCTTCTTAACAAGAGTTCCCCTGAGTTGTTTGTTCCCCCCGATGAACTGGGCTCTGAGCTGTCCCAAACTTCTGTTCAGATCATCAGGCAAGTAAAATAAAATAGAAGGCTCCCATCTATTTTGTCTTGGGCTGCCAGAGCCCAGGAGGCTGGGAAATGTATACCTTTAGCTCCTTTCCTGCTTTTTTCAACCATGACATCATCCTTCTATTCTTCTGCCTTCTCAGTCACTTATGAAACAGCTGCAAAGCCAGGAATGAACAACACAGTTTCCCCAAACTATTCTTGTTTTTCTCTGTCTGGGCTCTATCCTGTTAGTTAGCAGTGGGTCTGAGCTACCATGCACTTACTCCTCCAAAATTCTTGCAGATTTCATGTCATATATTTCTCTTTTGAAATTCCACAAATTATTGCACTGTTGTAGTTTAGTATCCTCATTACTGCTGGCATATTGTTGTTGTTGTCATTCATTCGTTCAGTCGTTTCTGACTCTTCGTGACCTCATGGACCAACCCAAGCCAGAGCTTCCTGTCGGCTGTCACCACCCCCAGCTCCTTCAAGGTCAATCCAGTCACTTTAAGGATCCCATCCATCCATCTTGCATTGGTTGGCCCCTCTTCCTTTTTCCTTCCATTTTCCCCAGCATAATTGTCTTCTCTAAGCTTTCCTTTCTTCTCATGATGTGGCCAAAGTACTTCATCTTTCTACTATCCTTCCCTCCAATGAGCAGTCAGGCTTTATTTCTTGAAGTATGGATCAGTAATAGTACTAATATTAATATTGGGTTGTTGTAGGTTTTTCGGGGGATATGGCCATGGGTCTAGAGGCATTCTCTCCTGACGTTTCGCCTGCATCTATGGCAAGCATCCTCAGAGGTAGTGAGGCCATGAAGGCCATGAAAGCCTTCGACAATATTATTATTATTATTATTATTATTAATAATAATATTATTAATAATATTAGTACTATTACTGATCCATACTTCAAATACTGTTAGTACTATTAGTACTAATATTAGTACTATTACTACTAATTACTGATAATAATTAATTACTGATAAGGCACTCTCAGCACTTTCCTCCAACACCACAGTTCAAAAACATCTATCTTCCTTCACTCAGCCTTCCCTATTGTCCAGCTCCCACAGCCATAGGTGACTATGGGGAATACCATTGCTTTAACTATACGGATCTTTGTTGCCAGTGTGGCATATACATACATACAACCTGTTTGGCCCCATACTATTGTTCCAGGGAGGCTTCTCAGCTATACAGATGGAAGTACTAAACAGTAAAATTTCTCATGAGTCCAGGATTCACCTTATCAATGTTTTTCAGTACTTGACAAACACATTTTTGGCACTTTTAGAATATTTTCAGATCCTCTTCCCATCCCTACTCTTTTAATAGACAAGCAATTATACCCAAGTTAGTGTCATTTAATTCCATTGCTGCCACCTCCTATTTCTCTGCCAGGGAACATCCTTCATTTTTATATTCCACAGTACCATAATATACTCATATATAAATCAACCTCATGTATAAGTCAAGAGAAGGTTTGGGGAACAAAATTATGAATTTTGATATGATTCACAGATAAGTCAATACATCTTTATTATTCCATCCCTGACCACTGTCATTCTCCTGCCCAGACATTTAAAACAGCCAAAAGTGGTGACAGAGCAGAGAGAGTAGCAGGAGAGTTCATCTTTTAGGTTCTCTCAGAATGCAGAAAGCTCTTTTCTTTTGCCATTTTACTCAGAGAAACAGACAGGTCATTTTTTGTTAAAAGTTAAGATACATTCCTCATTTTGACCCCTGAATAAGTTGACTCGGGCTTCTAGGGTTGATTTTTTTGACAAAAATTCTAGTCTTGTACTTGAGGCTATATAGTAGAACTGGGAGAGGTACAGCATGGGATAAGTAAAGGAATAATAAATCCCTAAACTTGTGCCATAGAATTCATGAAATACTCAAATAACAGACAGAAAAATTAAAGTTTGGAGACAGCCGGCATGATATAGTAATTTAACTGTAGGACTCTGGGAGACCAGGATCTGAATTCCCCTCTCCATCCATGAAAATTCAAAAATAGACCTTGGCATTGGCAAACTTACTTGGAATGAATCTTCCCAATAGAACTCTAGGCTATTGTTTGCATCCAAAGTCAATGTGAAGGCACACAACAAGAGGTACAAAAATTGAACTTGCCATGAAAATAGAGAAGATATACATAGAATTATAGAATCAAAGAGTTGGAAGAGACCTCATGGGCCATCCAGTCCAACCCCCTGCCAAGAAGCAGGAATATTGCATTCAAATCACCCCCGACAGATGGCCATCCAGCCTCTGCTTAAAAGCTTCCAAAGAAGGAGCCTCCACCACACTCCGGGGCAGAGAGTTCCACTGCTGAATGGCTCTCACAGTCAGGAAGTTCTTCCTAATGTTCAGATGGAATCTCCTCTCTTGTAGTTTGAAGCCATTGTTCCGCATCCTAGTCTCCAAGGAAGCAGAAAACAAGCTTGCTCCCTCCTCCCTGTGGCTTCCTCTCACATATTTATACATGGCTATCATATCTCCTCTCAGCCTTCTCTTCTTCAGGCTAAACATGCCCAGTTCCCTAAGCTGCTCCTCGTAGGGCTTGTTCTCCAGACCCTTGATCATTTTAGTCGCCCTCCTCTGGACACATTCCAGCTTGTCAATATCTCTCTTGAATTGTGGTGCCCAGAATTGGACACAATATTCCAGGTGTGGTCTAACCAAAGCAGAATAGAGGGGTAGCATTACTTCCTTAGATCTAGACACTATGGTCCTATTGATGCAGGCCAAAATCCTATTGGCTTTTTTTGTTGCCACATCACATTGTTGGCTCATGTTTAACTTGTTGTCCACGAGGACTCCAAGATCTTTTTCACACGTACGGCTCTCGAGTACATGGGGTATAACAGGAAAAGCAACAAATTGTAACTGCATTAATCTTAATCTAGATATAATTATTTAAAGAGTAATTCAACAAGAATTGTTTGACAAGAACAGGCCAATTGAATCCTTCATTCCTCTCCCTCCTTTTGGTGAGTGGACAATGATTTTGTGCTCCCTTCACAGCTTCAGTCATAAAGAAGGGGCATTTCTTCTGATGTACAGTTGTCCAACTTGTTCTAAACAATCTCTGCATTTAAAACAAATAAGCAAACTGAGGCCTGTACTTATGATGTTGCATATTAGTGTTCAATTTGGTCAAACCCCTTTCTGTTTATGGTATCTGGATTTTGGTGGACCCCCAGATCCATTTTTTGGGAGCCTCCCAAATTTGGCCAGGAAAAACATCTGTTTTTTGAACAGACAACCAAAAGATCCAGCCCATTGGCAGCAACGGAGAACTTACAAGACTCCCCTTTTCCCTTGGACCTCTTCACATGCACCACCAATGGCGCTTGCCCCACACTCTGCACCATCCAGGCTCCTTCCTCATCCTCCTCATCAGGTGAAGGGAAGCCTAAGCATCTGTAAGCCAGCTGGCTTTAAAAAAAGGAGAACTGGCTGTTTCTCCTTCACTCACCCTTATTTTTTAAGCTGCTTCAAGCCTCAAGTTGGCTGGGTTCAGATTTTATGGTAGACCTGGCTATTTCTCCATTCAAGCCTCCAGCCAACTGGGTTCATGTTTTAAGGAAGACTTGGCTATTTCTCCTTCCACTCTCCCTTCTTTCCTCAGTCTGGGTTTCACATTTCCAGAGGCAGCCCGCACCGTTCCAGCTTCCCCCTCATTACATGGGTGGAAGCCACTTTAAGCCGGTGTAAGCCACCCTTTCTGGGATCATTTGCTCTCAACACCCTTTCAATGAAGTTGAGTTTAGGGAGGCACCCTTTTTAGACATTTATTTCAGTGGCAGCCATACCACCTGAAGGAGCATTAGCTATTCTTTAAAAAAAGATATAATTTACCTCCTCATTTTATGGCGGCTTTAGAAATTGTAAGATATGTTATCTACCCCACACTTAAAGCTTTCCTCATGTAAAGGACACCACTGGTAGCACTTTCTTAAGTGTGTAGAAAGTAAACTGCTTCTTTATTGCTATTTGAGTTAAAAAGAAAAAAAAGCCAAATCATGCAGAACTGCGAGTAGCACTGAAAATTTAGACCACTAATCTGGCTCTCTCAGAAGCCTGCTTGCAACAGAAAACCGGAAACCCAGTTTGGCTAACAGACACGTCATGACTTTCTTCTCTTCTGATTGGCTCAACAGGCAGGCCCCTTAGTGAAACCCCATGAGATTGTGCAACTGCCTCTCTGTACTCCATGTGTAGCTGAAAGAAACAGAAAGCAGCAGTTTTCAGCAGCCATGTGGACTGTTGTCGCTGAAAAAATGGCGGCGGAGCGTGTGCCAAACCAGCTGGAGCCCATTTATTTATTTATTTATTTGCTTTATTTATATACCGCTTTTCTCAGCCCTCAGGCGACTCAAAGCAGTGAACAACATTGATACAAAACATCACGAGACAAGTATAGGGCAATTAAAAACCATTGTAACATAAATAATTAAAAATCGGTATATTTGTAAAAATGAAAACGTGCACAACCCTATTGTATATAAGGTAAAGGTAGTCCCCTGACATTAAGTCCAGTCATGTCTGACTCTGGGGTGTGGTGCTCATCTCCATTTCTAAGCCGAAGAGCCAGCGTTGTCCGTAGACACCTCCAAGGTCATGTGGCCGGCATGACTGCATGGAGCGCCGTTACCTTCCTGCCGGAGCAGTACCTATTGATCTACTCACATTTGCATGTTTTTGAACTGCTAGGTTAGCAGAAGCTAGGGCTGACAGCGGAAGCTCACGCCGCTCCCCGGAATTGAACCTGCGACCTTTCGATCAACAAGCTCAGCAGCTCAGTGCTTTAACCCACTGCACCACCGGGGGCTCCTATTGTATATAACCCTATTGTATATAACATGACATGACACTGATGTTAAAGTAGTTACCTCACAAAAAAAATAACACTAAAAAGTAGAACATGAAAGTGTGTATATTAGAATAATAGAATCATAGAGTTGGAAGAAACTATAAGGGCCGTTCAGTTAAATGCCCTTGCTATTTTATTATCCATGCATCAGTAACATTATTATGCACAAATAGTTACAGATATGCAGATCTAGAGAGAGTTTTTTCCCCAAAAACTTGGAATCTAGAATAGACAATGAGAAGGGGGGGGGGGGGGGAAACAAAGAAGGGAAAGAGAAATAAGGAATAAATGAATTGAGATAATGTGGAAAGTCAGCTTGACTTGAGCACTGGACTATGACTTTGGAGACCAGAGTTCAAATTGTTGTTCAGCCATGGAAATCTAGTGGGTGACCTTGGACTAGCCATACTCTTTCAATCTCAGAGCAAGACAAAGTTATTCCTGCTCCGGAAAAAAATCTTATCAGGAAAAACCCTGATAGGTTTGTCTTAAAAATGACTTGAAGTCACACAACAAAGTCAGAGGATGACAGAATCTGAGAAAAGGGAGCTTTTTTTGACAGTGAAACTTTGGGACAAAATAACAACAATTGATGTGGTGGAGGCTCCTTCTTTGGAAGCTTTTAAACAGAGGCTGGATGGCCATCTGTCAGGGGTGATTTGAATGCAATATTCCTGCTTCTTGGCGGGGGGTTGGACTGGATGGCCCATGAGGTCTCTTCCAACTCTATGATTCTATTATTCTATGATTCTATGATGCAGAACAGATGATTGCGTGAAAAGGGAAAACTGTAGATAATCAAAACATAGACCAGAAATTGAGACAAAGGGGTAGAGAAGAATATAGAGATGTTTGCAAGGTAACACCAAGAGAAATGACATAGTTTCAGAAATGACAATGTAGAGAACAAAGAAGATAGAAAAAATAAGGGGCAAGAGAAAATAATAAAAGTCTCTTTGGTCAACAAGAAGAATGGTGACACTGGAGGAAAAAGAGAAGGATCAAGGGATGGATAACATGACAATGGATGAAATATTTATTAGATATGGGGACTAACTTAATACTTCTAATTTTTACTACTGGAGTTATACAAAAATCCAACATTGTACAAGTATGACTAATAGTGTTTGCCTGTCTACAACAGAGAAGTAACAATTCCTCAGAGGCAGTCATTCCAAAAAAATATGATTTTCCTTTAATGGATTCAGCTATGTCTGCATGAGTTCTTTTGTATTTGTTATGTGTCACCACCACAGTTAAGATCAACCATCTGCATGTTCTGTCTAACACTTCTCATCTTCAGGAGATAATGTAATATAAATGCAGGCCTGGCTTAATGACTGTCTGCTTCAATTCATTGCTTTGACAGTGTTCAGAACTCAATTCCCAATAAATTCATGTTTGAAAAGAAGGGCCTGAATTTGTACTGGTATACAAAGGAAGAAGGAGTACTTTAGGCAGGTGTGTGCACGTATGTGTGTGTGTCTGTGTGTGTCTGTGTGTGTGTGTGCGTGAGAGAGAGAGAGATCTTACAATGACACAATACTGGGTTTACTTTCTCAGCAGCTTCTCTTGAATTTTATGTGAAAGTATAAACTGGCTTCAAACAAGGCCATTGCTAAAGATGAAAATCTATCTTTTAAATATATGCACTTTCATGGTTCGTTAGCATTTTTGAACCTATTTCTTTGTTTATGTTATCTTTAGTTTAATTAGGATTTCCAACATCTTTATTAATGACTTAGATGAAGGGCTAGAAGGCATGATCATCAAGTTTGCAGACGACACCAAATTGCGAGGGATAGCCAATATCCCAGAGGACAGGAGCAAGATTCAAAATGATCTTGACAGATTAGAGAGATGGGCCAAAACTAACAAAATGAAGTTCAACAGTGACAAATGCAAGATACTCCACTTTGGCAGGAAAAACGAAATGCAAAGATACAAAATGGGGGACACCTGGCTCGAGAGCAGTACGTGTGAAAAAAATCTTGGAGTCCTCGTGGACGACAAGTTAAACATGAGCCAACAATGTGATGTGGCGGCAAAAAAAGCCAATGGGATTTTGGCCCGCATCAATAGGAGCATAGTGTCTAGATCTAGGGAAGTAATGCTACCCCTCTATTCCACTTTGGTTAGAACACACCTGGAATATTATGTCCAATTCTGGGCACCACAATTCAAGAGAGATATTGACAAGCTGGAATGTGTCCAGAGGAGGGCGACTAAAATGATCAAGGGTCTGGAGAACAAGCCCTATGAGGAGCGGCTTATGGAGCTGGGCATGTTTAGCCTGAAGAAAAGAAGGCTGAGAGGAGATATGATAGCCACATATAAATATGTGAGAGGAAGCCACAGGGAGGAGGGAGCAAGCTTGTTTTCTGCTTCCTTGGATACTAGGACGTGAAACAATGGCTTCAAACTACATGAGAGGAGATTCCATCTCAACACGAGGAAGAACTTCCTGACTGTGAGAGCTGTTCAGCAGTGGAACTCTCTGCCCCAGAGTGTGGTGGAGGCTCCTTCTTTGGAAGTTTTTAAACAGTTGCTGGATGGCCATCTGTCAGGGGTGATTTGAATGCAATATTCCTGCTTCTTGGCAGGGGGTTGGACTGGATGGCCCATGAGGTCTCTTCCAACTCTTTGATTCTGTGATTCTATGTTTCTATGATTCCCCTTCTATTTCTACCCTTTTATAAAAAAAAATGCACATAGTCAGATTAAGGTCTATGGTAATCAGCTATTACCAGAATAATAAAATTTAGAAATTAAAAGGTATTGATTGAGAAGGAGCTGCAATTTTCTTGCTCCGAAGTGTACAGTAATGCATAGTATTGATTACCCAAGTGGTTAAATATAATTCTTGATTGCTTGTATTCTTTCTCCATTTGAAAGGGAAATTAATCAACAAAACCTTGGCAGGCAGTGGGCTTTTGTTTTTAAGAATTTAGAAAGATTTTTTTTTAAAAAAAGCACACGAACAAACATGTGTTTGGAAGTGAGTCATTGTATGTTTTCTTCTCATTAATCACACTCCTCTATAGATGCTATTTCTAACATCTTATCTATATTATTTTGGTCATTGGATGGTACTGGTAAGGAGAAGAAATGATCAAGTTGTATATGACAGAAGTGCCTGTGGGACACAGTGTACACTGCCAAAGCATGCACCTGCAATGTTTCATCATTATGAAGCAGGCCAGGCTGATATAAGTATAACACATTCCTTATAAGTCTCAAAGGTGTTCAACCAGTGTATCACTATCACTAGCAAAGCAATCCTTCATCATTAGATGTCCCAAAGTACTTTCAGTGCTTTAAAAGCTTTTCACAGACACACTTCTTTCTTGATTCCATTTTGAGCCAGATAATCCTGAATCCTAGCTACCTTTTACATCCATACAAATAAAAACTATATAAAATGTGAATAATAATGAAACTGGACAAACCATAGTAGCAGACAGTTTTGTCTGACATTATGCCTTGGACCAGGGGTCCTCAAACTTTTTAAACAGAGGGCCAGGTCACAGTCCATCAAACTGTTGGAGGGCCGGATTATAATTTGAAAAAAACAAAACAAACATGGACGGATTCTTATGCACACTGCACATATCTTATTTGTAGCACAAAGCCCACTTAAAAACAATGCAATAATTAAAATGAAGAACAATTTTAACAAATATAAACTTAATAGTATTTCAATGGGAAGTGTGGGCCTCCTTTTGGGTGATGAGATAGTGTTTTTGTTGTTCTTGTTGTTGTTGTTGTTGTGTGCTTTCAAGTCATTTCAGACTTAGGTTGACCCTGAGCAAGGGGCGGGTAAATGACCTTGGAGGGCCGCATCCGGCCCCTGGGCCTTAGTTTGAGGACCCCTGCCTTGGACAGTGAACAATACAAATTGTTCAAAATGAATTGAATGAAATGTACGGAACAGTTGTGGGATTTTATCACACAAGTTAGGCAAACAGGCATTACAACTGGACCATCATCTTTGGTGACAGTCCCTATCACATGACTTTGTGTACATCCCACTGCCAGTCTGCCTTTCACTTCCCCATGATTCTCCCATCCAAGTTATTAATAGGAAAAACCCACCGAAACATCTAGCAAAGTTTCAATTGTAAAAGCGTGAAGGAATAGTAAGTTTCAATAGTAAAAGCGTGAAGGGTGTTCTGGCATCCTGGAAGTAAAGTGATGTTGGACATATGATTCTCCTTCTCTCCCAATTTCCCCCTCCCCTTTGCTATTCCCAAGATGTCTGTTTTCCTTTTATTTTTTATTAGCTTTGGTACATGACAATACCTAGGTTAGGTTTTTATAAGGATAAACATTAGAAATACTCCTGGTTTCATTTTGGATTTTATGAATGATCCAATTAGAAAATGCATAGAATATGGGTAAACTACAATTCCCATAATCTTCTGTCATTGCCCCCAAATCTCATCAGTATTTAAAGTTGGACATGATGGGTCTGTGTGCCATGTTTGGTCCAGAACCATCATCGGTGAGATTTACAGGGTTCTTTGGATGTGGGACCCCTCTAGGAAATTACCCACAAACTTAGGTACATACAAACTTTTATTATATACTATCTTAGGTATCCAGCAATACCTGGGTTAGATCTTTTGTAACAAGAAACATAAAAAGTATACATTGTTGGATTTTGAATTTTAGGTATGGACCCATTAAAAAACTACTACTCCCTCCATCGTCTGTTATTGTTCTAATGACAACTGTATTCAAATTGACCATGTTGGGTATGCATGCCAAGTTTGGCCCAAATCCATTGCCAGTTGGGATAACAGTGCTCTCTGAATATAGGTGAACTACAACTCTAGGGTCAATCACCCCCAAACCCCTCCAATATTGGTGATGATCATGGGGTGTATGTGTGCCAGGTTTGGTCCAGATCCATCATTAGGATGACAGACAGATTTTTGGACCATCCTAACCAAAGCCAGAGCGTTGATGAATATAATTTTTGGGCCTCAGTAATGAACAATAAATCTCTAAATGATTAGCACGTCAGTTGGCCACCCACAGCCACAGATTTTGCATCTCTGGGTTCAATTATTATATTATTTGAAATATTTTTAAAACCCTTTTTGGTTTTGCCATTTTATATCCCATTTTAAGCAATTTTTTTTAATGTTTTATGGCTCTAAAATGTCTGATGCTTCTGAAAAAGAGTAACAATCTACCAAATTCTCAGATTATTTCCTGAGAAAACACAAACTGAAACCGGCTTCTCATATTTTCAAGTTATAGAGTGTTAAATCACTCATTCAAGAAGGCAGTTTTAACTGAAGCTTGGAAACAACAGAATTAATCTTGCATTTGCCGGGCTTCTCTCTGAAGTAAAGAAAAAAATCTGGCAGAAGAAGAGGGAATATTGTTAGTGGAAATCCAGTATTTTTAACATAAAATGAAATAAACATGGAAGGCCATTGTTTGCATTGGGTGACTCTGAAATCATGCAAAATCTTGTTGATATTCTGAAAGGAGTAGATAGTTGTGAAGCAGTTGTTTCCATGTCTGACAAGAAAGCATGCTCATTGTTGTCAGTCGTCTCCAGGACATTTATTACTGCAGCACAGCAGTTCTGGGGAAAAACTTGTATTTAACTAAAATAGCAAGCAAAACTTGCAAAACTGGGAGTCTTCCAGAAATATTGGACAACAACTTTAAGCCAACAGTCTGAGGAGGCCTGCAGTAGATGTCTAATAGGTAGTGATTTTATGTTTGAAAACTGTGATCTAACATGGAGCACCTAGCAGAGCTAGAATTGATTTAGATTTACCTTGTATTCTTATGTTCACTGATGCATCTTTATTGGAAATATATTTTACATTAATAAAGTATGGCATATGCTCATGGGAACTATTTATTTCAACAGAAATCATTACTCAAACTGAAGTATACTCTCACCTAATATACTCACTTGAAGTTACATGTGACATGGACACTTGTACACCTCATATGTAAGAAGTTCTAAGATGAATATCTTTCTGTTACTCTTTCTTATAAAAGCAAACAATGATACCCGGTTACATGTTTGAAATGCTTTGACAGGATATTTTCCATTTAAGATAGAGAAGGATAGCAAGTGCCTAATTCACTGTACAAAATGTGAGCCAAGAAACTGCCTTTGCCAGACCAAAAACTGTGTAGGCTACTGACAAACAGACTTATTGCTTGGTCTATTTTATTTCATCTTCAGATTTGTGTATCAGTTTTCTCCTCTCAATGCTATAAATACTTCTTATATATCTGTAATAATTTTGGTTAAACTTCTAAACACATTTTAAATTTATGCAATATTTCCCATAAGCATAGAAAAACAGATTTACAGATTAGTAGTCAGGGTGCATACTCAACTTTGATTTATATCATTGGCATTATGATATTTTCTGCATTATTTATTCCACTTCATTTTCAGTACTTGAATTTAGCTCTCTTGCCTTTTAGACAGATGCAGCATGTTGAACCGATGGTTTAAGAAACTATTCATGGAGTGACATAATAAATAATGATAATGCTAATACTAAAAACATTCAGCTAGGCTGCAGTTCTAACCTGTTAGGCATCTTAAATCCCAATGTTTTCTATGAGATTGAAACTGTAGTAATAAACGTTCTACTGGATTGAATCAAATGTTCCCATGCATCTGTGCATGGGAAGCCACATGAATGAACCTTGCTATCCATATCCCTTTGCAATTGCTATTGAGAGATACCTTTGTGTTCATATTTGAGTTATAGTATAAGCCCCATATCCATGGGCAATGTGGATATGCAAAACTGGGTAGAATAATGAACTCTATTGAAAGGGAGAACATCTGGCACAATATCATAGAATCACTTTGGATGATCTAGAAAATGTCTTAAGAGGACAAATTTTGTCAGACATTGATGGTGAGGCACTACGCCCGTCATCACTGGTAAAGAGTCTGGGAGTCCTTTTTGGACCCTCTGCTGACGATGGAAGCCCAGGTCTCCGCCGTTAGCAGAACCGCCTTCTTTCATCTGCGGCATCCTAGACGGCTGGCCCCCTACCTGTCCAGGGATGACCTAGCTACGGTGATCCAGGCCATGGTCATCTCAAGACTGGACTACTGTAACGCCCTCTACATTGGCCTTCCTCTGTCGGTGATCCGGAAGCTCAAGTTTGTACAAAATGCAGCTGCTCGGCTTCTTGCGGGAATTCCGATGAGATGCCACATAACCCCAATCTTACTACAGCTGCATTGGTTACCAATTGAGCACCGGATCACTTTCAAAGTGATGGTACTCACCTTTAAGGCCTTGCATGGTCTGGGGCGGATGTATCTGAGGGACCACCTCACCCCCTACCAACCCCAGAGATCCCTCCATTCTGAGGACCAAGATCTATTGGATGTCCCCAGTGTCAAGACCTTGTGTCTAACAGCAACCAGACGCAGAGCCTTCACAGCAGTGGCACCATCACTCTGGAATATTCTGCCACCTGAAGTCCGTGCCTTGCGGGACTTACCAGCTTTCCGCAGGGCATGTAAGACATACCTGTTTTGACAGGCTTTTAATGTTTGATAGTGTTGTTTTTAAATTGTTTTAAATTGCTTTTAAATTTTGTTAGATTTTAGCTAGTCTTGTAAGCCGCTCCAAGCCCCAGGGGAGTGGCGGCATATAAGTTTAAATAATAAATAAATAAATAAATAAATAAATGGAACAACAGATACCAGACCTATGGATATTGTAACATATAGCTATCATGAAAATAGCCATTTGTAGCTTCATCCTTCATAAATTTGTCTAACTTGTGTTTAAAGACGTTCAAATTGGTGGCCACATCTTCTTATAGTAGATTTCACAATTTAAATACATGCTGTGTGGAGTACTTCCTTTCCCCCCCTCTACTCAGCATCATTGAATAACTGCACTGTTGAATATTATGAAGGAGTGAATAAGTAAGCGTCACTGAATACAGCTATGTAAGATTATACTGCCAAGTAGTCTGGATGCAGATTTGTAATCCAAGAGACAGATAGTGTTCTAATGACTCTAGCACAGAAGGAGGACTCATGTGTATAAATATATCACCATAGTTTACTCTCCATAGGTGCTGCAATGGTCCCATGTCAAACATAACACCTTTGAATGCAATCAATGCACCCATTTCCCTTTAAATAATCAAATGATTGTCCAGCTGTGTGTGTTGATTCTTATTCTTATAACTGA
Organism: Anolis sagrei; assembly: GCF_037176765.1. Classification (NCBI taxonomy): domain Eukaryota; kingdom Metazoa; phylum Chordata; class Lepidosauria; order Squamata; family Anolidae; genus Anolis; species Anolis sagrei. The sequence goes on from NC_090024.1 coordinate 117,140,243, forward strand.
ATATTTTAGTCCAAATTTCTTTGTAAGTCATCTCTCATTTTACTTTTTTGAAACTCTTTTCACTGATCAGCCTCCAATGGTAACCCATGAAGCTGGAATATTGGATCTTTCAGAACACAAGATTAGAAAGTGTGCTGGTTTTTTTTTAAACTTTCACTGATACATATACTAAAATTTTGGAAGGGATTATGGAGAACTAGCATATGGAAAACGTTCATAGCTTTTGGACCAAATGCATTTTTTGCTTACAAATGCTCCATGTGTTTCAACCTGTTGTAAAGTGAGAAATATTTCTTTATGAAATCCTGAAAAGTTTGAATAATGTAGATAAAAATTTCCTGCCTTTATTTCATTACTAGCGGTCCCCTGCCACGCGTTGCTGTGGCCCAGTCTGTTAATCTGGAAAATAAAGTAATGAGAAAGTGTTGGTTTCTAATATATGTAATGTATTTATGCTTGTGGGTAAATGGTATTCCTTGTTGTTTCTTTGTCAGTGTTGATGTGGAGATTGTCTGGTTTGCCTTCTCTGGAATATGCAACATATCCTTCTTTAGGGGTCCCTTTCCAATCTAGGATACTATATCTGTGTGTGAATCATATATATCTATTTATATATATGGCTGGATGGCTCTTTGTCAGGAGGGCTTTGATTACGTTTTCTTGCCCTGGTGAAGGGAGTTGGACTGGGTGGCCTTAAGTATTTTCTGTTAGTCATGGGGGTTCTGTGTGGGAAGTTTGCCCCGATTCTGTCATTGGTGGGTTCAGAATGATCTCTGATTGTAGGTGAACTATAAATCCCAGCCACTACTTCTCCCAAATGTCAAGGTCTGTTTTCCCCAAACTCCATCTGTGTTCATATTTGGGCATATGGAATATTCGTGCCTAGTTTGGCTCAAATTGTTTGAGTCCACAGTGCTGTCTGGATGGAGGTGAACTACAACTCCCAGACTCAAGGTCAATGCTTATCAAACCCTTTTAGTGTTTTCTGTTGGTCATGAGAGTCCTGTGTGCTAAGTTTGACCCAATTCCATCATTGGTGGAGTTTAGAATGCACTTTGATTGTTGGTGAACTGTAAATCCCAGCAACTACAACTCCCAAATGATAAAATCAATTATTTTTGAGTGATGGTCACTCCTTGGGTTAGTAGGTGTCTTGTGGCCAAAAGAGCATTACATTTTTATTTATATAGATGTGGCAAAGACTTTTTTCTTTTTCTTTTTCTTTTGTAGAGGCAGATGTTTGCTTCATGAGTATTAGCAACCTCTATTCTATTGTGATTCTGTTTTTTATAATACAGTTATATTTTATGGTATTTTCTTGTATTTGTTTTAATTGCTGTTTACTATTTAATGATGGGGAAATCTGTGATCACATCTGAACCTTTTTCACATGGTTGGTACTTGCCAAAAGTTGGAAGTTTTGAACCAAGTAGTAGGAAGGGCAACCTTTCTCAGCTGCTAATCATCATGCAATGTGGATGTTAAAATTTGTTCAACTGAGTGCTATTTTTTACACACATGAACTCATAAAATGACTAATGCAGACAACTTTTCTGAAGCCTTTTTAATTTTTTTGTTAAATCAAATATATTGCATGTAATTGTACAAATATTTATCTGGTGTTAAAAGAAAAAACTATAAGAAAACTTCTTCATCCAATTTCTTTCTTTGGGCAGCTTGGTTATAATAGCATCATCTGTTTGAATTGTGATGATGAGGACTTTTAAATATTTCATTTTCTAATGTCAAATATTTTAACATAGCCCCTCCCTCCCCAAAAAAGTAACACTCCAGAATTGTTAAAAAAAGACTGACTACTTCAGAAAGCATATTTTATTAGAATACACAGTGAGTGTTCAAAAATGATTAATTGTCACCATTCATGTCTGAATGCGGGTAATCACAGGCACCTTTTCGGAATATCCCAAAGTTCAGAGATATGTCAGCAAATGCTTAATGATAACTTGGCAGTGATTAGAAATGTTCATTTTTGTGTGATCAAGAAGATTATATGTCACGTTCACAAAATTCACCATGTTTGGGACATTTAGTATTAAAGGTCAACCACGGACTAATGGGACCAGACACAAAGATGAGTTGAAGTAAGGGCCACTTTATTTAAACTATGTCTTATTTGGATTTTTTCCTTTTTTTGGAGGGGGGAGGAATGGAAGGGATGAAAGAGTGGGAGCAACCAGATATGGGTCCAGCTGAGGTCGGATGTCTTCCGCGAAACAAATCCCCACACATTTCTCTTGGGTTAATCATCTGAGTCCTGAAGGTAGTCCAAACATTTGGGTTCCTCCCCAGCCAGCCGTTTACAGGAGAATAAACCTTGGACAGCACAATTTATGAGTGAGAGAGAAATCCCCAGATTTACCTTAAGGTGGGGTCTGTTCCAAAAGTATGCTCTACCCCAGGACAGGACAGCCTCCAGGTATTTTGGACTTCAGCTCTGAGAATTTCTGGCAATTGGACAAGCTGGCTGAGACTTCTGAGAGTTGGAATCCCAAATACTTGGAGGACCACAGGTTGTTCAGTTCTTTTCTACACTTAACCTTTTCGCTCATTACCTGCCAAATGACAACCAATATATATACACAATCATAGCCAATTGTCTGAACACCCCAGATACAGTATGAGTAGGTCAAAAGAAAAAAAAGAGGAGATTGTCTGGTCATCAAGTAACCAGACAAAATAACACAGTATTAAGGAGGGTAGCTTCCATTTAGGCACTGTAGATGTGTGCCAAAAGGAGATTAGGTTTTAAATAGCCTGTAATTCCAACCTCATCATGTGTAGTGTTTTATTGCATCATTCCTTGTCACATAGCTTCCCCATCTCTGCCTTTGGAGGTCATCAAAAGAGTTTCATCCCACGAAGCATCTTTGCTTAACTGTCTAGAAATGAATAATATAAAACACACACACACACACACACCTCCTAGTTGAATTCATTGGCCTACAAAATCTGTGGATTCTGCCTTAAATGCCCAAGAGAATATCTCCTGTTCTACTCCTAGACAGCCTTTAACAACAAAAATAAAGACAGTAGGGCTGCGTAGAACTATCGTTAGTCCTTGTAAGTCATTAGTAATTGGTTTGATTTGTCCAAAAGAATCGCTACTAGAAACATGCAAGAAAGGGGGAGAAAAAAAAGGAATTGAAATGCTCACCAATCATTTTTGTTAAGACTCTAACATTTGGAAGCCACCAAAAGTCAGTTAAAATTTCAGTATAAGCATTAAGCAACATTGGTAAAGCCAAAGAGGCCATTGCTAGTTTTTAAACTAAGACCCAGGCTGTTTGCCAGTCACCATAAGGAAGTGCAGCTGGGGCAGGACTAGCTGAGCTGGAAAGGAGAGTGAGAACACATTCTGGGAAATGTAGTTTGGGAAGGCAAAGCCCCTGTGGCAGAGAATGTAACATTCTGAAACTTGGTAGGTAAACAGTGGAAAATGTGTGGTACAGTTATAGCAAGTTTCATCATGATCACTCTAAAAATGAGGGAGAAATGAACCCCTGACGTTTCCCCACTTGTTCAATTATGTAACAAAAAGTAACAAACATTCATTATTCTATAATAGTTACATAGTTTTTTAGGTCGACAATTTTGGAAATACCCTAAAAATGATTCACCCCCTCTTCAATTTTGTAATGAGTATTGAAACTTTTTTTCATTGATCGTACAGCCCTGAGATAAATACTTACACTATCTCCCAAAACATTACTTCACAATATATATTGATCAATTCCTGACACAGTGTGACTAAATCAGCTACAGATATAATGCAAGGTGTGAATTAGAATCAATGGCATGGATAGTACATGAAATCTGCAATTCTCCATGTTGTTGACAAATGAGAGGAATAAAGAGACCAGACAGCAGAAGTGGAATGACCTAAGGGAAACTTTATGCATTATTATCAATTTAAAACGTTTCTTGGTGGTGACTAATCAAATTTGAGGGAGCAAATTTGATACAGGACTGGCTGAGGCAGTCAGTCACCCCTGAGTTTAGGTCCTAGCGTCCTCTGGGACAACCAAATTTCCTGAGACCAATCCCTGATCAACAAGGTTGCTCAAAGGTCCAGTTCAGATACTGGCTAGAAGATGTAGGCCTGCTTTGACCACTAGTGAAGGCGAAGACCCAGAACCCAACCCCAAGGACAGGCAATTCTTCCCAACTTCTAAATTACTCAATACTCAGGAGAAGTTCAAAATTCCCGTCCAATACCAAATGTGCCAGTAGGTAGATCACTGAATCGTAACCACCACCCCCAGACACCTATTTAGGAAACTTATTTAAATTGAAACTGCTCTAAGCCAATTGTCCATTTCTCTTTTATAGTGTTGGGTAGGTTAAAAAAATACAAAAAAGGGGGATTCCTTTGTTGTTGTTCATTTGTTCAGTCATCTCTGACTCTTCGTGATCTCATGGACCAGCCCACGCCAGAGCTCCCTTTCGGCCGTCACCACCCCCAGCTCCTTCAAGGTCAGTCCAGTCACTTCAAGGATGCCATCCATCCATCTTGCCCTTAGTCAGCCCCTCTTCCTTTTACCTTCCACTTTCCCCAGCATAATTGTCTTCTCTAGGCTTTGCTGTCTCCTCATGATGTGGCCAAAGTACTTCAACTTTGTCTCTAGTATCCTTCCCTCCAATGAGCAGTTGGGCTTTATTTCCTGGAGGATGGACTGGTTGGATCTTCTCGCAGTCCAAGGCACTCTCAGAACTTTCCTCCAACACCACAGTTCAAAAGCATCTATCTTCCTTCGCTCAGCCTTCCCTAAGGTCCAGCTCTCACATCCGTACGTCACTACAGGGAATACCATGGCTTTGACTAGGCGGATCTTTGTTGCCAGTCTGATGTCTCTACTCTTTACTATTTTATCAAGATTGGACATTGCTCTCCTCCCAAGAAGTAAGTGTCTTCTGATTTCCTGGCCACAGTCTGCATCTGCAGTAATCTTTGCACCTAGAAATACAAAGTCTGTCACGGCCTCCACATTTTCTCCCTCTATTTTCCAGTTGTCAATCATTCTTGTTGCCATGATCTTGGGGTTTTTTTTATGTTTAGCTGCAGCCCAGCTTTTGCGCTTTCTTATTTCACCTTGATTAGAAGGCTCCTCAGCTCCTCCTCGCTTTCGGCCATCAGAGTGGTGTCATCTGCATATCTGAGGTTGTTAATGTTTCTTCCAGCAATTTTCACCCCAGCTTTGCATTCATCAAGCCCCGCACATTGCATGATGTGTTCTGCATACAAGTTAAAAAGGTTGGGTGAGAGTATGCAGCCTTGCCGTACCTACCCAGCCCCAAAGTGACAATTGCAAGTTACAGTGTGAAAGGAGGTGGGAGGGTGAGCCAAAAAGATTCAAAGATGCAGATAAGTGGGTGTGACTATCTCATATGAGCAAACCTAGCCATGCCCCATCACACCATGGTCTAATCAGGAAAATTATGGCCTGGTTCCACCCCTGGATGCCAACAAATTAAATTCCCACACTTCCACTGCTTTACAGTTTGGTAAATGGGCTTCATTTAAGCATGAGGTAGAATTCCTATAGAGGGTTCCATGCCAATGGGGTTATGAATCAACTCTGAATTATAAAAGATTGTCTTGATCTCTTTTAGGGGACAGATTTTAGCACTTTGGATAACTCCTTTTAATTTCAGATTGAATTCCAGAACAGATTCCCCGTTGGGCTGATATAAATTTCACTAACTGCCTCTTATTATAATTGGTTGTGTTAAGGTGATAGTTGTTTATGTGTATATGTGCCATATAATCATAAGTAAATTTATGTGCCTCATCTAAACTGGGAAGGGATTTGTTGGGATAAAAAAATTAATGTGAACCTTTTTAAAAAAAATCAAAGAATGCGATTTTTAATGTAAAAAATAAAATTGATGCAAAATATAAGTAGAAAGAAAAATACAGGGTTAGTCAAAATGCATTTTGACTAACCCTGTATATTCTAACATTCACAATAATATGTTTAAAAACATTACAAGGAGATCTTATGTTAACAAAGATATTTGCCTAAAAAGGAGAATTCAGGAGTCTTTCAATTTAGAAACAGCTAAATTTGACACATATAGGTTTCACTGGGCTTATCTGGTTCAGCTCTACTTGAAACCAAATGAACAAAAATTATCCTCTGGTACACCAAAGTAATTGAAGCTCATGTTTTGAACTTTTAAGTTGTAGTCAAGTGAATCAAGCTATAAATGCACTTGCTTTAACTGTCTGGGAGTAAATTACACAGAGAGGGTCACTCTGGGTTTCAGTTATGCAACTGTATATTTAAAAAGCAAGCACATTGGGATTTTTTTCTAGCAGGAAGGATACATAATAGATAATGATATTATACTGCCATAATTGTCCTTTCCGAGATTTCCTTCAGTGATATTTCAGTAACATACATCGGATAATAATTCCCCAACACTTTCCCATTAGTATTTCATCTTAATATCTATGTGGCTCCATAAATCCAATGGTTCATGGTGATATTATGCAAACAGAAACGTTTAAAATCCTATTAATAAAAGTTGTGTGAAAGTACAATCCCAGCTCTTTCTCAAGTATTCAAACCTATTTGTCAAGATAAAATTTGAATGACTGCATGTTGTGTACACTTATGAGTGATATATGAGTGCAAATATAGTGAGACTTCTCATATTGGTTTGTTTTGGACAAGAATTTACCAATTTCTGTTCAGAATGAGAAGGATAGACATCTATTTTGCTTTCCTTTATATTTGAGTTTTCTAAAACTCAAGTTCATTCCATGGTAGACATGAAGCATTTTACAAATATTGGTAAACTGTTGTGTACGAACCCACACGATCTCTCCGATCATCTGGAGAGGCCCTGCTTACGATCCCACCTGCGTCGCAGGCGCGTTTGGTGGAGACGAGGGACAGGGCCTTCTCTGTGGTGGGCCCCTGACTCTGGAACTTCTCTTCCCAAGGACATCAGACAAGCCCCAATGTTGGCAGTCTTTAGGAAGAGCTTGAAGACTTGGCTCTTCCAGTGTGCCTTCCCAGAATAGGAAGCTCCTAGCATCATGTCCCAAATGCACTTTACTAGAGATTGAAGATTGTCTGCACACCGCACCTATCTCCAAAAACCTATCCATTTCACCTGTCATGTCCAGCACTTTTTAAATTTTATTCATTTTAATGTGTTGTGGTGTTACTGTCTAATGCTTATTGTTATTGTTTTAATGTTTATTGCTTTGCTTTATGAGTTTATTTATTGTTGTATTTGTTATGCTGTTGCTTTATTTATTTGTTGGGCCTTGGTCTCTTGTAAGCCGCACCGAGTCCTTCGGGAGATGTTAGCGGGGTATAAATAAAGTTAATAAATAATTAAATAATATGAAAAGTTTCATTTTTTCTTCCCACTAGGATAGATTAAGTCCGGTTTTCAAAGTGTTTTCATATGGGATTCTTTTTTTTAGTAATATTTGATTTTTTGTGGAAAATAGCATAATGAAAATGATTGTGATAATGATGAACATTCTATCATGTTGGCCTTGTTTTTAAAAATAATGCATTGCATGAACTGTTTGCATCCTTTAAAAATGAAAATGTGTCCTTCTGTGCTTGCTTTGGACATATGTGTGTGATGTCCTTAACACTGGGGAAAGTGGTGAGGTTTTTATTTTCCCCCACAGGCTGCTTATTGAGAAGACTCTGACATGGGATCAAAATGCCAGCCTTTAACTCTTTTCACCTTTACTTAAGAATGACAATCCCATGGAAATTCACTGAGTTTTTATCTGTCTGAATGTGGTGAGAGTTTCTGTTTACATCAAGACTGAGAAAATTTGACAATTGCCATTATTCCTTATTTCCTCCTGTTCAAGGAGCTCCACTGGCCGCCGTTCATTTTCCGGTCCCAATTCAAGGTGCAGGTGCTCACCTACAAAGCCCTTAACAGTTTGGGACCTGCCTACCTGTGTGACTGCATCTCTGTCGATGAACCCACACGCTCTTTTCGTTCATCTGGAGAGACCCTGCTCACGATCCCACCTGCGTCACAAGTGTGGCTGGTGGGGATGAAGGACAGGGCCTTCTCTGTGGTAGCCCCCCGACTCTGGAACTCCTTCCCCAAGGACATCAGACAAGCCCCTACATTGGCAGTCTTTAGGAAGAGCTTGAAGACCTCGCTATTCCGGTGTGCCTTTCTAGAATAGGAAAACCCCAGCAACACGTCCCAAAAGCACTTTATTAGAGATTAAGATTGTCTGCACATTGCACCTATCCAAAAATTCTTATATAACACTCAGCATACTCAGCACTTTTAATCTGTACCCATTACATTTGCCCGGCCTAGTTTTTATTGTATCACGGTGTGTTGTTTTATTGTTTACTGTTATTGCTTTAATGTTTTAGATTTGCTTTTGGTTTATATGTAATTGGTATATTGTTGTTTTATTGTGGCCTTGGCCTTTGTAAGCCGCATCGAGTCCTTCGGGAGATGCTAGCAGGGCACAAATAAAGATAATAATAATAATAATAATAATAATAATAATAATAATAATTTCGTTTGCTCTCATCTTTTGGCCTGGGATTTGGATAGCATTGGGATAACAATATAAGTCATGCAAAGATTCATTGCATTATAGCTTCCCTAGAGCAGTTTGTTTTTAATTCAATAACTGTAACATATCTTTCCATTACCTACTTCCTCAAATGTAGCTAAAGCTACATGAGACAGCAGCCCTCGGTTTTAGTAATAATTATTTTCTCTGCAAAAATGGCATGCAAGGAAAGAGTTAAACATTACCTGAACACTGCTACTATAATCAAATTCATTGCTTCCTTCTCTAAAATCTGAATTTTCTGAAACAACAACATGAAGAAGAGGGGCTGGCAAATTGATCAGAATCTCTTAGTGTCCCTTGAAGTTTGGCCTTTGAGCTGTAGGGCAATTTGATGGAATCAAGTAAAATCAATGTAAATGCATCAAGATCAAAGGTAAACCAAGTGATAATTTCAGGATGTAGCAGGAATGGTTCTTAATGCCTTCCAAGCCAAGATACCAAGAGAAATTGGTGGACAACTACGTAGGAAAAGAAAGGTTTAACACCCTAAATTGCAATCTTTGTTCAGAGTCTCAAAGAGAAATTTTGCAAGGTGGAACAAGACTAATTTCTGGTCCAGGGAATGGAGGGTGGTGGGGTGGGGTGTTGGAGAAGATGTCCTCTCAGAATTGAGGTCTAAAAGGACCTGAAAACCTTAATTAAGTCTTTTCAATAAAGATATTGGTATAATATGAAAACTTTAACTTGTTGTTTTACAATATTTGTAAATAGATTATGAACAAGATGGATCAATGTACCAGCAGAATCTCCCCTCTTATAGACCTTGCCTTTGTTTATGAAACAAAACATCTATTCTTATACAGCAGTATATATTTTGGATCTAGAGTCTTTACTTGAGGCTATGGTAAATGCCTGAGATAATTAAATGCTATGTCGATGAAGAAGTAAAAGTTATGACTACTTTCGTGAGACACAATCACTAACAACCAGAGTCTAGGTCTCAAAGAGGGAGTTAGAGAAAAGAATAACGTCTTCTCTGACATAAATGAAATATTAACAACTGTCTTTTCTAATTAAAAAGTCAATAATCCAGGTTTCATAATTAGCTTTTTACTGAAGGGAAAGTGCTTCAGCTAGAATGCAACTTCCATGCCTTGGTTTGTTATGCCTTCACCACTGTGCCACACACACACATAAAGAAGCATAAAGTATGTCAGCAAAATTGATTTCTTTTCCCTGAGGTTTGCTTAATCTATTTTATCTTTCAAGTCACTAAGTTATTCTCGAAGTTTCTAGCCAATTCACAACTTAATAGACTATAATCAATAAGAAGTGAGTGAATGTGTTCAAATGGGGTGGGGGGGGGGGGGAGTTGTGAGACTTTTGCTACAGATGACAAATATTTCACTGGAAAAGACATAGGGCTATTCCCATTTTCTTTGTCTTTCTTCCCTACTGGTAAAACGTATTAGCTCTAAATTAAGAACACACTTACAGATCCTGTTAATCCATACATCTTCATTGCTTGATCAGCACTAGGGATGCACAAAATAGCCTACATTAGATGCATGTCAATTTTACATGCATTCACTCTATTTTGCACAATTTCCACACCATTCTTCATATAAACACTAGGCTTGGGTGGTTTTATTCGTTCATTTCGTAATTCATTATTAATTCGTTTTTAAATTAGCTTACGATCTAATATTGAGCCATGCAGGAATAGTGTGAAGAGTAAATTAGATTAGAAACAATTTTTTTCAATTTATTTCGTAATTATTTCGTAATTATTTCGTAATTATTTCGTAATTATTTCGTAATTATTTTGTAATTATTTTGTAATTATTTCGTAATTATTTCGTAATTATTTCGTAATTATTTTGTAATTATTTCGTAATTATTTTGGCATGTCTGGTGCAAGTTTTATAGTTGTTGTTTGCTTTATCACACCAACAGTCAACAACAGAGGGAGAGGGAAGCTTCAGAAGTTCCCCCTGTCCCATTTGGAGGTTTTTTTAGCATATTGCGCAATTGCATCCGCCATTAACAAATCGATTCATAATTATACAAAATCTCGTATATTTCAAAATTTTTAAAAGGAAAATTTCGGAATTATTTAAAAAAACGAAACGCAAGAGCCCCCTAAAAACGAAACGAGTTTAGAACCAAATTTTTCCATGGTTACCCAAGCCTAATAAACACAGATAAAAATCCATATTTATTTTTGTACATGTTTTTTTCCGTAATATATACTTTTTTGTATTTATTTATTTGTAGCTGAAAAAATAATCACAAGCTTTGCAGAAGTCTCAGAATTAAATAATTTTAGTTGACAATATGTTTCAAGCTAAATCCACCAGTATCTGTAGATTAGAATCCTCTTGAAGATTTACATTAGCATAACTGAAGGCTTATGCTAGTATATATAATGTTGTATAAGAAGATATCTGGTGCTTCTTTAAAATTTTAATGAGTGCAAGGTTTTGATGCATTTTAATATTTTATTGTTTTAAAAACATATGATTTAATGGTTTATTCATTTTATATTTATATTCCAATGCATTTATATTCTTCTAGTCCAATGTGGGCTAGGCAAAACTACGGTGAGGTGGATCTGTAATTGTTTAATTGGACGAACCCAGAGGGTGCTCACCAATGCTTCCTCTTCATCCTGGAAAGAAGTGACGAGTGGAGTGCCGCAGGGTTCCATCCTGGGCCCGGTCCTGTTCAACATCTTTATTAATGACTTAGATGAAGGGTTAGAAGGCAGGATCATCAAGTTTGCAGACGACACCAAATTGGGAGGGATAGCCAATACTCCAGAGGACAGGAGCAGGATTCAAAACGATCTTGACAGATTAGAGAGATGGGCCAAAACTAACAAAATGAAGTTCAACAGTGACAAATGCAAGATACTCCACTTTGGCAGGAAAAACGACATGCAAAGATACAGAATGGGGGACAATGCCTGGCTCGAGAGCAGTACGTGTGAAAAAGTTCTTGGAGTCCTCGTGGACAACAAGTTAAACATGAGCCAACAATGTGATGTGGCGGCAAAAAAAGCCAATGGGATTTTGGCCTGCATCAATAGGAGCATAGTGTCTAGGTCCAGGGAAGTAATGCTACCCCTCTATTCTATTTTGGTTAGACAACATCTGGAATATTGTGTCCAGTTCTGGGCACCACAATTCAAGAGAGATATTGACAAGCTGGAATGTGTCCAGAGGAGAGCGACTAAAATGATAAAAGGTCTGGAGAACAAGCCCTATGAGGAGCGGCTTAAGGAGCTGGGCATGTTTAGCCTGAAGAAGAGAAGGCTGAGAGGGGTATGATAGCCATGTATAAATATGTGAGAGGAAGCCACAGGGAGGAGGGAGCAAGCTTGTTTTCTGCTTCCCTGGAGACTAGGACGCGGAACAATGGCTTCAAACTACAAGAGAGGAGATTCCATCTGAACATGAGGAAGAACTTCCTGACTGTGAGAGCCGTTCAGCAGTGGAACTCTCTGCCCTGGAGTGTGGTGGAGGCTCCTTCTTTGGAGGCTTTTAAGCAGAGGCTGGATGGCCATTTGTCAGGGGTGATTTGAATGCAATATTCCTGCTTCTTGGTAGGGGGTTGGACTGGATGGCCCATGAGGTCTCTTCCAACTCTTTGATTCTATGATTCTATGATTCTATGATTCTAATTTGCATTATGTCACATTTATTGTTAACTGCTTTGAGTCACTATATTAGCAAAAAAAGGTGGGATAAAAATAAAGTAAGTAAATAAAATAGACAGTTTTGTTTTGTAGCAGAATGTTGCCAGATGGTATCTAGACATAGCTCCACCTTTAGGCTAAATTGCCACCAATTGTCCTCCCTCTCTGACACCTTTATGCTCTAGCAGTTTCAGATAGAATTTAAACCTTGATCACCATATTCCACAGTAATATATTTGCATCAGAGAGCCACTACAAATACTCTGTGATCAAGTCCTATATGATTATCACAAGTAGTCTTTCTCAACTGAAGCAGTTTACATATTCATTTTTAGACATTAAAATTGACCCCATAATCAAATGATGTATTCATGCATGAACAGAGAGAGAAAGATCACATTTGTGTAACATCTCTGTGTTCGTTATAAAGTCCAGGAGAGTGTGAAAAACAAGGGTCCAGAGCTTTTCATTTGAAAACTTGTTATAATTGCATGGTTATCAAGCTTGTAGAATACTGTTCACAATATTAGTGTGGTTTAGTTTTGCATCCTTATACAATCAAAATGTTGAAAAAGAGTGCAAATATTGTGTGATCATATCTTGAGGAACCAAGTTGGATACCTGCATCTGTGACCTGGGTCCTATGAAATGAAAAAATCTTGGCATATTATTATTATTATTATTATTATTATTATTATTATTATTATCTTTATGTATACCCCGCTAACATCTCCTGAAGGACTCGGTGCAGCTTACAAAAGGCCAAGGCCCTCAATAAAACAACAGAATAACAAATACAACAATAAAACTCATAAAGCAAAACAATAAACATTAAAGCAATAACACCATGACGCATTTAAAACTAAAGGTCGGGCCAAATGTAATGAATAAAATTTAAAAAGTGCTGGACATGACAGGTGGAATGTATAGCTTTTTAGAGGTAAATCTCTAATAAAGGTAAATCTCTAATAAAGTGCATTTGGGACATGATGCTAGGAGTTTCCTATTCTGGAAAGGCACACTAGAACAGCCACGTTTTCAAGCTCTTCCTAAAGACTGCCAATGTTGAGGCTTGTCTGATGTCCTTGGGGAGAGAGTTCCAGAGTCGGGGGGCTACCACAGAGAAGGCCCTGTCTCTCATCCCCATCAAACGCGCTTGCGACGCAGGTGGGATCGTGAGCAGGGCCTCTCCAGATGATCGGAGAGATCATGTGGGTTCATATATGGAGATGCGGTCACGCAGGTAGGCGGGTCCCAAACCATTTAGGGCTTTGTAGGTAAGCACCTGCACCTTGAATTGGGACCGGAAAATGAACGGCAGCCAATGGAGCTCCTTAAACAGGAGGGTTGACCTCTCTCTGTAAGGAGCCCCAGTTAACAACCTGGCCGCCACCTATTGGACCAGTTGGAATTTCCGGGCCGTTTTCAAGGGCAGCCCCACATAGAGCGCATTACAGTAGTCCAATCTGGAGGTGACCAAGGCATGGACCACCCCAGCCAGATCAGCCTTCACGAGGTACGGTTGTAGTTGGCGCACAAGTCTCAATTGTGCAAAGGCCCTCCCGGCCACCGCCGACGCCTGAGCCTCAAGTGTAAGTGATGAGTCCAAGAGACACCCAAACTGCGGACCCGTGACTTCAGGGGGAGTGTAACCCCGTCCAGCACAGGTTGCCACCCTATACCCCGATCCGGTTTACGATCGACCAGAAGGACCTCTGTCTTGTCAGGATTAATCTTCAGCTTGTTCATCCTCATCAAGACAGCCATAGCGACCAGGCACTTGTCCAGCACCTGAGGGGCTTCCTTGGAGTTAGGTGGAAAGGAGTAGTAGAGTTGTGTGTCATCTGCATAGAGATGGCACCCAACTCCAAAACTCCAGATGACCTCTCCCAGCAGTTTCATGTAGATGTTAAAAAGCATGGGAGACAGAATAGAGCTTTGCGGGACCCCACAGGTCTTACACTACATGTCATTTAACTCATACTGAATTCCAGCAGCAATGTTTAGTGACTGATATCCTCAAGTAAATACTTGCTAATGATTCTTGCTCAGATAAGATAGTCCTATATATACTCTGATATATCACACAGCCATTTTACGAGCTGGATTAGATTACCTTTTACATACATTTCATGTCATGTAAGAATATTTCAGAAAATTAGGAAAATGGTACCTTCAATGTAAAATATTTAAGATACTTTGTAAACATGTCCTTGTATAGTAACATTGATTAATTGCATAGTAACATTGATTCTGCCATTGAGACTCGTCATTGTATAATTTTGGGAGAAATGTGAGCTATTAAAAATGTTCAAACTTTCTGGGGGATTATGAGTTCAGTGCAACAAGTTTTCCTAACTTTGGCCAGCACTGTGAACCAGATTACTGGTAGTCTCACAGAATCATAGACTCCCTGGTGTCAAACACATTGCTGAATTGAAAATAGATTTTCAGTTAAGTCATAATGATTTTTCCCCCTCAGCAACCCTCATCCAGGATAATTCAATTTCTATACAGAGGAACTCTACTTTGGGCTTTATAATGAAGCCTAGATTCTTTCCTACTCTCTTTTTCTTGTTACCATACCAAGAAAGCATTTAGCCCTCTGCAGCATAAAAAGGAGGAAGTGAGAAGGATAAAAACAAGGAATGCAAGAGGAAAGCCATGGCAAATCTCCTCTGAATAAATCTTGTGAAGAAAACCCTGTGATAGGGTCACCATAAATTAGGATTGACTGAAAACAACATGACACCACCACTTACAAACAGAGATAGTTGCTTTTCAAAGAGAAATGGTTGTTTTGCCAATTAGTTTCAAAAGTCCTATTAGTTAGCTGATTAATTGCTAAAAATTCATAGGCATCCAATTTTGAATTAGTTCTGCCAGATGGTTTAATCAATGTACAACTGAGACATTTTAAGATGCCATCAGTGTTTGTCATTCTAAGATCTTATAATGGATATCTTTTGTTTTCAAGAAACCCATTGCCTTTAGCTATAGAAGATTGACTGATTAATTGATTTAAATATTAACATCCTTCCATTTGCTGTGGTGATATACAGATAAGATAATATTATAAATAACTTAAAACAATTGAAGATTCAAATAATCAAATTGCTCAAAAAGTATGAATTTCTATTAAACAGGTCAACACATTCATAGAGTTGACAGGTAACATATTGGTCATCTGTCCCAATGCCAGGTATGCATAACTAAAGCTTTCCAGAAAGATGCTTATCTGGCTTTGTTGACAAACCAGAGGAATAATGAGACCAGAAGTGGAATGAACTAAGGGCAACTTTATTAATTGTTACCAACTTAAATGTTTCTTGATGGTGGTAGAACCAAAAAGGGTTTCACCTGCTAATGAAGAAATAGCAAAGAGAAAGCTCATCTAGAAATTGAATTCTAGGACCAACAAAAGTTGCCACAAAAGCAGATGATTTTGATCAGACTGTTGCCCAAACTACACTTCCAAGTGATATAGTTTGAAACTGCATAATATGGTCAATGTAGATTCATATAATGCAGTTTAACTAACCAGTTTAATCTGGTTTTAGGCCTGGTCACAGAATGGAGACAGCTTTTATCATCTTGGTAGATGGCCTCTGCAGAGAATTAGACAGTGGAAGTGTGTCCCTGCTGGTTCTCTTGGACCTCTCAGTGGCTTTCAACACCATTGGTCATGGCATCCTTCAATGTTGGTTCTCCGGAATGGGTGTTGGGGACACTGCTCTGCAGTGGCTCCACTCCTTCCTGGAGGACCATACCCAGATGTTTTGTTTTGTTTTTTTTGTCGTGTCAGGAGCGACTTGAGAAATTGAAAGATGGTGATGCTGGGGGACACCTGCTCGGACCCCTGGCCATTGACCTGTTGGGTCCCGTAAGGTTCAATTCTTTCCCCCATGCTTTTCAACATCTGCATGAAACTGCTGGGTGAAGTTATCCGGAGTTTTGGAGTTGTGTGTCATCTTTATACAGATGACATGCAACTCTACTACTTTTTTCCACCTCATTACAAGGAAGCTCCTCAGATCCTGGACCAGTCTCTGGCAGTTGTGATGGACTGGATGAAACTAACAAGCTCAGACTTAATCCAGACAAGACAAAGGTCCTCCTGGTCAGTTGCGAAGCTGATCGAGGTATGGGGTGGCAGCCTGTGCTCAATGGGGTTACACTCCCCCCTGAGGACACAGGTCTGCAGTCTTGGGGGGGGGGTGTTCCTGGACTCTTGAAGCTCAGGTGTTGGCTGTGGCTGGGAGGGCCTTCACACAGTTAAAATTCATGCACCAGCTGTGACTCTACATTGAAAAGCCTGACTTGGTCACAGTGATCCATGCCTTAGTTGCATCTAAAATGGATTCCTGCAATGCACTCTACATGGGGTTGCCTTTGAAGACGGCTCTGAAACTGGAATTAGTGCAAAGGAGGCAGCCAGATTACTAGCTAGCTATAGGGAGCATATCACAACCTTATTAAAGCAGCTCCACTGGCTGCCAACAAGTTTCCAGTCCCAATTCAAAGTGCAGGTTATTACCTACAAAGCCCTACATGACACGAGTCCAACCTATCTTCTTGACTGCATCTCCCTCCTCTTGGTCCCACCTCAGTCTCAAGTATGGTTGGTGGGGACAAGGAAGAGGGCCTTCTTAGTGGTGGACCCTCAGCTTTGGAACAGTCTATCCACAGAAATTAGGCTAGCCCCCAATCTCCAATGTAATGTTTTCAGAAAAATGTGAAAACATGGCTCTTCAAGCAGGCCTTTGAATATGATTAAAACATAAGTTAAAACCTTAGGACCAAGTGAATTGTTGTCTCCGGCACTTTAATATGACTGAAATTGATACACCCATTTTAATTCGCAGATATTGAGGTTTATTTATTTATTTATTTATTTACATTATTTATATCCCACCCATATCAGCCAGCAGGCGACTCAATTCGATGCCATCTATACATACTAGGGCTGGGCGGTTTCGTTTCGTAATTTCGTAATTCGTTAAAAATTCGTTATTTTTTTAATAATGAAGTGATATTGAACCATTCAGGAGCATCTTAAAAACGAAACGATTTTTCCAATTCATTTCGTAATTGCTTCGTATTCGTTTCGTATTCGTTTCGAAATCGTTTTGAAATCGTTTTGTTATTATTTCCGCATGTCTGGGGCAAGTTTTATAGCTATTGTTTGTTTAATCAGTGAACAAAAATTATAAATATCACACCAACAGTCAACAACACAGGGAGAGGGAAGCTTCAAAAGTTCCCCCTGTCCCATATGGAGGTTTTTTAGTGTATTGCGCGGTCGCGTCCGCCATTAACGAATCGATTCGAATTTGTTTCGTATTCGTTTTGTATTGTTTCGTAATTTTACAAAATTTCGTAAATATCGAACTTTTTTAAAGAAAAATTTCGGAATTCTTTTAAATATTGAAACGCAAAAAAACCCAAAAAACGAATCGAGTTTAGAAACAAATTTTTCCGTGGTTGCCCAGCCCTAATACATACATTCAAAAAGCAAAAACAATTAAGTGCATTTAGACAAATAAAGATACAATTTAAAAAGAACTATATTCTCTCATTCCAATCCTCATCCGTTTCATCGTCTTGGCTGTTCCTGGGTCATTCTCCATCTCAAGCTTGACTATCTATTCCGAGGTTCCGAATGCTTGCTCGAGTATTTAAAATAATTAGTAGGGGTTTCATATATTGTTTTTGTGTATATTTGTTTTATGTTAACTGATATTGTTTTTGTTTTATAAATGTTTATGCATTTTACTGTACTTTGTATATACATTGGCCATATAATGCAGACGAGGCCAGTATTTGAAGCCATATTTACCTGCAGGAGTGATTTCTAATAGAGTAACACGTGAATGAGTCCCAAGATACTTTGAGAGTTTAGGAATACACACATAAAAGTTATTCTCTTTTTGTATATAGGAATTTTCTCATAGCAATTTTCCTCCCAAAGATAAAAAAAGGAATCCATGCTTTGTCCCTGTGGTGAATGATACAGAAACAAATTTATAGATGATTCTTATTATAATATTTTTAGGATGGCTCCTAATACAGAACTGGGAATTATGTCTCTTTTTTCGGATGTGTAATAGTAATAAGTAGCTGTGCAATAGATGTTTGAACACAGATAATGGGAGCCATAAAATATAGAGAAGCAGGCTATTTGGTTTAATTGAAACCTTTTCCCACCAGAATTGGGTGTTGCTTACATATTTTTTCTATTGTCACCTCCAGTAGAAACAGTAGGAGCTTGTTTGGTCTTTACAATAACATAAACCAATCTGATTTTATATCCTGGAGTAATGTGGGATGGGGCTGGTTATTTTACAGATAGAACATTTCTCAGAATTTTTTGATGCTATTCAAGCCTCAAAAATACTTGCTATTTTCATCAAAGATTTTATGTGTTACATCACACGCAAACAAATACAAAATTTCATTACACACACACACACACATAAACTGATATAACATATATACTTGAATATAAGCCAAGTTTTTCAGCTCTTTTGGGGGGCTGAAAAAGCCCCCCTTGGCTTATATTCAAGTGAAGCAGCAGCGGACTCTGCTGCCACCGCTGCTGTCACCCAGTCTTCCACTGCCCGGCCTTGTCTTTGCCTCCTCAGCCTGCAAGGCATGCGCCTCCATTTCTCTTTCTGTTGCTGCACACATGCCCTCTGCTCTCTGCACAGCAACCCTGCTGGGTAACTATGCGAGAGCAGGGAGGCTGTGTACACCTCAGTTTCTCCTCCAGTTGTGCACATGGTAAGAAAACAAGAAACAGAGGCCCATGCGTAGCAAGACGAGCATGGGGGAGGCACACACCTCCATTTCTCCTCCACTCGCCACGCATGCAGCCCCTCTGCCCTCCATGCAGCAACCCAGCTTGGTTTCTGTGCAGAGAGCAGAGGGTGTGCACACAGTGACAGAAGGAGAATTGGAGGCATGCACATACCCCCGACATTTGTCTTGTTGTATGTGGGCCTGCATTTCTCCTTTTCTCACTAAGCACACAGCCAGAGGAGAAATAGATGGGTGCACCTCCCTCCCTGCTTCTCTTGCCATGCCTGGGCTTCCATTTGGCCTTTTCTCACTGTGTATGCATCCACAGGAAAAATGGAAGCATGCTGTGATGATCCTTACCTCATAGGCCGCAGTAGGAGCCTAAGATGTCAGTAAGCCAGCCTCCATTTTGTGAAGGTAATCCTAGGAGGCAGACATCTTGGGAGTGTTAGAAGAGCAGAGGGGTGGAGCTGGAGCTAACTCTGGATTGGCTAAGCCAGGCTGGGAGGAGTTTTAGCCCAGGGAGAAAAAAGGCTGTCAGATTGTCACAAAGAGAGAAGGAATTTGGCTTTGAAGGGAAAGGGTGACAGATTTTTGGGTGAGCACAGATTTTTACTGACAGAGAGTTTTAGGGCAGGTGATTCTACATCTATTTGTCCAGAAGGGTCAAAGTAGACACCAGTGCCTCAGCATTGATTCATTCTATAAGATTAGTTCCAGTGATTTTCAACATCTTTACAATTCAGTCATTTGAAGGGAGTCAAAAGGAAGAGCTGGTGTATAGGAGGATTTACCTCAGAGACAACAACATCTTTAGTTTCCCAAGTTCCCTTGGGTGGTGGCAGCTACTACAATCAGTCCATACACGTTACCTCATCAATCATTTACATCGCTCCGTGCCAAGTAACATATCCCACCAGATTGATAGTTGTGGGATCTGTAGTATTTTGGAGATCTCTTTCCCCGTATATGTGATCCTTGTTGTTATACATGCAGTTCCCTCCCTGCTCATCTTGTTGCATGCAGGCCTCCCTTTCTCCTTCTTTTGCCAGGAGGGGAAGGCAGAGGGGGGCTGGATTGGATGTCCCAAGGGGTCTCTTCCAACTCTATTATTGTTGTTGTTGTGGCTAGATGGCAATCTGTTAGGAGTGCTCTGATTGTGCTTTTGCTGCATGAAGGCAGAAGGGTGTTGGACTAGATGGCCCAAGGGGTCTCTTTCAACTCTGTTGTTGTTGTTGTTGTTGTAGTGGTGGTGGTGACCGGATGGCCATCTGTTAGGGTGCTCTGATTTTGCTTTTGCTGCATAAAGGCAGAAGGGGGTTGAACTTGATGGCCCATGCAGTTTTTTCCAACTCTATTATTACAGTATATATTCTAAAACATTTAACCTACTGATGCCTCAATTAATGTAATATTATTGGTATCTATTTTTATTTTTGAAATTTACCAGTAGCTGCTGCATTTCTCATCCTCAGCTTATATCCAAGTCAATAAGTTTCCCCTGTTTTTGTGGTAAAATTAGGTGCCTTGGCTTATATTCGGGTCGGCTTATATGCAGGTATACATGGTAACTGTAATGCATTACTTTTAATTATAATGTTGGCTTTATCTTTCATTATTTCTTCTGCTGATTGTTATTTTTTTAATTACTTTTCAATCGCTTTTTTAAAAGAAAATGAGAGAAATAGAAAATAGAATTGAATGGCAAAATTCTGGGAAAGTTTTCTGTCAATATTCCTGTAAACAAGATGATATAAACTAACAGTTGGTACACATGTACAGTAACATCACTGTTAATCATTATATTTCTTTCAGGATATGACTTCATTATACCTCCATTATACCAAAAGGTACCAGTAACTGCATTAATGTGTTACTTCTATTCTTTGATGCATATGAAACTGGTACAGACCAGAAATAGACTGAGTAATCTATCTCTGTCTCCTACACATATTGCAGCCATCCAAGCAAATACATATAGCACTTATTCAAGTCCTGTTGTGACCAAACTCTCTTTTTTCTTTTTCCATAAGAAGGAAGGAAAGAAGACCAATATGCTAAAAATGAAAGTCTCTGTTGATGCTAGTCAGAAATTAATATATCTGGAGCCAGTAACAATTCTGCTTTTTCCCAGATCTTTAGTGAGCACTTTTATGTATGTAGATTGGTTCACTTACACATTTCAGAAATACCAGGATTGTGAAAGAAAATTGTTCCTTTTGATTTGGAAATTGGTTGACATATAAGCCATTACTAACCAGAAAAGCTTCTATTCTATGAAGTGTTTTTCTTTTCTAAAATATAATGGCAAATACTGTCCGTAAAAAAGGTTTTACTTGTTTGTTTTTAGTTTTCAGAGCCTACCCTTTCATTTCTCTCTAATCTGGACAATGTAAATGCAAATTACTAGAATAGTGCATACCAGCCCATGGCATGCTCCTGTGTGAAACACTGATTTAATAAACAATGACATTTGAAAGCAACTTGCAGAGAAGTCAGTAAAGATAAAATTATCCTCCATATTACCATTCCACTATTAGAGCTTATTGTAAATATACTTTCTAGGTATCTAGTAGGCATGTGCAATCAATAAAAAATGTTTCAAAGTCATTACAAAGTTAGGGCCCCTGGCATTTCATTTATCAAGTGTTTCTAAAGTATCCTTGGTGAAAATTTGTTACTATAATGCAAGTAACAAAAATTTATTTCTTTTTCGTTATAGTAATTGCACAAGTGGGGAAATTTCAGGGGCTCCTTTCTCCCTCATTTTTACAGCTATTGACATGTAACGTGCTATAGTTATAGAACACATTTACCACTGTTAGCCCATCAAGTTTCAGAATGTTTCACTTATCCACTGAAATTTGGAGAATTTTCAAAGTCTTTATAAACATTTTTTTAAAACTACAAGAGCTTCTCTTTAAATTTTCTATACACTGGCACAAGACGACAGGGGATAATTCTCCCCAACTTTCAGACATATTCATACATGTACTATTTTTAAGGATTTTCAAAAAGTTTTGACAAAAATATTTTAATTAAAAAAACAAACAACCACAACAGCTATCTCATTGAAAGTCTCTCATATTAACCAATAGAACTTCCTTTTAGGGATTCCTTCCCATCTCAGCCCAAAGATTTACTTATTTGAAGTATCAGTCAGTCTTCTTTGCAGATTCAACAATTTATTTGAACTCTGACTGGCTGCTGCTACAGAGGGAAACATCTCCCCCCTATCCTAATTGGGGCTTTCTGATGCTGAGCAGAATTCTGGGTAATGAAGTTTAGGGTAGGGCCTTTTGAATTCTCTACCATAGGACTCCTCACCTTCCCAAACTACATTTCCAAGATTTCTGTCCTTTTCAGTTTATTTCCCAGAAAACTCTGCTTTCTCTCTCCTGCTTTCCTCTCCTCATGGTGAGAGGCCATTAATTTAAAGAGGAAAGGCAACTTTTTTTGGCTTTGCTTTACTTCCTTGCACTGAAAATGAAACTGAGTGGAGGCTTCCGAGATTTACAAAATGCAAATGAAAAGATAGTGGCTAAGTTTCGATTCTTAATTTGTTAGCATGGGCCACACCCACTTGTCAGATATCACATTGTAAGTGTGGATGTAATGAATTTGATACGACTTATGACAAGTAATGAAAAAATTGCATGCCACAATATCTCCTGATTTATGTCTTTGTTGCAATGATCTCGGTTGAATTGATTTGCTCATCTCCTGAATGAATGTCTCAATTTGTCTTTTAATTTTGCAATACAGTATTAAGACAAAACCAAACACAGAAATGGATATTTATTTATTTATGTATGTATTTATTTTCATGAAGGGGTGATAAAAGTGGAGGCATTCACATTGTTTTAAAATTCAGAAGTCTCAAAGTGGGAATGCAACCTTTTTTTGAAGAACAAGAACACCTGAGAACATTATTTGCATCCCCATTGAGAGGCACAAAATATGGAAAAACTAGATAGCTACCTGTTGGATATGCTTTTGCTAGAAATCCTACATTGAGCAGGAGGTTGGACTCAATGACCTATGGGGCCCTTTCCAACTCTGATTCCATAGAATATGACTTCCTTGCAAATACTAAGAATATACCAGAATTGGTGAACATATCCTGGTATACTTTTGGTTATGGATTGGAATTTGGAACTCATCTCTGTATCATATGATCTTTGAGCCAGGGAAAAATTACCTGTTCTTGGGGCTGGTCTCTCACCAGGGACCGTGTAGCTTGTGGATTTATGCCCTCTGATCACCCTTCCAGTTTGTAGCTCACAAAACTGCAATTTTGACATGGGATAGGGATGAAGATATGTAGAGTAGCTTTACATCAGTGGTTCTCTACCTGGGGTCCCCAGATGTTTCTGGCCTTCAACTCCCAGAAATCCTAACAGCTGGTAAACTGGCTGGGATTTCTGGGAGTTGAAGGCTGAAAACTGTTGGGAATCAAGAGCTATTAGGCTCAAAAATAACCCTCTCTGGGGGTGATTCCACCAAAATATAGCAGAGTGCAGGGTGCACAGTAAATAAGCAGCAGAAACTTACATGTAGTGAGCAAAGATTGACTTCCATTCAGCAGGATGGAACAGGATTGCAGATCCACAACTCATAGGATCAAAATAATATGTTTATTAAAGATAAAAGAAATCCATTCTAGATAGGAAAGGTTCTTGGAGCTAACTAGCTTCACTGAGCTATCATCTAAGGTAAAAGAAAAGGAAAAAATAATAAAAGTAACTATTTCTCTACTACATCTTTGCTAGACAAAAGCAAGATGCTTCCTCTCTCTATGGAGGACAAAAAGAAGAGAGCCTGAAAATGGAGATAGGCCACATGGCCCAGCCTAGGGCAATAAAGATACCTTTAAAAGAGGAAGTTACGTTTTTCCCTATAGGATTACATTCCTAGGTATTCAAATGGGGAGGAGATAGTACCATGCAAAGAGCAATTCCCCCTTCTTAACCCCTTCTTAACCAACTTAACTACAGGAAATTGGGAGGAATCCCTAAGTTTATCTAGTCTATCTACTCATTGAGGGCTGGAGACTTGTGCAGTCAGGGATGAAACCCAACAATCCCCTTCTTTTCATCTAGGACTGCTCAAGTCTATCAGGTTCAGCATCTTCTTCAGCTTGTCATGAGCTTGTCTGGGTAACGGCTTCGTCAGGATGTCTGCAATCATATCTTCTGATTTGCAATATTCCAGTCTCATAAATCCTTCTTCATATGCATTCTTCACAATATGATATTTTGTATCCACATGTTTGAGTAGAGGGCTGATTCTCTCTGTTTGGGAATACTTTAGACAACCTTGATTGTCTTCAAAGACTTCTATTGGTGTTGGTTCACTAATTCCAAAGTCAAGCAGTACCATGTGAAGCCACTTCAGTTGCTTGCACGCTTCCGCTGCTGATACATATTCTGCTTCAGTTGATGATGATGCAACAATCTTTTGTTTTTGTGTTGTCCAGTCTATCAGTGCATCTCCATAGAAAAACAGGTAACCACTTGTTGATTTTCTATCTGTAATATCATTAGCCCAATCTGAGTCCACATATCCTTTAAGTATGAGGTTACTGGTAGCTTGTAGTCTCAACTTGAGGTTCAATGTCCCCTTCAGGTATCTTGCAACTCTTTTAATTGCAATCAAATCATGTTTGGTTGGTTGACTGGTCTTCCTGCACAGTATTCCAACCGCTGCTGAAATGTCAGGTCTTGTAATCCTGCTGATGTACAGTAGCTTTCCAATAGCCTCTCTATATAAGCTATTGTCTGGTAACAGTTCACTTTCTGAAGAGTTTTTCCAGTAATTCACTTCCATGGGTGTACTTACTGGATTTGCATCTGAGAGTCCAAGATGTTTCAACAAGTCCAGTATCTTCTGTCTTTGATTTAGCAAAAAGCTTCCATCTTCTTCTCTTTCAATTTGTATCCCTAAGTAATGGGATATGTTTCCAAGTTGTTTCACTTTCACAGTACAGTTAAGATGTTGGACAACTTCATCAAAGTCACATTTCTCTTCAAAACAGAAAATGATGTCATCCACATAAGTTAGAACATATGTCCATCTATTGTTCTTGAATCTAGAATAGAGAAAAGGGTCAGCATTGCCTTGAGCAAAACCCTGCTCAATCAACATTTGATTCAGTTTTTCATTCCAGCATTTTGCCGCCTGCTTTAAACCATAGATTGATTTATTTAATTTGCATACATAGCCTTTGTGTGCTTTGTCCTCAAAGCCTGGTGGTTGTTGCATAAAAATGTCTTCCTTCAAGTCACCGTGAAGAAAGGCTGTTGACACGTCCAAGTGTTGGACATCCATGTTTCTTGAAGCTGCTATAGTAAGCAAAAGTCTTAGAGTTGTATGTTTCACAACAGGTGCAAAAGTTTGGTCATAATCTTCACCAAACTCTTGTGAATAGCCTTTAGCAACAAGTCTGGCTTTGTATCTCTGTATCTCTCCATTCTCATCATGCTTTAACTTGAATACCCATTTGCATCCAACAATATTCTTGTTCTCAGGTGGTGGAACAAGTGTCCATGTTTGATTCTGTTGCAATGATTCCATTTCATCCATTGCTGCATTCATCCATTTCTCCTTTTCATCCTCTGGTAATCTTTGCATTTGATTCCAGGATGATGGTTCTTGCGGTTCCATTTCATTGCTTAGATAAGCAAAGCGCAAAGGAGGGATGCCTTTATTTTCTCTTTCAGATCTGCGAAGCAATATTTCTGTTTGTCCACCGGGTGGCACTGTATTCTCATTTGGTCTGTTGAGGTGCAGTTGTTCTTCTTGGCCACTGGGTGGTGTTGGCTCTTCATCTGACCTCCTGAGATGCAGTTGCTCTGCTTGACCACTGGGTGGTGGCGGCCCTTCAGTTGGCCTCCAGGAATGCAGTTGCTCCACTTGACCACTGGGTGGTGTTGGCCCTTCATCTGGCCTCCAAGAATGCAGTTGCTCCGCTTGACCACTGGATGGCGCGGCTCCTTCCCCTTCTTGACCGCATGGTTGGCCTGGGACAAAGAGGCCTGGCTTCTCTTGAGCCTCTGGAAAGTTATTTTCCTCTGTTCTTTCATCAAAATACACAACTTTTCCAACAGTCAGTGTTTTATTTTGGGGATCAAACAAACGGTAGCCTTTGTGCTCAGAACTGTATCCAATCAAAATTAGAGGCTTAGAAGTCTGATCAAACTTGCTACTTCGTTTCACTTCAGGTACATACATATATGCCTTTGAGCCAAAAACTCTCAAATGATTCACAGAAGGCGGATGTCCATTCCACAATTCATATGGAGTCACATTTCTGCTTGCACTTGGAAGTCTATTTTGCAAATAACAAGCAGTGTTAACTGCTTCAGCCCAAAGATAATGCTGTAATTTTGCATCCAACAGCATAGTTCTGGCCATTTCAATTAGGCTTCTATTTTTCCTCTCTGCAACACCATTCTGGTGTGGAAAATATGGCAATGAATGCTGGTGATGAATACCATATTTTCTCAAGACATTATCAATTGCCTCATTGCAAAATTCACTTCCATTATCAGTTCTGAAAGCCTCAGGAAACTTATCAAACTGATTTTTCACTTTTGCTAGAAAGTCCAACAGTTTGTCATACACTTCACTTTTATTCTTCAAGAAATAAACAAAACAATATTTCGAAAAATCATCCGTAAAGGTAAGGATGTACTTCATGCCCCTTAAAGATGCAGTTTTCATTGGACCACAAACATCACTATGTATGAGCTGCAGGGGGCGCTCTGTCACCATCTCACTACCTTTTGGAACAATGGGAGCCACTGCTTTCCCCTGAAGGCACATGGCACATCTTTGTTTGCAGCATTGCTCAACTTCCAAATCTCTACACAAATCCTTTGCCTTCAATGTGTATTTGGCACAAGCATGACCAAATCTTCTATGCCACAGTTGAAAACAATTCTTATTTTGGCATTCTGATATCATAAGTCCAGAAATCTTGGGTGCTAAATTGACTTTGTACAATCCCATATAGTGACTGGCTGTTAGGATCACTTGTCCATCCCTTTCCACAGAACAAAGACTATCTCTGAAATTAAACGTATAACCTTTTTGTTCTAAAACTGCGAGACTTATGAGATTAGTCTGTAAATGGTTTGAAAATTTAGCACCTTCCAGGTAAATATCATTTTTGGTGTCCAAACAGGTCAATTTTACAGTCCCAATTTCAGTACATATTACTTCATCTTTGCCAATTCCATATACAGAAGATTGGCATTCTTCTAGATGAGTGAAATAAGCTCTATTTGAGAAATAATGATCAGTTGCACCACTGTCAATAAACACATCTTCTTTGTTTACTTTATTTCTGGAAAACTTAAAAAGTACGTCTTCATCTAGTTTATTTTTCTGTTCCGACTCACTTGGGTCATTAGTGCTTGGCATAGCTAATTTTGCATTTCCTCTGGAAAAATGCCTCTGTGGAGGGGGGTGATTAGACCCACTAGCACTCCCTTTGTTATTCCAATGACCTCTGCCTGATGAACTAGGAATCTCTTGCTCAGGTTGCCTAGCAACAGGAGTTGCTGGGTTTCTTAAATATTGTTTGTTTTCCTTTGCTTTCCAGCAATTTCGTTGGAGATGCCCTTGTTTTCCACAAAAATGGCATACTTTTGGGCTTGCATTTTGAAATCTTTTGTAGCCTTTTGCAGCCTTAAGGGCCATACCATCTTTGGCTTCAATGATACTTCCATTCTGGTGAATATATTGAGCTTTCAACTCAGAAATTAAGTCATCAAGAGTCATGGGCTTCTCCTTGTCTTGGGTATTTCTCAAAATCAATACAGCTTGTTTATATTTTTCATCAATTTGCAGATGAACAAGAGAAATAATCATCTTATCACTTAAAGTCTCTCCATTCAATCTTAATTGTTCAACCAAGGAACGTATTTCTTCCAGATAATCAAATAAGTCACTTTCTGAATGCATTCTCAATGTAAACAATTTTTGATAATCCAGAATAATTTCAGCTATTGAGCCTTTTCCATACATTTGATCCAAACGATAAAGCATCTCTTTGGCTGTTTTAGCACTTCTAACACATGCAAATACTTTATCTGATAATGCCAGAGATATTATGGACCTCACCGTTTTGTCTACATCTTTCCATTCATCCAGTCCTTGAGCTGCTGGGTCTGGAGGGTCCTCTTGTAGAACTTTCAGCTGCTTTCTGTTCAAAGCCAGCTCAAGCCTTTCTTTCCAATTCAGGAAATTTCCTCCTCTTGTCTCCAGCTTGGGGAGATTCACAGGAGATTCTTGCCTTCTCTCCATGGCCATCAGCTTCCAGTCAAAGGAAAAATTTCCCAAAAATCAAAATCAAAACAAAAATGCTCCAAAAAAAATCTCTCAGAACCTTTCTCTATTGCTCTTTGCAATGCAATCCTTTAAAAATGCTCAGCGTACACGTTCTGGGCCTCAATAACCCATTGTTGGGAATCAAGAGCTATTAGGCTCAAAAATAACCCTCTCTGGGGGTGATTCCACCAAAATATAGCAGAGTGCAGGGTGCACAGTAAATAAGCAGCAGAAACTTACATGTAGTGAGCAAAGATTGACTTCCATTCAGCAGGATGGAACAGGATTGCAGATCCACAACTCATAGGATCAAAATAATATGTTTATTAAAGATAAAAGAAATCCATTCTAGATAGGAAAGGTTCTTGGAGCTAACTAGCTTCACTGAGCTATCATCTAAGGTAAAAGAAAAGGAAAAAATAATAAAAGTAACTATTTCTCTACTACATCTTTGCTAGACAAAAGCAAGATGCTTCCTCTCTCTATGGAGGACAAAAAGAAGAGAGCCTGAAAATGGAGATAGGCCACATGGCCCAGCCTAGGGCAATAAAGATACCTTTAAAAGAGGAAGTTACGTTTTTCCCTATAGGATTACATTCCTAGGTATTCAAATGGGGAGGAGATAGTACCATGCAAAGGGCAATTCCCCCTTCTTAACCCCTTCTTAACCAACTTAACTACAGGAAATTGGGAGGAATCCCTAAGTTTATCTAGTCTATCTACTCATTGAGGGCTGGAGACTTGTGCAGTCAGGGATGAAACCCAACAAAAACATCTGGGGACCCCATGTTGAGAACCACTGCTCTACATGGACCCAATATGGAGTGGAGGATGCCAGAACAGCTACAGGATGGTTTTGACAGTCAATCCCCAGGCACTGCAAAGGCAGGAAGGAGTCTTGACCATCCAATGGTGACAAATCCAGTTTAGCACTGCAAAACGGCCATATTCACCATCTCCCTCCCATTCTCATTGTCACAGAGACCATTGCTCATCATCTAGAGTGATGCTAGTTGAAGTGCCAGAATGACATGGGAGAAAGGAGAGAAGGAATCACTGCCATCTTCCCCCTCTTCTTAGTTTGTCTTGTCACTTTGGCAGAAGGGGGACTGTGAGTGCTGCCCCATGTTCCCAGGCCACCCAGATCTGGGAAATATTGAATTGCCATGTAAAAAATCATAGCTAGTTCCATCTTGGAACTGGTCAAACTCCCTATATGTGCCCAAAGTTGTGGTTTGCATTAATTGTCAGGGAAAATTCAGAGCAATCCATGACTTTGGTTAACATGATTCAAGGCCACAATAACCCAAATCAGCTCTGTGCATTGTGCAACCACCATGGGGCTGATTTCTGGTTACCAATCAGTGGTACCTCTTGGCACCTGGATTTTGGGGAACTCTATAAACTGGCAGCATTGTGGAATACAGAACATTACAAAACAAGATGAACCCATAAGACTTAATTGATTTTATTCTAAAGTGAATTGATCTTAGATGGGCACTGAGTTAGAATCTGTAACTTCTCAATGCTCAGACAAGTGGCTTGAGAGTAATAGTCTAAAGTAATTTTACCCTTGACTTCTTATTAAGCAATTACATTCTTTATTTTGGTGTGTCATTTCATTCATGTTTGTGGGTCAGTAAATATTGGAAACATTTGGAAGTGATAAGCGTTTAAAAACTATTGGATTTCTAATCATTTCTGGTCCATCTGTGACTGCCATAACAATAACAGCATGTGAAAGAAGAGAATCACAGAGGGATAGTTACTCTCAGAAGGAGTAAACTTTGTAAGCCAAGAAAATTGGAAGCTGAGCTCCTAAATTTAAACCATACAATTTTGATTTATCATAATTCAATACAATCATGTGATGACAGGGAATGGAGAAGTCTCTACTGGCATTACAAAACTAATAATAATGTCTTACCAGAGGAAAAACAGGACCAGACACAAAACATGGGATGAAATAAGGGCAATATTATTAATTGCCAACTTTTTTTGTTCTTGATTATGAGAAAAACTAAAGGAAAGGCAACTTCGTGTTCTACCAAATGGAGCAGTAGGTCTCACCCAGACCCCAGCTTTCCCTAGGCAAAACACCATAGCTCCCAAGAGAAATGCCTGAAGATTAGCATTGCTCCCAGGCCAGCTACAAACTGGAAGGCTGATCAGAGGGTGTATGTCCACAAGCCACATGGCCCCTGGTGAGAGACCAGCCCCAAGGACAGGTAATTTTCCCCAACCCAAAGATAATATGGTACTTAGAGGGAGTTCCAAATTCCAATCCTTCTCCAAAAGTATACCAGGAGATGCTCACCAATTCTGATCTATCTTGAACCCCTGCCAGAAAGTCTTATTCATGACACCACCCTATTCCAATTTCCATACCCTCCTTGACAATGTATTTAAGTAGGGGAAAAATTAAGATGAGGAAAATGGCTACTTGGTCCTAAAGTGACCAGAAGACTTACCCTGTGAAAGGACGTGAGAGAGTGGATTGACCATCTTCAAAAAGGGAAAGGGGTCAGAGCTGCCTTAAGTAGGCCATTCAAGTCTCACCTCATCTTCTCATTATCCTGGATATTTATTTATATCCAGGATAATCCCCCCAAAAAGGAACTCAGAGCAGCTTACAATCTTAATATAAAATATAGTTGATAATATAAACAAGGTTAATAACATATTTAAAAAAACCAAAAAAAATCAGTAAAAAATTATATATAAAAATAGTTTGAACAACATTAAAAGTCCCAGACATTGCTCTGACCATAAAATCTGATTGATAGTTAATAGAAATACTTACATTTTGCCATTGTTGAAGGCGTATTTAAAAAGCCAAGTTTTTAATTCCTTCCTAATGTCCCTGGAGAGGGTATTCCAAAGCCTGGGGACAATCCCATGTGAAGGTAGCAAAACAATCTTCCCTCCCCACCATTGCACTAAAATGAGAAAAATCTCATTATCTCGCAACGATAATAATATGCATACTATCATTTAGTATCATTTCCTTTTATATTCTGCATAGTGAGGAAATTCTGTGAAGATAATTGGAGAGGGTGGACAGTAGAAATGAGCATGGTACTTATTACTTCTATTTCATTCATTCTTTCATTTCTTTTGTTTCAGGCAGCTCCAAGACAAACCATTCCATTGCCAAAAGTTATGGGAAGGGGAGGAGAATTCCCCCATTGCCACCAATCAAAGAACATCATTTGGCAGAAAGGAATGGTGCCCTGACCACCTCCCTCCTTCTGCTGCTCTTGGAGAAGTTAGAGGGCAGGGCCAGCGGAGGGAAAGAGGGACTGTTTTAAGGAGATTTTATTTATAGACAGAAAAAATCCTAAAAATTGGGGGATGACCCAAACCTTATAAAACTTGATGGGCTAATAATGATAGATGTGCCCTCCATGTGTGACATTTCCCCCCTCTAGCCCTACAACTGAGGGGAAAGGGAGCCTGGGAAAGCCACCCATGTTGGCCAATGGTCCAAATATTTTTGTTCTTTCAGACCTAGAACAAAAAACCTCATTTGGAAAAGTGCCTGTTTTCCGGAGAAGTGCACAAAAATGAAAATGAGACCTTACAAATGAAACAAACAGAAATGGATAGCGATTCTATCCACATGTACAAGACTTGTGGACAGCTCTCTTTAGTTCTTATGGAGAGGCCTGAGTATTTGTGTGTGTGTGTGTGTGTGTGCACGCATATGCAATTTGGTTAAGCCATGTTCCTTGCTTATGAAATTAAATTCAATAAATCATGGCACAAAGAGTTATCAAGGGTTTTTCCAAGAAGTATGACATTGAAAATATAAGCCTTTGTGGTCTGATCTATCATATTGTTCTGTAAACTTGTTCAGCAAACAAGTTAGTCTCATGTAATTCTCTGGAAAGCTGATTATGATAATAGATTCATTGTGGTTGTCACAAGGAATTCATCATAACTCATTCAAAACCCACACTAAAAGATCAATAATTTCTCACACAACTATTTAATATCTAACAACAGTCGAGCATGAAGGGCCAGCATCTTATCTAGCCTTAAAAGACTGGTGACATTTCCACAAAGCTGGAGAAAGAGAAGTTGAGTTGCAATCCAAGTGTTCTACATTACCCAATAAGCTGATATGAGATTCAACATTTTAGAAGTTATCATTAGAACTTGTGGAGATCAAGCTATAAAAATTAGCACCTTTGAAAAAGAATAAAAGAAATGGGAGATATAAAATGCTACTGGAACATGGCCATACAGCCCTAAAAACTCACAGCAACAAAGAAAAAGAAAAATCTTAGAATCATAGAATCATAGCATCGTAGAGTTGGAAGAGACCTCATGGGCCATCCAGTCCAACCTCCTGCCAAGAAGCAGGAATATTGCACTCAAATCACCCCTGACAGATGGCCATCCAGCCTCTGTTTAAAAGCTTCCAAAGAAGGAGCCTTCACCACACTCCGGGGCAGAGAGTTCCACTGCTGAACGGCTCTCACAGTCAGGAAGTTCTTTCTCATGTTCAGATGGAATCTCCTCTCCTGTAGTTTGAAGCCATTGTTACGCGTCCTAGTCTCCAGGGAAGCAGAAAACAAGCTTGCTCCCTCCTCCCTGTGGCTTCCTTTCACATATTTATACATGGCTATAATAGAGGTTATAATGAATATATCTCCTCTCAGCCTTCTCTTCTTCAGGCTAAACATGCCCAGCTCCTTAAGCTGCTCCTCATAGGGCTTGTTCTCCAGACCCTTGATCATTTTAGTCGCCCTCCTCTGGACACATTCCAGCTTGTCATTATCTCTCTTGAATTGTGGTGCCCAGAATTGGACACAATATTCCAGGTGTGGTCTAACCAAAGCAGAATAGAGGGGATTGGATAAAGGTGGGAATGAAGAAGGAAATGATTATGAAAGAGTTTAAAGAAATAAAATTGACATGGTTCCATTGTATACAATTAGAACAATGGTTTAAAAATTGGAAAAAATAATAAAAATGGAAGCAAATTTAATCAATTTGAGCAAATAATACAGAATGGAAGGGCTGTAGAAGAGCATGAAAATTTGAGAGGAACAATTAGTAAAATATATAAGATAATAATTGAAATGAAGGAAGGCAACACAAAAATAATACCTTTAAAGAGGTTTGGGAAGAAGATTTAGGGATAAAAATAAATGAAACAGAGTGGCAACAATTATGGAGACAAAGACATTTAAGAAATCTATCAATACAAGTTAAAGAAAATTATTATAAGTTAATATGGAAGTGGTACCTGACACCAGTAAGAATAGCATATATAAATAAAAATAATTCAAAAAATTGCTGGAGAGGGTGTCAGTAACCAGGAACATATATACATATGTGGTGGCAATGTAAATATTTAAATAATGTTTGGGAGAAAGTATTTAGAGAAATAGAGGTTATAATGAATATGAAAATTGAGAAAAGTCCTAGTATAGCTTTATTATCATTATATAATAATAAGCAATTGAAAAAGGAGGATAAAGAAGCGATAACAAACCTATTA
Organism: Anolis sagrei; assembly: GCF_037176765.1. Lineage (NCBI taxonomy): Eukaryota > Metazoa > Chordata > Lepidosauria > Squamata > Anolidae > Anolis > Anolis sagrei. The sequence continues at coordinate 117,174,143 of NC_090024.1, forward strand.
ACAATAGCAATATTGCTTATAGCAAGGAACTGGAAAAAAGAAATAAATATACAAATGGAGGAGTGGTACAAGGAAGCATGGAAATTGGCAATAAACGATAAGCTTACATGTATATTAAAGGTTAAAAAAGGTATATGGAAACAAAGTGATTTTGATGTTGTATGGGGTAAATTTGTGGTACATGGTTTCAAAAACAAAGAAGGAAGGTTACCGTCACAAGAAGAAATGAGATTTTGGATAGATGATATGTAAAAGCTGTGGCTTGAGATGGGGGGAGGGGAGCACAGTGGTGGGGAAAAAAGGGGGGGGGGAAATGTTCAAGTAGAATAATAAGACTATATGTTAAAGAGCGTGTTGAATAATATGTAATTGGTATAAACAAATGTATAACAAATGTAATAACTATGATAAAACAATAAAAATACTTTAAAAAAAGCAGAATAGAGGGGTAGCATGACTTCCCTAGATCTAGACTCTATGCTCCTATTGATGCAGGCCAAAATCCCATTGGCTTTTTTTGCCGCCACATCACATTGTTGGCTCATGTTTAACTTGTTGTCCACGAGGACTCCAAGATCTTTTTCACACGTACTGCTCTCGAGCCAGGCATTGTCCCCCATTCTGTATCTTTGCATTTTGTTTTTCCTGCCAAAGTCTTCCATCTCCTATCCTTTTATTTAAAAGTCCATCCCATTTTTTCTGAATTCTGATGGAAGTGCTGTTCTGATTTCACTTCAAGTGAAAAGAAAACTTTTACAAAAAGGTACATGGTGAGAATTTATAAAGTAGGAAGGATAACTGCTGTTTTTGTGATGAAAAGAGAGCTGGTTATTCCCACATGTTGTACTCTTGTAGGGAAGAGTGAAGAATGGTAGAATAAACCATTACCGATGTGCTAAAAATTCCATCCCTCTGGATCCATGATTCTGTTTATTTAACTGTACACAATATGTGGTTAAGTCATATAAAATAGTGATAAAAGTACTGGTTACTATAAGAGAAGCACAGTTGGCTGCTAAGATGGAGCGCTTGAGAGAGAAAGAACAAAGGAGGCAAGGATTCTGGTGATGACGAAAGCGACTGACTTCATTCTGAAAGCTGACTTTCTCCCCTTTGTCTAAATATCCAAAGACTGTATGATTTGCATGATGATTTGTATGATGTTTTAAGATGTTTTCATTGTTTTACTGCTTTAATTGTATTCTTATGATCAGGCCTGTAGCGAGGGCCCCCAAAATGTTTCAGATTTTTTTTAAAAAAAATCTGGTTTACTCATGAATTGTAACTGGTTAACCAAATCCCCATGCTATGTCTATGAGATGCCAAAAATTAAGAGTCCCTCCAGAACTGTAAGCACTATCTCAAGCAAATACTGACAATTTATTAATACTGTCATTACTTGCAGCAATAGCCGATGTAGTGAAGCAACCAAGTTGGGGGTGTGTGTGTTGAATGCTCTCATTAAGGAGGCCAGACTTGGTGGAGGTGGTTGACAGGGGTGGAGCTGCAGGCTATTGAAGGTTGCTCTGCCCCCTGCTGTGCTCTTTGCTTCAGCGTGAACTAGGAGGCAAGGTTCAACCTCCCCCCCCCCGAAATTTTCAACCCCCCCCCCCGAAATTGTCAACCCTTCCCGAATTTTTTTTCTGGCTACGGAACTGCGTTCTCAAATAAAATGCTGTGTCCAGGTTGGTTCATCAGGTGCTCTGCTATGGCTGATTTCTCTGACTGAAGTAGTCTGCAGTGCCTTTCATGTTCCTTGATTCGTGTTTGGGCAATGCTGCGTTTGGTGGTCCCTATGTAGACTTGTCCACAGCTGCATGGTACACAGTAGACTCTTGCAGAGGTGAGAGGATCCCTCTTGTCCTTTGCTGAACGTAGCATTTGTTGGATTTTCTTGGTGGGTCTGTAGAGAGTTTGTATTTTGTGTTTCCTCATCAGCTTCCCTATGCGGTCAGTGGTTCCCTTGATGTATGGCAAGAACACTTTTCCTCTCGTGGCTTGTTCTTGTTCAGAGAAATCAGCCATAGCAGAGCACCTGGTGAACCAACCTGGACACAGCATTTTATTTGAGAACACAGAAATGCTGGACCACTCTCACAACCACCATGTCAGACTACACAGAGAAGCCACTGAAATACACAAGCATGTGGACAATTTCAGCAGAAAGGAGGAAACCATGAAAATGAACAAAATCTGGCTACCAGTATTAAAAAACTCTAAAATTGCAACAGCACAACAACAGAGAGGAAGCAGGCAGGGACATCTAATTACCTCTCAACAAAAGTTTGCTCCAGGCACAGTCAGCCCATTGTATGCTAATCAAGGTGGACAGTTGAAACATTCACCCCTAGCTCCAGCAGACAAGAGTCCTTTGTCTCACCCTGGTCATTCCACAGATATATAAACGCTTTTTCCTAGTTCCAACAGACCTCACTACCTCTGAGGATGCTTGCCATAGATGCAGGCGAAACGTCAGGAGAGAATGCCTTTAGACCATGGCCATACAGCCCGAAAAAACCTACAACAACCCAATCACACTGAAAAGATTTTCAGATGACCTCCCATACTAATATACTTCCATGTTCATTGTGATAAAGGTCTATGTTTCCCAGCTTGGATATTACATTACATTATTGAAAGGGAAGATAAAGTAGCCCTTCAGAAATCCCTGCTTATTTGCAGCATCTGAACTGGTTCTTAAGCTGGCATCAATACTCTGCCATTTTTTTAATTCCCCAGTTCATGCTTCAATGGGTAGTTTTTGTTGTAAAATGGAGTTATGCAGCACATAAAAATTTGAAAACACACATATGTGCCAACACCTTCCCTTCCATTCTTTCTGTGTGCTATTTCAAATAAGTCTGTTCAAAGGACTTTTAGAAGTTCTATTGACTTAGGAGGTTTTCAGCTCTCCTATTCCATGTAATTACTTATTGGGCTTTGGCTCAGAGGTTAATGGAAACCAGCATGATGTCAGAGTAATAGATCTACAGCCAGTCAAACAACTAATATTAGCTACTCCCCAAAGAGCTCTAACAATGTTTAGTGCTTCTATCAAAACCTGAGCAAAAGAATGGTTAGTAGGCACCATATCTTTCCAAATGACCACAGGAAATGAGTTAAGGATTGGCTTTCATGAAACAACCAACAAGAGTTGGAGGACCCTTACAATAATAAATTTTTATATCAGAGCCCCTTGAGAGTGATCATGCAAGCAGGATGTAATAAAATACCTGTAGAACAAATATCTCCAGTGATCAGGCAGACTGCAACCTTTAATTATCAATATTTCACATTCAGACCCTTTGCAATCCTGTTTTACATACAGCAGTTGCAAGCTGAATTGATCTATTAGTTGCTGAGATCAAAGCAAAGATTGGATACTGGGCAGAGAAAATTATATAAAAAATCACTTGCTAGTTTTATCTTCAGAAAACAAGCAGTTCCTTGAAAGTCGGGGGCTTTGCTGAAAACTTCTAGATTTGTAATCTTGCTAATCTTTGCAGCTCAATTCTCTTTTTTCCTTTTTGGAAGAATCATAGAATCATCGAATAATAGAACTGGAAGAGACATGAGCCATCTAGTCCAACCCCTTGCCCTGCAGGAAAAGCACAATCAAATCACCCCAAGAGATGGCCATCAAGCTTCTGTTTAAAAGCCTCCAAGGAAGGAGCGTCCACCACATTCTGAGACAGAGAGTTCAACTATTGAAGAGCTTGTACAGTCAGGAAGTTCTTCGTAATGTTCAGGTGGAATCTTCTTTCCTGAACTCATTGCTCTTCAGTCCTAATCTCCAGGGAAGCATAAAACAAGCCTGCTGCCTCTTCGTTATGAAAGCCTTTCAAATGTTTAAACATGGTTATCATGCCTCCTCTCAACCTTCTCTTCTCCAGGATAAACATATCCAGCTCTTTAAGATGCTTCTCATAGGGTATGCCTCCCACAAGGATGATAAAAACATCAAATCATCCGGGCATCTCCTGGGCAATGTCCTTGCAGACGGCCAATTCTCTCACACCAGAAGCGACTTGCAGTTTCTCAAGTCACTCCTGACACGACAAAAAAAATAGGGTATGGTCTCAAGACCTCTGAGCATTTTAGTCACCCTCCTCAGGACACCTTCCAACTTGTCAATATCTCTCTTAAATTGTGGTGCTCATATTTGGACACTAGGGCTGGGCAACCACGGAAAAATTTGTTTCTAAACTCGATTCATTTTTTGGGGGTTTTTGCGTTTCGATATTTAAAAGAATTCCGAAATTTTTCTTTAAAAAACTTCGATATTTATGAAATTTCGTAAAATTACGAAACGAATACGAAACGAATACGAAACGAATACGAAACGAATACGAATCGATTCGTTAATGGCGGATGCGACCACGCAATACACTAAAAAACCTCCATATGGGACAGGGGGAACTTTTGAAGCTTCCCTCTCCCTCTGTTGTTGACTGTTGGTGTGATATTTATAATTTTTTTTCACTGATTAAACAAACAACAGCTATAAAACTTGCCCCAGACATGCGGAAATAATAACGAAATGATTTCAAAATGATTTCAAAACGAATACGAAACAAATACAAAGCAATTACGAAACGAATTGAAAAATTCGTTTCGTTTTTAAGATGCTCCTGAATGGTTCAATATCGCTCCGTTATAAAAAAAATAACGAATTTTTAACGAATTACGAAATTACGAAACGAAACCACCCAGCCCTATTGGACACATATTCCAGGTGAGATCTAATCAAAACAGAATAGAGCGGCACCATGGCTTCCCTCGATCTAGACACTATACTCCTTTTGATGCAGCCCAAAATCCTATTGGCTTTTTAAACTGCTGCATCACATTGTTGGCTCATGATCAACTTATTGTCCAAGAAGATGCCAATATCTTTTCCCCATGGAATGTTGTCGAGCCAGGCATCACCCATCCTGTATCTGTGCATTTTGTTTTTTCTGCCTAAGTGAAGTATTCTACAACTCTCTTTATTAAAATTCATTTTCTTAGTTTTGGCCCAGCTCTCTAATCTGTTAAGGTCATATTTAATTCTGATCCTGTCTTCTGGTATATTAGCTATCCCTCCTAATTTGGTGTCATCTTCAAACTTGATAAGCACACCTCTAAACCTTCATCTAAGACATGAATAAAGCTGTTTAACAGCACTCGGCCTAGGACAGAACCCTGTGGAACCCCACTATTACTTCTTAACTACTTACATATCCCCTTAGCAGTGGCATTGCCTATCCCACATTTGACAAGAAGGTCATGGGGACCTATTTGAAGGACTTTCTGAAATCAAGATATGTAACATCCACAGCATTTTCTGCATCTACCAAGCTTGTAAATGTATCAAAAAAGAGATAAGGTTAGTCTGGCATGACTTGTTTTTGAGGAATTCATGTTGACTTTTAGTAATCACAGCATTCCTTTCTAAGTGACTGCAGACTACTCTTTTTTTTATGTTTTTGGCTTTTCTTTTATTGTAATTGTCATTTGGGCTTGGCCTCAAGTAAGCCACTCCGAGTCCCCATTGGGGAGATGGTGGCAGGGTATAAATAAAGATGATGATGATGATTATTATTATTATTCATGATCTGCTCCAGAATCCTTCCTGGTATTAATGTCAGACTAACTACAAAAAATGAAGGAGGACTGCCATGGGGCTGCTCAGCCTTAAATAGCTTGCTATTCCACCTTCCGTCATGTAATTGGGGTTGGTGAAGCCGGCTGACACCATGTAACCCTGGCCTTCTTCACAGAGACCTTCCCTCCTGTACATGCCTTAGGTTTTGCCTGTTGACAGAGGAGGGGCTTATATATGCTGATCTTGTCTCACTGTGGGACTCAATGCAGCTCATCTATATCCATATCTGTGTATATAATAAAAATGAACATATGTATGTGGGCAGCTGATATATAAGCAGCAGTGTATATTTGCGTCCAGGGCTCTGAATTGCAGAGACCACTGTGATCCCTACCAATGACGGATCAAACTTGGCACAGACCCACCATGACCCACTTAACATCCTGGTGATGTTTGGAGGAGAATGAACCATATATGATGGGATTTGCAGTTCCTTCACCCTCTTCCACAGACCACTGAACCCCAATGAATGATGGACCTGGACCAAACTTGGACACAGACCCTGCCCCACCTTACCAACTTTATGTTGTGGTGGAAGGACTATGGATCATGGAATTTGTAGTTCCTTCACCTTCTGCCACAGACCACTGCAACCCCACCCCCCACCCCCCAATGGTAGACCTGGGCTAAACTTGGAACACACACACACCCATGACCAACCAAACATACTGGAACTCCCCCCCCCCTTTGCATTCTGGGAGTCATAGTTCACCTGCATCCAGATAAATGGTGACCCCCCCCACCAGTATACCATGATCAAACTTGGCACAGAAAACCCCCATAACCAAACAACCAATTGAACATAGTGGGGGGGGGGAGGGATTGGAGAGGAAGGGGATAATTGACCTTGCATTCTTGGAATTGTAGTTCACCCACATCCAGAGAATACTGAACCCAACCAATGACAAATCTGGACCAAACTTGACATACAGACCCAACACGGCCAACTTTGAATACTGGTGTTTGGAGAGGTGGTGGTGACTGACCTTATATTCTGGGAGTTCTATTTCACCACATCCAAAGAGCACTGAACCCAGTTGACAATGCATCTGGACCAAACTTCTCACACAGACCCAACATGACCAACTTTGAATATTGGTGAGGTTTGGGTGTAGTTGACCTTGTATTCTGAGAGTTGTAGTTCACCCTCATGCAGAGAGCATTGAACTTACCTGGAAAAAACGGCACACAGAGCCAACATGGCCCACTTTGAATATTGACAGGGTTTGGAGAGAATAGCCCCACCTTTCTGAGAATTTTAATTTACCCTTATCCTCCCAAGGAAGGTCATTCCAATGAATGGGAACAGCCACTGAGCAGGTTCCTCCCTATTCCTCATCAAATAAATCTGTGATGGTGGTGGGACCAAGCAAAAACTCTTCCTGGAGGATCCTAAGATTCTGTCAGGTTCACATCGGGAGACAGTTTTTTATTATAATAAAATTAAGTAAATTATATAAAATAATTATGAGATACATTAAATGAATACAGATGGAGTATCCATTATCCAAAATGGTTGCAACTAGAAGTGTTTGGGATTTGGTTTTTTAAGGGTTTGGGATATCTGTACTTGCATACATGTACATAATGAGATATTTTAGATATGGGACCCATATCTTAACATGAAATTTATTCATGCATTATACAGATCTTAAACTCATAGTTTGAAGGCCATTTTATACATAATATCTTCAATAATTTTCTGTACGAAGCAAAGTTTGCTTATAACAGAAAGCAACAATATCACTATCTCAACCGCTCATAAGGACATTTTTGAATTTGGGAGGATTTTGGATTTTATATTTTGAGATTTTGGATATGAAATCCAAAATGCTCAATTTGTACAATATATGTAATGAGAACGATGAGGAGGACAACGCAAGTGGAATTCCCAAAATATCAAAAATATCAAGGATTTACATTTTTTAACATCTTTAGGTATAGCATTTGTATTTAATATCAGTAGTTGCTTTTCATATCTGTTTTATGGGAAGCAGAGAGGAAAGAGAAAGAGGGGAGCCAGATATTCAAAGAGCTGGTGGGAAAATATGAGTATATGGAAAATTTCAAGGAGCATTGAGCTCAGTTCCTCATGATTCAGCTGGAAAGGATTTGTTTTCTTCTTATGATGGAAATTATTATCAATTATCATTGTAAATAGTTGTAAATTATATAAAGAGAAAATCTGAAGGCTTGGAAGTCAGCTTATTTTGTTGTGTTTTGATTTTTTAGCCAGATGGCATCACTGTATGAACCAGACAGTTGAAGAAGAGTTTCAACAGACTTCTGTTGGGGAACTTGTACATTGTGTGTTGGTTGGTTTTTTTTATAAACAAAGCTGTTTTATTACAAATGCATAAATGATAAAATATAAATTAAAAAATCTTGCCTCTTAGGAAAGAGAGCACATGCCCTATTTTTTTTTTAAAAAATGAAAACAATGTATATTTGGAATTTACCTTGAGACACAATTACGTAGAGATGTCAATGGAAAACACTGAAGGGCATTTGACAAAGGCATTTAAATTTTTTTCATTTCCATTGCTGCAAAGGGACTGAAAACATTTTGCATCCAAGCTGTCATACTTCAATACACAAACACTTATTTTCAAGCATTTAGAGGATCAACTAAGCATTCTATATATGGGAATGGATTTCATTTCCTGTGTTACATATTTAAGCAATTTATCTCATTTTTTAAACTTTTTTCTGAAAGGTCAAGTGAAATGTGTTTTAATAAAAGATATTGCTCAAAAGCACTAATGTTGATTTGTGAACAAAGGGCTCATCTAAATTAGTCAAATATGCCAGGAAATGTGGTTTTCATTTAAAGAATAGTTGAGATATATATCAAATAGAGTGCAATGTAGCCAATGCAATATGTGTTTGTAGTATTAGTAGTATGGCTTTGGGGATTGGCATTCGACGAATGAGCCATGATCCTGTGACATGGATGGATGACGACAAATAATGATTTTTAATGATGACTGACCACTGTAATTATATGATTGTATTTTGCTATTTTAATGTTTTAGTGTGATTTAGAATATGATGTTTTAATGACTGTCTGTAATATTGATGTTGGAAACCGGCCTGAGTCCCTCGAACGGAGGTGAGAAGACCAGTATACAAAACTGCTAAATAAATAAATAAATAGTAGAAAACAGAAGAAAATATTCAGATTTTAAAAAGGAAAACTTACATTTTTTTGTTTCTGAAAATCCATCTTGGAAGGATAAAGGAAATCACCTAAATTTCTATGGAAGACCAACTAATGTTGTCTCTCATGTATGAATGTTGTCTACCCATAACTTGGGAAGTCTGACTTGGCCACGGTAGTCCACATTCTGGTTACACCCCGTATAGACTACTGCAACGCTCTCTACGTGGGGTTGCCTTTGAAGACTGCTCAGAAGCTTCAAATGGTCCAGCGTTCAGCAGCCAGGTTGCTAACAGGAGCGGCACTCAGGGAGCATACTACTCCTCTGTTGCGCCAGCTCCACTGGCTGCCAGTTTGCTACCGGTCACAATTCAAAGTGCTGGCTTTAGCCTATAAAGCCCTAAACGGTTGTGGCCCTACTTACCTCTCCGAACACATCTCCTCCTATGAACCGACTAGGACACTAGGATCATCTGGGGATGCCCTGCTCTCTGTCCTGCCTGCATCACAGGCGCGCTTGGCAGGGACGAGAGACGGGGCCTTCTCAGTGGTGGCCCCTTGGCTGTGGAACGCCTTGCCTGCAGATATCAGATCATCCCCCTCCCTGCTGGTGTTTCGGAGGAAAGTGAAGACCTGGCTGTTTGAACAAGCATTTGATTGAACATAGGAATGGAATGGAACTGAACATAGGAATGGAATAATGGATGATGAGACTGGATTCTGATATTACTGTTGAGGCACTAATGATTGTTATTCTGATGTTAATGACTTATGTTACAATTGTTTTTAATTGCCCTATACTTGTTTCGTGATGTTTTGTATCGATGTTGTTCACCACTTTGAGTCGCCTAAGGGCTGAGAAAAGCGGTATATAAATAAAGCAAATAAATAAATAAAGTAAATAAATAAATAATATAAGACAGCTTCATGGATTTTCCCCACCCAGGCAAAGGACTAGCTAACTTTTGGAAGAAGGGAGACATGATCTTTAAAGACATTCAGGAAGGAAAAAGGCTTGAGTACATAAATCAAAAGAAAAAAACAGAAAGAAGAAATAAAATGCCAGTGATACTCCCTAGAGTTTTCCTTCACCAAGCACTTGAAACAATTATTGATGTTCTTTTGCTTCCAACTTTTATTGCTCTGCCTATTGCTACTGAGGTTTAAATCTCAGATTTCTAAATATGAATGTGTTGTGCCTTGCCTCCACTTTCCCAAGACACTCTCCTTGCCTCCTCCTCCTCACTGTGTTTTGAGGGTATGTGGTATGTTCCTGCATAGCAGGAGGTTGGGCTGGATGGCCTTTGTGCTCTCTTCCAACTTTATTGATTCTGTTATCATCCACTTGAAATTGTATTATTGCTTTTCTAACTAGAACTATCAGGGCAGGTTATCAGTCAGCACATGAATCAGCATATCTGAGGAGAGTTTATATATTTACTCTTAAATTTTCTCTTCAATTGGGTTCCGAGGGAAATCCTACCCAATCTGAAGTGAAGTCTGAAGTGGGAGGAAAGTTCTTCTTAGCGCCTATGGAACATTACATCATAAGACTAATAACAGTTATAAAAGGATCACTGAAACTATGCAGAGGAAGTGAAATATTTATCCCTTTCCAGGGACACACTTCCCATATTTGGCATTTTAATTGCCATTTTCAAAAACATTCTATCAACTAAAGTGATATGCTTAGCATTACATATATTAGAACGGTTATATTCCATTTTCTCTTAAAGATGATGTTAATATTTATACAGATGCTATGTTCTTCATTACAACACAATGTACATTCTTCTTATAACACAAATAATGTTAGAACACTGAAAATACTGAAAATAGGAGAGATGGGGACACATCTGCCTCCTATACAATCATTTCTCACAGGATATGGCATAGTCATTAGCAGAGTAAGGGTCAAATTCAGATTGCTCTTATGTGACTTCAGACTTCTGGTATTATGACCTCATTACATTGAGAGGGGAAAGCATTGAGGAGTTGAAACTTGAGAGCTGGCAATACATTCATCTTACATTCATTACAAAGTCAGTATTGCTTTTTTTGTATTTAATCAGAAGAAACAACAATATCCAAAAACCAAGAGATTGCCCTGCCCAAAGCCCCTTACATGATAGGAGATAGACACAGTTTAAAACCACATCTTCCCATGGGAAAAATTGTTCATCCCCAAACCCCAGAGGACACAAGAGGCAGTTATCTTGGTTATAATCATTGCTTTCCACAAGATCCCATTTCTCTGCATGTAACCCAAAGGATACAAGAGACTGCTGACAGTTGGGCTGCCAAGACCCAGAAGCCTCAAGAATGTCAAACACAATATAAAAGGTCCAAACACAGGTTTATTGAACTCAAAAAGACTTTAGAGACACTTGCTTCAGTGTCTCTAGCACAAACAAAAAGTCTATAGCAACCACTACGTAAAAATCTCAACTTAAATATAATCCGGATTATCCCGGAGTATAATCTGGGATAACGAAAATATAGAGCAATCTGCTTGTAATTCAAAATGACCAAAAGGCACCAAAAAACAATGTGGGAGCAAGCAAAATCAGAGTCCAAAGGCAGTCCGTAGTCCAGGCACGTCCGAAGTAAGAAGAAGCAGTCCAAAAAGCATAGTCATTGTCAAAACACGATCCGGAGTCAGGGAGAGTTGTAGTCGGCACTTACGAAGTATCAGCCAGAAGTCACGGAAGCACGAAGATCTGTAGTCCAAGGACCCAAGCTTGAGAGTAATGGCAGTGACAAAGATCCAAACCCAATAAGACACTTTGCCTTCTGCAAAGACCCATTGAATTCAAACCAACTTATATCCCATAACTCCTCATCAGAGGATGAACTGCTCCCCACCCTTTCATCATCACTTTCAGCTGCCCCATTCCCTGCAGCTGAGCACTGCCTCCCATCTCTCCACCTTTGCCAGCATCTGTCAAGACTTAGGTCCTCCCAAGTGTTCCCCAATTGCTACTCTTCTGCAAACCCCTCAAAGTCATCACTGGAGGTAGGCTGAGTACAAATATCCCTAATTTCCTGTACACGGGTCCAGTCCAAATCCTCCTCAATGTCACTCCCAGTCCCATCACTCCCTTCAAAACCCATAAAATCTTCATCTTCTGTTGGAGCACTAAGTATGTCACGGATACGCTTCCTTTGGAGCTCTTCATCAGATTCTTGTTCATGAGTAGCCCGCTTAACTCGCCTGCTTTCCTCTCCTTCCCCCATTTCACCGTCTGAGAAACCTTTGAAGGATTCAGAATCAGTTGGAGCCATGAATATGTCTCTAATCCGCTTTCTCTGCTGCTCCTCCTCCAACACCTGCTCAGCCCTCTTCTCCCTTCTACCGGTAGTAGTAATGTTACTATCACGCTGTGCTACAACATGGGCAATCAAACAGGATGGAAAACTTTGATGGTTCCAATTACACCTGTTTTTTTCAGTTGTAACCATGGGAGTATAGTGTACCAAGACGTAAGAGCTCTGAACATGATTGCTGGCCTGTGTTCAGAGTTCCCTCCTTTCAGGACATTTCTGCCTCTTTTCAACCCTGGGACATGTGATGAGCTCCGTGTCTCTCCATGCTAGAAAAGAGGCTGAAATGTCCTATGCGGGGAAACTTTCTCAATGAGATGAGGTTGATTGCTGGAGCTTCCTCTTTTCAGGACACTTCTGTCTCTTTTCAAGCACAGGGGACTATGCATGAAAGCCAGAAGTAGTTTAACTAATGTGATGAGCTCAGTGCCTCACCATGTTTGAAAAGGGACTGAAGTGTCCTACGACTTGGAAATTTCTCAATGTGATAAGTTGGTAAGATTGTATTTGTGGTTGCCTGCCTTACAATAGGTGTTGTATAAATGATAGAGTACATTTACATTTTTAGTAGATAATTCCTTGACCGCAATTGTTTAATGTGTGTGTGTGTGTTTGACTATAGTTTGACTTTATTAATGACTTAGATGAAGGGCTAGAAGGCATGATCACTAAGTTTACAGATGATACCAAATTGGGAGGGATAGCCAATACTCCAGGGGACAGGAGCAGGATTCAAAACGATCTTGACAGATTAGAGAGATGGGCCAAAACTGACAAAATGAAGTTCAACAGTGACAAATGCAAGATACTCCACTTTGGCAGGAAAAACGAAATGCAAAGATACAGAATGGGGGATGCCTGGCTCGAGAGCAGTACATGTGAAAAAGATCTTGGAGTCCTTGTGGACAACAAGTTAAACATGAGCCAACAATGTGATGTGGCGGCAAAAAAAGCCAATGGGTTTTTGGCCTGCATCAATAGGAGCATAGTGTCTAGATCTAGAGAAGTAATGCTACCCCTCTCTTCTGCTTCAGTAAGACCACACCTGGAATATTGTGTCCAATTCTGGGCACCACGATTGAAGAGCGATATTGACAAACTGGAATGTGCCCAGAGGAGGGTGACTAAAATGATCAAGGGTCTAGAGAACAAGCCCTATGAGGAGTGACTTAAGGAGCTGGGCATGTTTAGCCTGAAGAAAAGTAGGCTGAGAGGAGATATGATAGCCATGTATAAATATGTGAGAGGAAGCCACAGGGAGGAGGGAGCAAGCTTGTTTTCTCCTTCCCTGGAGACTAGGACGCGGAACAATGGCTTCAAACTACAAGAAAGGAGATTCCATCTGAACATGAGGAAGAACTTCCTGACTGTGAGAGTCAGGGGTGATTTGAATGCAATATTCCCGCTTCTTGGCAGGGGGTTGGACTGGATGGCCCATGAGGTCTCTTCCAACTCTTTGATTCTATGATTCTATGATTCTATAGTGACCAAATCCTACATCCTATGATGCGAAAGTACTAATACTAGTACTTATTTTCCTTCTCCCCACTCCTCCGTGAAGCCATGTATGGTGTCCTCAAACAGAGGTTTTCACAGTTCACTGAAGGAGAGTTGCGGGTAGTACAGGAGGAAGAAGGGATTGGCCCCAATGTTGGGAGAAGCAGCTTACACCTACTAAAGTGCCTTCTCTGGAACATGTGCTTAATTTGTAAATACTGCATAGTCATTTGAAAGTAAGAAGGCTGCATTTTTTTTAAAAAAATAGCAATGACAAAGACAACTTTAGTTTTCTTTTCTTTCAACTTAGAATCAGTTCAAGTTGTAGCTCTGCCAAAAAGAAGTCCCAATTACAGTGAAGCATATGCTTCCATTGCCACGCAATTATAAGTGGTAAACTGTATCATGCCTGAGAGGCAAAAGGCTTGTCTTGTCCCCTCATTGCACTGCAGGGAAGCCACCATGTGCCATTCCTATCTTTGACACAGATTACATTCCCTACTGTGTAAGTGGAAATCTGCCAGGGTTAGATGAGAAAGCAAGTAGAGAGAGCCAGAATGAAAGCAAGAGGGGTGTCTTGTTTAATTCTTATATTCTGTCTAAAACCAACAGAAGAAACCCTATTACTCCTTACTTTAAGTTTCTCTTAGATTACAGGAAAAGTCAGTACACTTTCAAGTCAAGTAAATGAATAGATACATGAAAAAAAATCCAGATTCTTGAGAAACAACAGTATTGCAGAGAATGCTTGAATACTTATTAATAAATACCTATCTGTGAGAATCTATAGCATTTATGGAGTTGCCATAAGATAACAGGTGACTTGAAGACACATACACACTGAATAGTAAAGCAAAAATTAGTCATGAAGAAGAAGTCCCACCTAACTATTGTTTTTATATCACATTTTAAATGTTTTAATTGCTTTTATAATTGTTTTAACTGTATCTTTATAATTTGTTATGGTGTCGAATCACTGCCAACTGTGAACCGCCTTGAATTAGGGCTGGGCGGTTTCGTTTTGTAATTTCGTAATTCGTTAAAAATTTGGTGTTTTTTTTATAACGAAGCGATATTGAACCATTCAGGAGCATCTTAAAAACGAAACGAATTTTTCAATTCGTTTCGTAATTGCTTCGTATTTGTTTCGTATTCGTTTCGAAATCGTTTCGAAATCGTTTCGTTATTATTTCCGCATGTCTGGGGCAAGTTTTATAGCTGTTGTTTGTTTAATCAGTGAAAAAAATTATAAATATCACACCAACAGTCAACAACAGAGGGAGAGGGAAGCTTCAAAAGTTCCCCCTGTCCCATATGGAGGTTTTTTAGCGTATTGCGCGGTCGCGTCCGCCATTAACGAATCGATTCGTATTCGTTTCGCATTCGTTTCGTATTGTTTCGTAATTTTACGAAATTTCATAAATATCGAATTTTTTTAAAGAAAAATTTCGGAATTCTTTTAAATATCGAAACGCAAAAAACCCCAAAAATGAATCGAGTTTAGAAACAAATTTTTCCGTGGTTGCCCAGCCCTACCTTGAGTCATCTCTGGCTGAGAAAGGTGGTATACAAATGCAATAAATAAATAAATAAATAAATATTTTCAATATTATTGATGACAACTTTATAAATTCTCCATCAGTTGAATGCAATTAGTCACCTCCTTCATGCCCATCTGGCATATAAACGAACAAACAAACAAACGAACAAAATCAACAACAAAAAAACTACCACCCCTCAGAAAAATGGCATATTGTATATTTTTTCATAATTAATATCTCTCTTCCATTTTTAATATTAGTGAAGATGTTCAACTTCCTATGCCCCAAGAATGTTTCTCAGTCACCCCCCCCCCTCTCTAGACTACATAAACTATCCCAATGTTATTGAGAATGACCTGTTCTAGCCCGTGAAACTCTTGATCACTTTTTCTTCCTTCTTGTAGAATTTAGTTAAATGTTTCATCACGGTTTTCATATCTATGAAGGGGATGGAGTATGTTGGGATTCAATCACCTACAGCTCATGATTACTTAAAGATAGCTCATTTCCTCTGAAGAGTTTTGTTATGGAGACTCTTGATGCATGCTGTAGTAGTTTGGGTGCTTTTCTGGGATTCTTAATGTTGGAAGCCTAGGATAGGGTCACTATAAGTTGGAATCAGCCTCAAAGCGCATAACAACAAATCATCATGTGAAGGATCTCTGGAATATATATATAGCTACTAAAGAGATATTGCTGTCTCTGAGAGAAACAGATAAAGGCCTAAGGTTGTGTCTAGACTGGCCACTTAATCTGAGATCAGTCTAGAGCCTTATAATGACCTTATCAGAAAGGTCCATGGATTCGCCTTGCGTTAGGGCAAATCCATGGGCTCCCAGTGGATGGTGTGGAGAAACTGTCACTCCACACTCTGCATTGCCCACTTTATCTTCTTCCTCATCCCATTGGGGGGGGGGGGGAGCATCACCACCCAGCTTCCTCCCATTGCAGGGAAGGTAATACTGGCTCTTGTGTTGCTGCAGCACTGGAGGGTGCTGTTTCACCTCACTTTTCAGCGTGGAGCCCATCTTTTTAAATCATGTGAAGGGATCTATGCAAAAAAGGGGCTTATGATGAGCAAATTGGCCCATCTGAAGAGATGATAACTGTAATGGCAGCCACATGCAAAAGGTTGAATCTTCTGTGATGCCACATTGGTGCCCAAAAAGGGTCTAGCTAGCACAAGACCACAATTGTTCTCTGGACCATCACCTTGCACCATCATCACTCTCTAGCAGCAATGGAGCTCCCTACAAGCACTTAGCTGTTGTACTCATGCTGATATCACCTGTGCAACCAGCATGGAAGGTATAGAGGGACCCACTAATTCTTACTTTTCATGTGGGTGTCCCATTCTGACCCCAGCAGATGTGATTGTGATGGCCAGGCACTTCAAGAGAGTCCTGTGGTTGTAGGAACATAGGGATTACCCATCCTCTTCTCTGCCATGATGAGACAAGGAAAGGATAATGGAGATGGTGTCATTCTGCACAGTGGATCAGACTAAAACAGACCAGATCAGCTCCAGCATACCCCAGAGATTCTCCTGAGTTTACCTAAAGTAGAGCAAGGTCAGGTAAAGGAAAATGTGGAATTCTCACTGGACATCTGTGCATTGTGAAAATGCCCAGTATTGGATTTGAAATGAATTAAGGCTACTTTTTTCTTTGTTTGAGTTGACAAACCTTACATCCAGCACTTAGTCTTGAGCAGAGTAGACTTGTTCAATAAATGAGAATTACATAAATCCTGCATCATCATTCAAAACTGATTGAATAAATCTTTTCTAAAGTGTGAATAAGAGACTTGCATCTTGAAAATCAATGTTTGAAGGCTGTGACCTAGAATTGCAATCACTAGGTGATATACAGTATATGCCAGTTTGGGTAGGCAGTATATTTACACTGTACAGTTATATAACTTACTGTCATGGTTGTATCCAATGGAATCCCAAGACTTGTAGTTTCATGAGGCATTTACAATATTCTGCTAGAGAGCTTCCCTAGTGCATGCCTCTTGCCCTAGAGGTCTATAGCCCATAATTCTATGTAACTCACCAGACTGTAAATCTCAGGAATGCACAGAGTGGAAGCATGGCAATTAAAGTTGCTTTAGACAAATGTAATGTAGCTACAATCAGGGTACAAGTGCTAAGCAATCAAGTTATGACCTATCAAGCTTTCTGTAAACAACATACAGAGAAATGAAGTGGTCCTCAATTTCTCTTCTTTTCTTATGATTATCAATAAAAAAATAGTCCAGCAACTTCATATTATATGAATAATTGCTACTTTTTTGTTTGTTTTTAGCTGCTTTAAGTTAAGTAGATGAGCCATATTCAGTCCTTATTAACAGCAGTATCATGGCCTTCAACATGTAAACATCAATTATCCCCCTCCCCAATACTGCTACCTATTATTCATTATTGGAAGTTCATACATTTGACTGTGAAATATGAAAAAATGAATTGAATTAACATAGCAAAATATAATTAGCAAAACAGTTTGCTAGCATAATCATTGCCACAGGCCTTAATTAACATGAAAATTAATTTCAGAACCTGGTGTAAGAAATTGTAATCATGCACATTATCATTGCGCAAACCCTTTGAATGCCTTAGGACACAGTTTCTTGAAGGGAATCTCAATAAATCTTTTAAACAAATTTTTGTACTGTGTTTTGTAGCTTATAAATATCAAAAGCCTACTTTAAGGCAGATGACAAATGCTGTGATAACGAAGAAATTATTTGATTCCATCTTCTTACTTTGTACTTAAAAAGGGAAGGCTGAATGAAGGTGGTGATAGGAAATGTAAATTCATTATTGTGTTCTAAATAGAGTTACATTCTTCTTTGCTTGGATGCAACAACTGCTTTAGCTTCAACACTAGATGCCTAGCAACTGCATTCCTTGGAAGCCTATTCAATGCAACTAAAATGTTTTTCTATGACAACTCTCCCTTCTTTAATTTTGATATGGTTAACTTCATTGTAAATGTTTGCTATGTCTGAAACTACTAAAATATGCAGAATATTGCTTTGTATGAAATTATTTTACTAGGAATAATCATAAGAATCTTTGACATCTAAGGGCTCATATACATTTCGTGCTTATTTTTGGGTAAATTCAGACCCGAAATACTCCAAACTGGATTCCAGAGGCCTTGAAGGCAGCTACACATTCTGTCTCCAATGCATGGTAGTAGAGGGGTGAAATCTAGATAGACCAACATGTTCGAGACTGCTCTAGTCACCTTACTTCACTGCCTCTGTGAGAGTTCCCAGCCCATGTTGACATTATGGAAACATCCAAGCAAGCAGAGGCAAGGAAGGAGAAGTCTGTCTAGATGATGAGCACAGAGAAAAGGGGCTCACAGCAGTATACTATGTGGACAGCAAACCAGTACCCATCACATCCAGTCTTGCTGTCCACACTGTGCCGAAACAGTATGATATTTCAGAGTTTCGGCCACATCTAGAGCATCTCCTGACTTTCTGTAACATGGGGCAAACTGAGTAAACCTGGTTTCCTCCTCCTCCTCCTCCTCTGTTCTTGCTTCTCTTTCTTTCAGTCCCTCTAGTGACACAAAAATAAGATAGAAAAGTGTGTGTAATAATCTTCAACTGTTTGCAAAAGCCAATAAACATTATTTTTTTCTCATCTGTGATATCTGCCTGTCAAAATTGCTGGGAGATACGCTATGCTGCAGTGTCCCACATCAGAGTTTGGGGAAAATATTTTTAGACTACTGATCTGAATATACCCCAGGCAGTGTGATGAGCAGTGAGAAAACATTTTGATATATTTCATTCTTGTGTGTAAGAACAAAATAGATGAAAGTTTACATCCCTCGATAAACTGGACTGATAGCTGAATGTGACTTCTAGGGCTGGGCGGTTTCGTTTCGTTAATTCGTAATTCGTTAAAAATTTGTTATTTTTTTTAACGAAGCGATAATGAACCATTCTGGAGCAACTTAAAAACGAAACGAATTTTTCAATTCGTTTCGTAAATGCTTCGTATTTCGTTATGTATTTGTTTCGTTATTGGTTTGAGGTCGTTTCATTATTATTTCCGCATGTCTGGGGCAAGTTTTATAGTTGTTTTTTGTTTAATTAGTGAAAAAAAATTATAATATCACACCAACAGTCAACAACAGAGGGAGAGGGAAGCTTCAGAAGTTTTTTTAGCGTATTGCGCGATCGCGGCCGCCATTAACGAATCGATTCGTTATTGTTTCGTTATTGTTTTGTAATTTTTTTACTATTTACGAAATTTCGTAAATATCGAACTTTTTTTAAGGAAAATTTCGGAATTCTTTTAAATATCAAAACGCAAAAAACCCCAAAAAACGAATCGATTTTAGAAACAAATTTTTCCGTTGTTACCGAGGCCTAGTGACTTCAATGCTTATAGTAGAAAATTTATTATTTATTTATTTACTTTACTTGTATACCGCAGTTTCTCAGCCTAACTGGCGACTCAACGCGGTTTACAACAAGATAAAATCAATCAACGATATACAATTTAAAACCATAGAAGCACAATATACAATATTAACACAGCAATAACAACACAATGCATCTCATAGCTAGAGTCGTGATCCAAATTCGTCGTCCATATTTCCATTCCTGTCACATTCATTGCACTGATTAACCAAATGCCTGTTCAAACATCCAAGTTTATAATCTTGGATGTTTGTAATGTAAGAAAACTTACATTACAGCCAAGAATAGGTTATTTTAAGGGAATACAGGGCAGGCTGAATAGCATACATGCTTCAGTCCTCTCCCTTCTTAACATTAGCCATTTGAAGTGTTTGCTTTACCCTGCCTCATGGTTTCATATCCAAAATTACTCCTGATTGACTCATGTCCGAATGAGTAGAAAACAATGTTCCCTGTTAAACCAAACACCCCCTCCCCTTTTGTATTTTCCATCATCTTGACAAGGACCACCAGGAGCTGGTGACTTCCATCTAGGTGGGGCATTGGAGATCTTCCAGGTTTTCGTACAAACATAAAATGAGTTATCCAAGTTGCTGGATCTATTTTGGAGTTTCACCTTAAACACGTGGGATATCACTTTCAAAGATTCATCAAAATCCTAGCAGATTCACCACTCTACTGATATGGGCATCACTGTCCCCCACTCTGAACAAACAGAGACAGAGAATAATGCTTTCAGACATGCATGTTGTTGTACTGATGAGAATGAATGAGCATCTGTTCAGACTTTTTATGGCTGACATCCTCCAGACTGGTGCTGAATGGGAAGCTGCACTTTGAAGTGACAGCAGTGATCTCGTTCTTGGCATGGTTCAGCAAACACATATTCTTCTTGATAGCTGCACTCAAGTGCCATCATTTACAACAAGGGAGTTGCACATTAGAAACTACATCCAAAATGATGATACCATCCTGAAGCTTATATTCTATTACTGGTGGAAAGATGTGTTACATCTAAATCCTGTTTTTCATCTCTCCACACCCAGGACAGATAATACATTCTTTTCTTTGACAGCAAGTGGCTCCTGGGTTGTTTCCATTAGACATTTCTAGGCTATCAAACAATTTCAGAATCCACCTCTTCTCATTGAGTATTTTATTATTGCATTTTTTTCTCAAACTGTTCTCAAATGATGCCATCCACCTCCTGTCTCAGATTCAATATTGTTTCCAGAAGAACCGTAATCTTTGTTCATGAATCTAAAAAGGGCAGTGATAGGTTTTACACATAATAACACATACACACACTTTCAAAGGAAGTAATAGGACAGAGTTCAAAACTTTACAACAGTTTTAGAAAATGGCCTGTGTGGGGATCACAGGATCTTTTTGCATGCAAATTTTAAAAGTATTTTTTTCCATTTTCTTTTCTGATTTGGAATAGTCTGAGAAATTTTTACTTAAAAGAAAGGGAAATGCCTGTCCAATGAAAGAAATATGTCTAATTTTTGAAAGAAGCACTTGTGACTGCATTTTAAAGAAGGATTTAAGCTAAAATGAAGTTCATTAAGGTTGAGAAGCAGCTCCACCCATTCCTATGCACATTTAAATACAAGGGAATGAAGTCTCATACTAGCATGCAATCAAGTAAACAAGGCACACAGTACTTCTACTCCATGAACTGAATGCAGTATCCTAGTTTTCCCCATTGAACTCATGAAGACTTCCACTGAAGACCTGAAGTAGTATTTTCCATGTGCTTGGCAAAGCATAACCCTTTCTTTTTAGGAAAGATGAACTACTACCCAGTCACACTGAAATTGGTTTAGTGCCACTGGGCAGGGGTCCAATAGCTACCTCCTCCCCCCCCCCCTCCCCCATCACTAGAAGCTACACCCTGGAAGAAGTGAGGTGGAAAAGCTTCTTTGCCAGTCATATAGCACTGATGGAGGAAAAAACCTACTAAGCATGAAATAGGCTATTTATGCTCTTATTCAGAATCTCAGCCACTCTTCATTCCACTGTCCTTACAGGCTAAAAATAGAATTTCTCTGCCTGTAAAAATACAAAGGAGTTTTAAAAAAATTGTGCCACAATGGTGCTTTTTTATTTTTTGACTTGGTTGATGGTTGAAGTTTTTATGTAGGTATCTAATCATGTGTGGGTTGAGTGATCTCCAAAGGTACTTTGATGCGCCATGTCTTGCCCCAAAATACTGTTGCATGATTCTTTCACAGTAATTTCTCTTAATTAACTTAATCATCAAGAATTGCACAATTTTGAGATATTACCATTTAGCTCTTGCTATATTTTCTCCCTCCGTGAAACCTTGACTTTCCAAATTGCACCATAGCTAGCTTGTTAATACTCCTCTCTTTTTAAAATTACGAATTATAGGAAATACTAGTGCCTGTCTTCTAGAAAGTCCTGGAACAATTTATAATAATCTAATCCTGCCTTAGATTTGAGCATACTGTTATAAGTGCTCATATCACATTGGTGACAAAAGTTAGAATTTTAAGACTGATAATGCAATTCCTTTCTTTGATAATAATTTAATAACAAAGTTCTTATTATATAGGTAGACAAAATTACTCCTTTGAAGTATTTAAGAATTCCTCCATTGTATTTTTTTCCTTTAAAAATGATTTGTCTTTTTGAGGTTTTGAACTTCCATGGTTTCAAAGTTTCTCCTTTTAAAAAGAAAAAAGAGAGAAATGAATGCAGAATGAGAGGACACGACACTTACTCATGTGATAGCACAGAATGAAGATGATTTCAGTAGAGAGGTTGTGATGGGGATGGAGATATTTTCCAATTTCATTTTAAGCACAATAGGATGATATGCTTCGGTAAGAAGATGATTCCACCCACTTTCGCAAATCACGGGATGAGGTCCTAAGGAAGTCTTCCCTCATGTCTCCACACAATTTAATTAATGTCCTGCCTTTCTCCTAGTATGGGACTCAAGGAGGCATGCCTCCAAAGTTAGAAGAACAAAGGAAAAGTTATTTTTCCCAACCTACAGGTTGGAATAGCAGTCTGTCACTAGTTCTTGTAAGCACTCTAAAGTCTGTCTGAAAGTATGTGTGTGTTTTTCTGTGGTGATCGCTAGTCATTTAGACATTTGACCTACTAAAGCAGGGGTAACCAATCTAAGGCCCATGTGAACATCCAAGGTCATTTACCCAGTCTAGTCCTAAACTTTAGAGTTAGGGTCACCATAAATCTGAAATGACTTGAAGGCACACAACAATGATAATCCCAATTAACTTTATTATCTCATCAGCCAAAAGCAGGCCCACACTTCACAGTGAAATTCTAGTCAGTTTATGTCAAGACCCAGAAGCCTCAAGAATGCCAAACATAGTTTAAAAGGTCCAAACAAAGGTTTATTAAACACAAAAAGGCTTAGAGACACTTAACTCAGTGCCTCTAGCACAAACTAAGAGTCTATAGCAACCGCTAAGCAAAAAAACCCCCCAAT
The DNA here is from genome assembly GCF_037176765.1 of Anolis sagrei. Lineage (NCBI taxonomy): Eukaryota > Metazoa > Chordata > Lepidosauria > Squamata > Anolidae > Anolis > Anolis sagrei. Next base: position 117,197,248 of record NC_090024.1, read on the forward strand.
TTATATATAATCTGGATTATACCGGAGTATAATCTGGGATAACAAAAAGTTAAAGCAATCTGCTTGAAATTCAAAAGGTCAAAAAAGCACAAGAAAACAAGGTGGGGGCATGCAAAATTGAAGTCCAAAAACAATCTGAAGTCCAGGCACGTCCAAAATGAGATGAAGTAGTCCAAAAAGTGAAGTTGTCATCAGAACACAGTCCAGAGTCAAAAGGGAAGGTTGAATCAGCACTTACGGAGTTCCAGCCAGAAGTCACGGAAACACAGAGATCTGTAGTCCTAGGGCCCAAACTTGAGAGTAATGGCAGTAACAAAGATCCAAACCCGATAAGACACTTTGCCTTCTGCAAAGACCCATTGAATTCAAACCAATGTATATTCTATAACTCCTCATCAGAGGATGAACTGCTCCCCACCCTTTCATCATCACTTTCAGCTGCCCCATTCCCTGCAGCTGAGCACTGATGCCCATCTCTCCACCTTTGCCAGCGTCTTTCAAGACTTAGGTCTTCCCAAATGTTCCCAGACTGCCAGTCCTCTGCAAACCCTCAAAGTCATCACTGGATGTAGGCTGAGTACAGATGTCCCTAATCTCCTGCACACGGGTCCAGTCTAAAGCATCCTTCTCCCCATTGTCACTCCTAGTTCCATCACTCCTTTCAAAACGCACAAAGTCTTCATCTTCTGTTGGAACGCTAAGTATATCACGGATACGCTTCCTTTGGATCTCCTCATCAGATTCTTATTTATTTATTTATTTATTTCAAAGTTTTCTATACCGAACTTCTCAACCTCATTGAGGGACTCAGCCTGGTTTCCAACCATAAAAACACATACACTCATTAAAATATCATATATCACAATTACAGTAACAGATTTAAAATAACACTATATATAAAACTACAGTGGTCAGTCGTCGTATTAAAATCAGATCTACATCATCTTCCATCCAGAATCCTAGGGTGTTGTCTATTCATCGAAAGCCTCCACATCTTCACCCGTTTCCTAAATGTCAGGATAGATGGGGCAGTTCTGACCTCCGGTAGGAGAGAGTTCCAGAGTCGCGGGGCCACCACCGATTCTTGTTCTCGAGTAGCCCGCTTAACTCCCCTGCTTTCCTCTCCTTCCCCCATTTCACAATCTGAGAAACCCTCGAAGGACTCGGAATCAGTTGGAGCCATGAATAGGTCTCTAATCCGCTTTTGCTGCTGCTCCTCCTCCAACACCTGCGCAGCCCTCTTCTCCCTTCTACCAGTAGTAGTAACGTTACTATCATGCTGTACTACAACAATTTATGTTAGTTAAAATTGTCCTTCATTGTAAATATTGTATTGTTCTTTCATATTTTTTGCACTACAAATAAAATATGTGCAGTGTGCATGGGTACCTCTGAACTAAATGATCTCTTTCAATAATAGAAAGACTGAGAGACTGCCTATAATGGTCAGTAAATTCTGCTCCTGGTGTCCAATTGCAAGTGAGATGCAAAGAGACTTACCCAGCCATGGAGAAAAGCTGTCCTGAAAAGACCAACAAGGCCGCAAAACTAGCTTCCTTAATTATCTGGACTATAAATGCTGGATTATGAGGAAAGACTTTCTGGACTCTTGGTGATACCTCTACTTTAAAAGGACTTCCTTCTTCATGCCATCAAGAGAGTGAAAAATATAAACTTTAGATTTTTAAAGAAGAATTTGGATTGAGAGTAAACAACTAAAATGTGTACATTTCATTGAGATACTTCAAAATATTATTTTAGCCAGAGAAGTAGTATTTTACATATAATGATTTATAATCATCAGAAGGAAAGTAGTGATGTTTATCTTTTGTTGTTGGCTGTATTTTTCTGTTTTCATTTTTCCCACTTGTGTATGTGTATTTCTTTAATTTTTGTATTTAGAAATTCTTAATGAAAATTATTATCACTAAAAAGGAAAGGCCTCTCTCACACTTCTTAAAATCTGGTCAGAGTAATATAGAAGAGCATGGCCTTTTAACTAGTGAAGGGAGAGGGATAGCAGCAGTCATGGAATAAAGCATTTTCACCTACTTGGATCATCTAAAACAGTTAATCACAGAGGTTTGTGGTGACCTAAAGAACAATGTGTGCATCATTTTAATAGATTTTACAGATTTTCCTTCTCAAAAATAATAATGTGGTGTTAGTTGAATTAACACGTTTGGCACTGAGTTTGTTCTTCTCTGTTTAAAAAGGTATTTTTGCTGGCCTATGTAGCCACCTACTTGCCCACTGTGTTGAGGCTCAGCGTCTTGGCAGTGAAACTACTACCAGTTGTAGGAGAAGGAGGAGTGATGCTGAGTCAGAGCTGGATCAGCGTCTGCTTAAGCGTATTCAAGATATTATTTTGGCACCTAGCGACACGGAAGATTTTGCAGGGTTTGGACCCGAGGATTTGGAGGAATTGGATTACCGGGGAGTAAAGCGGGTTGCCAGTGAATCTGATAGTGATGAAGAAACTATGAGTAAACGGCTTAAAGATACAGCTGACAATTCCAGTTCACATGAACTGGAAGCCAGTAATGGGGAAATGGAGAAGGAATTGGACTGGACTCGGATTAGGGAAATTCAGGACATATGTACACAGCCCATGTCTAGTGACAAGTTTGAGGGATTCCAAGATACATGGCAGGCAGGTACATCTTGGCAGGATCCTGGTTTGGATCAACGCTGGCAGAGATGGCGGAGTAACGAGCCAGCAGCTGAAGGAAATGACCCAGATGCTAGTGATGAGGATCAATCTAGCGATAGTGATTGCTAATAAAATGGGGGTTCTGGGATGTGTAGCTTTGCAGAGGACAAAGCGTTGTATTGGGTGTCTTGTTCTGCCTAACCTCCATTTGGGTCCTGGGAATCCAGCTATCATGTCTTTGTGTACCTTGATTTCGGATTGGAACTACATGAGTGACTTCGCCTTGCCCCTGTTTTTGGAACGTCACTGGACCACGTCATCTGCCTGCCGGACTTTGTTTGTTGCCTATCTCCGTTATCGACCAAGGACTGTTTTGACTCCGCTTTTGCCACCGTTTGTTTTTGCTCCAGCTTTCCTTTTTTCTGAGACTGAGTCCTGGGATAATCCGGTTTATCTCTGTTATTGTTTACCTGCATGTAGGTCCTTTTGTTTTGCTAAGTAGCATTGCTGTTTAAGTGCTGCTAGCCTGTTAAAGACTCATTAAAGACTTTTGTTAACCCTTAATCTGCTGTGTTGGGCAATCTTTGGGACCTGAGTCACAACACACTGACACATATACTTAAAACTTCAAACAATCAAAAATGGACTCCGGTGAATAAAGCATAGAATGCATTGTATATATGCAACAACAGTTCTTTTTGTTTCATTTCAAAAAAGGAAAAGCTTCTGCAGAGGAAAAAAAAAGGAAAAACAGACAGCATAACAATGAATGTCACCAGAGGCATGCAAGTTAAAAAAGGAAAGTGTTGAAGGAAGGTTTAAATAGCCTTGGGGACACTGAAGGGACTGCTAGCACCATCTTAAAATAATAAAAAGGCTTTATTTTTAAATAAGGTCACCATCACCTTGACCTAGCATGATCTTATGCATTTGAAAGCTGTGTAAGATATGCCTGTGTGATAGATTTTGCATAAGTCAGTTTGTATTTTATGTGATCCAACATGAAATTAGACCTTTTTTCAAGTACATGAATCCACATGAATTTAGGATTAAGTAAGTAAGATCCCTATATCCATGGAGGATATGTTCCTGACTATTCTGAGATTGGAATTCTTCGCTCACATTCCCATCCATGGAAATGTAATTCTGTGACTTCTGGGAGAAGCATAAAATCGCCTGAAAGATCTAGCAAATTCTTGCCTACTGCTAGACTATTTCCACATAGATTCATCCTAATGCAGGGATGGGCAAACTTTGGCCCTCCAGATGGTTTGGACTTCAACCCCCACAATTCTGAATAATTGGTTGTGGAAGTTGAAGTCCAAAACACCTGGAGGGCCAAAGTTTGCCCATATCTGTTCTAATGCCTCACCCCCTACCAACTCCAGAGATCTTTCCATTCTGAGGATGAAGATCTATTGGAAATTCCCAGTGTCAAGACCTTGCGTCTAACAGCAACCAGACACAGAGCCTTCACAGCAGTGGCACCATCACTCTGGAATACTCTGCCACCTGAAGTCTGTGCCTTGCGGGATTTATCAGCTTTCCGCAGGACTTGTAAGACATACCTATTTCGACAGGCCTTTGATTTTTGATATTGCTATTTTTAAATTGTTCTAAATTGTTTTAAATTGTGTTCGATTTTAGCCATTCTTGTAAGCCGCTCCGAGCCCCAGGGGAGTGGCGGCATATAAGTTTGAATAATAAATAAATAAATAATGTAAGAATAAATTTTCTAGCAGGCTACAGAGCTCCAGCTACACTGTGGGCATTGCAGTTCACATTTCAAGTAACTGATCACTTAGAGTATCCAGGGTAAAGGTGATAATAATGAAATGACATAAAAGTGACCAATTTAATGTAATCATTTTTCATTTAATAGATTTGCAACAGTGCATCATCTACCTCTGTAACAAGTCAATAAATAGCTAAATGGTTAAATTGAACATACCAGTGACTTTTGCAAAGTCTTCTGGCTTTTTAAAATACATTTTGCTCAAAACAATGCATTTGCAAAAATGTCCTTTCCACAAACACAAGCTTTTGAAAGTCTTCCTTCTTGTGTCTGATTTGTGTCACACATCTCTAAAACAAATAAGCATATGCATTTTTATGTGGGCTTTAAAGAAATCAAGGAGGCAAAAGGAAATCAAATTTGGGTAGAAGGTGGATAATGTAAAAAAACAATGGATCAGGCAGATCCATCCATTGATACAGAAAAATAAATTTAAAATACCTTTCACTTTTAAAAAAATCCCTTTCAATAAAGCTAGTCACTCTTGGCAAGTTCTATGCTGCTTCTAGGCTGTCCAAATCATGGAGAATAATGTCACTCTCTTTGCTTTCATCACAATTTATCTGGAGAAAAGTATTCAGTTTTGTGAAAACTCTTATTTCCATCTAAAGCCAAGGAAGCTGCTCACGTCCTGAACCAATGCCTGGCAGCTGTGATGGGCTGGATAAGTGCTAACAAACTGAAGCTCAATCCAGATAAGACAGAGGTCCTGCTGGTCAGTCCAGGAGGCTGATAGGGGTATAGAATGGCAACCTGTGTTGGACATAGTAACACTCCTCCCAAGGACAGAGGTCCACAGCCTGAGGGTCCTTCTGGATTCAGCACTGACCCTTGAAGCTTAGGTATCAGCAGTGGCCAGGAGAGCATTTGCACAATTAAAGCTTGTGTGCCAGCTGTGCCCTGCCTTGAATAGCTAGATCACCTTGGTTACATCTCTGCAATGCACTCTACGTGGGGCTGCCTCTGAAGATGGCTCAGAAACTATAATTAGTTCAAAGAGCACTGGCCAGGTTATTAACAGGAGTTGATTACAGGAAGCATACCATTCCCTATTAAAACATCTCCATTGGCTGTCTGTGTGCTTCCAGGCCCAATTCAAAATGCAGGTTATTACCCTGTGTAGGGCCTATAAAGCCCTACACAGTTTGGGTTCAGTCTATTTGTGAGACTGCGTCTCCTCCTGTGAATCTGTCTGAGCCCTGAAGTCCACCAGGGAGGCTCTTCTCATGGTCCCACTTCTGGCACAAGTACAATTGTTGGGGATGAGGGAAAAGGCCTTCTCAGTAGCGGCCCCTCGGCTCTGGGATGCTTTCCCCAAGTAGATTAGGCTGGCTCCCACATTAATGACCTTTAGGAAGGAATTAAAAACATGGTTCTGGAAGCAGGCTTTTGGAAATGGCTAATTGTAATTCAGTGATGGAGTTTTAAATGGGATTAATATTGCTTTTGTTGTTGTTTTTTCTCCCTTCTAACCTCTTCACAAGAATTCTTGCAAACTGCCTTCCACTTCTCTTGGAAGATCCCCTCCCAGAATCCCAGAATGACTTCCGGCCCTCCAGAGGAACAGTGGACATGATCTTCACTGCACGACAGCTTCAAGAAAAATGCAGAGAACAAAATCAACCTCTGTACATGGCATTCATTGACCTTGCAAAGGCATTCGACACAGTGAATTGTAGTGCTCTCTGGGCCATCCTCCAAAAAATCAGGTGCCCTAACAAATTTGTGAACATCCTGCGGCTCTTCCATGATGACATGATGCAGTCTTGGACAGCAATGAATCCCAAAGTGATCCATTTTAAGGTGGAATCACATATCAAACAGGGATGTGTTATTGCCCCAACCTTATTTTCCATCTTCATCACTATGATACTTCATCTTGTTGATGGGAAGCTTCCCACTGGAGTGGAAATCATCTATTTGGCAGATGGCAAGCTATTTAACCTCAGCAGACTGAAAGCCAAAACCAAGGTTACAACAACATCTGTTATAGAACTCCAGTATACTGGTGATAACATTGTCTGTGCACATTCAGAAGAAGACCTACAAGCCATTCTTAACACCTTCACAGAAGCATATGAGAAGCTTGGTCTGTCATTGAACATCAAGAAAACCAAAGTGCTCTCCCAGCAGACACCAACCAACCCATCTGCAATGTCAGAAATACAGCTTAATGGTGTAACATTAGGAAATGTTGACCACTTCCACTACCTTGGCAGCTACCTCTCCACAAAAGTCAACATTGACACTGAAATATGACATCGCCTGAGCTCTGTGAGTGCAGCATTTTCCCGAAAGAAGCACAGAGTGTTTGAGGACCACGACATCTGTAGGGATACCAAGTTTATAAAGATATTGTCCTCCCAACCTTGTTATATACCTGTGAAATGTGCACTATCTACAGACACATTTGGAACGATTCTGAGAGAAGGCTGAGAGGAGATATGATAGCCATGTATAAATATGTGAGAGGAAGCCACAGGGAGGAGGGAGCAAGCTTGTTTTCTGCTTCCTTGGAGACTAGGACGCGGAACAATGGCTTCAAACTACAAGAGAGGAGATTCCATCTGAACATTAGGAAGAACTTCCTGACTGTGAGAGCCGTTCAGCAGTGGAACTCTCTGCCCCGGAGTGTGGTGGAGGCTCCTTCTTTGGAAGCTTTTAAGCAGAGGCTGGATGGCCATTTGTCAGGGGTGATTTGAATGCAATATTCCTGCTTCTTGGCAGGGGGTTGGACTGGATGGCCCATGAGGTCTCTTCCAACTCTTTGATTCTATGATTCTATGATTCTATGATTCCATCAGTGTTGCCTCTGAAAAATCCTGCAAATCTGTTGGGAAGATAGGCAGACAAATGTCAGTGTGCTAGAAGAAGACCACAAGTACTGAAGTGATGATCCTTCACCATCAACTTCGCTGGATTGGCCACGTTGTCTGAATGCCTGACCACTGTCTCCCAAAGCAGTTGCTCTACTCCAAACACAAGAACAGAAACAGAATGTTGGTGGGCAGGAAAAGAGATTTAAAGATGGGCTCAAATCCAACCTTAAAAACTGTGGCATAGACATTGAGAACTGGGAAGCCCTGGCCCTTGAGCGCTCTAGCTGGAGGTCAGCTGTGACCAGCAGTGCTGTAGAATTTGAAGAGGCATGAATAGAGGGTGAAAGAGAGAAACATGCCAAGAGGAAGGCATGTCAAGCCAACCCTGACCGGGACCACCTTCCACCTGGAAACAGATGCCCTCACTGCAGGAGAACATTCAGATCAAGAATAGGGCTCCACAGTCACCTATGTACCCACCACCAGGACACCAAACTTGGAGGACAATTTTACTCAGGCAATGAGGGATTGCCTAAGTAAGTGAGTAAGTAATTTATCAACAAAACAAAATGAGTTCATAATGTGGAAATAAACATGATGAGGAGACCGAAATACAACTGAAGGAGCTGGGTTTAGTCTGGAGAACACTTAATTAAGAAATATGTGCAGATGTGCATTCAAGTTGTCTGGCAACTTCTATCTACCCCGTGAACTTCATAGCATTTCTTAGACAAGGAATATTCAGAAGTCGTTTTGCCAGTCCCTTCCTCTGAAATATAGTCTACAGTAGCTGACTTGAAGAGATGTCAGATGATGAAATCCATTTTCATATTTTCTATTGTTTAAGAGGTTGGGACCTAAAACAACAAGACCAAATTATATCAAAGAGGATTTTGAGCAAATAACTCCCTGATGTTATCAATAGTGGAACTCTTCACACATTCTCCTTGATCAGGAGGTTCATTAGAAGAAGATGGATAGCTACAATTTAGTGATAGATTTCTCACTTTGACAGGGTGTTAGACTACATGACCTTTAGTTTTTCTGAGTCTATTAGTCTTACTCTCACTTTCAGGTTTATGCTAGCAGTACTAGAGTTGCTCTGACTCTCCAAAAGCCAGAAAAATAACTTTATTTTGTTCAATATTACCTAAATTGCTAGAAAGCAGGAGGGTTTCTTTGTTCCCAATTAAGATAAGCTTTGAGAGTGTTGATCCCTGAAGGAAAAAAGAACACTTTCAAAAGCTTCAAGTCTTCTGACCAGTAGGCTTGTAATCTTGTAGTTGCAGGAACACATTGCAAAGGCTTTAATAAGGCTTAGAAACTGTAATTTCTTTATATCTTTAATAGTGTTCAATGACGGTCCAATCTGAAGGGGGAAACAGTGTCAGATTCATCCCCTCTTACATACCACAGGAGTTTTAACAATGGCCTTTTTTCTTCAGCTTGGAATTCTGACCATAGAGAGAGAATGACATTTGGGAATCGCAGGAATAGCCGTGGAGAGAGACTTGAAACTACTGGAGCAGAAGGCATCTTAGATTTCTAACAACAATCATACAAAAAGTGAAAAGTGGCAAGAGTATGTTAAGGCTTTGTACTCTGGATTAACAGCAATTTTCACTGTTTGGGACTTATTATGTGCAAAATTTGCACAAAGATTATTTTTGTTTTTCTCCTCAACTATATAACAGTTTTGCATTTTTCTTCCAACAGACTTCTGTTTGCTGGGCTGTTGTTGTTGTGTGCCTTGAAGTAATGTGAAATACGATGACCTCTAAAGGTACCATGTCTTGTTATTTTTGGGGGATATGGACAAAAATTGCACAGGATTATTTTTGCTTAAAGTCTTCCTTTAGGTTTCCATGACTGAACAGAGATTCAAATCCTGGTCTCCAGAATTATAGTCCAAAGTTCAGAGCCGGCTGGCTCTCATTTGCAGAATATTTACTATTTTATGTAAAGTTTATATTTTATCTCTGTTCTCTGCATTTTTTCACATATTAATGTGAAAAAAATCAATAGTTCTATTTTGATTTACTTATATTTTGTGATACAAATTTTAATTGTTACAAGCTATCTTGAGTAGTCCAAAGGCCAAAAATATAATTTATCTATCTATTGTGCATCTATCTATCATTTATCTTTATGAATCCCTTATGTTCAATATATATGCCCCTTCCAGTCAAGGATGGTTAAAATAATCAATCATGCTCTCATATACTGTTTGCAAGTGCATCCACTTCCCATTTATAGATCCAATTCTTTTTTAAAAGTTTCAATGCAGATCTTATTCTTCTACTTTTTAAAATATTTTATTTCTAGAAAGTTTAAGAATTTCCTAAAAAATCAATGTATGATCCAAACATTCTGAAACTTGGGGGGGGGGGGGGAGCTAACAGTGGTAAATGTTAGGCCTGGGTAACAACGGAAAAATTTGTTTCTAAAATCTATTCGTTTTTTGGGGGTTTTTGCGTTTCGTTATTTAAAATAATTACAAAATTTTCCTTTAAAAAAGTTCGATATTTACGAAATTTTGTAAATATGAAAAAATTACAAAACAATAATGAATTGATTTCCGAAACAATAATGAATCGATTCGTTAATGGCGGACACGACCGCGCAATACGCTAAAAAACCTCCAAATGGGACAGGGGGAACTTCTGAAGCTTAATTAAACCAAAAACAACTATAAAAACCCTTAGAAAACCAAAAACAACTATAAAACTTGCCCCAGACATGCAGAAATAATAACAAAACGACCTCAAAACGATAACGAAATGAATACAATAACGAAATACAAAACATTTACGAAACGATTTAAAAATTCGTTTTTTTAAAAAAATTGCTCCAGACTGGTTCGTTATCGTTTTGTAATTGAAAAATTAACGAATTTTTTTAACGAATTACGAATTAACGAAACGAAACCGCCCAGCCCTAGTAAATGTGTCCTCCAAGTGTGGCCATTTTCATCCCATTCACTCTAGAAATGATAGAAAGGGGAGGCTCGGAAGTCCCCCATTCCTGCCAATGGGCCAGATTTTCCCAGAGTGAGAACAGATCTTCTTACTGCCAGATCAAAAAAATAAATAAATTACAGTTTGCCTTCCTGAATTCAGGAAGTTCCTGAAAAAATGGATCAGGCCCATCAAAAAACTAGATACCAAAAGCAACACAGGATTTACCTGAAATTGATACCCCTATTGCCTACCTCATAGGGTTGGTTCAACTCCCAACAATTCCCTCTTATCTTGAAATCCCTTTAGAGAATAAACACTAAAGTTTCAGGGAGGAGGAACCAAACCAAACACTTTTGGGAGAATAGCAGCACCTGCGATAGGGACCTGGAGCCATTTAAGAGACTCACACAATTCTTCTGAAAGTCATAGGTCAGTGTTTTGAATGTTACGTTTTTTGCATGTTTTTTCTTAATATCGAGTCATACGTACGACTCTTATGAAATAGATACAACAAATGAGGCACACACAAAATTTTGCACAGCCCTACTATCTGGGATCACAAAGCATGTATGTCAAATGTGTCACCCCCTATCAAGACTGTGGCAAATAGTCTTGATAACAATGTTGCACTCTATATTAGTTCATAAAATTTGCAATCTTAAATACCTTCAAGAAAACTGGCTAAAAATGATGTACAGGTGGTGCATCACACCCCAGAAACTGGCTAAATGTTATGCAAATACCAATGATAAATGTTGGAAGTGTGAAGAACAAACTGGTTTGTTTTACCATATGTGGTGGGCATGTAAAATTGCCAAATCATAATGGAAGAATATTCACAAAAAATAGAAAAGATATTAGATATAAAGATAGAATTAAAACCAGAATACTTCCTTTTAGGAATAATTGATTTCGAATTGGAACTAAACAAAGACAAACTCTTCAATTACCTGGTGACTGCGGTAAGAATAAATTATGCAAGATTGTGGAGAATGAAAGAAATTCCAAATCAAGAATAATGGTTAATGAAAATTGTAGACATTATGAACATGGACAAATTAACCCAATTGATGAGTATAAAGCAGAACTTGACTCCACCAAAACAGACTGGACACTAATAAAAAAACTATACTACAAGAAAGCCTGAAATGGTTAATAGATATAAAATAAAAACAACATAAAATACTCTTAAGCGAGACAATAAAAAGGAGCTTGCCAAACCACCATGAGAGCCAAAAAGAAGAAAGAAAGATATACCTGAAGTGAAGATAATTGGAAGTCAACATAGATATTCTACTTTACCATTCCCTTCCCCCAGGCCTGTAGCCAGGATTTCGTTTCAGGGGGGGGGGGGGTTAATTTTTTCGGGGGGGGGGATTCGGGGAGGGCTGAGTTTGGGGGAGGGGGCTGAGTCTGAGTGAAAGAGGGTCTAGCCTAGCAAACCTTTTGTATCATTACCCCAATACCCCCATGCATATGGGATATATTGAGTATGGTGATCAGATCATGATATGAATAAACATAACAGTTTAAATAATGCACCAGTAAGGCCTTTTCATGAACCACCATGAGAATTTTGGGGGGGGGGCTACATGCCTGCCTTCCCCCCACCACCACCCACTCTTCCCTACTTCTTCCCCACCCAATCTCTCTTAACTTTTTCACTTTCCTTATGGAAAGGTAAGAGATTAGGTAAAAACGTTCCTACTTTCCTATACCTTAGCAATGTTCCCCCTCTTTTTATTGTTATTCAAAAACTTTAATAAAATATATTTAAATATGATTTTTTTCATTATTAGACATCACATGAAACCTTAGCTTTATAATGTGATCTGGATTGCACAAAGGCAATATAAATTAACTTAGTAAAATATTAAAATTACCCACTGAAATCAGAACACGTAAACCCTGAATTCCAATATTTTATTGCAAAAGTATAATGATGAAAGCTACATATCTGTGATCTTATGTGTCTATAGCTGGAGTCAGTATATGCAATTCATTTTTATATAGTAACCAGAAAAAAATAATTTCTATTTCAAATCACAATTTCAACAAACTTCAACTGTAGTTCAAACTTGTCCTATAAGAAAATAATCAAATGCCTTAGATAGCACACAACAACATCAATAACCTAATTTCAAGATATCCTGGTTTATATGTTGCTTTAAAGCATGAAGATTTCATCTTGGATCAATGACAAAGAATTCTAATGTGAACTGTGCACACTTAAGATATGACTATCATTAAAATCATGTGCTCATACAAGCTCTTCCTTATCTGAATGCAGGAATGGAGAGGATCAAAACAGAATGAATTTTGTAAAAAGGGATTGCAGCTTCTGAAATATATGTATATCTTTTATACCATCAAATCTTGACAGAAACCAAGATTGATTCATACATGCATTTCCACTGTATGGATTGTTTTTCACCCAGAGGTCAAGTATAGGAACTGTCACATTATTTCATGGAAAATGCTTCTCCATCATGCATTCAGCTGCCAACCTTTTGCATATAAGTCCCTGCACTACCATCTCTTGGATAATAGGGGCTACTGGTAGGCTTATGCTACAGTAGAAATTGCATCGGGGCACAAAATGGCAAGGGGCACATTGTGGGACTATGAGATGACTAATTTGGCTATTATTTAACTGCATTTCCCTTCCCAGGATGTTTGTGCCCCACTTTATGCAGGTCGTGGACTGTAATAAAGTTTTGTGGTTGTTGTTGATTCTCATTTTACTTTTCACTTTCCAAATTGATAACACAATAATTACACATACAATATTTGTGAAGACATCTTAAAATTTATTTTTATTTCATATCAAAAGCATTGCATAAATTAGTATAAAATTGATAAAAGTAGAAGGTGTGCAGGCAGCTAAATATCTTTCAACAAAAAATGGGCAACAGCAACAGCATAGGGCTGGGCGGTTTCGTTTCGTTAATTCGTAATTCGTTAAAAAATCGTTATTTTTTTTATAACGAAGCGATAACGAACCATTCTGGAGCAACTTAAAAATGAAACGAATTTTTAAATTTGTTTCGTAAATGCTTCGGATTCGTTATGTATTCGTTTCGTTATCGGTTTGAGGTCGTTTCGTTATTATGTCTGGGGCAAGTTTTATTATGTCTGGGGCAAGTTTTATAGTTGTTTTTTGTTTAATTAGTGGAAAAAAAAATTATAATATCACACCAACAGTCAACAACAGAGGGAGAGGGAAGCTTCAGAAGTTCCCCCTGTCCCATATGGAGGTTTTTTAGCGTATTGCGCGGTCGCGTCCACCATTAACGAATCGATTCGTTATTGTTTTGTAATTGTTTCATTAATGTTTCATTTTTTTTTTTACATTTACGAAATTTCGTAAATATCGAACTTTTTAAAAGAAAAATTTTGGAATTCTTTTAAATATCGAAACGCAAAAAACCCCAAAAAACGAATCGATTTTAGAAACAATTTTTTCCGTTGTTACCCAGGCCTACGCACTGTCTGTAGCCTCCAACAATTCCTCCTCTGTACATTAGGAAGGGCACAATAGACAAGCATAGAGATGGAGAGTTGTCTGTTCTGCTCCACAGTTACACAAGGTATGGGATTCTTTTAGGTAGTGCCATTTTGCCAAGTTGTCTTTTGATCTGCCCACTCTGAGTCTATTCAGGGACCCTAGATCCTAGCGGGGGGGAATTCCAGTTGGGATTTCCTGATTTAGTTGCCCAGAGGGATACCCTTACTGTTGCTGGGGGGATGCCAAGAGGAGTGGTAGCTCTCATAAAGCTTTTTCTTGATTTGAGTCTACTGGGAGGAGGCTGGTAGCCATGTAGTGGGTGGCTTTCACAGTGTTCAACCTTATTTCTCTCACATTTAGCAGCAACTTCCAGTCGCACATTGCAGGGGCGGGGGCAATGCCAGCTAGCTTGTAGAGTTTATCAACAGTTTAAGACAGCCTGTGATTATTCTGCATGTTTCATTCAATGCTATGTTCACCTGCTTTGCATGGGCAGACCTATACCAAACAGGCATACTCAGGCATACTCAGCAGTTAAATAATACAAGGCTAATATCCCTGTCTTTTTTTCTGAAAATAATGTATTTATTTGTTTACAGTATTTATACTCTAGCCATCTCACCCTGAAGGGGACTCAAAGTGGTTTTACAGGACACACATATGGGGGGGAGGGTACTGTCGCTCCATCTTTCATGCCAAGGAGCTTTCCTCTTTTTACAAACCATGATGTCCTTAAGGGTGCCTTTATTACCTCCCCACTATAAGCGGTACCTATTTTATCTACTTGCATTTCTGCTTTCGACTTGCTAGGTGGGCAGATGAGCTGGAGCTAACAGCAGGTGCTCACCTTCACCTGGGATCAAACTGCTGACCTTTCGATCTGAGGGATTTTTCTGCAGCACAGCGATTTAGTCTGATATGTTAAGCCCAGCCCCAAAAGAAACCTCTCTTCAGTCTATGAAAAGCTCAACAATTGGATCATGTTGAAAGCCCCCATGTGTAGATTTTCCTTTGTTTTATAAACTTATGAGGGTGTGGATAGGAAAGGGAAGAATACGATGTCCACACTTACATAGACACAGACATACAAAAACACAAAGAAGCCATACATGACCATTGATACAATGCAGAACAGCTTCAAACCCAAGATTTTCCATGCTATGGGCAAGGAGGCAGTCAATGTTTTTCCTGCATAGAGGCATATGGCCAACTGAAACTGGGTAGGAATTCTTCCCTGTATTGTTACCGGGGTGGGGGGGGGGGAGGGGAGGTAGTCACTTTTATCAGGCTTCATTGGCAGGTCTGGGAGGAGGAGAATCCTAAAAGTTGTACAGCTTGGTACCATTTGGAGGAAGGGTTATGTTCTGGAACGGGATCTTAGGGCTCTGTGTCTTGGGAGCTGAGAATAAACCTGCCTTTCAGACTGACATAGTGGTTTGCTCTCCCTTTTTCCAGTTCTGTGGCTTTTTGGAGGATGTTTCCAAGTCACCCTTCCAAAATATGGTCTGAGGGTGAGCAAGCCATACGACTGGACTGCCCTCAGGGTCAGGTGATTTCACCAAAGGGGAAACTGGAAAGGTTTGTCACAGGTAGACATCTGTCTCATCTAAGACCCCTATCAGATTACTCACCCTCTTTAGCACAAGTTTTAATCTTAAATAGTTAATAGGTCAAATAATTCACCCTGCTTTATGCATCTGGTTTTGTTATTTCAGGGTTGGTCATATATTATGCTTCTATTCTCTGCCCCGGAGTGTGGTGGAGGCTCCTTCTTTGGAAGCTTTTAAACAGGCTGGATGGCCATTTGTCAGGGGTGATTTGAATGCAATATTCCTGCTTCTTGGCAGGGGGTTGGACCGGGTGGCCCATGAGGTCTCTTCCAACTCTTTGATTCTATGATTCTATGATTCTATTTCATTTTTACAAACCATATTTTCAGTTTCAAACAGTAGGTCAACAAATGATAGTCATTGTTCCCATGGCATAGATAAGCTTGTAATTTGTGAATGAAGTCGATTCAATGTCTGATGAAGAAAGGGATTTTGAATATCTCTTGTAATTATTTCTGGATTTGACTTTCTGTACCACAAACATTTGCAAACTCCAGGTTAGCAACAGTATTTCTAGTTTATTCATTCACTGTCCCACCCCTCCACTGATAATACTGGCACTTGGATATGGATGTACATTTTGAGTGTATTTTAAACTGGGAACCAATCTGGATATAATCCAAACTGGAAACTAGCATCCAGGAATGCCTCCTCATTTCAGATAGTGGGGGAATAAAGACAGAGACAGATTTTTCAAGTATTTTTTACGAGTAAGAAATACTTTCTATTACAAGATTACATTGCTTAAAAGAAAATTATCAATAGCCTTTGTTTTTCCCAAACCAAATAACAGCAACAGAAGCAGCAACAGTCTGTAATGACACAAGAAATTGTATGTCATGTAATTTTGTTAAAAAGAAAACATTGTTTATTTTTCAGCCGAACTTCTTTTTGCCTGAAAATTTTATGCATGACTTTCCCATATCTAATTAACTGAGAATTTGATTGCTTCCATTTGAAAGGAAGGAAACAAGCTATTAATAATAGGCTGAGCCCCAAACTGATAGGAACATCAATACTTGGACTCCAATTTTCACAATAAATCCAAACCCATAAAACCTGATGCATGCAGTTTGCAGGTGAGATCCGTTTTATATCCATTTACATGGAGACAACAAATTGATTGCCTGCTACGGCATTATTAAAATGAACTGATGAGGCAGCTCAGATGGGGAAATATGCAGAAAGTAGTGACTCCCTCTCTTAATCAATCCATATACTTTTTATAAATTTTATATATGAACTACTGATAGGATAGTCCATGCTCTGATCTTGATCTTAAAGGTATAATAAAAGAGAAGAATAATTCTGTTAGTGAGAAAATAAGTTCTTTAATCATTTGTACATGCAGCAATTTCAACAATGCCAATAAATATTGACCATGCAAGCAAGTACTATCATGTTCATGATGGATGGAAGAAGCAACATTAAAGGAGGCCAAATTGCCTTTGGCAAAATGCTATTATCTTTGTTATTCCTGGGATCAACACAGTTTGGAAATCCGAACTGCCTTTTCCATTATATGACCTTGCTTTTGAGATAAAGGAACCACTGTGTTGGCCTTATTAAGGATACTTTTATATTTTCCATAATTAATTCTGGATAGGGCGCTCCAAGAGCCACTGTGACGTAGTAGTTTGAGCATTTGACTATAGCCCCAGAGGCCAGAGTGTGAATCCCCACCAAGCTATGGAACTTATTGGGCGGCCTTAGGCAAGCCACATACTCTTACTCAAATGAGGACAAGAGCAAACCACTTCTGGACAAATCTTGCCAAAGAAACCTCATGATAGGTACATCTTAGGGTAGTCCTAAGTAAGAAATGAATTGAAGGCATACAGCAGCAGTAACAATAGCAGTGACAAACAGCTACCAATTGTCAAGGGGGCAGTTTGGCCCCTCAGGAACCCATCAGAGAAAACTGCCTAAATATACCAACCAGTATTTTACATCAGAAACTTAAGTATACTTATTTAGTTAAGTAACCTCTCCTATAATGGACCCCCAACCCAATCCTGAGAGAAACAGTATTTACTCATCATGCTTTGATTGCCACCAGTTTGGACCTCCTTCTCCTCATACAAGTAGGTGGGAGGACTCATTTGATTGTGGCAATAGTGTTACAGTCATGATTAATTATCGGTTGTGATTACAGAACATTTTCCTAATTGTTCCATCTCAATATGCGACTACCTTTCCACTTTGATGGGGCAGTGTACTTCTGTGAGGCAAGGATCTCTCAGTGAGAGTAACAGTGGCACCACAGCTAACTTTTTTTAAATGTCTTGAAAATCCTATGAAAACACAATCCAAAATGAAACAAGACATAGTGCCAGGAGATGACACTCACAGATTGGAACACACTTAATAAGCTACTGGAGTACAGTGGAGGCAAGTACACGTAGCACTGTGGCTAATGAGGAAATTCAATTCAATTTTGTTGGCCAGCCAGAACCCTAAAATAACACACAAAACAGCCCTTTTTCTATTCAAAGCAACATAGCTGAGAATTGCACATTTAGAATCAATTGGGGTAAACTGTGGAGGTGACGCAGACATTTGACCTGAACGAGATCTTGTTAACAGCTTGTTTATTTTAACTTCTTTTATACCGAGGGTTGTATGTTGTATGTATGACTATGTATGACTATGTGTTAATTGTGTTATGTGTTAAATGTTTTGATACGGCCAATAGGCCAATCAATAAAACGTATCCAATTCAAGCTAAAAGGAGGTTCAGCTGTTGACATGGTCTGATGTGAAAGCAAAGCCCAAAGTTTCACAACACATATGATAGGAGCATGGAATGTGAGGAACATGCACCAGAAAAAGCTATATGTAGCAAAAGAAAAAGAAAAAAAGAAATGAAACATAAAAACTTTGCAGTGTTTGAGCATGCTGGACAGATAATTTCATAGTGTTTTACTCAGAAAATAAAAATCTAAGAGGAAATGGGGTGGCATTAATAAAGATGTGAGATGTAGCAAAAGCAGTTAAAGGATATAATGCAAAGTTGGGCTGAATAATATCGATACAATTTCAGAGGAAGAAACATAATTATGACTATAATCTGAATTTATGCTTCAACTACAGAGGCAGATGAAGAGAAAATATAAAGATGTTGTGCTGGAGTCCAAGTGGAAACCGGCTACACACACACAAAATAAAAAACGGGACTTATTGTTAATCTTTGGCAACTGGGATACAAAAATTGGATGAAAGCAGAATCAAAGATTGTAGGAAAAATTGTTCTAAGTTCAAGATATGAAACAGGAGAGTGATTGATTGCATTCTGCAAAGCCATCGGTTTGTTCATTAAAAAAATCAAAACAAGGAAAGAAGTAGTTATATAGATATTAGGGCTGGGCGGTTTCGTTTCGTTAATTCGTAATTCGTTAAAATTTGTTAATTTTTTTATAACGAAGCGATAACGAACCATTCTGCAGCAACTTAAAAATGAAACGAATTTTTAAATTCGTTTCGTAAATGCTTCGGATTCGTTATGTATTTGTTTCGTTATCAGTTTGAGGTCATTTCGTTATTATTTCCGCATGTCTGGGGCAAGTTTTATAGTTGTTTTTTGTTTAATTCGTGAAAAAAAATTATAATATCACACCAACAGTCAACAACAGAGGGAGAGGGAAGCTTCAGAAGTTCCCCCTGTGCCATTTGGAGGTTTTTTAGCGTATTGCGCGGTCGCGTCCGCCATTAACGAATCGATTCGTTATTGTGTCGTATTTATTTCGTTAATGTTTCGTAATTTTTTAACATTTACGAAATTTCGTAAATATCGAACTTTTTAAAAGAAAATTTTCGGAATTCTTTTAAATATCAAAACGCAAAAACCCCCAAAAAACAAATCGATTTTAGAAACAAATTTTTCCGTTGTTACCCAGGCCTAATAGATATCACCTAATGGCTAGTACAGAAATCAAAGAGATGACATAATTGGAAGTGAAATGTGGAGATCACATGCCCTCTTATTCTTCAATTAGGTTTTCACATGCTTTCAACATGTGAATACCTTTTCTGTGTGGTATAATTTTATGCTGCCTAGTATTTGTCAATAATAACCATATGTATCAAGGTTATTTCATCCATTTAGCACCCTGATAGGATATAGGAGGATATGATGAAAAAGATGAACACAAATGGCCTTGCCATATAGGAATATGGAAATATTTTTGAGATATTCAAGGTTGCAAAGTACACACAAATCAAAAAGGCAGTCAGTACAGAAGATAACATATATCATATCTCAACAGTAATATATTCAAACTCAAGAGTAAGACAAGAAAAAATCAACCAAAATAAAAATGCTCTGGCATATGAAAGGAGGGAACAGTTTGATCTCTTGGATCAATGGAGACTCAAGGACTTGGCACCATAACAGAGAAAATTCTTATTCCCAGAAACTGTAATTTTGCTGGTGGTAGGTCATGAAGGATACTTTTCTTGGCAATCTGAGTGAACTAATAAGAATAAATAGGAGGAGATTGACCTTTGAACAACCCAGCACTAAACAACTGAGAGTTGTGATTCTCTGAAGCTTACCTTTGAGTCAACATGCACAGGATAACATGGCAATGGTGATGACCAAGCTCTGTGGAGAATGTAACTGTTTATTGATTCAGAGAGAAGGCAGGAAGTTGATTGTGTGATGCTTTCAAATAGCCAGATCTTATTGCCTTCCTGGTCACTCATCTAGAGTGGAGACAGAAATCATTATGGTCAACACCAAATTGGCTTGGTTGAATTGCTATGCTGTGATGTCATTGTGTTCATTATTAGACTTGGAAAAGGAATGAAGACTATGGGGAGGAAGAAACGGTTCTTCAGCACAAAAATGGGAGCAAACAGCATCAAAGGAAAACTTATTTAATGTTGCAAACATTAAAGGAAAACTTATTAAAGAAAAACAATGAACATTCTTAAAACATCAAAAGCCAAAAAACATGCAGCATTACATTCTGAATTCTGATCTGAAGGGAATGATGAAAAGTTATACTAGTGTGCATTTATGAGGGTTGAATGAAAAGTAATGCCTCCACCCTCGTAACTCCTCAACAAATGGCAATACTGGTATGTGGTAGGTACTGGCTTGTTCAGTAGACTCTCTTCTATAGTTCCATTTTGGTGGGAAGGCTTAGCATTGAATGGTTGTGTTGTTAAGGTGTGAAGTATCAAACCCTGCACAGACGGTCGGTCAATGTGACTTAAGCAACGTACAGTCATTGAAGATTTGACAGCAGAAGGTGTCACTCCAAAGGAGATTCATCAGAGAATGCAAGCTGTTTATGGTGATTGTGTTGATGTGAGTACTGTGCATCATTGAGCGAGTAAGTTTAAAGATGTTGAGATGGGAACATCTGACTTGAGTGACAAACAAAGAGTTGGACGTCCTGTGACAGCAACCACCGAGTTTCACAAGCAAAAGCTTGACAGATTGATTCAGGATGATTGTCATATTACTCAAAGAGAAATTTCAAGCATAATCAGCATTTCACAAGAACGTATAGGTCACATTATTTCTTTGCTTGGCTATCGGAAGATTTGTGCACAATGGGTTGCGGAAAAGAGTGTCGACTTCTTCCATGACAGCTTCAGAAGACTTGTTCATCGTTGGTGGAAATGTATTCAATTGTCTCGTGATTATATGGAAAAGTAAATAGTGGTAGTAAGGGAGCACATTCTAAGGATTATTTCTGTGTTTGATTTATTAAAATATTCCTATCCAGGCTTGCAGCTTGGGAGTGATCCTGGACTCATAGCTGAGCCTGGAACCCCAGGTTTCGGTGGTGACCCGGGGAGCATTTACACAGTTAAAACTTGTGTGCCAGCTGCGCCCGTACCTTGGGAAGTGTGACTTGGCCATGGTAGACCATGCTCTGGTTACACCCTGTATAGACTACTGCAACGCGCTCTACGTGGGGCTGCCTTTGAAGACTTTTCAGAAGCTTCAAATGATCCAACGGGCAGCATCCAGGTTGTTAACAGTAGCGGCACTCAGGGAGCACACAACTCCTCTGTTGCACCAGCTCCACTAGTTGCCAGTTTGCTACTGGGCACAATTCAAAGCGCTGGCTTTAGCCTTTAAAGCCCTAAATCGTTCCAGCCCAGTTTACCTGTCTGAACGCATCTCTCCCTATGAACCATCTAGGCACTTAAGATCATCTGGTGAGGCCCTGCTCTCGGTCCCACCCCCTTTGCAGATACGATTGGCGGGAACGAGAGACAGGGCCTTCTCAGCGGTGGCCCCTTGGCTATGGAACACCCTCCCTAGGGATATTAGATCGGCCCCTCCCTCCTAACTTTTGGAAAGAGAGTCAAAACCTGGCTGTTTGAGCAGGCAGTTGCAGACGCAGTGTAACAGACTAACTGAGATCCATGGAACGACTGGACGATGCGACGGAAAAATGATTTTAGTGATGAGACGCTGAGGACTTGGGTTTTATGATTTTTATTGTTTTATTGCTTTTATATGGTTTATATTATATGTAATGTTTTTAACTGTATTTATGTTGTTTGGGGGCATTGACTGCCAACTGTAAACCACCTCAAGTCGCCTCTGGGTTGAGAAGGGTGATATATAAATATGGTAAGTAAGTAAATAAATAAATAAATCTGCACTTTTCCTTAAAATTGATTTCTGGAAAGGGCTTAATATCCACAAATATGGCCTTTGATGACCATATACAGCCTATAGGACCCATGAATTTTTCCATTGTGATATGTGAAGCTGTGATGCACTGAGTATGAATTCCAAGGACAATGTCTGCAATTATAAGATTTGCCTGCCAGGCTCATTCTAACCAAACTTTAAAAGGTCAAAGTCAGCATCCTAAATTGTTGCTGGAAATTTACAGTGCAGCAGACCCTGAAGCTGTGATGTAATATGTTCTTGTAATATGGAATGGACACTTGCTTAAGTACCAACCCTTTCACCTGCATTCATTGACAGCTTAATTATGTGAAGCAAATACATATATAGTTTACACCTTCAGGCAGATGCTCCATATACTTTATGTAGCAGCTAACTATCCAAAGGTCAGCTGCTATGCTGATTTGTGGGTTGCTGTGAGTTTTCCAGGCTGAATAAGAAGCACAAATCACCATAAACAAAACTCACATCACAACATAATAAATCTGAGGAAATTATATCCAAACTGCAAAAAAAATGAAGTAAAAAAATCTCTACTGAAGCTCATCAGTAGAAAACAAAGACTTCAGAATTCTCTTGGTGGCATATTCTTAAATTGTAATCCCACTCACACATGCTATCCTTAAGCAAAATTGACTTTAGTGTAATTTAATATCTCTGTGTTCTGGATTGTGATCATGCAATCTGATTCTAAGCACATTTACTCCTGCAGAGTGGGGAAATTTCTTCCTAAGTCAATTTATCATAATCACAAATTGCAACTATAACAGAGATATTTCAAGGTGATATGGCCACAAGACATTGAGGTGAAAGTTTTTGGCTTCCCTTCTCAAATCTATCTTCTGAGTCTGTTAAACTGAAATTCCTAAGAACATTTTTTCCTTAAAAGGTCGCGAGGCTTCCTCCTAATCCTCTCTTCCCCAAAAGCCATTCTCTAGTTAAAGTTTGTCAACATTGACCATATGTGTGCAGCTGGTTGACATCTCTCCATAGTGACTAGACATAATGCCAGTCATTGTGAATGATACAAATGTGGCAAAAAAAATGCACCCCCGGTTAGGTGGCGGGATGTGGGTGAGAAAATAATCAATTTTTCATGAATAGACCCAGAAACTAGAAGGAATTCTCTCCTTTGTGGAGATTTGTGTTTGCATAATATTTTGGTGAATTTCTCCATGGGGAATTTATTATCTCCCTAAATTCTCTTTCCCCAAACAAGGTAGAGAATTTTCAGAAGCCATGACGCATAATGCTACCTCATCTTTACAGCTATGTATTACAAAATTGCACCTGTGTTTGTGATGGCCTCAGTTAAGCATGTAATGTAAATTTATTTGCCATTAAATGTCAGATATAATAACTATCTGAAGAGTGTCTAACTACCAACATTAAAAAGGTGATTCAAGGAGGGAAAGTAACACCAGAAACAGTATCCTTATATGAAGAGGAAGCAAATATTCTCACATAAAAGCTAATAGAGAAAATGGGTCTCTGTCCAATAATAATATTTTACTGTTCAATTTCGATTAAGTAGTCAATTATTTTAAATGAGAATGATTCCTGAATAAGCAATCACATTGATCACATTTAGAACAGACACAAATATATTGTACTAATTTCAATAGGGCTACTCAAAATAAAACAGAAACAGAGAAACGGGAACCTATTCATTGTGAATCATCCCCCAAAATTAGTTAAAAGGTGGCATCACTGATGATATTTTTTGTGTATGTGTGTCAGGAGTGGCATCTACACTGGCTCCCAATTGAGTATCGTGGTTTGTATAAGATGCTGGTCCTGACCTTTAAAACTTTATATGGCCAGGGCCCATTGTATCTTAGAGACTGTCTCTCCTTCTACCATCATTGAGGTCTACCATCCCAACGCGATTTGCTCTATATACCGGGTCCTAGGGAAGTGCACTTGGCAGGCATGTAGCTGGGGGGGAGGGGGGCTTGAGGGGCTTCAGCCTCTCCGCCCCCCCCCCCGAAATTCTCATGGTGGTTTGCGAAAAGGCCTTACTGGTGCATTATTTAAACTGTTATGTTTATTCATATCATGATCTGATCACCATACTCAATATATCCCATATGCATGGGGGTATTGGGGTAATGATACAAAAGATTTGCTAGGCTAGACCCTCTTTCACTCAGACTCAGCCCCCCCCCCCTGAAACCCGCCCTGAAAAAAATTACCCCCCCCCCCCCAAACGAAATCCTGGCTACGGGCCTGGCACTTGGAAAGCACCAGACGCAGGGCCTTCTCTATTTCTGCCCCTGCCTTATGGAATTCCTTGCTTCCCTATTTGAGAGCCATGCGTGACTTAGGGCATTTTATCCTAGCACTTAAGACCTGGCTTTTTACTAGAGCATTTGACCCATGTTAATTTTAATATTTGTATGTATGTGTTTTATCCTGTATAATTTCTGCAATGTAAATCGCCTGGAGCATCTCGGATGGAGGGCAATTAATAAGTAATTAAAGATGATGATGATGATGATGATGACTTGAGAAACTGCAAGTCACTTCTGGTGTGAGAGAATTGGTCATCTGCAAGGACATTGCTGGGGGACACCTGGAGAGCACTGCTTTTTAAACTGTGAATTCCAACCCTTTAGGACCAGTCCATCCTCCAGGAAATAAAGCCCGACTGCTCATTGGAGGGAAGGATACTAGAGACAAAGTTGAAGTACTTTGGCCACATCATGAGGAGACAGGAAAGCTTAGAGAAGACAATAATGATGGGGAAAGTGGAAGGTAAAAGGAAGAGGGGCCGACCAAGGGCAAGGTGGATGGATGGCATCCTTGAAGTGACTGGACTGACCTTGAAGGAGCTGGGGGTGGTGACAGCCGACAGGGAGCTCTGGCGTGGGCTGGTCCATGAGGTCACGAAGAGTCAGAGACGACTGAACGAATGAACAACAAAAAGGACCCCAAACCTTTAGCTCAAGGTTGGGGTCCTAAAAATTGGCAAGAGTAAAAGTTTTCTGATTTGTGTTTTGAAGACATTCATGTGAATTTGTTGTACAGTATTAACAATGGACTTTGCAGAAGATGCTTCAGCTATACTTTGTAATAAGGAAAATAAGCCTCTTTAGCAAGCCTAGCAAATGCTGATTTATTATCAGTAAATGTTTGCTTTTTACACCTGTTCTATCAACCCATATATCTGGAATCATATAAAATTTTCTCAGGCTGAAAGGGGTTACAAATATTTTTAAAAAATGAAGAAGCCCTGGCATAGAGGACTAGCTATTGAAGCTGCTGTACTCTTTAAAACATAATCATAATTTTGCCATACTGGTGATGACTTCTGCTAGAATTATTCCATTTCCCATTTTTCAGGGCACTTAATTTGTCCTAACCTTGTTCTTTCACTCTGTACTGGGTCGGGGTGTATATTTTAATTGTGTGTTATTTTGCTAATGCATATTTATGTACGTACTTATCAGATCAATAGAGATGCAAAGCAGCATTTCTTATTATGTACCTGAATTCTAATATTTTATACACCTCATTAGCTAGAATACATGCACAAAGAGAAAAGCCTGCAGGCTCTCCAGTTGTTAAAATGATAATTTCAATTCCAATTAGACTTCACATTTAGCTGTGCTAAAAGTTCAGTCTAAGTTCAGACTTTGAGTTTTCCACTGAGGTACTCATGCAGTATCAGCTTTGATGGGACACCTATGGACTGTAGCTTAAGGCATTTCTGGCTAGAGTTAATTTATCAGCTTCATCACAAATTTGTAACAAACAAGGAGTGCCACATTTGCCCTGTACCCACAGGTTAAGGAGAAATACAATCAACAAATGAGGCAAAACAATGTCAGAAAATGTATGAACATTTTTCTTCCTCATCTCCCTCAATTGATAGTTTGTTTAAAAAGTCATGCCTGGGTCTTTCAGTAGAATTTTAAAAGATTGAAAAACAACACTTAAATGCATTGATATAAAATGTTAATGAGTCTTGTAGTAGATGAATTCCTAAAACTAAATGTTGAAAATACAGAGAATGTAAATTTTATCTCTGCATAATCTATTTATTTATTTACTTTGCTTATATACCGCTGTATCTCAAGCCCGAAGGCGACTCACGGCGGTTCACAAACAGTAAAAACAGTAGAAACAGCAGTGGTTCCATACAACATATAACAATTGACTTAACACATTATCCACAAATTACCAATAAGCAATTACAATGCACAATTATTACAAAAAACAACCGTACCCAATCTTCTCATCATCCAAGCGTAGTCCAGGTTCGTCGTCCATTGTTCCATTCCTATGTTCCATTACCAGATTGCACTAAATTACTCAAACGCCTGCACAAACATCCAGGTCTTCACCTTTTTGCGGAATACCATTAGAGATGGTGCTAGTCTAATGTCCGTAGGAAGGGCGTTCCACAGCCGAGGAGCCACCACCGAGAAGGCCCTATCTCTCGTCCCCGCCAGCCGAGCTTGAGAAGCAGGCGGGATCGAGAGCAGGGTCTCCCCGGAAGATCTCAAACTCCTGGTGGGTTCATAGGCAGAGATGCGGTCAGATAGGTAGCTTGGGCCGGAACCGTTTAGGGCTTTAAAGGCCAACGCCAGCACTTTGAATTCAGCCCGGTAGCAGATTGGTAGCCAGTGGAGTTGGCGCAACAGGGGGGTTGTATGCTCCCTGCGCTCCGCTCCTGTTAAAATCATGGCTGCCGAGCGTTGGACTAGTTGGAGCTTCCGAGCTGTCTTCAAAGGCAACCCCACGTAGAGAGCGTTGCAGTAGTCTAAACGGGATGTAACCAGAGCTTGGACTACCGTGGCCAAGTCAGACTTCCCAAGGTATGGGCGCAGCTGGCGCACAAGCTTTAGCTGTGCAAATGCTCCCCTGGTCACCGCCGAAACCTGGGGTTCCAGGCTCAGCGATGAGTCCAGGGTCACACCCAAGCTGCGAACCTGCATCTTCAGGGGGAGTGCGGCCCCATCCAACACAGGCTGTAACCCTATGCCCTGTTCGGCCTTGCGACTGACCAGGAGGACCTCTGTCTTGTCTGGATTCAATTTCAATTTGTTCGCCCTCATCCAGACCGTCACAGCGGCCAGGTACCGGTTCAGGACCTGGAAAGCCTCCTTAGTAGCAGGTGGAAAGGAGTGACAGAGTTGGACATCTTAACTTTAACTCAAACTTATGGAAGTGAGGCAGTAAACAAGGTCTCTTCAAATCTAATTTGGAACTATTTTAACTTTCATAGAAAAGGATAGATTCTGAAAATAATTTGAAAGGGGATTTTTTTCCAAATTTGTGTGGCTAAGCTTTCAATACTAGCTACAAATTTGAAAAGTAGTGAACCTGAAAAACACAAATCATTTCACAGTACATAAGAAACACCTTTTTATGAGGTACATTCTACCAAATTACACCCCAAACAGACTTCAATGAAAAAACTATGATTTGTTGACACGAAGCTTTAATTGAGTTTTTCCTGCTGTGGACCAGCACTGCATTAATTGGCCTATCTAGATGAGCCATGTGAATCCTTTCACACTGCATCATTCTAGCATTGTGATTCCATTTTAATTGCCATGGTTGTCTCCTATAGAATCCAGGGATTCATACTTTGATAAGGCATCAGATCTCTCTGCCTGGGAATGCAAATTTCCTTCCAAAACTACAGGACCTAGACTCTATGAGGTGTTGTGTTAACAGATACTGGAAACATAGCACTGTAGTTATCCAACATAAAAGGACACTAGATAATCCTCCTATTATGCTCATAATTTTGCTGAAAGTTAAAATACAAAGCATTTGGACAGGATTTTTCACCTTGGTCTAGATCAGTGGTTCTCAACCTGGGGGTCGCGACCCCCGGAGGTGTCATTTGGCAATTCTGGAGGGGTCGTGACATAGTCTTCTTAGGCCCTGCCTCCTGCAGGCCCCATGCACCCTCACCTGAATGCCAAAGAGACACCGAAGCCAATGGAGAAGCTGCTGGGAGAGGGACGTTGGCAAGCGCGTGGGGGAAGAGGTTCTGGGAGCATGCACCTAGGGACTGTGTTCCTTCCATCGGCCATTGGGTGCATGCTCCCTAGACGAGGCCTCTTCCCCGCACACTTGCCAACACCAGGGCACATACCTCTCCCAGTGTTGGCAAGTGTGCAGGGAAGACACTCTGGGAGCATGTGTCTGGGGAGGGGGGGGGGCATGTGCTCCAAGCCCTCTTTCCTGTATGCTTGCCAGTGCCAGGGTGCATCCCTCTCCTGGCATTGGAGGGATGCATCCTGACATTGGCAAGCGCATGGGGGAAAGAGGGCAGGGAGCACATAATCAGGGGTCTATGGAGCATGGCCCCTGGATGTGCGCTCCCAGGATCTGTTTTCCTGAGCACTTGTCAACTGTGGGGCACGTCCCTCTCCTACCATTGGCAAGTGCACAGGAAAGAAGGCTGGGAGTGCGCATCCAGGGGCCATGCTCCACCATTCCCTGGGTGTGCACTCCTAGCCCTCCTTCCCCTGAGCGCTTGCCAATGCTGGGATGTTTCCCCCCCCCCCCCCAGCATTGGCAAGAGCGTGGGGGTAGAGGGCTGGTGCAGGGTGCGTGATCCCTGCATCGCCCCTCTTTCCCCACGCACTTGCCAATGCTGGGAGGTGGATGGGCTCCGCCTTTGCCAAGTGCGTGGGGAAAGAGGGCTCATGCAGGGAGCACATTCCTGAAGCCAGTGCATGGAGTGAGGCCACTGGGTGCATGCTCCCAGGGCCTCTTCTGTGAGAAGAAGGACAGCATTGGCAAGCGCCTCTCCAGGCAGCCGTGCCTGTACCCCTCTCAGGATGGTAAGGAGGCCTCTTCAGGAACAGAAGCGATTGAAGGTACTGCAAATCTAATCTATTGTACATGACTCCCCCAAACTCCAGTATTTTCTATTGGTCACAGGAGTCCTGTATGCCAGGTTTGGTTCAATTCTATTATTGATGGAGCTCAGAATGCTCTTTGATGCCCGATGTACTATAAATCCACACAACTGCAATTCCCAAATGTCAGGGTCTATTTCCCCCAAACTCCACCAGTGTTCAAATTTGGGCATATTGAGTATTTGTGCTAAGTTTGGTCCAGATCCATAGTCGTTTGGGTTCACAGTGCTCTCCGGATATAGGTAAAGTACATTTCCCCTAAATTAATGTAAATTCCTCCCAAACCCCTCCAG
Source organism: Anolis sagrei (assembly GCF_037176765.1). Classification (NCBI taxonomy): domain Eukaryota; kingdom Metazoa; phylum Chordata; class Lepidosauria; order Squamata; family Anolidae; genus Anolis; species Anolis sagrei. Next base: position 117,226,434 of record NC_090024.1, read on the forward strand.
TATTTTCTCTTCATCATGGAAGTTCTGTGTGCCAAGTTTGGTCCTGGTCTATAATTTGTAGGGGTCTTATTGGGCTGTGGAAGTCAGAGCTGAATCGGTTGAAGGTACTTCAGATCCCTTCATCCATTGTCCATACTCCCCCAAACATATTGTTTTTATCATTAATCACTATGCTTTAATTATGTTCAATTTGTAATAATGAAAATGCATCCTGTATATCAGATATTTACATTACAATTCATAACAGTAGCAGTTATGACGTACCAACAAAAATATGGTTGGTCGCCACAACATGAGGAACTGTATTTAGGGTCACGGCATTAGAAAGGGTGTGAACCACTGGTCTAGATCTTATATAAAGAATACTGAAGGGCCTTTATCCTGGCAAGATGCCATACCCTCCCATCGGCTGTATTGAAGGGGAGGCAACGGAAGACCCGCTTCAAGCAGAGATTATGCCCCTGTGAGTCTGGTCATGTAGAAACAACTGAGCACGTACTTCTTCAATGCATATTCTACAGAAATCTTAGAACTAATCTCATTACACCATGGCTTCTTAAATACCCAGGGCACAGTGAACTACAATTACATTTAATAGAAAAGTCAATAATACAGGATCCAACATCACAGATAAAGTTTAGATGACTGAGAAAACAAGGTTTTTGTTACAGCGGTGTCACCCCATATGTCCACTGTAACCTGAGCAAAGTTGCTTAAGATATGAAGTGGAACCAATGGATGGAAAAAGACTCTTTGGCAGCATTCAATTGTTGACTCTGTGATTGAAACCCTAATAGGATAATTCTGCACTAAAATATCATATCAGGTTAGCTGAGGGCCCTCATAAACATTCCAAAAACCAACTGAGGTGTCCAAATGATGTCTGAGGTTAACCCAGATTAATCCAGAATAAATGGGGAATTCCAAGTTTACTCTGGATCTAAACCATACTGAAATGTCTGGAAATGTTGAGGTTCTGGGCCTGTGGGGTTGACGCCTGGGACCATGTTCCATGATCCCGAGGGTCAATCCCCATTACTACTCTGCCCCCCCCCACCCCCCACCCCCATTTTCTCCCTAAACTTACCAGAGGGACCTGGGGTTTGGCTAAATGCCTTCCTGTGTCAACCTCTGGTTGACCCGAGAGGACATGTAGCCACTCCCACTTTAAAAGCATGGGATCTGGGCAGGCCCGTAGCCAGGATTTCGATTTGGGGGAGGGGCTGAGTTTTTTTCAGGGGGGGGGGGGTTCAGGGGGGGCAGAGTTTCGGGGGGGCTGAGTCTGAGTGAAAAAGGGTCTACCCTAGCAAACCTTTTGTATCATTACCCCAATACCCCCATGCATATGGGATATATTGAGTATATCCCATATTCATATCAGATCATGATATGAATAAACATAACAGTTTAAATAATGCACCAGTAAGGCCTTTTTGCGAACCACCATGAGAATTTCGGGGGGGGGGGGGGCTGAAGCCCCTCAAGCTCCCCCCCCCCCCCCCCCGGCTACATGCCTGGTCCTGGGGCTGGTGTGTAGCTTCAATCCCAAGATGAACTGGGACATAAAATCCCAGTTCCTCTGGGAATTTGGACCTGAGTAGAAGGGCACTGAATGCTTAGTGGTGGAAAAAAAACAATTTGAACTCTTTGTGCTAATTTTAGGTAACATAGTCATAGGCCTTTGTGTTGCACCAGTAAATAACTAGCATTTGTTTTTACATAAATATAAAATGAATGTTTTCAACAACTCCGTAATAATGAATACATATATTTACTAGCACTGGAAAATATCCTCAAGCTAAATTTGAATAAATGTTTAAGACCAAAAATTAGCATGAATTTTCTTAAATACACACAAAACACAAATAAAATTACACATATACACCAGACAAAATTATAAGAGCATTTTGAATACTTCAAACCCTTTTGAAGAAACACACTGAAAGGTCAAATTGATGCTACAGTTATCACCTGTAAAGTCAGCTCATATCTTCTCGTTCTCTGTGTTAATGTTCAAAAACAGACTGGAGGCAATGTTTGATGAGTTCATAGGTTTTAGATGGTTACTTCTGAAGGTAGCTATGTTTTTATCAGAGAACTTCTTTGCTTTTCTATCAAAAGGACATTGCACAACTCAGGAATCAAAGTGATGGTAAGCCAAATCACACTTCCTCTTATATAAGCAAAAGAAAATAAACACATGGGAACTCATTGCCTCATACCACTAGTCTTACCGAGTCATTTGAAGCTCCCTTCAAAATTCCACTAATGATTCATCCAGACATATGCCATTCTGGGATTTTATTTCAGATTTTGCTTGATGTGAACTTGAAGTTGCATCTTCAACCTTGCATCATTGGCCCTTCCAATGTGAGCCAACAATGTGATGTGGCGGCAAAAATGTGAGCCAACAATGTGATGTGGCGGCAAAAAAAGCCAATGGGATTTTGGCCTGCATCAATAGGAGCATAGTGTCTAGATCTAAGGAAGTAATGCTACCCCTCTATTCTGCTTTGGTTAGACCACATCTGGAATATTGTGTCCAATTCTGGGCACCACAATTCAAGAGAGATATTGACAAGCTGGAATGTGTCCAGAGGAGGGTGACTAAAATGATCAAGGAACTGGAGAACAAGCCCTATGAGGAGCAGCTTAAGGAGCTGGGCATGTTTAGCCTGAAGAAGAGAAGGCTGAGAGGAGATATGATAGCCATGTATAAATATGTGAGAGGAAGCCACAGGGAGGAGGGAGCAAGCTTGTTTTCTGCTTCCTTGGAAACTAGAACTTGGAGCAATAGGTTCAAATTACAGAAATGGAGATTCCATTTGAACTTTAGGAAGAGCTTTCTGACTGTAAGAGCTGTTTGGTAGTGGAACTCTCTGCCCCGGAGTGTGGTGGAGGCTCCTTCTTTGGAAGCTTTTAAGCAGAGGCTGGATGGCCATCTGTCAGGGGTGATTTGAATGCAATATTCCTGCTTCTTGGCAGGGGGTTGGACTGGATGGCCCATGAGGTCTCTTCCAACTCTTTGATTCTATGATTCTATGATTCTATGATTCCAAATCAGTACAAATATTTGAATCACCTGCCTTAGTATAATCCATGATGAATATAGATCCCAGACCTTCACAAAAAGCTGGTAGTGAGGAGTGTGTGTGGTCCTTCAAACATTGTATTACTGCACCTATCAGTCCTAACTCACATAGACAATAATGAGAGATAATAGCATTTGCACGTTAATTGTCTGGAGAGCTGAGACTAATGGGGATATGGCCCCTGCCACAAAATCCAAAACACAATCCTGCTCTCATGAGTTCAGATGTTCTCTTTCCTATTAGAGTTTCACTATTCTATTTCTGAAATCTTTGTCCAGATGAAGAATCTGAGTTAAACTGCATGAATTCTAGAGTGTAGATGCACTCAAAGGCAATTCTATCTATCTTTAATCAGAACTGAGTCTTGAAGCATTTTTCAAATGTTATTCACAAATAACTAGACTTAGGACTGCTGCCTTCACTGTATTTCTCTCTGATTTTCTGTTGAGGGCACTAGAAACTAAAACATTCTATCCATTATTTCAAATATCGGATAAGAGGAATGAAGTGAAGAAATTGATGTAGCATCATGTCTTCTTGCTTGGAACAATGCCGGCCTTTTTTGCCCACTGACATTCACCTCCAAGTTAGTTGTCACTTATGTATTTTTCTGAAGCAATGCCCTGAAAGAGATAACTTCCTTTTAACATAGATGACTGCAAAAATAATAATAATGGTGAGATAGACTGGCTATTCTTGCTATTTCTTTTATGGATTTACCAGTTGTGATCCAAACAAACACAACCAACAACAACAACATGAAACAAATAAATGTCAGCTTCCTTTGGAGAATGGATAACTTGTTTTATGGTCTTTGGGATTTTAAAAAGAGAATATGACAGTTGAAAGTTACACTTCATAGGTACTTCTTTAAATATCATTTAAACTTTTAAAATAAAAAAAATCTCATTTATGTACCATAGTAATTATTATTATTATTATTATTATTATTATTATTATTATTATTAACTTTATTTATACCCCGCTAACATCTCCCGAAGGACTCGTGCGGCTTACAAAAGGCCAAGGCCCAACACATCAATAAAACAATAGCATAACAAATACAATAATAAATAAACTCATAAAGCAAAACAATAAACATTAAAGCAATAGCAATAAACGTTAGACAGTAACACCACCAAGCATTTAAAAACTAAGGCCGGGCCAAATGTAATGAATAAAATTTAAAAATGCTGGACATGACAGGTAAAATGGATAGGTTTTTAGAGATAGGTGCAGTGTGCAGACAATCTTAAATCTCTAATAAAGTGCATTTGGGACATGATGCTAGGAGTTTCCTATTCTGGGAAGGCACACTGGAACAGCCACATCTTCAAGCTCTTCCTAAAGACTGCCAACATTGGGGCTTGTCTGATGTCCTTGGGGAGAGAGTTCCAGAGTCGGGAGCTACCACAGAGAAGGCCCTGTCCCTCGTCCCCACCAAACGTGCTTGCGATGCAGGTGGGATCATGAGCAGGGCCTCTCCAGATGATTGGAGAGATCATGTGGGTTCATATATGGAGATGCGGTCACGCAGGTAGGCGGGCCCCAAACCGTTTAGGGCTTTGTAGGTGAGCACCTGCACCTTGAATTGGGACCAGAAAATGAATGGCAGCCAATGGAGCTCCTTAAACAGGAGGGTTGACCTCTCTCTGTAAGGAGCACTAGTTAACAACCTGGCCGCCGCCTGTTGGACCAGTTGGAATTTCCGGGCCGTTTTCAAGGGCAGCCCCACGTAGAGCACATTACAGTAGTCCAATCTGGAGGCATGGACCACCCTGGCCAGATCAGCCTTCACGAGGTACGGTCACAGTTGGTGCACGAGTCTCAGTTGTTCAAAAGCCCTCCCGGCCACCGCCGACGCCTGAGCTTAAAGCATAAGTGATGAGTCCAAGAGGACACTCAAACTGTGGACCTGTGACTTCAGAGGGAGTGTAACCCCATCCAGCACAGGTTGCCACCCTTATACCCCGATCTGGTTTACGATCGATCAGAAGGATCTCTGTCTTGTTGGGATTAATCTTCAGCTTGTTCGTCCTCATCCAGACAGCCGCAGTGGCCAGGCACTCATCCAGCACCCGAGGGGCTTCCTTGGAGTTAGGTGGAAAGGATAGAGATGGCACCCAACTCCAAAACTCCGGATGACCTCTCCCAGCGGTTTCATGTAGATGTTAAAAAGCATGGGAGACAGAATAGAGCCTTGCGGGACCCCACAGGTCAAAGGCCAGGGGTCCGAGCAGGCGTCTCCCAGCTTCACCATCTGGGATCGACCCTCCAGGAAGGACTGGAGCCACAACAGAACCGTGCCCCCAAGACCCATCCAGGGAGTCGTCCCCTTTATCCCCTTGTAAGCCACCCCAAGTCCCTTTGGGGAGATGGTGGAAGGGTATAAGAATAAAGTTGTTGTTGTTGTTGTTGTTATATAGTTCTAGTGCATCTAAAATTGTTAAGCAATAGCTGTGTGGAACATGAGGCTTTGTTTTATAGAGTACTAGCAATTTTTTTAAAAAAATCAATTAAGTTAGTTCTAACCAAAAAGTGTAACTTAATTCCAAATAGAAATTCCAGTGTTAATTGCAGAATTGAGTTAAATCCATGACTAATTTATGAAATGATTTATATAATATGAAATTATAAGAAAAAAAGAACCACCTGAGTTTACATTTCCTAGCTGGTATATATGGTTTGTAAATGTGTCCTACAAGTATGGCAAGTTTCATCCTGATAGCCATAGAAATGACAGAAACACAAGCCCAAAAGTTTTCCCCATTTCCACTAATGAAAAGAATCTTACCAGAACAATAACAAAACTTTGTAACTTAGATCATTACTTGAAATGCCCCCCCCCCCAATCTTTCTGAATCTTTCCAAATTGAAATGGGGGGAGGGGGGACCCAAATTTTGAAATAAATTATGAATAGAATTTTTGCCATTGTGCACACCTTTTCATGCAAGGTGTAGATTGGCCTAAACTAAATTTATGTGGAAGAAAAGTGATGGTAGTAGGAAAAGCTTTACCACTTCAGCAGGCAATGTATAGTTTTAATATACCACAGCCAGCTAATTTATTCATGTTTCTGATCAATTTTCCCTGAGAATGCACTGAACTGTGTGAAGTAAAAAAGTGCCCCCCTTCCCAAAACAAATAGTCTTATCACATGAATAGACAGCAACAGCCGCCTTTAGACTGTGGTGAAAAATTAAAAATCATTGAAGAAATAGAGTTCCTCTGTCATGACTTTGTCTGGAACAAGACAACTGAATGCACATGGATTACTTTAGAGTAAGTATTTGAGGAATGAAGCCTTTCTATGCTCTTCATCCTTAAGGTTGAAAAGAACTGACAAAACAATTCTGACTTTAATATGAAGTTGCTCACATTTGCTAGTATGTGACAGACCATTAACTTTTTTTAATGTTTTATGGTGAGACTGTGCATAATGGATCTGTGGTGGAGTCATGGAATGCTAAACTGAATTCCTTTATTTCAAGAATACTAGGAACAAAGATATGAATGAATAGATTTGCTATCAGAAGCAAGGCATACCTACTAACATTATATCATACCGACACACCATAGCCTCTTCTCTCTACGTGTGTTCTTAAAACTATGGACAGGATTTTTCTAATACTCTCCCCAGGCAGATATCTGAATGATCAGAACAAAATCTGACATGATGTGAACGTGTTCGCTATTGCATAGCAAATGTGAATTCATTAATGTCTTTTCTGAATGTGGGAAATCATAGAATCATAGAATAACAGAGTTGGAAGAGACCACATGGGCCACCTAGTCCAACCCCCTGCCATGCAGGAAAAGCACAATCAAATCACCCCTGACCAGGCCTGTAGGGGGGGGGGGGTTAGGGTTTCAACCCCCCCCCCACCAAAATGTTTCAGATTTTTTTAAAAAACCTGGTTTACTCATGAATTTTAACTGGTTAACCAAATCCCCATGCTAAGTCTATGAGATGCAAAAAATTAAGAGTCCCTCCAGAACTGCAAGCACTATCTCAAGCAAATATTGACAATTTATTCACATTGTCATTACTTACAGCAATAGCAGATTTAGTGAAGCAACCAAGCTGGGGTGGGGGGGGGGAGTGTTGAATGCTCTCATTAAGGAGGCCAGATTTGGTGGAGGTGGTTGACAAGGGCAGAGCTGCAGGCTATTGAAGGCTGCTCTGCCCCCTGCTGTGCTCTTTGCTTCAGCATGAGCTAGGAGGCAGGTTTCAACCCCCCCCTGTGAAATTTTCAACCCCCCTCCTAAAATTTCAACCCCTCCCAAAAAGATTTTCTGGCTACGGCCATGCCCCTGAGAGATGGCCATCCAGCTTCTGCTTAAAAGCTTCCAAGGAAGGAGTTTCCACCACACTCCAAGGCAGAGAGTTCCACTACCAAACAGCTCTTACAGTCAGAAAGTTCTTCCTAAAGTTCAAATGGAATCTCCATTTCTGTAATTTGAACCTATTGCTCCAAGTTCTAGTTTCCAGTGCAGCAGAAAACAATCTTGTTCCCTCCTCCTTATGACACCCTTTCACATATTTATACATGACTATTAGGCTTGTACATTGAGGCTGAACCTTGATCCATTTCTGCTGGCCTGATTGTGGTAGATCCCTCTGTCTGTTTTTGCATGTCTCCCAAAAATGGATGGGTAGCCGGAAAGCTGTTTTCAATTTGTGGCTGAAAAATATGGCTAGATCCGGCCCATTGGCAGCAATGGGGACTTCCAACCCTAACCCTTTCCCTCCTGGGACCCTTTCCATTTTTCACTTCAAAGGAACCTGGGTTTCGGCAGTGAGATTAAGGAAGCATTATGGCAGTGGGCGGAGGGGGTCTTTCCAGGCTCCCTTTCCCATCATTTTAGGCATTGTTTGTCCTTATATACTTCATTAAAACCTGGATTAAAAGCATCAGAATTAAGTTACCACTCTTTCTGTGATTCTTTCTCTTCTCTCTCTAGTGATCAGGTTTAATGCTTAATTAAAGCTGTTTCTTTCTACTTTAGAGAAGACAGGTTGCAGGTGCATGTGCTCTCCCCCTGAATGCAGATTTCCAAGGCATATAAAGAGGCTTCCCACTTCCCAGGAAAGAAAAAGCAATGGACCTGGATCTATCTCTTTGGGCTTCCTTTTCTCTTGATCTGCACTGTGGGCTCTACCTGGAGTGGTATTTTTTTCTTCCTCAGGCCTTTCTTCTTCAGGTTTAATGCTTCCTTAAAGCTGTTTCTACTTTCTACTCTAGAGGAGAGGTAGCATAGTTTTCTGAGAATGAGGCTTTGCTAGGATTACTATTATTATCAATAATTATTATCTTTTAGAAATATTTTCTACAGAAGAGGAGGGGAGGAGAAAAAGAAGCTAAAAGGGTGACTCTCCCAAGCCCCCCAAAACATGTGCATACCTCACCTTTCCCACACATTCCCAACTCCCAGTTAGTACAACTAATAAAAAGAATCTAGAAAATAAAGGAAAATCAAAAAGATTCAAAAGAGGCCAAGCCAAGGCAAGCCATTAAGCCTTTGCCAGCCATGTGCTCCAAAAAAGCGGAGGAGGAGCCGTGACCAGCTGCCATGTGGTCGCTTTATGGATGGGATTCTCTGATGGCTGGGCCCTTGCCATTATGGCCACCAGGCCAAGCCAAAGAAGTTGTATTGTCTGAGGGAAAACAGCTAAAATGGATCTGCGTACAAGCCTAATGGCTATCATGCTTCCTCTCAACCTTCTCTTCTGCAGGCTAAACATACCCAGCTCTTTAAGGGTATGGTCTCCAGACCTTTGATCATTTTAGTTGCCCTCCTCTGTACACCTTCCAACTTGTCAATTACTCTTTTAAACTGGGGTGCCCAGAATAGGACACAGTATTCCAGGTGAAGTCCAACCAAAGCAGAATAGAGCGGCAGCATAACTTCTTTTGATCTTGACACTATACCTCTTCAGATACAGCCCAAAATCCCATTGGCTTTTTTAGCTGCTACATCACATTGTTGGTTCATGTTCAACTTGTTGTCCATGAAGACTCCAAGATCTTTTTCACATGGACTGTTGTTGAGCCAGGCTTTTTGGTTATGGAAAGTACCTTACTTTTTGTATTGTCGAAGGCTTTCATGGCCGGAATCACTAGGTTCTTGTGGGTTTTTTCGGGCTATATGGCCATGTTCTAGAGGCATTTCTCCTGACGTTTCGCCTGCATCTATGGCAAGCATCCTCAGAGGTAGTGAGGTCTGTTGGAATTAGGACAATGGGTTTATATATCTGTGGAATGGCTGGGGTGGGGCAAGGAGCTCTTCCTTGCTGGAGCTAGGTATGAATGTTACAACTGATCACCTTCATTAGCATTTGAAGGCTTGGCTGAGCCTGGGAAAATACCCTGTTGAGAGGTGTTAAGATGTGCCTGGTTGTTTCCTCTCTGCTGTTTTGCTGTTATAATTTTAGAGTTTTTTTAATACTGGTAGCCAGATTTTGTTCATTTCCATGGTCTCTTCCTTTCTGTTGAATCATAGAATCATAGAATCATAGAATCAAAGAGTTGGAAGAGACCTCATGGGCCATCCAGTCCAACCCCCTGCCAAGAAGCAGGAATATTGCATTCAAATCACCCCTGACAAATGGCCATCCAGCCTCTGCTTAAAAGCTTCCAAAGAAGGAGCCTCCACCACACTCCGGGGCAGAGAGTTCCACTGCTGAACGGCTCTCACAGTCAGGAAGTTCTTCCTAATGTTCAGATGGAATCTCCTCTCTTGTAGTTTGAAGCCATTGTTCTGCGTCCTAGTCTCCAAGGAAGCAGAAAACTGTTTTCTGGGGGATGGTGGCTACATGCTATCCCAAATTGTCCACATGCTTGTGGATTTCAATGGCTTCTCTGTGTAGTCTGACATGGTGGTTGTTGGTGTGGTCCAGCATATCTGGATTAATTAATTAAAAGGTACCTGGCTGCCATAACATCCCTCCTTGCGTCCACCTGGTATGCGGAAATGATCTGCAAGGAGATGGGGTAGGGGGAGGGCAAGGAGGGATTTTCCTCCTTGCCCATCCTGACTCCTCGGGCATCATTTCCTCATGCCAGGAGGATGCAAGAAGGAAAATTATGGCAGTCAGGTAGCTTTTACTTAACGTTTAGGGGGAAATTGGGGACTTTGTTGTGGCTGCATGCCATCCCAATTTCAATTGGGATAGCATGTAGCCACCATCCCCCAGAAAGCCCAGGATTTGGGGGTGGGGGGGGGAGTGGTCACTCAAACCCACACCAAAGCGGGTTATTTAAATCCACTTCATTGCAGATTTTAGTCCTATCTGCAAGGACCCATAGTACAGCAATCTCTTAGGCAGAGTTCAGTAGCTTTCCATAAGTTTCCAGTTCAGTTCTATGAAACTATTTTCCTCAGAGAGAGGTTTTGTATCCCTGTTGTATAAGAAGGAACAGTTTCACATTTTTTCTTATTGCAGCTGTTGTATTTGTCTCAGCAGGTGTACAAAAATAATGTTAAACATATTTTAAGTGACTTTTTGGGGATGTACTGAATTGTCTTCTTGATTACTCTCATTTAAGGATAAGACATCTGCAAATAATACCAGTGACTTATGATTCAAAAACAGCATTTTTACATGCACTCATATGCCTGTCATCTGTTACAATCATTCTGTTCATGATCTGAGTGAAAAAATCACCAGGGGTTCTATTCCTTTCATTTTACTTACAACAAAGAAAACAGATACATTGAAAGTGCCTTCACGAACACTTTTGTATCTGAAATGCTGGAGTTACCCAAACTAACTAATGATTCACAAGCAGTGAAAACCTCAGTAAGAGACAACAAAAAACAGATGCCTGTTTGCTTTACAGTTCTGCATAAATAAATAAATCCTTCAATCCTGCACAAATAAAAATGAGATATCTATTCGTTTAAGCGTGAGTTTGATGCAAATCTGATTATTCATTTAATTCTTTGGGATTGCAGCAGTGCTTTGCTTTTTTCCTGAGGGGATGTGAAAATATTGATAAGGGAGGGAGGTTCTGAGCATCTTTGATCCTAAAGTTGCTTTGCAATGCATTTCATCAGCTGCCATAAGTGATTAATACAAATATGGAAGCTCCACTAGCTGTACTGCTTGGGAAGCTTTGTACTCTTAAATACTTAAGAGAAAAAAATTAAATAAGGAAAGATTTGCAGAAAGGCAAATATTTCTCCATCCCTGATGAAAAAGACATATTTCAAGGTGAAGAAACAAAAAGATTTAAGAGGATTTGTTCCTTTTACAGGCATATCTAATTGAACAAAGCCACAGACAGAAAAAAGCTCATTTTTATGTGGAAATCTCTCCACTTCCACACTTTTTTCCTTTGAGTCAGCATCAACAGTGGGCAGTGATGAAGAAGAGTTGGAGAAACACAGACTTCTGGGATTGCAGTCACATCTGTAAAATATATTGGATTGAAGCCACATCTGTAAACAATTTATTATTTATTTATTTACTTTATTTGTATACCACTCTTCTCAGCCCTTAGGCGACTCAGAGCGGTTTACAACAGTTTAGATATACAGAATACAAAATCATTATGCATTTAAAAACAATTACTAGTATTATATTGCATTATATTACAATATTATAAATATTATATGTATATACAATATATTATATTATAACATATTATTAGAATAGCACAGGAGACAAGGTGGAACTGTCCCCTGGCCCCTCTTTCTTCGCTCTGGCCCAGAGCGGCAGTTGGTACTGGGGGGAGGGGTCCCCAACAGATGGCAAATGCAGGAGACAAGATGGTGCTGTCCCCTGGCCTCCCCTCTCTTCGTTCTGGCCCAGAGTGACAGTTGGTGCTGGGGGGAGGGGTCCCCAACAGATGGCAAATGCAGGAGACAAGATGGTGCTGTCCCCTGGCCTCCCCTCTCTTCGTTCTGGCCCAGAGTGAGAGTTGGTGCTGGGGGGAGGGGTCCCCAACAGATGGCAAATGCAGGAGACAAGATGGTGCTGTCCCCTGGCCTCCCCTCTCTTCGTTCTGGCCCAGAGTGACAGTTGGTGCTGGGGGGGAGGCGTCCCCAACGGATGGCAAATGCAGGAGACAACATGGTGCTGTCCCCTGGCCTCCCCTCTCTTCGTTCTGGCCCAGAGTGACAGTTGGTGCTGGGGGGAGGGGTCCCCAACAGATGGCAAATGCAGGAGACAAGATGGTGCTGTCCCCTGGCCTCCCCTCTCTTCGTTCTGGCCCAGAGTGACTGTTGGTGCTGGGGGGAGGGGTCCCCAACGGATGGCAAATGCAGGAGACAACATGGTGCTGTCCCCTGGCCTCCCCTCTCTTTAAACAATGTAGTAAAGGTTTCTGGCAAAGAATGGGATTTTTTTCTAAACTAACCTACTGTATTTATTAGGCCTGGGTAACAACGGAAAAATTTGTTTCTAAACTCGTTTCATTTTTAGGGGTCCATCGCGTTTCGTTTTTTAAAAGAATTCCGAAATTTTCCTTTTAAAAATTTCGAAATTTACGAAATTTCGTATAATTGCGAATCGATTCGTTAATGGCGGACACGATTGCGCAATATGCTAAAAAAAACCTCCAAATGGGACAGGGGGAACTTCTGAAGCTTCCCTCTCCCTCTGTTGTTGACTGTTGGTGTGATAAAACAAACAACAACTATAAAACTTGCACCAGGCATGGGAAAATAATTACGAAATAATTACGAAACAATTACGAAACTATTACGAAACAATTACAAAATAAATTGAAAAAATTGTTTCGAATCTAATTTACTCCTCACACTATTCCTGCATGGTTCAATATTGGATCGTAAGCTAATTTAAATACGAATTAATAACGAATTACGAAATTAACGAACAAAACTGCCCAAGCCTAGTATTTATGTGTGCCTTTCTAACAGGTAAGGTAAATAGCATCCCTTACTGACCAGGCATGAACAGAAAAGCAACAAAAAAACAAAAAAACAGCAGATAAACCTGCCTCGCCAGCTATTCTTAAACATGTTAAAAAACCATAGAGCTCCAAGTTTGGCCTCCTAAGTGGAAATTGTAAGAAAAGTGGGGACTAATGAAAGGAGGAAAAAAAGATCCCCAGATGCATTTTATAGGAAAACTTCACATGTCTTCTGGGCCCCTTCCACACAGCTGTATAAAATACACATTGAACTGGATTAGCTGGCAGTGTGGGCTCAAATAATCCAGTTCAAATCAGATATTGTGGAATATCCGCCTTGATATTCTGGGTTATATGGCTGTGTGGAAGGGCCCAAAGAAGAGTTAAAATGCTTTTGTTTACTTACACAAGGCTTATTTTATTTATTTATTTTATTTCTGCTGCTTATACCCCGCCCTTCTCACCCCCGAGGGGGGACTCAGGGCGGCTTACAAAAAGAAGGCACAATCTGTCTGACACGAAAGCAAGTGGGAGCCAATCTCAGCTCCACCTTCCCTATTAGGCATCACAGTTGAATCTTTTTGATTTTCCTTTATTTTCCTGGTTTTTTTTAATTTAGTGGGACTGACTGGGAGTTGGAGGCCTGAGGAACGGAGGGTGGGGTCCATGTGTGCATTTGGGGGCTTTCACCCTTTTAGCTTTTTTTCTCCTTCCTTTCCTCTCCTCCAGGAAATACCTCTAAAACATTATTATTAATAATAGTAATCCCAGCAAACAAAAATAGTAGCCTACCTCTCCTCTAGAGTAGAAAGTAGGCGAGGGGATTCTTTAGGTAGTCCAGGAAGATAGTTCAATTGAGCTCCATGTCATTGCTCTTCCTTCCCTGGGCCTCCTTAAAATGCCTTGGAAAGCTGCTGGTGCTGGGAGGGAATAAAGTGCATGTGCGCCTGCCTTTAGAGCAGAACAGCTTTAAGAAGCAGCAAATCCAGTCTTCTTCTCTACAAACAGAAGGGGAAAGTATCTAGAAAGTAATACTGATGCTTTTTTAAATCCAGGTCTTAATGGAGGCTATGTAAGGAGAGCCTGTGGGAAGTCCCTCTGGGCTGGATAGGGTTCTTTCTTAAACCCATTGCTGACACCCAGGCTCACTTGAAGGGAAGAAAGTAAAAGCTCCTGGGGAAAGGGGAGCCTCGTAAGTTCCCTATTGCCACCAATGGGCTGAAAAGAGCCTTTTTTCAGATGCTGAATGAAAACACCTATTCGTCAGTGCACCTGTTTTCATGAGGCGCTGCAAAAAGGATTGGGGCGGGGGGGGGGGGGGGGTCCAGTATCCGGTATGCAGAAACAAATAGCGATTCAGCTGAAATGCACAAGCCAAATAACAAATCTCATGATTCCATGGGAGTAGCTATAACAGTTAAAGTGGAATCATAGAGCTATAATGGCACAGTGTGAAAGGGCCCTGGGAAAGACTTTAATTACCCAGATAAAATCCTTCTAGGAAGATAATGCAGCTCCTCTGCATTATCTTCCTATTACAACCAAGTACTAATCTATACACATTGAGGCAATCAGGCAGAAAACTACAAGGCAGCTCCTGATATATCAAAGATAAAACATCTGAAGGAGGGGAAACAGTTTTACTGAAAATGCTTACAATCGCCACTCCAAATCAGGTGAAAATGATTCCAGGCTAATAACACCCAATGAGGCTGAAGTGTAGGTGAACATCTTTGAGTGACCTGAATGATGGTTGAGGATTAATGAATCAATCTTTTTCTCTTTGTGCCATTTCTGCGTTATTATTCATTTAAAAGAGAAAGAGTGAGAAATCATCAGCAGGCATAAAGATTGCACTGATATATGTATTTCTAGTTGTGGCTTTATTCCAGATTGTAGTTTTAATAGTTTGGGTGTTTTTGTTTTTCTTTTTGTTTTGTTTTTTAAATCACAAACGTTTGGAAAGTGGAAAGGCTAGTAGATGTTTGATCAGAAACATATTAATCTAGGGCTGGGTCTACACTGCCCTAGAACAGGGGCAGCTCAACCCATTACGCAAAGTAGGCATTCGTGGTATAGTTGATGTTACCCAGGGGCGCTCTTGAGGCGCTCTTGGGGGAAAATAGACCTTGACATATGCAAGTTGTAGTTACTGGGATGTATAGTTCAACTAAAATCAAAGAGCATACTGAACTTCACCAATGATGGAATTGAACCAAATATGGCACACAGAACTCCCATGACGAACAGAAAATATATATCAATGATTGGTTGGGGGGGGGGGGGGGCGCCAAAATACTCTTTGCTTACCATTGAAAGTTACCTAGGGCCGCCTCTGCCCTAGAATACCAGGATCTGATCCCAGATTATCTGCTTATCCCAGATCATGTTCTTATCCAAGATTATCTGGCAATGTAGACTCATATAATCCAGTTCAAAAAAGATGATCTGGGATCTGATCCTGGGATATAGGGCAGTGTAGATCCAGCCTAGGGAATATGATGCAAGTCTATTTACACTAGGAATTACAAAAATTAAATTTCAAGTGTCTCCACCTGACTTTACATAGTGGGGAAAGAGACAATTGTGATGACAAAGTTGTAGAATGGTGAAATGATAGTCCAATAGTTACTTGTCTTCAGATGTTAGTTTTAATTGGAGCTAAAACAGTCTCAGATTTATTTTATTTTACAAGATGCGACTGCCAACAACCACAAAAGACTTATTTCACCTGTGATGGGTATTGTGAATGATCCTTTTCCTTCTTTCACCAAGGAAACAGGTTTTGAAATATTACTTTTGCATGTCTCTGTCAGATGGCTCTGTGAAAGGCTATTATTTTCTGTAGGTTCTCTGCTTTCATTAAAAAAAGAAAAAAGACGATGAGGGACATGAGAGTTCCTGACCCCTGTGATTGTTCGGGAAAGCTTCAAGATGACACAATAGAACAGTAATGAATGTGATTACATTTTCAGTCAAACCAAATAAGTGATGTTTATTCTTACTGACCCTGTCAGATGCCTGATAGATGAGCACCTATAGTGACCACTTGTCAAAATCAAGGTCAGCTTGTTGAAATTAATGAGCAATAAGTTATATGTGTGCCTAATCCTGAAGCTAGTAGCAGCTGGTGGCTTCCATGTCATTGTGGTAGTTGTAAAACCACTTTTCATTTTGCTCCTGATTTTAAAGGAACTATTCTAGGCTCTGAACACTGAATAATTCCAAATCTATTTGCTAATGTTTGGGAAAAAATACATTTTTGAACTACAGCTCCTAAAAGCACATAGACAGAAGAGTGGCTGGCAGAGCTTCTGCTGCTTTGTCTTTTCTGGGTAAGGCAACTGTTTTGAGTGACAAAACAAACAAAACATCCCAGCCAGAGACCTCATGGGCCATCCAGTCCAACCCCCTGCCAAGAAGCAGTAATATTGCATTCAAATCACCCCTGACAGATGGCCATCCAGCCTCTGTTTAAAAGCTTCCAATGAAGGAGCCTCCACCACACTCCGGGGCAGAGAGTTCCACTGCTGAACGGCTCTCACAGTCAGGAAGTTCTTCCTCATGTTCAGATGGAAGCGTGTATATGCTTGCCCACAATGCCCTGCCTCATGCACAGAGGAGGAACTGTTTAAAGCTACAGACAATGCAGTTACTGTTGCCCATTTTTGGTCTAAAACTATTTAGCTGCTTGTGATCCCTTTATTTTATCAGTTTTATTTATTTATTTATCATCATCATAATCATCATCATCTTTAATTACTTATTAATCGCCCTCCATCCGAGATGCTCCAGGCGATTTACATTGCAGAAATTATACAGGATAAAACACATACATACAAATATTAAAATTAACATGGGTCAAATGCTCTAGTAAAAAGCCAGGTCTTAAGTGCTGGGATAAAATGCCCTAAGTCACGCATGGCTCTCAAATAGGGAGGCAAGGAGTTCCATAAGGCAGGGGCAGAAATAGAGGAGGCCCTGCATCTGGTGGCTTTATTTATGCAATGCTTTTGACATGAAATAAATAAAATAAATGATAGGAATTCCAAAATCTTAAAAAATAGGTATTCCAAAATCTTAAACATAATAAATAAAAAAAATCTATTGTTGTTGTTGTTAATAAGATATGTTTATCTGTGTCCTATTTTTCCTCAGGACCAAGACCCAAAATGGCTCAAATACTCAACGTGTATTTATTGGCAGTCTTCCATCCAAGTACTAACCAAATATTCCTCTAACCGATGTTTAGGCTTATTTTTAGTCAGTCTGTTTCTATTTTATTTGTGGTTGGGATAAATATCTTAAATTTGAACACATCTGATGGTCACATCAGTTTTCATATTGAAAAAACACAAAACCACACTGTAAAAAAAATACTTGCCTTCATTCTGGTGTGCCAAAATCCGTATGTCCCATAAGCCTCTTCCTCTCTCTCCCACAGTGGGTTCATTGCTTTCTGCACATCTAATTTCCAGGAATGAGTTGGGGTGGGAGGCTGTCATAGAGCAAATAGCAATGGCAGGGCTCCAACTGAAGGGACAATAATCTCTTTCTCTAGTGGATGAAACTGCCATATGCTCCAGGATGTCCTTTTACCTGCCAACTATTGGCAGATAAATGGAAGGTGATTTAAAATGAGAGAGAAAGTGATCTTCAACCCAATTGCAGAATTATCTCACAATGGAACTATAATGTGAGAATGCAACCACATAATTCAAGAGCAATTCATTCAGCGTGTTAAGGGCAGGATTTGAAGGAGGAAAAAGTGCAAAAAAAAAAGATAATGGGAGAAAGAGAAGGAAAGGCTGACAGAATCATTTGGGACACACATAGATCATTTTTCAGGTCTTTACATGTCTGATAGTTTTAGTCACACTGGATATTCAAATATCTGACAAGCTGAGTGGACATCATCTTGCATGAAGACCTTCACTGAGTATAACTAAAGGGAGCATTAAAGGATCTTATTTTTGTATTAAACAATTTGCATGGGATTATAGCCTGATACTTAAGAGCAAAGTTGAGAGGATATTTGAGAAAAGAGAACTGCTGCTGCAGGCATTTTCTTCCTACCAGTGGTGCCTGGACATCAGCCTCTATTTTACTTTAATTGTGATTGCTATGCTCCTGGATCTATTTCAATTGCATTTGTCAGTACAAATAGACATCCCTTTTTGGCCAAAAGGCAGGCTTAAAACTGCAAAGAATATCTCTCTTTCTAAGC
The DNA here is from genome assembly GCF_037176765.1 of Anolis sagrei. Classification (NCBI taxonomy): domain Eukaryota; kingdom Metazoa; phylum Chordata; class Lepidosauria; order Squamata; family Anolidae; genus Anolis; species Anolis sagrei. Next base: position 117,244,635 of record NC_090024.1, read on the forward strand.
TTGCTGAAATATGCTTTTCAGCCAGGGCACTTTAATTATGGCTCCTTCTGCATTATTGCTGCTTCATTTGAAATAATATATCCTGGCTCTGCACTGCTTGATTATAGCACAACTCAGTTGCTTTGAAGTTACCATAAATCCATTTTAACACGTTTCAACCACTTTGCACTAGGACAAATTATCTGTCTATATAACCAGGCCATTATCACATGCATAATCCCCCACCCTCACCCCAATATCACAGATAGAAACCAGGACATATATGGCTAAGGGACATCGGAGTGTGGGCAGTATGGCAATATGTGAAATATCACATAGACTAAGAGCAGTTTTACCGAGAAAGGGAAAGGTCCAGCTCTCTTTCCTCCCCCCCCCCCCCCCAACAACTTTCAGACATTGAACTAAGTTTGCAGCATGTGAAATAAGTTAGAGAAACTTGGATTTTTTTTGTTGAAAAATTAGGGTTTATTTTATTTGTCGTGTCAGGGCAACCAGTCAATTATATTACATTTCTAACAGAACAAAGCAAACAAACAAACAGACAAAATACAAAATTTGTGAGTTTGGTAGTTGATTAAATGTCCTTTGACCGGTATCTGGCCACTTGGAGTGCTTCTGGTGTTGCTGCAAGAAGGTCCTCCACTGTGCATGTGGCTGTGCTCAGGTTACATTGCAGCAGGTGGTCAGTGGTTTGCTCCTCTCCACACTCGCATGTCGAGGATTCCACTTTGTAGCCCCATTTCTGAAGGTTGGCCCTGCATCTCGTGGTGCCAGAGCGAAGTCTGTTCAGCGCCTTCATGCATGCGACCAGCATGCAAGCAAGAAAAATTAGGGTGGCAGAGGATTGTTTGGAACTGGCTCCACCCAATCAGGACAGTTGGAAGGTACAACAGATGTTTTGATTTCTTTTCACTTATCAGTATATCATGGGGCATATGTAGTACCCCTATACCACAATTTTGGTCTTATAGAGAAAGTGTTGACTAGAAAGAAATTATTGTCCTAGTCCAAGACATTGTATGACATTCTAAATCAGAATAAAAAAAGATTTACATGGTTCTGTAAAGACAGATGCACTCTTCATAATGTTGATTTTCATGGAACAAAGACCACTTAATCAAATTGAAGGGGAGGTAGCTTTTTGGAGGTTAAGGCTGGATCTACACTGTCAAATATGTGTTGCAACCCAGATCAGGAAACAAGACCCTAAGATTAAATCCACCACACTTGACTGTGGGAAAAACAATCCTTTTTTATTGATGAAAAATGGTTACAAAATAGAGGAAAATGCAAAGTCAAAAAGCCACAGTACAATTCAGCAGTCAGGAATATCTCTGAACTAGATCAAAATTCCAAAAGCAACACTATAAAAACCTGGAACCTGTTAGTATCTCACTAACCGTACTTGGAAACTAGAAGCCTCTGGGAGTGCAGGCCATGGGAAACGGGAACTCAGCCAAGGTAATGCCTCAGTTTAAACGATGCTTGATCTAACCAGACAGGCCCGGGGAAGACACTTTAAACTAAATAAACTGTTTCGGGACATGCCTCCAGGCTTGGAAGCCTCCTTTTCCTTTAATCTACTTGACCTTCGCAGACTCTGTGATTCGCTCCTGTTTTCCCAAATCTGCCTTCTTCTATCCTAATTTTTTTAAAAAAGGCAGGTGTTAACTCCTCTGGAGAGTTATCACTGCTTGATTCTGAAACATCCTCATCAGGATGTTTAGTTTCACTTTCCCAGCCACTGCTCTCAGAATCAACAGTTTCCAAACCATCAGGGGAAAATACATGTTCAGTAGCTTGTTCATCTGCATCAGGAAATACAATCAAAGAATCAGGGTCAGGTTCACATGGAGGCTGAGGGTCAGGTTCACATGGAGGCTGAACCCCAACAATATGCCAGGATCTGATCCCTGGTTTATCTGCTTTGAACTGGATTATATGAGCCCACACTGTCAGATAATCTGGGATAAGTGGATAAGCTGGGATCAGATCCTGGAATATAGGGCGGTGTAGATCCAATCTAATATTCCCATGATCCTGCTCTCTGGTGGCTCGTGGCACTGCAGTCGAAATATCTGGAGCGAGCCAATTTGCATGTCAGTGCTCTTCAACACTTTGGCTATAGTACTTTTATATTCACAAAATAGTGAACACATTTTTGAATATTCCAAGATCTGTCTATGGAGATTAATAAAGCCAATAAAATATGGACTGGAGAGGTGACGTGAGTACAGAGAATCAAAATTATTAACAATGAAATCAGAAGACCAGCTTGTGTCTTTTTCTATGACTAATTCAGACGGACTGTCACCCCCTCGACGGACTGTCACCTTGCCGTGGTGAGGGGGCTTGCGTGTTCCGATGAACCTGTAGGCACAGCAACTGGAGTCGTGCACTCCCAGGAGTGGCTGCGGGGGAGGTCCCAGACCAAGAACAGTCCGAAGACCCAAAGACCTCAACGGCGGAGCAGGCGGAGGATAACATGGCCCATGTTACAACGGCTGCGAAGGCGGAAGAAGGCTGCAGCAGACTGAGAAGCCACGGTCATTGTGTTAAACTACATCACCAGTGGAACCTCACTCTGTGAAGACTGTGTGTTGATCAGTTGTGCACTGACCTCCACACATTAAAAAAACCCACGCACAGGCGTCTTCCAAAGAAAATAAAAACCAACCAACCAAAGTCCCATGGCGATCAGCGAGTGGCGACGGGGGCAGGACTGTGAAATCTGGAAGCCCCTAGTCACAGACTGGCACATGGGCGGTGGGTATGGACTCAGTCGTTCTACCTCAAGGTCCGAGGCAGTTGAGTAGTTCGGCAGCTGTATCCGCGACTGAGCAGCCCTATTGAGGACCCACTCTGCTCACCCCACATGGGGAGGGGGCTAGAAAAGGTGCCCTAAACATAGTCTGCCTCTCTCATCCCTGATTGGACTGCCGCGTCCAGTGGGGTCACCACCCTGCGGCCAAAAAAGAAAAATGAACTTTGGTACGTGGAACGTACGGACTCTGATGGACAATAGTGGCAGTGAACGCCCCGAACGCAGAACTGCCATCATTGCAAGGGAGCTGGGACGCTTCAACATCGACATAGCAGCCCTTCAGGAGACCCGGAGAGCAGGGGAGGGACAGCTGAAGGAAGAAAAAGGAGGCTACACCTTCTTCTGGAAGGGACTGCCTGAAGAAGACCAAAGAATGCACGGAGTCGGCTTTGCCATCAGAAATGATCTGGTGAAACATCTGTCCGAAGCACCCACTGGCATCAACGAACGTCTCTCAACCCTCCGAATCAATCTTGCCAAAAACCAACGGGCAACCATCATAAGTGCCTATGCACCAACACTAGATGCTGACGAAGACATCAAGGAGAAATTCTACTGTCAGCTGGACACCGTCCTATCGGGGATACCTAAGGAGGACAAAATCATCCTCCTGGGGGACTTCAATGCAAGAGTCGGGCGAGACTTCGACCTGTGGCCAGGAACCATAGGAAAAGACGGGGTTGGAAACAGCAACCCGAATGGCATCCTGCTTCTCACCAAATGTGCGGAACACAACCTTGTCATCACCAACACGCTCTTCCGCCAGAAAAACAAGTTCAAGACATCATGGAAGCACCCCCGGTCAAAGCATTGGCACCTCTTAGACTATGTAATCACACGTGCCAGAGACCGCCGTGACGTGCTCCTCACAAGAGCCATGACAGGTGCTGACGACTGCTGGACTGACCACAGGCTAATCCGATCCTCGATGGCCATCAAGATCGCTCCCAAGCGCAGACTCCAAGGCAGAAAGACAAGGCGCAAAATGAACACCCAAGCCCTTCAGGAGCCCTCCAGACGAGCCCATCTCCAAACAGCACTCAAGAACCATCTACCCACAGAACACCCCGAAAATGTTGAGGAACATTGGAACAAACTGAAGACCTCCATCATCCAAGCCTGCGAAGAAACTATTGGATACCAAGCCAAGAAACATCAAGACTGGTTTGATGAAAATGACATCGAGATCCAACAGCTAATTGACAAGAAAAGGAAAGCCTTCCAAACATGGCAGAGAAACATCAACTGTGCTGCTAAGAAAAAGATCTACGCTAGTGCAAAAGCCGAGGTCCAAAGAAGGACAAGAGAACTCAAGAACATCTGGTGGACAAAGAAGGCTGAAGAAATCCAACACCTGGCAGATACCCATAATGCTCAAGGATTTTTCAAAGCCACAAAGGTCATCTATGGACCAAGAAACCATGGGATACAGCCTCTACGCTCATCAGATGGAACCAAACTCCTGAAGGACCAAAACTCAATTGCACTACGTTGGAAAGAACACTACCAAAGCCTCCTGAACCGCAGCTCCAATGTGGCCGAGGAGGTCCTCTCACAAATCCCGCAACAACAAACCAGGGATGAGCTTGCAGCACCGCCTAGTTTGGAAGAAGTCAGCAATGCCATCAGCCAGCAGAAGAATAACAAAGCCAGCGGACCGGATGGGATCCCTGCTGAAATCTTCAAAGAGGGAGGACTTGAGCTGACACACCAACTCCACCAGCTCATAGAAAAAGTGTGGGTGACCGAGAAAATCCCAGCAGACTTCAAGGATGCCACCATCATCACCCTCTTCAAAAAAGGGGAAAGAACAGACTGCGGAAACTATCGAGGTATCTCCCTTCTAACCTCCGCTGGGAAAATCCTCGCAAGAATCCTTGCAAACCGCCTCCTGCCCCTCTCAGAAGACACCCTCCCAGAATCCCAGAACGGCTTCCGCCCCTCCAGAGGAACCGTGGACATGATCTTCACTGCACGACAGCTCCAAGAAAAATGCAGGGAACAAAACCAACCTCTGTACATGGCATTCATCGACCTTGCCAAGGCATTCGACACAGTGAATCGCAGCGCTCTCTGGACCATCCTCCACAAAATCGGGTGCCCTAACAAATTTGTGAACATCCTGCGGCTCCTCCATGATGACATGATGGCAACAGTCTTGGACAGCAATGGCTCCCAAAGTGACCCATTTAAGGTGGAATCGGGTGTCAAACAGGGATGTGTTATTGCCCCAACTCTATTCTCCATCTTCATCGCAATGATACTTCACCTTGTTGATGGGAAGCTTCCCACCGGAGTGGAAATCATCTATCGGACAGATGGCAAGCTGTTTAACCTCAGCAGACTGAAAGCCAAAACCAAAGTTACAACAACATCTGTTATAGAACTCCAGTATGCTGATGACAATGTCGTCTGTGCGCATACAGAAGAAGATCTACAAGCCACTCTAAACACCTTCGCAGAAGCATACACGAAGCTTGGCCTGTCACTGAACATTGAGAAAACCAAAGTGCTCTTCCAGCAGTCACCAGCCAACTCCTCCCCAATGCCAGAGATACAGCTTAATGGTGTAACATTAGAAAATGTTGACCATTTCCGCTACCTTGGCAGCCACCTCTCCACCAAAGTCAACATCGACGCTGAAATACAACACCGCCTAAGCTCCGCAAGTGCAGCATTTTCCCGAATGAAGCAGAGAGTGTTTGAGGACCGGGACATCCGTAGGGAGACCAAGGTGCTTGTCTATAAAGCTATTGTCCTCCCAACCCTGCTATACGCCTGTGAGACGTGGACTGTCTACAGACGTCACATGCAACTCCTGGAACGATTCCATCAGCGCTGCCTCCGGAAAATCCTGCAAATCTCCTGGGAAGACAAGCGGACAAACGTCAGTGTGCTGGAAGAAGCAAAGACCACCAGCATTGAAGCGATGGTCCTCCAACATCAACTCCGCTGGGCTGGCCACGTTGTCCGGATGCCTGACCACCGTCTCCCAAAGCAGTTGCTCTATTCCGAACTTATCAACGGAAAACGGAATGTCGGTGGACAGGAAAAGAGATTTAAAGATGGGCTCAAAGCCAACCTTAAAAACTCTGGCATAGACACTGAGAACTGGGAAGCCCTGGCCCTTGAGCGCTCCAGCTGGAGGTCGGCTGTGACCAGCAGTGCTGCAGAATTCGAGGAGGCACGAGTGGAGGGTGAAAGAGAGAAACGTGCTAGGAGGAAGGCGCGTCAAGCCAACCCCGACCGGGACCGCCTTCCACCTGGAAACCAATGCCCTCACTGCGGAAGAAGGTGCAGAGCAAGAATAGGGCTCCACAGCCACTTACGGACCCACAAGAACATTGGAGGACCATCATACTCGGAAAACGAGGGATCGCCTAAGTAAGTATGACTAATTCAGATGTCTACTACAAAAGTAAGACATCCTTGATCAATCACTTATTTTGCAATTGAACCCGTATCATCCCTAAGTTATCGTGTTTGTCTCACATTAACGAAGTCACTCCTAAAGCATTGCTTTGGATTACAACTCACAGAATCCCCTAGTTTTATTAGAGTTGGGGAGCCCCCAGTTGTGCAGTGGGTTAAACCCCTCTGCCAGCAGGACTGAAGACCAACAGGTCACAGGTTCGAATCCGGGGAGAGGCGGATGAGCTCCCTCTATCAGCTCCAGCTCATCATGCAGGGACATGAGAGAAGCCTCCCACCAGGATGATAAAAACATCAAATCATCCGGGCGACCCCTGGGCAACATCCTTGCAGATGGCCAATTCTCTCATACCAGAAGCGACTTGCAGTTTCTCAAGTCGCTCCTGACACGATATAAAAATTAGAGTTGGAATCTATAATATCTGAGGGACTAACAGTTCATGAATACCACTGAAAAAATCATTAACTCAGAGGTAGAAATACACTTTCTTAGTTTAAAAATAGCAAACTCTTGACCCTCCAAAGGTTCAGATTACAAGTGCCATAAAAGCCTCAGACAGCATAGCAAATGATCAAAGATGAAAGCAGTCACAGCTTATAGTTTTTGGAAGGTTCCAGTTGAATCAGTGTTGTTCTACTTGGTGCCAAGGAAATCAAAATGCTGGAATGACCTACAAAAAGCATATTGTGACATCTTGAGGGAAAGTATTATGACATATACTTTCATGTTCTAGAATCCCTGTTACCCGATTCATGAAGAGTTATTCTTGGCTGACAAATGACAAAGTGCATGTGAGCAAATGCATGTAGATAAGAGAAACTGAGAGTATAATACATAAATGCTAAACAGTGGGAAGAAATGAAAAATAGTAAACAGTGGGATTAAAATGGCAAAGAAATACAAAATGTAGCATCTGTGACAATTCCATTAAAGCTGAAATGTATGCATAATAAGAACAGTGACCATTCACAACAGCCGTAACGGGAGATAACACAGTCTTTTTAGCATAGCTATAAATTTACATTACTAGCAAGACAGAAAACTATAGTCTCAGCTCAACAAGGTGTCAGATGAAAATTGTGGTGTGCTGAGGTGGGTGGGAGACTTGGGCTTAGGGATGTAATACATAGTCACAAATGTCCCACAAACAGTTGAATTCTGTTTTCATGACATGTCGAGAACACCGTACAGAGAAAATAATCCCCTTTCTGTATTTCCTGAAGCTGCAAGTATGAACAAAGCCTCGGGTTTTTTAAAACAATCTAGGCGAGAAATTACTCACAGCAGATGTCAGAAAAAACTACATAAATTACTTAGCAAACTGTAAAAACAATGCTGCTCATGTACAGAATATATATAGACAGAGTGAGGAGGAATCACAGAGTGTCTTTCCTTTATGCATTAGGAATACTATACAGGGTTAGTCAAAATGCATAGGCCAATAAGCCATTCAATTGAATGGCTTATTGGCCTATGCATTTTGACTAACCCTGTATAATTCAAGTATTTTGCTCAAATACACTTTACTTTTGAGCCTGAGCTCCTCTTAACGTAGGTCCTGTGGATAGATGACAAAATATAGAGCATGTGATCTGTTCAAAAAGCAATTAAAATTATTTTTGCACCACATGGAAAGGCCAGGAAAGGACAATGGCAGTTGAGGCAGGTGGAGTAGGAACCCAAGCATATAGTTTGAACATCCTCATTGCTGTCCCCAGTGCATAGAGCTTTCTGTGTCTTACCACAGGGAAAAATGCAGTCTGGAGCAGTGTCCTTCAAGTTCAAGAACTGAGCAGTGCACAATATGGCTTGGATTAAGGCTGTTCTGAATGCTCCCCCACCCACCATGCAGTCATAGCATGGCTCTATATGATTTCTTTTCTCAAGTTGAAAATCTACATCAAAGGACATCATTTTCGGATAGTTGAAAATGCCCAAGCAGCTGCAATGGTTCTTTGAACAATATCTCAAATGAAAACTTCCTCCACTGCTGTGAAGAGTTCCAGCAAATGCTAGAATCACTGATTTGATTGCAAGGAGCCTATTTTCAAGGGATACACTGTAATTGCATGTATGTTCAATATTTTTATTTTGTTAAAAAATCCCCATTTTTTGGACACACTATATACTAAAACAAAAGGGCACCAATTTCTCCAAGTGGGCAGAGCAGTGATGTCAATCTTCAGGTTTTTTTTACAAATTGGTGAAGGGCTGCATCATCTAGTTTCTTATGGGGAGGGGCTTCACTGGGAGGACTGTAGTGGGTGGATCCTTGGGGGCAGATCTGTAATTCTAACAGTCAGTATTCCACATAATAAAAACTACACAGCCATCAAAGTGGGGTTGCAATTAATGGTGGTAGTCCACTTGCCAGATTCCATTTAGTGTTGCTATTCCTAGCTCCACTCAGTTATCTTAGATTGCTTCTTGGGGTTTTAAAGTGATACATCCCCTCAAGCTCTATAGGGCCTTGCTTAATCAGAAAAGGATGAAAGACATGAAAAAAGAGATATTAACATTCCTATGGCCTGTCTCTATTCAATTCAGCAGGCAGATCTGATAGACCTCTCTTGTGGAGGGACAGGACCTTATCAAAGTCTAGTGGTTTCCTTTCTAAGCCCACTTCTGCTATCTATAATCATTATTTTCCTACTGTCTCCTTCTGTCTATCAAATCAGGAGAAATGTGTGTTACAATTTCTTCTCTACATTTTAATGTGGCAAGTACCACCAATAGGACTTGCTTAATCAAAATAGGAGCAAAGAGGCAAAGTGTATGGATTTTCTGTTTGATTTCCAAAGCACTGATATCTCAGAGCAAGAAAGTGTTCACTGAATTCAGTGGGCTTCAGAGGCAGCCAGTGGCGTTTAGTAGGCTTGTGAAAAAATATCAGAAGTTTCGGAAATCGTAAGAAAATTGGAAACTTTGTAAGTTGGAAGCCATATTCGAAGCATTTGCGCGGGCCACACCAAATATTTTAAAATAGAAACTTACACCATACTTTTTTTGTATTAGTTTTGTAAATCTCAGAAGGCTCCCAAAGTCAGTGTCATATTCAATGGAGGGCAAGGAAGCAAAGTTAACAGCTGCTTTAGTGCCTTGCCATTCCTCTGTAAAATTAATACAGTCTTGGCATTAACAGCAGACAAAAGATGGAGCAATGCATTTTGGGAATAACACAGAACTCTGGGAAATGGAGTTTGGGAAGGGCAGAACCCTATGCCAGAGAATTCAAAAGGCCCTGCCCGAAATTACATTTCGCAGACTGCATCTGAATCAGAAAGCACCAATCAGGATAGCAGAGAGAGAGGTCTGTACTTCCCTAAAACTTTGAAAATTTGCCAAAACTCCATGGATAAGTGAAATGTTCTGAAATTTGTGTACTAACAGTGGTAAATGTGTCCTGCCATTGTAGCAAGTTTCACCCCAATAGCTTTAAAAATGAGGGTAATAAGAGACCCTGAAGTGTCCCCAATTATAGCAATTATGTGCATGTAAAATTACTGTAATGAAATAGTAACAAAATTTTTCCTACTTCCAACAGACCTCACAACCTCTGAGGATGCTTGCCATAGATGCAGGCGAAACGTCAGGAGAAATGCCTCTAGAACCTCTATAGCCCGAAAAAACCCACAAGAACCTAGTGATTCCAGCCATGAAAGCCTTCGACAATACAAAATTTCATTAGTTTTGTTATAATAATGAAATTTTCACTAAGCATACTTTAGAAACAACTTAGGCTGCTGGTGCAGGACAGAGTACACATCTAGTCAGCTTATTCCCTAAACCTATCCCACAATGAGTCAAATTAAAGCTAAAAAAGTAAACAAACACACAAAAAGCCTCTTTAAAACTCACGGCCACCCCCAAATACACACCCGCCCACTCCTCCCTAGAGAAATTACTAGTAAAATGAAAGGGCTATAAGAAAGATATTAACTTAGAAAATTTAATGCAGAAGAAAAATGTTGGAAATCTCAAAAAGAGATCCCAAAGCAGTAAGAAGCAGCGTGGCACTGAGATACAACACAGAACTAGTCAGGATGCCATAGAAAGCTGGAGCAGCTAGACCAGCTATGCAAAATGACACATGATCCACTTTCTTCTTCTGATTGGCTCTGATAAGGCTAATGCACCCCCCCCCCCCACCTGCAGCTGCTCTTTTCATGTGATAGCCAGATTCAGCCAAAGATGGGCTGCCATGTGGTCCATAATGGCTGACCTTTGCCTTCCCACCTCCAGTCTGCCCATCCTGTTGATGAGGATCTGACTGCCAGATCACCTGAATTCCCCAAAAACCGTATCTAAAAATGACATCATTCAGATCCTTAGTTTGGATTGAAGTGAGTGACACATTTTAGCCCTGCATTGTACCTATGTTGCAAGCTTTGCTGAGAACAACAAATCTTCTGTTCGACCTTTGAAATTTTTCTTCAGAAGGTGACTAGCTTTTCTGTAAACAAGTGCTTATACACTAATCCCTGACGAAACTTCAATTTATGGCCTCTTGTTTATGAGTTACTGCCCTATTGATTTTGGCATTTATTTGTCCTTGGAAGGTATGCCTGTCTCCTTTTAGAAATGAATTATCATAATTGGGCACACCTGCACATATGAGATATAATAAATAATTATGTAATAATATGAACTATTATAAATGTACAATTGTCCAATGTGGGTGTTTTGTGTAAAGTCTCAAAATGCATATGCATATCTTTCATTGTCTCTCTGGGTATTTCATAGTGTATATATATTTCATACTGCATATGTTTCATAGCATACATATGTCTATACTTATCGATCACAGTGGATGTATATTTCCATAATGCACTCAACCAGCTCTGTATTTCCAGCATTTGTTCATTTTCCCATATCAAGGTTATTGCATTTTAAAAGGCTGCTGAATAATGTAAGAAAAAAGACAGGAAAATCATGCAAGGGTAGTTCATAAGACAGGCCTTACTGTTAATCTTCTTAAATGCCTAACACCAGTCTTTGTAACAAAGAGGTTTAAGATTCAACTTTCTTAAACCATAATCTAAAAGCTGTAGCAAAATGAATAATAACTGAAAATGTGTAACTGTGTTCCAAAAGAAAGGTATATTCAGTCAACACTGAACATATCTAACTTCTGTTGTGCTATTTTATTTTAAATTTTTTGGGATTATATTATCATAGAGCAGGGGTGGGAATTAAATCACCTCCACATAGCACGTGGCACATGACTGCTCTAGTGGATATTGGTTTCACTTATGTCTAGTGGTGCAGTGGGTTAAAACCATATTGGAATTTTTCAGTTAATTTATAAAAGCCTGTTTCTATTAAAATGTCTTTACCTAAAGGGAGGAGATTGGTGTAGCTTCCCATAGAAGAGAATTGTATTGCCTGGGACCAGCCACCAAAGAAAAACCTTTTATGTATCCTCACCAGATAGACCTTTGACAATGGTGGGCTTCCTAGAAGATCGCAAAGCTCAAGATAATTCATATGAGGAGATATATCTATATGGGTTTTGGAGTATCGTCATTAATTTGATATTTGAAATATAGAGTAATGATCTCATAAACTAGTATTGCTGAGAGCACTGCTAGGTATGAAAAATTTTCCTATGAGAGACCTTTGACTCATGGGTAAAATCAGTGGGGAGCAGCTGATTGGTGTGTGGAGACAGAGATTAAAGTGTAGAATGTGAAGTGATTTTTAAAATCACAATCCTCACCCTGAATTTCTTAAGTCAAAATAGTTGTTTCCTTTCCTGGAGGGCTTCAAGGGGAGGTTGATCTCTGACCCATCATTTGATTGTATAACAAGAAAAACAGCTACTTGCCCATTTGATGAACATGGTGGGTGTTTTTAAAGCTTTTCAGCCAAACTGCAGCTCATGAATTGTTTCAGAGACTAAACAGTCTCTTGTGACTTCCAGAGTTTCTCTACTCTTATACACACCTCAGTTTGAAGTAAGTTGTAAGCAAAGATGCAGTAAACATGGAGTTAAATCTCAAAACAATTATCTTGAATTGAGGTACAACTGGGAGTGAATCTACATGAGCAAAGAAACTCACTCACTTTTAATTTACATATGACTATTTTCACAACTGAGCACCCTGGTGGTGCAGCAGGTTAAACAGCTGAGCTGCTGAATTCACTGGCCAAAATGTTGGTGGTTTGAACCCAGGGAGGAAATGAGCTCCTGCTGTTAGCCCCAGCTTCTGCCAACCTAGAAGTTTGAAAGCATGCAAATGTGAGTAGATCAATAGGCCCCACCTTGGCAGGAAGATAATGATGCTCTGTGCAGTCATGTTGGCCACATGACCTTGGTGGAGTCTATGCACAATGCTGACTCTTTGGCTAGGAAATGGAGATGAACACCCCCCACACACACACTGCAAAAGGAGGCATGTAGGTGGGCCAACAAAATTCAAAGAGGATGATGGAAAATGTCAGGCTGACTTAAATCACCTACCGAGGCCATGCCCCCCTCACCCCCTGGACACATATCAAATCCTTACTGGTATCCTCTGGGTGCCAGCAAATCCATCTACTCCACCTCAACCACCTTATAGTGTTGTAAATGTGCTTACTTCTAGCATAAATGGTGATAAATCAAAATAGTGAAAATAAATCATCAGAGTTATCAAAACAATGAAGAAAAAGACAGGGAACAATGCTGCATAGCACTGCAGAAAAATAATGTTAGAATAACCGCAATAATGGGCAGGATGGAGCAAAGAGGAAAAGAAAGAACAGCAAAGATATCAGTACTAAGTTAATTCCATCGTATCATTTCAATGGCAACTTTTTACCCCACTCCCTCCAGTCATATTCTGACATCAATGGGGGCACTTACATGTTCAGGAAGAAGGAAGGGAGACTCCAAGCCTTTTTCCTAGTCATGTGGGCAGTTCTGCGGGTGTCTGAATGGGACACGCACAATGGCTAGGAACTCAGACAGAGCCCCACAACTGGTTGGGAGTGCTGACATGGAGGGTGAAGTGACAGTTCAGTGGGATCAATGTGGTGTTAGTCCAAATGGACCATCTGGATAGCAATATGTTATTTATTTATTTATTTATTTACCTTACTTATATACCGCTGTTCTCATCACAGCGGTTCACAACAAATACGAACAGCAAAAATTCAGTGCTACAGTATAGAAACAGTTAACAACCTAACACATTACACAATTAATAAACAGTTACTACAACACCCATTCACTGTCGTCTCATCATCAAAAACATGTTCCAGATTCGTCATCCATTGTTTCATTCCAGTGTTCATTAACCAATCATTGCACGAATTATTCGAACCCCTGCTCAAACAGCCAGGTCTTCACTTTTTTGCGGAATACCATTAGAGATGGTACTAGTCTAATGTCTGTAGAAAGGGCGTTCCACAGCCGAGGAGCCACCACCGAGAAGGCCCTATCTCTCGTCCCCGCCAGCCGAGCTTGAGAAGCAGGCGGGATCGAGAGCAGGGCCTCCCTGGAAGATCTCAAAGTCCTGGTGGGTTCATAGGCAGAGATGTGGTCGGATAGGTAGCTTGGGCCAGAACCGTTTAGGGCTTTAAAGGCCAATGCCAGCACTTTGAATTCAGCCCGGTAGCAGATCGGTAGCCAGTGGAGTTGGCGCAACAGAAGGGTTGTATGCTCCCTGCGCTCCACTCCTGTTAAAATCATGGCTGCCGAGCGATGGACTAGTTGGAGCTTCCGAGCTGTCTTCAAAGGCAACCCCACGTAGAGAGCGTTGCAGTAGTCTAAACGGGATGTAACCAGAGCGTGGACTACCGTGGCCAAGTCAGACTTCCCAAGGTAAGGGCACAGCTGGCGCACAAGCTTTAGCTGTGCAAATGCTCCCCTGGTCACCGCTGAAACCTGGGGTTCCAGGCTCAGCGATGAGTCCAGGGTCACACCCAAGCTGCAAACCTGCGTCTTCAGGGGGACTGCGGCCCCATCCAACACAGGCTGTAACCCTATGCCCTGTTTGGCCTTGTGACTGACCAGGAGGACCTCCGTCTTGTCTGGATTCAATTTCAATTTGTTCGCCCTCATCCAGACCGTCACAGCGGCCAAGCACCGGTTCAGGACCTGGACAGCCTCCTTAGTAGCAGGTGGAAAGGAGTGACAGAATGTTGCCACAGAAGGTTCGACTGGATGCATCTGGTCCCAGGTTTAGCAGCCAGTGTAGACTAACTATGGAAGCAGGAAGTTTCTGTATTAATTGATGTCTTCTTCATGAAGTAACATTTATTACATGCTGGAAATATAAGCAATGAAAAGCATGTATATTCTGGAAAAGAAAGAAAAACGGAGGGATAAGGAGAATAACCTTAGGTGCTGAAGTAACTGAATATGAATTATCTTATCAACTTTGTATTTCTCAGATTTCAAGACTGACATAGGAAAAATTACATCAAACTAGCATACAATGTCAATACAGGAGAATGATAGGATCATTAGAAAGCTGAGAAAGTAGATACTGTCAATGAAAAAACAAAACAAAGAGATATTGCCAAGGACTGTCCAATTATTGAATCTGATGGTTGCTTCACTAAGTCCTGGAGGCAAACAGCAAGGATTGGATGTGCAAGTTGTCAGCTAAAATATAATGATGTGGATTGTTCTGTAAGAGTGCTTTTGATGTCTATGCAACCTGCCGTCCACTAAGACAGAGCTGGAAAGTCCCATTTTCCATTAGGGTACTACACATACACACATTTTTACTATTAATGATGCTAAAAAAAAAAAAACAAGTCAGTAATATGCTATGCAATACATTTCCGCTCAAAAAATCTCACCCTGCTAAACATCATGCACACACTATTTTTGATGTTTAAATGTTTTTTTTTTAAGTTTCTTTTGAAATGAATCAATATGGTATGGGATAGAATTTATTTGCATTTCCACCTGACTCAAGAAAGCCACTTAGATTTTTCTTGTCTCGTTAATCTTGCTTTGATATTAGATGAATTTAGCTAGTTCAGTCAATTTGCCTTTGGGTGTTGAAATGCAAAATTCATTTATAGTATCTTTGTTTAAGTGTGACTAGATGATTTGATATACTGAACTCAAAAAGCAAACAACCGTTCTTAATATTACAATAAAGATGCTGCCTTCTCTGTTTCTCAGGTTTGCAGATATTTTGCATGACGATGGCAAAAAGATAACATGAATAAGATGTACACCATAAAGAGTTTCTTCTTCAAAAGCAGTACTTTTCAAGGATTCAATTTCAGCCATTGATGTGTGATAATATTCTACAGTACATAGAATCCTAAAACACTTAAAATCAGTCTGGAAGCAATACACAGCTAGAAGGGGTGGGGGAATTCATTGTGTGAACAGAGGGACAACAGGTGTGAGGAGCACAGAGCAACATTGGTCAGCAGATAACTTGCTTAATATGCCATCTGCTAAGCCATCTTCAGGTTTATATGAACAGACCTTTTTTTAAAAAAAACATTTAAAGTACTCATCCATAACTTTCATAACTTGAATAAGACTCAGCACCTTTGTTGCAGGAGGACTCACATTAGCAAAGACTGCAGGCAAAGGAAAAACAGATGGGGTGAGAAATAAAGTCCTTGCAGCTAGTATCCATATAATCAATCCACACAGTAGGTACTAAGTGAATGCAATGAAACCATTATAGTGAACAATTATCAAACACAAGGAAACAGAAATCTCTAACATTCTCATACACAACTAGTTATTTCAAATAATGTCCTTGCCTTCCCTCAAAAGGGAGGACCAGAAGAAAATGAAAAAATACTAACAGACTCAATAATGTTGAAGAAAAGATTTCCTTTAGAAGGGGAACCTGTGTTTCCTTTAGAAGGGGATCCAGTAAGTTGTATCAGGACCAAGTGAGTGTGTGTTGAAGAAAACCTTATGATGGTAATTATTATGTGCAGCTGGTAATGTAGGTCAACCAGCAATCTTGGACCACACCCGATAGGATGTAACTGAATGGGTTTTTTAGAATACAGTGTGGTGGTGGTGGTGGTGGTGGTGGTGGTGGTGGTGGTGGTGGAGGTGGAGGTGGAGGTGGAGGTGGAGGTGGTGGTGGTGGTGGTGGTGGTGGTGGTGGTGGTGGAGAGTATTTTCTCTGAGGAGATCTATGTTCAAAGGCTCTGCTCTGAGAGCAGGTTGGAGAGAGGCTGTTATGCTGCTTTAAAGGAGGCTATGGTGGAATAGCTATTTACTCAAGGTTTATGTTTTTTCTCTTATTTAGTTTAAGATGAAGGTGTCTTATTGTTGCATCCCAGTTCAAGAAACGAGACCATAAGATTAAATCCACCACACTGGACTGTAGAAAAAGCAATCCTTGTTTATTGATGAAAAATTGGTTACAAAAGAAAGGTAAATGCAAAGTCAAAAAGTCACAGAAAAACACAGCAGTCAGTAGAATCTCTGAACTTGAGCAAAATTTCAAAAGCCACAATACAGGAACCAGGAACCTGTTAGTCTTTTACTAACCATGAACTTGATAAATACAAGCCTCTGGGATTACTGGCCATGAAACACAGGAATTCTGCCAAGGCACAGCCAAAGTCCCAAACGTTGCTTGATCTAAAGAGGCACCCGGCAGGAGGCCTCTTAAACCAAAGAAGCTATTCTTTGAAACGCCCCTTGACTTTGGAGCCTGGGCCTGTCTCTCCTGTAAACGAAGTGACCTTCGTAGAAACTGGGAAATATTTCTGTCTCTAACTATCTGTTCTCTTCTGTCCTCATTAAAAAACCCAGGTGGAGAGATATCACGGCTAGTTTCAAAAACATTTTCCTCCAGCTGTTGAGCTTCATTTCCATCACCGTTGACCTCTGTATCAACAACAGATTCCACACTGTCAGGGTCAGGGAGAGCTTGCTCAGTTGAAAAAACTATCAGAGAATACGGTTCACACAG
The DNA here is from genome assembly GCF_037176765.1 of Anolis sagrei. NCBI lineage: Eukaryota > Metazoa > Chordata > Lepidosauria > Squamata > Anolidae > Anolis > Anolis sagrei. The sequence goes on from NC_090024.1 coordinate 117,261,793, forward strand.
ATCAGGATCAGGCTGAACCCCAACACTTATTTTGTGTTACTTACACAGACTATGTAAGTTTTTTGCACTGTTTGTTTTTCGTATGCAACATTGCAAGCCTGTGTTTCATCTCTACACCGGAGCCCCAGTGGCACAGTGGGTTAAACCCCTGTGCCGGCAGGACCGACAGGTCGCAGGTTCGAATCCGGGGAGAGGCGGATGAGCTCCCTCTATCAGCTCCAGCTCCTCATGCGGGAACACGAGAGAAGCCTCCCACAAGGATGATAAAAACATCAAATCATTCAGGCGTCCCCTGGGCAATGTCCTTGCAGACGGCCAATTCTCTCACAACAGAAGCAACGCTCCTGACACGACAAAAAAACCCTCTGCTTTTAAGAGTAAAGATTTTTCTGTTCACTTCTACTCTTGTCTGTGTGTCTTCTGCATGGGTTATGGCTAAGATTCGCTTGCTGCGTATCAACAGAGTTCTCTCATTTTTAGAGGTACATCCAGACTGCATAAAGAGACTAGAAAGTTTCCAGATTATGTTGCTTTTTCCCAATGTTTGGTTTTTAACATGATCTTGTTTCTCTTTTCCTCTTTCACTTTATACCTTTGTCCTCTGTCACTTTATTTGATTTAAATGGAGTTCAAAGTGACAAAGCAATTTACACTATATTAAGGCTGGATTTACACTACCCTATATCCCAGGATCTGATCCCAGATAATCTATTTTGAACTGTATTATGTGAGTCTCCACTACCATATAATCTGGGATAAACAGATAATCTGGGATCAGATCCTAGGATATTGGGCAGTTAGAAGGGGTCTAATAAATCACGAGGCAGAGGAGAAGAGGGTGTAGGATTTTGTCCTTCCCAATAGGTACAGGTATTCCCCTAAATTACAAACCAGATAGGTTCTGTAGGTTTGTTCTTATGTTGAGAATAGGCACATTTTAAAGTGTAACTCTATCTATCTATCTTATCTATCTATCTATCTATCTAGGCATTTGCTTTGCTGTCTATGTCCCTGTTCAGAAGATTTCACCATACCTTCTGTCCCTGTGATAATTGGATTTTGAAAAATGTAGCTTGTGGAAACAAGGATTGGTAATAAAGCTTCAGTAGAGTTTCCCTATTATAACTCTTCCAGGAATGAATTTCCCTTCCTAGGGGTAGATTTCTGTCACTTCCTGTTGTCTCACCTCAATTCTTAACTATGAGTCATTTGTAAGTTGGATGTAACTTGGGGACTGTCTGTACTAGCTTGTGTGTTCTTCATTCATTCATTCATTCATTCATTCATTCATTCATTCATCACTTTTGTCATTTCAACCATTTTTGAATGTTGCTAGACCCATGTTGTTCCAGTTGTCATCTACAAAATGTTGGGATATACAAGACAATAATTGTAATTAATTTGTGGAGCTATGGTGAACGAACATTTGGGGGCTGGGTGTCTACCTGAAGCATTTTTATCCAAGCTTACTCCTCTTTGAGAACTGGCCTGGCAACTTTCCCATTAAGAGCTGTATCAGTTCAGTTTGAGAGGCAACAAAGTAATAGGAACACTTTTCTGAAGCAAAATTATTAGGAAATATAGAAGTAGAGAGAATAGTTCTGAATACTGAACACTGGGAGGGAAGGATCATGAATATGCATCTACCAGTGTGCCCTTAGGCACAGAGAAAATTCAAAGAACAACTCAATCTGAAACATTTCCAGCTGCTTATGCTGCTGGTTCATTACATTATTTTACTGGAAATTCACAAGGCATTTTAAGTAGTAGCCTGCTTCGTAATAGTTTGGGAATGTCATTTTAATACAAGTGGGCACGTGGGTGCAGGCATGCATTAAGTGTGAGTAGAGGAATTGTGTTGGGATTTCTGTTTTTTTGTTGGCAATATGTCTTGCATGATTAATGTGTGTGTGTATATGTGCATGTTCAAAAATAACTTATTAAATTTTAAAGACTAACATTTTTAAGGGAAAGGAGTTAGGGGCCAATAAAGGCAGTGCTACTGCATGGACTTCTGAATATCTTTTGCTAGTTTCAATCACTTACAGAAACAAGTAGCTTTTTTGGGCTACACATTTTATATTCCTATTTCATTGATCCCCTTCTTTGATACGCAGTTATAAGTGAAATTAAGAATAAAACTATATACAGTGGACTCTCGGTAGCCAGGAGTGTTTAGGTCAAGAACATTTTGTAGATTTATTTATTTATTTACTCTATTTGTATCCTGCCTTTCTCTACTCCAAAGTGGACTCAAGGCGGCTTTACATATGGCAACTATTCAATGTCTTTGAACAATAAACAGTTAAAATACATTAAGTTAAAGATTTAAAAATAAAATTAAATGTACATTAAAATATATAAAACATTATAATCACTATTAAAAATCATGCCACCCATAATCGTAATCTGGGGCCATTCCAAAAATCATTGCACATAATTCCGTAGCTACTATTGCATTGTAGTTAATCTCCAAAGGCTTGTCCCCAGAGCCAGATTTTCACTTTTCTTCTGAAGGCCAGGATGGAGGAGGCTGCTCTAATATCACTTGGGAGGGAGTTCCACAGCTGAGGGTCCACCACAGAGAATGCCCTGTCTCTCATTCCCACCAGTTTCACCTGCAGGACCTCCCTGGACAATCTTAATCTCTGAGGTGGTTTATAGGAGGAAATACAGTCAGAGAGATAAGATGGGCTGGAGCCATTGATAATCCAGTCCTGTTATATACAGTGGCATGATAAAATGTTCCTTATATAAAATGGCAAAATAAAGTTTTGATTTTGGATTTTTAAAAAATATTTTCAAGTAATTGATTGTTGAATTCTTGGATACAGAATCTATAGATATATAGGACTTGCTGGATATTCATTATGTGATGTTGGTTAATAATATGGATAATTGATTTTTTTTCTTGTCTAACCTTAATTAGGCAAGTGTTTGAATTTCCTTGATTTTCCGAGTTAGCCCAAGCTTCTCCTGCCCTAAGCTTAAGGATAATGGCGATATGGAGAAAGTTAAAGCTTGAAAAAGTTTTGTCCAGAAATTGACAGGTTATCTTGTCTGATAAATAAGTCAGTAACTTTTAAAAGCTGTTTCATATCATGTATAAAGAAGAAAGAAAATGGAAAAATGCTTACAGGTTTTGAAGATCAAGTTAAAACAAAGAAGCTCTCTATGATAAAAAGCCGGGCTATATTATTTTCATTGTGTGTCTTTGAGGTGGTTGGTGGGAAGTCAATTTTAACCTTTTAATTTTTAGTTTTTGGCTATTTTTTTGTGGGAGGGTGGGCAAAGAAACATTGAATTAGTGCATATAGTTATTTAAGTCATACATGGGAAAATTACTATCTTTACATATCGTAAAATACCACATATTACTGAAGATAGATAGATAGATAGATAGATAGATAAAAATATATTGTGGTTCACAGTTTGGACTCCCAACTTTCTGTAGCCCCCAGAAGCACATTTTTCACTTAAAACAATTGTGCCAACTGTGCCTATTCCTGGAATTGTCTGGAGTGGTGAAGGAGACATATGCCTTAGTTATATCCTGCTTAGAGAACTTTAGTAATAAAAATACCTTTATTTTTGTATTCTGCCACCATCTCCCCAAAGAGAGTCAAGGTGGCTTACACTCATGTAGAGTGTTTGAATTTCCTTGATCTTCTGAGTTAGCCCAAGCTTCTCCTGCCTTGGATAATGGTGATAAGAAGTTAAAGCTTGAAAAGGTTTTCTCCAGAAATTGACAGGTTATCTTGTCTGATAAATAAGTCAGTAATTTTTAAAAGCTGTTTTATATCATGTATAAAGAAGAGAGAAAATGGAAAAAATGCTTACAGGTTTTGAAGATCAAGTTAAAACAAAGAAACTCTGATAAAAGCCGGACTACATTATTTTCATTGTGTTACACTCTACATGAGTTACCTTTGAAGAAAATTTAGAAACTTCAGTTGGTGCAAAGAACGTTGAACAATTATTTGACTTACTGTCATCTGGTGATAGAGATCATTCAATTCATTTGCGGCAACAGGTAGACTGGCTGTCAGGGCTGCTCGTGACCCGTAAACCCCTGTACAGATTGAAATCTTCTCATCAAGAGGTCTCATTGGTAGAATTTAGCAAGTCTTATAGCTCTATCACAAACTCGAGAATGATTCCAGGAAGGCTGTCAATTCTGCTCAAGCCTGCCATTTGTTATTAGCTTAATTATAGTGATATATAACTGATTGTAAAGACTGAGGTCAGTTGTTTAGTGAAACTGGGCAGTAACAAGAAGAGCTTAAATGACCCTGACAGAAAGGGCGGAAAAGGTGCAAGCAATATAATGGCATCTGCTACCACAGTAAGTTGAAGGCTAGCATTGTGTAGAATAAATCACTATCTGTGGTGATGAAAATAATTGGACATTTATTTAGTGGCCCTTCTGTTACAAGGTTAACAAAACCAAATGAGGAATTTAGTAACTATAAAGACATGACATGGGTCAATGTCTGTAGATGCTGAGTAATTTCATTAGCTTCCAAATACAAAATTTACTTCACAATTGAATCTGAGTGTAAGCATGTTTTGTTTCCCTGATGTATTGACGAACACATAATCAGTGAGTGGTTTACACTTCTGTGCATTTGAGGAGATTCAGTACTTTAGGAAAGCAGTTGTAGGCAATGTGTGGGATCTGTAGCACAATACTACAGTGTAAAGTGCTTCTGTTTAGCCCTCTTGATAGGATACTCCATTCCATGCTGAAGCATGCTCAGTCCTCACTTTCTTTTCCTACAATTTTTTTTCTGCATATGTCTGAGGTCCCCCAAGACAGATGATGCATCCATTTGGTACATGGATGATGCTACTGGGACACTGTGGCTAGGGAATTTTTACTACTTCACTTGCACTTAGGGTTGGGAAGCTGTGGGGGTCTATACTACATATTCCATGCTGCCTTACCACTGGCCAGGGTGGATAGACCTTGGACGTCATCACATTTACTTTTTGCAGCTTTGTAGGATGATGCCAGGATGGAGCTCAGAGCTCATCACATGATGTGGGAGTATTTCTTGCAGGGCTCTATCCTGGAACAGAACTTGGTGAACACGAGAGGTTTCCTGTGTTCTCATTAGTTGGAATGGCGGCCAACATGGGGGGGGGGTGACACTTTCCCCTGTGTAATGGGGAAAGCAGCAATGTGGGGCATGTGGTGTGATGGCTTCCCCTGCTGCCCCATGGATTTTATACACTACCCAATTAATTGCCCCACTATCACCCATGTTTGGGACTTCCATGTGATGAAGTCCTTGTAGTCTAATTCCATTTTGGATCATGTAATTTCTTTGACTATGTTCACACCTTTCCAAAACTTGAGAAATGTACTTTCTCCCCAAATTCCCAAGTAGAATAGTTAAGAGGATTCTTAAAATTATTATTTGAAAAAGTAATGTTTCCAAGATTTCCAGTGGGAACAAATGTGTGATCTATTTTGATGTAATATTCAGGTGTATAGCTTTCTGCAAAGAATGACCCAATGTAATTTTTAACTGTTTACACTGCAGAGACACAATTTTCTTCAACCCACCACCACCCACCTAGTGTTTTTATTATTCTGTACATAACATTTACTGCAAGTTAGACAATGATTGGAAACAGACATTGCACTTTCCCCTCCTGTTCACCAGGATCACTTTACATCTGCCTTTTAGATTGGTAATTTGCCAATCTGTATTCAAGAGCATGGCAGTCCTTATGAATCCTCTACAAAGTGGCCTGGGGAAAATGACTACCTTTGCGGCTCAGACTTTAATACAGTAATATCCGCAAAGAAGCACGAGCAAATAGTAGAAGCATTGTTCTGAATAGCACATTAGAGCAAGGAGCATTGCAGTAGCATACATAAGAGAGCTGAACACAGCTCACTGACATGTTTTATCTTTTCTCAGGTCAAGTTAAGGAGGCTTGTCCAGCCTAAAGGTATTGGTTTTCAGGGTTTTAAACCAACAATAAAGATCTGTTTCCTTGTATCAGATGGATAACTAGTCTAGATACTTGAACCTTTGCTTGTTTTTTTTAAAAAAAATAAAGCAAAATAAAATATTAGAACATAGGTTGAAACATTTTGCTGCCAGAGGCAGAACAGGAAATGATGTCCGCTACCTCATCTAACGCCTGAGGCAGGAAGGCATGTTCTGCTTTGCATATACCTGTATTTCACTAACCTTTTCAGCAGAATTCGCTTGCATTTATTACTATATTTCCACACTGTTTCTGTGGAACTGATGGCAGAATCCATATGGAACTCAAAATGTGTCCCTCCTCTGGGTCTTTACTATGGTGAGGCTCTCTTACTTGTAGAATCCTATATCTTTTAACCAAGTATGATGGGACTAAGGATTTATTTCTGCTCAGACCTTCAAGGGGTTGCACCACAGCCCACAAGTCTAAGTATTTTTGCTTTCTTCTCTATTCCCTCTCAAAATGGCAATAGAAAATGGTGTCCTGTTACTTCCTGTCATCATTTTGAAATGGACTAATGAATAAATTGAGGTTGGGAGGGAAGGAGGGAGGTAGTATGTTGTAGAAGTTGTAGAAGTACTTTCACATGTTTTTACACTTTAGGAACTTTCTTCATACCATGGCTGCAACCCCTACTGAAATAAAACTCTTCCACTTCCTCCTCTTCCATCACCACCATGACCTTTTCTTCTTACTTTTCCTCCTCCTCTCTGTCTCCTTCTTTTTCTTCTCTGGATTGAAAAATTTGGAGGACTGATACTTCAGAGGCTACATTCAGCTCATGGGTTATATTTTGCTTCCAGTTGTAAATTACTTATGCTGCACTGGGTAGAGGGCAAGGGAATCTCCACAATGGGGATGGCTCACAAAGATCCCTTTGCTAAACGATCAAGGGAATAAAGAGACTTGGCACTATCTAAAGTAAAATGGGTTGAAATGGGACACTTTATTTTACCTGCAATACTGTATAGACAGCTGCAAACTGAGAGAAGCTGAGGTAAGTGATCTCCCCTTGACCTCCTCCAGCCTATAGCTGAAAAGCTAACCTGTGGTTTCCTCTCCCCAAGTCATAAAACTTGAGGACTCAGCAGTCAGATAAGCCCCCTAGTTGTATGACTTAAAGAGGCAGTTCCATTAACTAGCCCTTCCTGTCATGATGCCAGGGCTCTTCCTTGTTCAGGAAGAGATGAACCAAACAAATACCCACTTTGTATCAAGCAGTTTAATTAAAACAGCACCTACTTTCTGGCTGTTTTAATAGTCCAAAATATAAAACATAAAGATTGCACTCAGACACAGAATATAAAACAAAAACAGCAAATACTGTTGCAGGTTCAAGATAACTCTGTAGTCAAAAGGTCCAATCCAGTGGTCAAACACCAAGAGTTCAATGAGCAAAGTGTAGGGATCAAGAGTCTATACCATAGTCCAAAGCCAGTCCAGAGATTCAAAGTTCCAGGGTTCCAAGAGTTCAGGAGACAGTCAGGATACCGAAAATCCAGAGACCTGGGGGGAAACCAGCAGCATCTACCACCAAAATAAGACAAATACTTTCCTCCCAAAAATCAGTCCCAAGGCTAGCTCCTTATATCTAGAAACATCCAGCTGCAACCCATCTCTTGCATGCCTCCACCCTTAATTGCTTTCACCCATGAACTTTTACTTACAGATTGCTCAACCATTTAGAACTAAGACTTACATTAAGCCTTTCATCACCAACTGCTAGGCCTACCACCACCAACCACCATCAACTGCAGAACATGATACATGACACTTCCATTCATGAGAAAAATACTTGCTGTAAGTTTTTTGGGCTTTATGGCCATGCTCCAGAAGCATTCTTTCCTGTGCTGCTTCCTCTCCTTTTTCGGCATGGAGCCTGAGCAGAAATGCCTGTATGTCATGTGAAGGGCTCCATGCTGAAAATGGAGGGGAAGCAGTGTATGACAAGCAAGTTGGCCCATCTGATGAAGTACTGTATAGTCTCATCTCCATTTAGCTAGGGTTTCTCATTCAGTTACTGACCAGGGCCAATCCTGCTTAACTTCCCATGTCAGATAAAATCTGATTTAAAGCATACTATCCTGCTATTAGTGGGAAGATTTTGGATGGAATGATGAGCTAATATTGAATACTGAAGTACGTAAAGCAATCCTGCTGAATATCATTGATAAGCATAGTTGTGTGATCTACTTTTAATGCCATATCAACTAATAGCCTTCATGACACCTTTTGCTACAGAGTTCCATTATGTTACTTATGTATTGTGTGAAAAATTGTAAATCATTTGACCACCCTGTTTGTTTTCTTCCTGTATATAGGTGCTGCCCCATATATATCTTTCATGTACCTGTGACATGCAATTCAACACAGGGAAGTGTGATATGAATGACCTTCTTTTCCCCTAATGCATCTGGAAATCAATAAACATGTGTGCAGGTCAAGGTCTTCCAGTAGGAAATAAAAACTGCTAAGAGCTTGAGTTATTCTCATCAGCAGAACTTTCTTCAGCTATTGTCAAGCATTTCAGACCCAGAAGGAGAGCAAGAGGGTGGGGTGTGGGGTAAATCAGATTACGATACAAGCGAATTGCAGAATGAAATTACTTTGAAAGTGGTGTAAGTGTTTTACAGTAATGGATTATCTCACCTTTGTAAGATCTTAGAAGTGATTGAAAGGGCTTCTTATTTAGGATAAATACCAACTACATTTTAATCTCACTTAGGAGGTCACATCAGTCTAAAGTCAAGAGAAACACAAAAGCAGGTCACTTGTATGAAATCATACCACAAACACCTGGAGCAGCACAACAGTTACTTTGCTGCTACCTTGTGGATATTAAATATCCTCCATATCTAACATTAGGGCTGGGCGGTTTCGTTTCGTTAATTCGTAATTCATTAATAATTCGTTAATTTTGTTGATTACGAAACGATAACGAACCATTCTGGAGCAATTTTTTAAAAAAACGAATTTTTAAAGACGTTTTGTAAATGCTTCGTATTTCAGTATTGTATTCGTTTCGTTATTGTTCTGAGATCGTTTCGTTATTATTTCCGCATGTCTGGGCCAGTTTTATGGTTTAATTAGTGAAAAAAAATTATAATATCACACCAACAGTCAACAACAGAGGGAGAGGGAAGCTTCAGAAGTTTTTGGAGGTTTTTTAGCGTATTTCGCGGTCGCGTCCGCCATTAACGAATCGATTCGTTATTGTTTCGGAAATCGATTCGTTATTTTTTTACCATTTACGAAATTTCGTAAATATCGAACTTTTTAAAAGGAAAATTTTGTAATTATTTTAAATATCGAAACACAAAAACCCCCAAAAAACGAATCGATTTTAGAAACAATTTTTTCTGTTGTTACCCAGGCCTATCTAACACCCTAAAAGACTACTGATAACAAGTGCAATAAAATTAGAGTTATGATTCAAATCATGTTGCCCACTTAGACTTACACATGCAGAAAATGTCAGACTGCAAGTGAAATGTCTCCCTCTCGCTCTCTCTTTCTATTTCTGCTTTGCAGGGATGTATCAACTTTTCTGTTGTCTCCTATGTCTGAGTTTTTTGAGCCTGAAGTTCTTTCCATCCCAAGATAAAAGCAATTTAAAATTTCTAACCAATGTTTCAACAGTAGTTTCTGATGAACCTCTCCTTTGTTAGAACAGCAACATTTAATAAGCACAGCTCTTGCCACTTCAAGGTGACTATGTTGTGCCTACCTGCTCAGAAGGTAAGGATGAACATCTGTAATTCAGTAATCCATTTGTTTGAAGGTGCAGGAAATCCAACACAGAGTTTTGAAAGTGAGATACTGCCAGTTTCAGGACCCTTTCACAAAGCCATATAACACAGAATATCAAGGCAGAATAACCCACAATATCTGCTTTGAAATGGAATATATGAATCCACACTGCCATATATCCCAGTTCAAAGCAGATAATGTGGGATTTTATTCAGCTGTGTGGAAGGGGCCTCAGTTTTTCCCTTATTCATTTTTATAAGATCATAAATTCTTTCAATTCAAGTTTGAGGAAATGTGTCTATTTTAACTATATCTAATCAGAACTGTGGAGCCCCCGGTGGCACAATGGCTTTTAACGCTTGTGCCAGCAGGACTGAAGACCAACAAGTTGGAGATTTGAATCTGGGGAGAGCACTGATGAGCTCCCTCTGTCAGCTCCAGCTCCCCATGCAGGAACATGAAAGAAGCCTCCTATAAAGATGGTAAAACATCAAAACATCTGGGCTTCCCCTGGGCAATGTCCTTGCAGACAGTGACTTGCAATTTCTCAAGTCGCTCCTGACATGAAAAAAAATAAGAAATGCATTGAAAAACCACTTTATCACTGCCATGTGCCTTCTAGTTGACTCTGTGGCCCCATCTATACTTACATATAATCCAGTGTTTGGATGCAGATTAACTGCATTGAATTGGATTATATTGTGCACCAACTGCACCTGTACCTTGGGAAGTCAGACTTGGCCACGGTGGTCCATGCTCTTGTTACATATAGGATAGACTACTGCAACAAACTCTACGTGGGGTTGCCTTTGAAGACTGCTCGGAAGCTTCACATAGTCCAACGAGAGGCAGGCAGGTTAATAACTGGGGCCGCATACAGAAAGCATACAACTCCCATGTTACGCCAGCTTCACTGGCTGCCAGTTTGCTACCGGGCACAATTCAACGTGCTGGCTTTGGCATTCCCTAGTAGTTTCCCTTTCAAGTACGTGCCAGACCTGAAACTGCAGACAGGATCTTTCATAACTTTTTATTTTGCATTTTTAAAAGCAATCAAACAAACATATACAAGTACAATGAGCTTCTAACACAGTGCTTCCTTAACAGAAAATAAGTGACAGAAAATAAGTGTATTTCAAACTTGTTTTGTTAAGGAGATACAATTCAAAGAATGACATTTTCATCTAAAAGTCTTTCAATTTACCACTTCTGGATTCTACCACCCTCCTTTTATTTAGGGACATAAATCAGTAATTTTATTTTAAAAGAAGGCAATTGGCTATTTTAGCAACTTTATTTCCTCCTTGAGAAAGACTTCTGTGAGAAAACTGGTTTTATGACTACTCAGTTCCAGGCTTATTTTGCAAAAATTGCACAACAAATTATATTTCTGCTTAGAAAAATAATATTTTGTGATGAAAAAGCTGTTTTCTGCATGCACATGCACACATGAAATGTGTGGATTTTGTATAGAATAAATCCCCCCAAAAATAATCAGTCCAGGATTTTCGTCATCAGAATTTCATGATCCTCAAGAAGTATTCTTATCCCTTTTTAATTTGTTCAAATACTTTACCATCCCCAATAAGGATTACTAAGACATCTATGTGAAAATCTCAGTTTGTACACTGAATAATTCTCTCCCAGCCCCGCATTACCTTCCAATGAGGTCTAGTTTTACGGACACCACCCTGAACCAATTCCCCAGTCCCTCAGAAACAGTATGGAGTGGGGGGAAAATCCATGGGTGTGGGAATTCCTACTCATCCTTGAAGCAACCAGCTATGCTCCTACTTTACAGAGTGCAGGATCATGGATGCCTGTAGTCAGCAACAGTGCTTCTCCTTAGCACTCTCTTGAGATCACAAAGCTTATTTTAAGGGAGCTTTTGTAGTTCACCAAAATTCTCTGAAATAGCTTCACAGCTATTACATGGTCTGGGTGTGCTCATTACAAATGACACACACTTTGCAGAGGATTCATAAGGGCTGTCATGTTTGGCGGTTGTGGGGGGAGGATGAATAACAGCGGTACGATATTGACAGAATTTGGTCTATCTTGTTCTATGTGACATGCCGCACACAATCTAATTTCCTGCTCTCATGTACAGTAGAAAATGCTGCCCCATCAACAATGACATTCACTTGTCAGTTTCCTCAACATTCACATGTGGCATTGGAAGGGAATATCAAGAGACCTTGCACCTATCCATTGCATGGAACAGTTCTGAGAATCCATCTTAACTCATTTGTAAAACACTGAAAATAGAATTCCCAAGCAGAAAATCTGATAGCAATGCAGTTGATCAGCTTCTTTCTTATTTTGTTGAAAGTCTCTTTGGCAACCATAGACCTAAATCCAACTGCTAATGTCAACTAGAGCAGATCCTTTAAATTAAGCACTGAGCAGTAAGTCAGTGGTGTTGCAAATCCCACTGATATTATGAATCAACTCTAGTTGATACTGGCAAGTGGATTTAAGCCTTTCAAAACTCAGTCCTCTGGGTCTCTCAGAAGCTAAGCTTCAGAACAAATGGAGTTGTTTTCTATCACTGCCTTGCATGTGGATAAAGGAAAGGGGTCACCCACTTTTCATCAACCAGCCTCTCACGTCACTGCCTTTGAACAGCAGCTTGCACTCCTGTAATTAGCAGGCAGTCCTGTTTACTGCCAAAAAAGTGAAAGCTTTCACCTGCTAATTCTTGCATAACCAGCTGTGCTTGAAAGCTCCATGACAGAGGATGGTTGAAAGACTCCATGAGAATACATTTAAAGTCCAAATTAGATGTGGTGGACAGAGGTCTGATTATCAAAGCAAAGAGGCTATGGTTGACTGAGGAGAACTGAACCCTCGCCTTCTCTTTGGACTTAACTTCCTGCCCCATATATTCTTTTAATCTCAGCCAGGGTTATTTCAAGCATTACTGATTCAACTTAGAAAAGATTGATTAGAGAGGGAGTAGTGAAGAGTTAAGCCTGGGAAGGTTATACACACTTCACCAGTATGCCCCTTTATACTTGAAAAATAGACCTCTCCTGCCTTATTCTATGTGATTGGAATTGTTAGTGTAGTACTTAGTTTAGTCCTATGAATACATTCTGTCACCTTTTCATTGATTATTTCCAACCTCACCTTGATATCCCAATCATATGTCATAACAAGGGACATAGCACAATCACTTAACTTGTAAAATTGTTTTAGATGTAAAATATGAAAGGGACAGACAATAAATCCTTAAAGAGGTTATATCTTCCAGCACTTCAGTCTAAGCAGAAGTGATTAATTATTAGGTGGATTTCTATGCACACACATTAATTGTTTATGTGCAGAGCAAAACTCATAAGGCATTGACCACAACAGTCATTTTAATGTAAATGTCATTGTCTAAAGCATTATTATGGCACGAACTGATTTTATGCATGCATATGTGCGTGTATAAATATATGAGACATTGCAGGAAAGAAAGACTCCGAGGCACCATCTTTTTAGCTGAGATCCGACAGCAGTCTTTCCCATTCCCATGTAGTTAAATACATCTGGAAAACACTATGTTGGTGAATATTGTGCCCCATCCTTTTCTTTGTTCTCTGTTTTGTAGTCTTTTAGTTTCTCTTTTGCTCTGTTTTCATGAGTTCAAGTTATTCTTTTCCAAATACCCTATAGCTCTTGTGAAACTTTACGTTACTCATAACCAGGCTATAACTGAAGTTCTGCCTCTGCATATGTTTCAAAATTTTGTTTTTCCTACTGATCCTGAGCTAGAACTTAGCCTTAGTCTTTTCATGAAATCCGTGGTAAAGGGGGATACTAGTGTCAGAGGTAAGGCAACTTTGTTTTCACCCAAACATCATAGGAAGTTGCCAAGAATTTTCCACACCTAGCTGCAGCAGACAAAAGTCCTTTGTCCCACCCTGGTCATTCCACAGATATATAAACCAATTTTCCTACTTCCAACAGACCTCACTATCTCTGAGGATGCTTGCCATAGATGCAGGCAAAACATCAGGAGAAAATGCCTCTAGAACATGGCCATATAGCCCGGTAAAACCTACAACAACCCAGTTTCCAAGAATGTTACCTTAAAAATGAATTAATCACCTTGGATGGCTCCTATAAAATTTAGAAGAACCCTCCATAATAGATTCCCCATCCAATAACTTTGGAACCACCAACATACATTGTCTGAAATTGGCATTTACATTGTTGTCTAAATACAAGTTCACTGTTACATTTCAAAATCCCAAAATTCTATTTCCTGGAAAAATGGCATATTATTTAAGGTTTAAGTGTGCCCAGGAAAAGTCTGGGAGAATTGGATAATAGAATGCTCTTGTTGGACTTTACATACTAAGACTCTACACATTTTAAAGCCATAGTCATCATCCTCTGCAGGGATAGACTAGTTTTACTTTACTTAGGCGATCCCTCGTTGGACGAGTAAGATGGTCTTCCATTATGGATTTCCTTGTGGGTCCGTATGTGGCTGTGGAGCCCTATTCTTGCTCTGCATCTTCTTCCGCAGTGAGGGCATTGGTTTCCAGGTGGAAGGTGGTCCCGGTCGGGGTGGCTTGACGCGCCTTCCTCCTGGCACGTTTCACTCTTTCACCCTCCACTCGTGCCTCCTCAAATTCTGCAGCACTGCTGGTCACAGCTGTCCTCCAGCTGGAGCGCTCAAGGGCCAGGGCTTCCCAGTTCTCAGTGTCTATGCCAGAGTTTTTAAGGTTGGCTTTGAGCCCATCTTTAAATCTCTTTTCCTGTCCACCAACGTTTCGTTTTCCGTTCTTAAGTTCGGAGTAGAGCAACTGCTTTGGGAGACAGTGGTCAGGCATCCGGACAACGTGGCCGGCCCAGCGGAGTTGATGTTGGAGGACCATCGCTTCAGTGCTGGTGGTCTTTGCTTCTTCCAGCACACTGATGTTTGTCCGCTTGGATAGACTAGTAATTTTAGCACCAAAGTAACTAAACAACGAGTTTTCAAATTTTCCATATTCAAGTCTATTTTTGTAGAGCAAATTACAAAACTATAATCAGCCAATCTCTGTCAAAATTTTATACTGATATCTCTTAAAATCACTGGAAAAATAAATTTTATTTTATAAGCATATCAGTAAGAATTTTCACAATGTCTGTAAATGGTTGTTTGGAATATTGGCTTTCAAGATGTGGTTATACATGTTGGTTTGGAAACAAAGTTTGGAAACAATATTTTCTGACTAAGGCAAACCAACTTTTAAACAGCTTGACTTTTATATTTCTGTGCCCCCTGTTTTGAGGGCATGAGGAAGTCTGAGGAAATCTGAGTGCTTGGTTCAGCATTGCAGTGTCAGACATTATACCATAAATTTAGATATCTCTTAAGATTACTTCTAGTCTTTGGGTAGCGGAGGTTGCTTGCTGTGTTTGCAGTAGTATGAGAAAGCAATAAAACATCATGTCAAAATGACCTAGAAATTTAGAAGGCATCCTTTCTGTGCAATACACTGCACAGAAACTGTCAAATAGCAGATGGCATGAAAGGTAAGACATTGCTAATAGGTCTCAAGGTACTGCAAAGCAATTAAAATGAGTGACCAAGGTTAAACGGCCATTGTTGAATTCCTTTGACATTGTTTATGCCAGGACATGAAGAAGCACTTCTTTAAATGATAAACCAAAGGGGAGAACCCAGAGAGAAAATGAAAGAATTGCACAACGCTCTGCAATAATAAGGATTTTTGCCTTCTCTTACTCCATTTTTCTGTTGTTGTTGTTATTGTTATTGTTGTTGTTGTTGTTGTTACTGCAGTCTTCCAACTATGAGTATGCATCTTCTGTTTTGAAGGGAAATGCTTTGGAATATACAACTGGAACTAACAAAATGAAGTTCAACAGTGACAAATGCAAGATACTCCACTTTGGCAGAAAAAATGAAATGCAAAGATACAGAATGGGTGATGCCTGGCTCGAGAGCAGTATGTGTGAAAAAGATCTTGGAGTCCTCGTGGACAACAAGTTAAACATGAGCCAACAATGTGATGTGGCGGAAAAAAAAGCCAATGGGATTTTGGCCTGCATCAATAGGAGCATAGTGTCTAGATCTAAGGAAGTAATGCTACCCCTCTATTCTGCTTTGGTTAGACCACATCTGGAATATTGTGTCCAATTCTGGGCACCACAATTCAAGAGAGATATTGACAAGCTGGAATGTGTCCAGAGGAGGGTGACTAAAATGATCAAGGGTCTGGAGAACAAGCCCTATGGAGCGGCTTAGGGAACTGGGCATGTTTAGCCTGAAGAAGAGAAGGCTGAGAGGAGATATGATAGCCATGTATAAATATGTGAGAGGAAGCCACAGAGAGGAGGGAGCAAGCTTGTTTTCTGCTTCCTTGGAGACTAGGACGCGGAGCAATGGCTTCAGACTACAAGAGAGGAGATTCCATCTGAACATTAGGAAGAACTTCCTGACTGTGAGAGCCGTTCAGCAGTGGAACTCTCTGCCCCGGAGTGTGGTGGAGGCTCCTTCTTTGGAAGCTTTTAAGCAGAGGCTGGATGGCCATTTGTCAGGGGTGATTTGAATGCAATATTCCTGCTTCTTGGCAGGGGGTTGGACTGGATGGCCCATGAGGTCTCTTCCAACTCTTTGATTCTATGATTCTATATTCCTGTCCTCATCCTGGTTTCTAGCCATTTTAGAGCTTTTCTCTGTTAGCACAATTGTAAGGCAGAACAAATCATTCCCCATTTGTTTTACATGTATATTTCTACTCTCATATATATGCATGCAATTTTTCAGATAGTGTAGGACTACTTTATAGTTTATTTTGAATTGTGTTCAGAAACAGACTGATAGCTCCTGGAACTAGTACTGGAAAGTAAATAGTGTTTCTTGGGTTCATTTCAGTGTCTGCATTATTTAAATACAGCAGGAGCTTATAGTTAATCATGGTCTGGGGGGCAGGGGTTGCCAGTTGTCTTTTGTGCCTTTTCCTCACATTCTTTACCAATGTCTGTGGAATATATTTACAAATCGGGATTTGCTGAAAGAAATGTGCAAGTGGATGACACAATGTTTAATACTTTGCTTTCAAAACTTTTGTTCCCAGTTCTCCTCTGTGCCGAGAGACTTCCTCATTTAAAGAAGCAAAGGGCATCAAGAATTGTTCCCACTGCATATTCATTTTTCCTGTCATGGCATTTACTTATTTTAATTCCTTCAGACAGCTTAACAGCGATGTAACTTGCAACCATTATAGTGGCAATATCTCTGTTTTCCTTAGCCAAATTGCTTTGCTTTTTTCCTTTTTTGCCTTGTTGCACACCAAATAAGACAGGGTAATATAAACACTTTCTTCTACACATGACAGCTTTCTTTATGTAAATCACTTTAATAGTCAAAGTTAAATCCAGTTAAAAACTTTTCACTTGAATTCTCTCTGTCTAATATTTATATGAGTACCTACAGCTGTTTTGGATAAAACAGAGGAGAAGGGCAGGGATCTGCCAGTTTTAAACCCCCCCCCCCCTTTTAAATACTAAGTCTTTTTTGTACCATACAAAACCACAATGAAATTCCCTTCTCCATATTTGCAGTAGCCAAATTCAGCTACTACAAATTTACACAGTATGGGATGAACCAGAAATACTATACAAATAAAGAACTATACAAAAATGATGTGCTGCAATACATTAAGTCCTGATTAGTATAGATGAATACACTGGGATTCAAACCCAGACACTAAATGGTGAGCTTGGATATCTGTTAATTGCAATTTCTCCCACATTTCAGCATTTTTACACCTCCAGTTCTGTCCATTCTTAACATGCATTTCTGAATTTGGATAAATTAATACTGAAAATTAAATGAAACTAAACTCTCACCCATCCAACAGCTATCACTGGCTGAGCTTTGAAGCTAGGCAGCAACTTCAATGAACTGTTGCAACAGTGGAACAGGAATATGAAGATGATGCAACTGAAGGGGCCATAAATATGTTTTATTGACCCTTTCATACTAAACAATTATGATTGCACTTTAATTGCCTTGACAACATCTTATGGAAGCTTGTGATTTATAGCGAAGGATTCTAAGCCAAAGTTGTAATGCCTCACCAAAGTACAAATTGACAATTCCACAGAATGCAGCCATTGCAAGTATAGTATCTAGTGTGGGAAATCCTTTGTTTTTACATGACAACCATTACAATACATATAGTTTTCTAGAGAGAGGCTGTATTGGGGAAAATCAAGGAAATCCCAACTGAAGAAGTATATTTGCCCTTTGCTATGCATTGGGACCAAATCCTTAGTCTTGATGTTGTTACTTCCAAACTCTCAACTATGGACTCTACCTTTGGGATCTGCTTGAGAATGTAGAAGGAGGCCAGAGGAGGATTGGCTGAGTGGATGAAGGTGTTGGTCAATGCCTTCCTTCAGGAAGGCAATATTCCAGTGAGCTTAAAACAAGCTGTAATAAAACCGCTGTTGAAAAAACCATCACTGGACCCCACTCAATTCGACAGCTATTGGCTTGTTTCCAATCTTCCCATTTTGGGCAAAGTCCTGGAACATGTGGTGGCTTCGCAACTCCAGGGATTCTTGGAAGACACAGATCCGGTGCAGTCTGGCTTTAGGCCGGGACATGGTACTGAGATGGCCTTGGTCGCCTTAGTGGAGGATCTACACCAGGAGCTCAAAAGGGGGAGTGTGTCCCTGTTGGTTCTGCTGGACCTCTCTTTGGCCTTTGATACCATCAACCATGGTATCCTTCTGGGACGTCTCACAGGAATGGGCCTTGGAGGTACTGTTTTACAGTGGCTCCAGGCCTTCTTTGAGGGTCGCTCACAGAAGGTGTTGTTAGGGGATACCTGCTCAGCCCCATGGCCATTGTCTTGTGGGGTCCCGCAGGGTTCAGTACTGTCCCCTATGTTGCTTAAAATCTACATGAAGCCGTTGGGGGAAATCATCCGGAGTTTCAGGGTGCAATGTCATCTGTACGCAGATAATGTCCAGCTCTGTCACTCCTTCCCACCTGATACTAAGGAGGCTGTTCAAGTCCTGAACTGGTGCTTAGCGGCTGTAACGGACTGGATGAGAGCTAACAAATTGAAACTTAATCCAGACAAGACGGTCAGTCGCAAGGCCGAATAGGGCATAGGGTTTCAGCCTGTGCTTGATGGGGTTACATTCCCCCTGAAGGCACAGGTTCGCAGCTTGGGAGTGATCCTGGACTCATCGCTATACGTGGTTTCAGTGGTGACCAGGGGAGCTTTTGAAGAGCTAAAACTTGTGCATCAGCTGTGCCCGTACCTTGGGAAGTCTGACTTGGCTATGGTGGTCCATGCTCTGGTTACATCCTGAATAGACTACTGCAACACACTCTACATGGGACTTCCTCTGAAGACTACCTGGAAGCTTCAACTAGTCCAACACTTGATAGCCAGGTTGCTCATCGGAGCTGGGTACAGGGACCGCACAACGCCCCTTCTACGTCAGCTCCACTGGTTGCCTATTAGCTTCGGAGCACAATTCAAAGTTCTGGCTTTGGCATATAAAGCCCTGAACAGTTATGGCCCAGTTTACTTCTCCGAACATATATCCCACTACAATCCACCTAGGGCCCTAAGGTCAAATGGGGGGTCCCTGCTCGTTGTCATGGGCTTCTAGTTTAGGGAGAGGCCTTTAAACTGCTCGGCTAAAGATATCCTGGGCCTCCGTAAACTACAAACCTCGGAATTCAGCAGGAGGCAGAACCTAGATTTAAAGCGGATCTATGTTCTATATAATTGACTGGCATAAATTATTATGCTTTAAACTATGTTTTCTTTTTTGCTTGTGTTGACAAATTTTATTGTACATTTTGGGCCAGGTCCCACTTGTAAGCCATCCTGAGTCCCTTCGGGAGATGGTGGTGGGATATAAAAATGGAATAATAATAATAATAATAATAATAATAATAATAATGTTCTAGTGTTATGAGGCTGTCATTCTACATTTACTTTGAGCTGTATTGTACTGTGAAGCATGATCATGTCAATTCAGGTTCAAAAAAAAGGCCACATTTCCTGTGTCAAAAATAAATGAAGTTGTGTCACATTGTCTCTTCAGAGACTATGCCATGATTCTATAATGCCAAATTATAATGGCAAGGCAAATGTATACAAACCCTGGAAAGACATTTTTCCTTGTCCCAATTGACAGAGGTCACATTACTCATAAGATAAGTACTGCAATATACCACATTGTACAGAAACCTATTATCTTGAGTCATAACATTATGCTCCAGCTAAGGGATTTCAAGCAACAGGATGAAATTATGATAGAACAATGTTATTTGCAGCCTTTAATCATGGCTATAATTATAAAAGCAGAGTCCTTTAATAAGTATACATGAAAATATTCTCCACATTTTGGGGTAGAAAAGTGGTGGTGGCGGCGTAGAGGAGGATTTTACTGAATTTTTTTCTAAAAGGTAGAAAATCTTCCTTATTGGTGAATGTAGAAAACCTTCATTCTTCATTTTTGTATGTAGTAAGTAAATCTAATGTTGCATCATTTTGCAAAAAGTGCTATTTTCTTAAGAAAGTAGTTTTCATCTCTCTAGTACTAGTCATAGAGAGGAGAGAGCAGGCCCTGTTTTCTGCTGTCCTGGACACTAGGACGTGAAACAATGGCTTCAAACTACAGGAAAGGAGATTCCACCTGAACACGAGGAAGAACTTCCTAACTGTGAGAGCATTTCAGCAGTGGAACTCTGCCCCAGACTGTGGTGGAGGCCCCTTCTTTGGAGGCTTTTAAACAGAGGCCATCTGAATGTGATTTTCCTGCTTCTTGGCAGGTTGGGCTAGATGGTCTACTAGTTCTCTTCCAACAATATGATTCTATGATTCTGCGAATCCTTTAGAAATTATTTTGGTGACCGCTTTTGAGCTTAGTATAATATTGCAAGTGGCCATGTGTCAGGATCCAGTTTCCGGAGCCCAGACTTTGGCGCCAAAAACTAGACTCCTGACGTTTCACCCTGATAAGGAATCTGCAGCTGGTGACCTTGGAGGGAAGCAGTTGTCTGGTGGCGGGAAGTTTTGCGCGGGGTATTGGGTTTGGCGAGAGCTCACGTTTTGAATTGGTGGGAGTGTATATAAGGGAGTGTCTGCTGTGACCAGACAATCCCGGCTTTTCTGTGTCTGAGTATCTGATAGTAAAGTTCTTTGTTTGACTACGATGGAAGTCTCGTGTCATCATTGAGCCCAGCTGTTGTGAGCTGACAGCCATGGGTGTTCTTTCTTTTTGTTTTTGTTCTTCTTTCTATTAGATGTTTATTAACAAAAGTCTGGCATAGCCCTTTTACAAAGTTAGTTTTTATTTGATAAACGGGTTGTCTAATTTAAAGAAAATAATCAGCATGCAGTACTGAAAATCATGCCCTTTTCGCTTGATGCGTAGTTATAGGAGCTAGAGGACTAGGAAATTCATAAGAGTCTAGTGTGATTGTCAATAAGCACCTGAAATCAATTTTACACCTGCTCCCCTCCCTGCATTGCAGTAGCTCTTTTAAGAACAGAAGATTATCTTTGGCTTCAAAGGCACTCCAGTAAGCTCTTCTGTGTTGCCTTAACATCCAATACATGGAGGATGACAGATTGTTTTGCTTCTGCTTTCAGGAACAGATGGTTAAGAAGGATATATTAAAGGACACTTGGTCATTAATAATTAATCAATTTTTAAAGCCATGGTCTCTTTGAGTGAAGCAAGTCATTAACAGTTTATTTTGCCACTAAAGCCTTCCCTATATCTAAATGATATTTCTCAGTATTTTTTTTTTTTGATATGGTATTCCAAAATAGAGCCCAAACCAAGGTATCATTTCAGGGAATATTTCATGCACCCATGTACATCATTTTCTTTTCTAGCCAAAATATATATGTATTGTCTTATTGATAAGCACTGGTTTTGACTACAATGGAATGCCCTACCCGCAGACATCAGGCAGGCCCCTTCGTTGCTGGAGTTCCGGAGGAAGGTCAAGACGTGGCTCTATGAACAGGCGTTCGGTCAACAAGGCAACTGAACTCATGAAGACGGTATGAATGAACAAAGGAATGGTAGAAGGATTATGAGAACGGAATCTGATTTTTACTGAGGCGTTGATGACTACGTTGTTTGTCTTGTATTGTCTGTCGTGTATGTTGTGTTTTAACTAATTGTTACTGTTATATAAATTGCATTGTAAACCGCATTGAGTCGCCGAATTAGGCTGAAAAATGCGGTATAAAAATAAAGTAAATAAATAAATAAATAGTGATCTATCATTCTGTTCTGTGACTAGAACATCACAGATCAAATGGATTTAAATACATCTTTATGTTGTATTGTGGGCAAACATTATCTAGATCATGTCTGGAGAAACTAATTATAGCCTACTTTAATTCATCATGCTTTGGTACCTGGAGATGCCCGGGTTAGGTCTTTAATAAGGATAAACATTATAAATAGTAATTTTTTTGGTTTTGGATTTTATGAATGTTCCCATTAGAAAATGCATAAGGATGTGGGAGAACTACAACTCCCAAGGACATGGGTAAATGCCCTCCAATTTATTTACTTTATTTATATACCACTTTTCTCAGCCCTTAGGTGACTCAAAGCGATGACTCCAATTGTGCCATTATTCAAAGTTGGTCATATTGGATATATGTGCCAAGTTTGGTCCACATCCATCATCAGTGGGGTTCACCATGTTCTCTGGATGAACCCCCAACATCCAAGGTCAATTCTTTCCAACCCCACCAGTACTTAAAATTGGCCATATTGGGTATGTGTGTAAAGTTTGGTCCAGATCGGGTGGGAGTCCCAGGGCTTTCCAAAAGTGGAAGTCATCTTGGAAATCACATACAAACACACACACACACACACACAGAGAGAGAGAGAAACGTACAAATGTATTTTCATTTTAGATAGATAAATAACAATGTTTCCAATGATAGGCAGCTTGTGAAATGGAATTATCTACACAGATGTTTCTGGAGAATCATGATCTTTTCATGATTTTACTATAACTTTCTCTGTAATCAGTGGCATAAGGAACAACTACAGCTACAGCAGAAAGAAAAAAAATACTGATCTTCTCTTAGAAATAATGGTTTTAATTTTAATTTTTAGACAAATGTTTTTAATATTTATGTATGCATATAATTTATTCATGTCCTAGCATTGAATGTCTACCATTTGTATGTTGTGCTCTGCCCTGAGTCCCCTTTGGGGTGAGAAGGGCGGAATATAAATGGTTTAAATAAATAATAAAATAAATGGTCACACCCCCATTTGACATTTCCAAATTTCTACTTTTTGGACTAGTCAATAAATGAAAATACGGTTATCCAATAGCTTTCTCCCTTCTGAGTATACTGTTGTGAGACAGATCTTGGAGGTCCAAAATACATATGTTAATTACCTGAAGTAATTCTTTGAGGGACTATACAAAAAGTTTGCATTAAAATAATATTGGAAAACTTGAGATAATTTCAGTTTAAATAATGCAGGTTAATGTGGAAATGAAATGTCTGAATGTGATGCAAACCACATCTTTAATTATTATCTATTTATTTACTGCATTTATATACCACTTTTCTCACCCTCAGGGGGACTCAAAGCGGTTTATCACAAGTAATGGCAAAATTCAATGCTAATATCTATATAAACCAAAGAATAATAACTAAAACAATGACATGTAACTATAAATTAAGCCTTAAAATCATATTAAACATAGAACATAAACAGACATTTAAAATTAAAATATAGGATTAAAAACATCTTAATATAGGGTTGTGATAGGTTTTTTCGGGCTGTATGGCCATGGTCTAGAGGCATTCTCTCCTGACGTTTCGCCTGCATCTATGGCAAGCATCCTCAGAGGTAGTGAGGTGAGCATTATATATAGCATTAAAATCACAAAATCAAGAATCGTAATCCAAATATCATATAAACTATGGAGCTTTTTTTTTTTTGCACTTTCTGCAGCAACTTCCCCAATTTTTTTTCAAAAAACACTCAATTTTTTATTTTGACAAGGTACAGGGGAATATAGGATTTATTTTAAAGGAAATTTGTACTTTCAGCTTTCAAGAAGCATGATTTTTCTTTTTAAGACAAGGCAGGTATTTTACATGTGAAATGAAATCAGCAGTGAGATTAATAATATTTTTCAAGGCATAGCTATTCTATTAATAATGTATGCAGTGCTTTTACAAAATAGATGTTGCAAATTTAAATTTTGTAAATCAAAACTTTAATAAATCTAAAAGGGTGGGGAGATCTATCAATTCAACAAAAAAGATGCACATTACTGTCTAACCTTCAACAATAACTTGTGGTGAAATCATGGCCCCTGTATCTTGAAGTGGACCCCCAGGCCAATATCTGTAGCAAGGTCTCCTACCTACTACGATTAAGGGTAATGTGATGCTCTTAAGCAAAGCTTTAAAAACATTTCATGTTGGTGACACACCTTTTTAGATATGCATCCTTTCATGACATGGCAATTCAGTTTTACTTGCAAAAGGAATAGGTAGTCCCCTGACATTAAGTCCAGTCATGTCTGACTCTGGGGTGTGGTGCTCATCTCCATTTCTAAGCCGAAGAGCCAGCGTTGTCCGTAGACACCTCCAAGGTCATGTGGCCGGCATGACTACATGGAGCGCCATTACCTTACCGCCGGAGTGGTACCTATTGATCTACTCACATTTGCATGTTTTTGAACTGCTAGGTTGGCAGAAGCTAGGGCTAACAGCGGAAGCTCACGCCGCTCCCCGGAATCGAACCTGTGACCTTTCGATCAACAAGCTCAGCAGCTCAGTGCTTTAACCCACTGCACCACCGGGGGCTCCAGTTTACCCTCCAGTTTACTTGCAAACTGGAGGGTAAAACAATCCCTTGTAAGAGTCTCTATCTGTCTACACACACTCGCGCACGCACACGCACACACACACAGAGATAGAGAGAGAGTTTGGAAAACTCTGCTTTACAGCATTTAGGTTTTTTTTTTTGTCATGTCAGGAGCAAGTCGCTTCTGGTGTGAGAGAATTGGCCATCTGCAAGGACGTTGCCCAGGGGACACCTGGATGATGTGATGTTTTTATCATCCTTGTGGGAGGCTTCTCTCATGTCCCCGCATGAAGAACTGGAGCTGATAGAGGGAGCCCATCCGTGTCTCCCCGGATTCGAACCTGCGACCTGTCAGTCTTCAGTCCTGCCAGCACAGGGGTTTAACCCACTGCGCCAACGGGGGCTCCTAGCATTTAAGATAAAATACAACAATAACCAAGATTTATATTTATTAAAAACTATATGGACTTACATAACAAAAACCTGACAATAATATCAAAAATGATATCAAAGTATATTTTACAGCTTTTGCTGATGCAACTTAATGTAAAATTAATGTAGTTCACTAAATAATTTTTGGTGTACAACATTGATAGGTCATTCTTAACTAATTCTACTTTGCCAATATTTCAGTGATGGACAACAGCTAGAGCAGATATTGAAGAAAAATGAACTTTTATGCAACAACTCATGATATAGAGGGCATCTTCATTTTTATAATGTCGCAATATGTGCAGCAAAGTAAACACTCTACACATGCAACTGTGAATTCCCATCCAACAGAACTGTTCAGCATGATGAGAGCTTTAAACGGGGTACCCTCCTCTCTGAACCTGCTGCTAGAGCCTTCAGTGGCTCACTGTGATGCATTTAATGATAATTTTAAAGATAGAATCTCTGACATAAGAGCCAACAGAGATGCCATCACTGGAGTGGAAGTCAGTAGCAAGGTGTCCAGCAACTAAACAGGATCTGTTTTAATTGATGGGCAGTGCTGAAACAGATCCAGTGTATTGCTGAAACTTGGGCAAGCAAGGAGGACAACCTGTTTTCTCCATGCTGCTCCTCTTTCCATCATCTTGGGAAGAGTTGTGGTCCCAATCTTCAAGAAGGGAAAAAAGGATGACCCAAACAACTACCGTCCGGTCAGCCTCATGTCGATACTGGGCAAGATTCTGGAAAAGATTGTTAAGGAAGCGGTCTGCAAACACTTAGAAACAAATGCAGTCATCGCTAATAGTCAACATGGATTTATCAAAAACAAGTCATGCCAGACTAATCTGATCTCTTTCTTCAATAGAGCTACAAGCTGGGTAGATGCGGGGAATGCCGTGGATGTAGCGTACCTGGATTTCAGTAAGGCCTTCGACAAGGTCCCCCATGACCTTCTGGCAAGGAAACTAGTCCAATGTGGGCTAGGCAAAACTACGGTGAGGTGGATCTGTAATTGGTTAAGTGGACGAACACAGAGAGTGCTCACCAATGCTTCCTCTTCATCTTGGAAAGAAGTGACAAGTGGAGTGCCGCAGGGTACCGTCCTGGGCCCGGTCCTGTTCAACATCTTTATTAATGACTTAGATGAAGGGCTAGAAGGCAGGATCATCAAGTTTGCAGACAACACCAAATTGGGAGGGATGGCCAATAGTCCAGAGGACAGGAGCAGGATTCAAACGATCTTGACAGATTAGAGAGATGGGCAAAAACTAACAAAATGAAGTTCAACAGTGACCAATGCAAGATACTCCACTTTGGCAGAAAAAATGAAATGCAAAGATACAGAATGGGTGACGCCTGGCTCAAGAGCAGTACGTGTGAAAAAGATCTTGGAGTCCTCGTGGACAACAAGTTAAACATGAGCCAACAATGTGTTGTGGCGGCAAAAAAAGCCAATGGGATTTTGGCCTGCATCAATAGGAGCATAGTGTCTAGATCTAAGGAAGTAATGCTACCCCTCTATTCTGCTTTGGTTAGACCACATCTGGAATACTGTGTCCAATTCTGGGCACCACAATTCAAGAGAGATATTGACAAGCTGGAATGTGTCCAGAGGAGGGCGACTGAAATGATCAAGGGTCTGGAGAACAAGCCCTATGAGGAGCGCCTTAAGGAGCTGGGCATGTTTAGCCTGAAGAAGAGAAGGCTGAGAGGAGATATGATAGCCATGTATAAATATGTGAGAGGAAGCCACAGGGAGGAGGGAGCAAGCTTGTTTTCTGCTTCCTTGGAGACTAGGACGCGGAACAATGGCTTCAAACTACAAGAGAGGAGATTCCATCTGAACATTAGGAAGAACTTCCTGACTGTGAGAGCCGTTCAGCAGTGGAACTCTCTGCCCCGGAGTGTGGTGGAGGCTCCTTCTCTGGAAGCTTTTAAGCAGAGGCTGGATGGCCATTTGTCAGGGGTGATTTGAATGCAATATTCCTGCTTCTTGGCAGGGGTTTGGACTGGATAGCCCATGAGGTCTCTTCCAACTCTTTGATTCTATGATTCTATGATTCTAGTTGCAATTTGATCCCAAAAACAATATATTATTATTATTGCATAGAGGGGAAATTTCCATGCTCTAAAAGAAGAAGCAGTAGTACCACTGCTGAAAAGGGTCTTTCTGAATCTCCAGGACTTAATAATTACAGACCTTCCTTCAAATCTTCCTTTTTTGGGGGCAAGGTGCTTGAGAAGATAATTGCCCATCAACTCCAGGTTTTTTTTTTCATGACATGAGAAACTTCTGGTGTGAGAGAATTGGCTGTATGCAAAGAATGTTGCCCAGGGGATGCCAGGACGGTTTTACCATCTTTGTGGGAGGCTTCTCTCACGCTTTCCTTGACTTCGAACCTCTGACCTGTTGGTCTTCAGTCCTGCCAGCACAAGCATTTAACCCAAGGTTCCAGGTAGTCTTGGATGACACACACTTCCTTGACTCATTTCAAACTGGCTCTATCCAAGACTTTCAGCAGGCCTACCCAGTCCGTTTTGAAATGTGAATTTTAAAATTATGTTCTGTTGGTAACATGTTTTAATTTTTACAGTACATATTTTGGTATATATATTTTGGTTGTGTTGTACCCAGCCTCGAGCCATGAGGAGATGCAGGTAACAAATACATTGTTGTTGTTATACTGACACAAAAACACAGTATGACACAGCAAACAAGATACATGCTGGATTTCGTATCAGAAAATCACAAATCGAACACTTCCCAAGTGTTTAGGACTGTGTGATGTATTTTTGAAAGATGCACACAGATCCAGGTAAAGCGGCCTTTTGCAGTTGACAACTTGACACATCATGATTTTATCAATGTTTATTGTTTTCAAATGCCGGCTGAGATCTTTTGGCATGGCACCCAGTGTGCCGATTACCACACTGGTAACCACTAGGCCTGGGTAACAACGGAAAAATTTGTTTCTAAAATCGATTTGTATTTGGGGGTTTTTTTGTTTTGATATTTAAAATAATTACAAAATTTTCCTTTTAAAAAGTTCGATATTTACGAAATTTCGTAAATGGTAAAAAATTAACGAATCGATTTCCGAAACAATAACAAATCAATTCGTTAATGGCGGACGCGACCGCGAAATATGCTAAAAAACCTCCAAAACCTTCTGAAGCTTCCCTCTCCCTCTGTTGTTGACTGTTGGTGTGATATTATCATTTTTTTCACTAATTAAACCATAAAACTGGCCCAGACATGCAGAAATAATAACGAAACGACCTCGAAACAATAACGAAACGAATACAATATCGAAATACGAAGCATTTACAAAACGTTTTTGAAAATTTGTTTTTTTAATAATTGCTCCAGAATGGTTCGTTATCGTTTTGTAATTGAAAAAATTAATGAATTATTAACGAATTACGAATTAACGAAACGAAACCGCCCAGCCCTAGTAACCACCTGTACTGGTTTATGCCAGAGCTTTTGCAGTTTGATTTTGAGGTCTTGATAATGGCTGGTTTTTTCCTGTTGTTTTTCATCAATTTGACTATCACCTGGTATGGCGACATCCATAATCCAAACTTTTTTCTTTTCTATAATTGTGAGGTTTGGTGTATTGTGTTCCAAAACTTTGTCAGTCTGAATTCAAAAGTCCTACAGTATTTTTGCATGTTAATTTTCCACTACCTTTGCAGGTTTATGATCCCACCGGTTCTTAACTACTGGCAGGTGGTACTTGTGGCATAAGTTCCAATGAATCATTTGGACCACAGAGTTGTACCTCTATTGTAGTCCATCTGTGAATTTTTCTTGCAGCTAAGGATATGATCAAGGGTTTCAACAGCTTCCTTGCACAGTCTGCATTTTGGGTTGTCAGCTGATTTTCTGATCCTGGACTTAATTGCATTTGTTTTGATTGCTTGCTCCTGGGCTGCAAGAATCAGGCCTTCTGTCTCCCTATGGGTGCCAACTTGTCATGGTAGGGGACTTAACTGCTCCGAGGATAGCTGAGAGCTGTGCTCGCGGTAGTGTAACTACCAGTAGGTCCAACCAAGTCAAAGGTCTCAGCTGAAGAGTGGAACTAAGAGCACATAATCCATTAGCACTATGGAGAGAAAAAAAACCAAAACAAAGTCAATACCTGCTCAATCATTGCCCAGGAGAAAAAGGGCTGTGGTGGATGCTGCTAATTCTGGACATTCATCGACAAGTGGGATACAGAATTAAAATACAAATGAACAGTCACAGAAGTGGCAGAAATATACAATGCCAGAAAACAACAAAATAATAATAATTATTATTATTATTATTATTATTATTACTATTATTGACAGCTCTCACAATATGAACTATAGATTTACATTTTATGAATATTGCTTTTTTAATCTTTTGTATTTAATCTTTTAAATATTGGGAAAATGTTCAAAAGGCATCCTAATTAATGCGGATGAAAATTCATGAAAATTGCCTCTGGCCTACTTACCTCTGGTAGTAGAAATCATAATTACATATCCAAGCAGAGAAGGTTTTGCAACGTAGAAGAGATTCAGGTCTTTGTATTTCTAGACTATTGATGTCAAATATCACTTCTAGCACAGATTATTCCACAACTTATTTTTCTCTCTGAAAACCATACAATATGCCTTTTTTTGTACAGCATTTAAAAAATAAAAAAGGATCACAAAGTACATTTTGGTATCATCAATAATTTTTCATCGGGTACATTTGTTACCAGTAGCAAGGTCACTGCAAACTTGTTTTCTACCTTCTCAATATTTTGTTCTCTATTCACAGCAATGTGTAATTTGTGTATGCAACAAACAATTTGCTAGCCAAAAATCGGAGACAGGAGGGCAGTCTGGTTGGGGAGTCAGGAGAGAAAGCTACTCCATTGATTACGGTTCAAGGACAGTTTCACTCAGATATAATATTACATTATTATAATTGGTCACCATTTCATTAAGTTCCTCCATATACTCCTTCAAAAGGAAATGCATATGACACAAGGATCAAGGGCATTTTTATTTTCTTTTGAACAATATGAAATCACATCCAAGGCTGAACACTTGGGAAATATAGAAATCATATATTTGGTTCTTTGCTCAGTTTTGTTCTTCATAAATCATCCCTAATGAAATGCTGTTCCTGTAAGAAGCAATTACTAATAACTCTGAAAATAAATGATACACAAACGGATAGCACATTTTGTAATACACGTAATGGTTGAAACTGAGCAAAAGGATTAAACATACTGTATGGTTCCCCCTGCTCCATATACTCAGGAAAATGAGGCAAGCTTGCTCTTTTTGGGGGGGGTGGAGGAATAGACAGAAAATCTCAACATATGTTTGAAATCAGTTTTTTCAAAACAAGTTATATATCTCAACTGCCTGAAAGTGCTAGCTCATTTGCAAGTGTGATGAAGGGTGATAGTTTACCACTTGAACTCTAGAAAGCATCCATCTGCTCTCCTCTGTATTTTATAGGATAATACATATGCTTCATTTTCCCCTTCTTCCCATCTCAAAGACTGAGAGATCTTGAGATTTAAATCAGAATTTACTTCAATGGAAGTGCTACTTAAGCCCTTCAATTGTGCTGGGTTAACACCAGGAAGGCCTCCCACAGATTCTGCTACAATAGTACTGAGCAATTATTCCAGGACACAGAAAACATTTGGGTAAGTACTAGCAGCAGTGCTCCCATGAGCAAAAAATGAAGATATCGCCCCCTTACAAAATCCAACCAATGAAGACAGCAAATGGAAGAATTGTTTTTGGGGTCTCTCTCAATCTCCCCCCCCCCTTCTCTCTCTCACACACACAAACTTTCAGACAGTATGCCTGTGCACATCGGAAGTAGCAAGCCAGCTTCTCTTGAAGAAAATCTCCTTAATTTTTCATCTCTTCCTTATGTAGGGTGCTAATGAAAGCCTCTGTAAATCTACTGGCTTTTCTCAACTCTTCTCCTATTATCTATTTCTTAGGTGAAGATACACAATGGAAAGAGAGTGGCTCACTCACAGGCGATGTCACCACTATGGAGAAAAAAGAAAATGCATTATTTTCTTTCCAAATAACTTCATTATAACTCAGTTTATGCCTTTGTTGTGGTTCTAACGAATTTCATGGGCATGTGAAATCTCATCACTGGTTAAAGTCCCATGTCGTTCAACCTCTTTTCCCACTCAATCTGCATGAAATATGCACTTTCATCAACATTTCTCATCAAATTGCAGAGATTAGTTACCGCATCTCTAAGGGCTTCTGATTTTGTTTCTATCTCTTTGGCTAGAGCATGTTATCATCTGCCAAAATTAGTAATATCTGTTATGAATTCTTTAATGAAAAGAAAAGTTGTGGTTAAAATAATATAAAGAGCTTCAATCCCAAGTCATGCATTGAGAGGATGATTGTGGTTTGCCTGCTTGGGTTACAAAATCTATAGATATTGAAATTATATCTTTCTGGTAAAATCATTTTTAGCCAATGTAGTAGAGCTGTTATAGTGTTATCTTGACACACTGCAGAGAAGATGGTTTGATCGTGATTCTTGACTTTTCTCAGAACTTCAGTGGTTCACAAACATTGATCCTGGTTAAGAGTCAGGAATTCTGAGAGATGAAGTCCAAAACATCCAGCAGAACAAAATATGGGAACCATTGTCAGGAATACTATGAACCTCTTCACACTTACCTTTTTTTCAGCTGCACGACGGGGTGTTTCTACTTCAGCCATGGAATCTAATGGCTCTCATCACACCTAAGAGAACTGCTTCCAGGGTGGTTCCGTAGCTGAAGTGGTGCAAACACTTTGCTGCCACCACAAAATTGCCATTAGCAGCTGATGGACAGTTCCCTGTCTTTCCATTAGGAATTATGTGTCAAGCTGCCATAAATAGGCTCCTTGTTCCCAGTGATGAGGCAGGAGGGAAACCACAATGGAGTAAGGCACCAGGTGACAGGTCCCCATGCCACCTGCATGAACACTGTCAGGACAAAATGAGACA
The DNA here is from genome assembly GCF_037176765.1 of Anolis sagrei. Lineage (NCBI taxonomy): Eukaryota > Metazoa > Chordata > Lepidosauria > Squamata > Anolidae > Anolis > Anolis sagrei. Next base: position 117,293,852 of record NC_090024.1, read on the forward strand.
GGTCAATTTTGGTGGAGCATGTGATGAAGTGGTAAAATTCAAAATAGCTTCTGAGGAACTCTGAGGAACAGGATGGGACTCCTTCCTCCCATTGTTACATGGCAGCAATCAGAAAGTAAACAGCCCTGAACTCTGGGAAATGCTAATTTTCTATCTTTTGTGGGGAATTTGGGTACTAAAGGGTAGGTTTCTGCCCCATTCTCAGTTGCATGAAACTGACTTTGGCATGCTGGACTTTGGGGCCACTGTCCCACCATGGATGCAGTTGACATCACACCTGCATGAACCTAACTGGAGTAACTACTGTAGGATATGGCCTGTTGGGATTGTATGCCTCCAGCAGCATTCACAGCTCCCATCTTTCATATGCCAGCTAAGGCACCTACATCATTTCTCCTCAAAATATATTAGACATTAGTTTATCTCTTGTAGTGGTGAATTAACTGCATGTGCTTTCACTGAGATTTTCTTCTTCTTTTAGAAACAGATGGTGCTTTTAAAACCCAACTCTTTACTAAACTAAACTCTGCAATTTACTGCTGCAGATCCATTTTTCCAACCTTGTTGCCTGTAATTTTTTGCTATCATATGCAAACAGCTTTTTATTTCTCACCTAAAGCTGCATCTGAGAAACTATGTGCTCTTTAAACTCCTTGACTCCAACATTTAAATCTAAGTACATATTTTCTAGCTAACATCCGTGATTAAAAATAAAGTAGGAGCAAGAAGAACTATTAGAGTTGCCAACAGATTACAAGAACAACAGCACGACAGGTGTTTTTGATTTGGATTCTGCTGTAAGGCAAATTTCCAGAAATAAAAAAACAGGACCATGGTTTGTTTGTTTTTTTAATTTCCACCCACGTTATTTTGTCAGAACAGTTGAACAATAGGTGAATTGAACATATTTGTGCTGGCATTCATTTCTGGATGCTATCAGATACCCAGGTTCTGATAGGTATTGTCTGAATTTCTGGCATTGATCAACTATGTTATATTCCACAAAACAAAGTATTTTCTAAACAGCCAAGAAAGAGAGAAAATGGGAATGAAATTAATGCAATGGGGATGAAAGGTGCACCAGTGAGCACTACACAACCCTTCCTTGGGGACCATTTCAAAATGATGCATCATGTAAAAGAAGACATTCCTAGAGAAGGTCAGTAAAAACACTATCATCCAGTTCGAACTCAGCTCAAGGACAAAGTGTCATTAAAATGTATGCCCTCAATGTGTTCTGCAGCATGCATCAAGTCAAAAACAGCACATCAGAACCTCACTAGAAAGTATGGATTAAGGTAGATAAGTAACTGCAGCCAAACAGAGTATATCCCATGCAGGGCTTGAAACCGGGATATACTATGATCATCCACAGTGCACCAGCACATCTCGGCAGACTGGTTAAGAAAAAAAACCCCAAATTTTCCTGCCACTGTTTAGCTGTTGATACTGTGGTTTTTAGATTTGGTTCCAATATACAACCAGCACATAATGTGACCACTGCCTCAGCCTTGAACTGGTTGCTAGGGGGTTTGTGTGGGACTTGCACAGCAAAACCATTTTTTTAAATCCACTTTTATACATGTTTATAGTGTCAGTGTAGAACCACCTCTTCCAATCCCGCACACCTCACATCACAGTGCTATTTGGAAAGCCCATGCATGTGATGTCTGTTGAGATATTTCCTGCTTTGAAGCAATCTATATGTTATGATTCACTCTGTTCTATTATAATGGGTGTGTCTCTTTGTCAACAATAAATTCTGGTAGATATTGCCACGGATCCAAAATGTGCATCTCTTGTTACTGTTCCATGAAGTGAATTAGTTGATTAGATGATGAGCATGAATTATATTTTCACAAATCTTCTAAATTTAAAAGATGCTGAGGTTTTTTTCTCATGTCAAGAACAAACATCAAGAAGAAGCTTAGAAAACCAAAGCCACGATCCTGTATTTTTGTTGATTTTTCTTCATTGTCTAGTGACCATTTAGTCTATGTCAATATATGTACAATTTATTGGAATTCTGAATTGTAATTATGTTTCATTTGTGTCACCTTTGTTAAATCCATATATAACAGACAATTTTCCAGTGCTGAACTATTTTCATCTTATGTCTTGATTGCAATTTATTTACATCTGCTTTATTGATTGCAATTGTGTGCTTTCAAGCATTTTATGACTTGATTTTGGCTTTGACCACTGTCCTTCAGTGTTGTTTGATTGTAAATGCTACCAGTCAGTCCTCTGGAGCTCTGGGCAATGTTGGAAAACATGTCTGTCTAAAACTTTGGAGAATACTTCAATTCATGGAAATAGTTTGAAATCAATATATTAATTTGGTATAAGGCAGAAGCTAACTAAAAGTCAGAATCTAGGCATCTTATTGACAGTCATAAATGACTTCCTGTCAAGTTCAACTGTGCATAGTGATAGGGAGCCCCTGTCTGCAGGTTGGTTGGGCAGTTAGTCCCCAAATGATATGTGTGAAAGAGAGCCTTGGCAGAATCAGCAAACAGAATAGCCATTTATCTCTTTCATAGCACTCTGCACTCTGCCATAAAAATAGGCCTGGGTAACAACGGAAAAATTTGTTTCTAAAATCGATTTGTAATTGGGGGTTTTTTTTTGTTTCGATATTTAAAATAATTACAAAATTTTCCCTTAAAAAAGTTCGGTATTTACGAAATTTCGTAAATATTTACGAATTGATTCGTTAAGATGGCGCCCGCGTTGGCGCATGCGCAAAGCATTTACGAAATTCGTTATTTGCTTACATTGTTAATAACGAATCGATTCGTTAAGATGGCGCACCGCGTTAGCGCATGCGCAAAAAGGCATTTACGAAATTTCGTTATTCGTGCTAATTGCACTGTATTATATATAGCACTTTGTATTATAGCACAAAAGGAGCGCACTGGTTGGAACTACACAAATAATGAGCGAGCACTGTATTATAGCACTTTCTGTTGGCAAAAGGAGCGCACTGGTTGGAACTACACAAATAATGAGCGAGCACTGTATTATAGCACTTTCTGTTGGCAAAAGGAGCGCACTGGTTGGAACTACACAAATGACAAACGCACACACAGGCACACAAGATTCTTTCCTTTTTAAAAATATTTTTTGATTTTTTTTAAGAATAAAAGAAAGGTATTTTTCAAAAATATTTAAAAATGGAAACTTAACAAAATGCTCTCCCCGCTGTGGAGCCAACAGCCACAAGACAGGGGGAAACACACACACACAGGCTCACAAGATTCTTTCCTTTTTTTAGAATATTTTTTGATTTTTTTTAAGAATAAAAGAAAGGTATTTTTCAAAAATATTTAAAAATGGAAAATTAACAAATTAACAAAAACCGCCCTCGCTCTGCCAACAACAGAATTAAGGAATTAAGGAATCAATGCAAGGAAATCCAGCTTAGCCAGCCAATGCAAGCCAATGCAAGCCAATGCAAGCCAATGCAAGCCAATGCAAGCCAATGCAAGCCAATGCAAGCCAATGCAAGCCAATGCAAGCCAATGCAAGCCGCCCTCCCGGACCTCCCTTCTCCCTCGTCTCCACAACAATGAGCAAAGCGGCCACGCGGAGCCGCTTTTAAAGGGCTTCCCGGCCAATCAAAATCAGCCACGGTGCACTGCTTGGGTGCTTGGGAGCGCCGGATTGGCTCCCAGGCACCAGCATCCTCCATCCCATTTCCGAAACGGGCGGAAGCTCGTAAAAAGGATGGAGGATGCCGTTTCGTTATTGAAAAACCCTTCCGGGTTTGAAAAAATGTTTTGTATTCATTTCGTAATTGCTAAAAATAACGAATATTTAACGAATTACGAAATTAACGAACGAAACTGCCCAGGCCTACATAAAAATTCTCGTACTGTGTCAGTTTTAATAGAGATAAGACGATGAGTATATTATTTTATCTGGGGGCAAGGGTATTGTAGAACCAACACCCAGCAGATATCAAGGGCCCATTGCTGACCTGCCCAAAACTAAGATGTTCTAGAGATATCCTTCCTTGTATCTGACCCATAGAAGCAATGCATAAGGGCATGGGAGGTGATCTTTTCAGCAACCCCCCTTCCCATTTTTGGGATGTCTCTCCTACTGTAAGCCTGGTTGGCATTCATGTTGTCTTCATTCCATCAAAACTTAATGATTATTTGCTTTTAATTATGTTTTTCCTTGAGGAGGGGCAGGCAAGACATAAAATCTCTGTCCTCATTTGCACAAAGAATTCAAAGGGGAATAAACTGTCATGGCCAGTATCTTCATGGTCAGATATGTCAGTTAAGGCATTGTGGAAGGGAGAAATATGAAGCATAAGCGATGTTATTGATAAATTGAGCCCCCTCTTGATTAAATGCAAACAAAAAGAAATGAATTAAACATGAATTTATTTTAGTTTTCCTTTTTATGCATTTCACAATGTTGAAATGCTGCTCCACCTCAACTATGGGAAAATCAGCTATATCGTCTACTATGTATGAAATCCACTGTTATGAAATTGTATGAATTATATCAAATAAGATCAGAATCTTAAAGTGCACCTGGAATTGCAAATCTATAAATTGCCTTGCTAAATATTGCCTTGGGATAGGAAACGGTCTAAGCTGGCTAATGTAGGCAAACCTGGAGGTCTCTATTGTGGGATACCTATTGTGTATATGTAAACTACAACTCCCTTCCACTGACAAACTTCTTCCCTATTGAAAAATCTGCTTTTGTGTGTGGGGAAACTTCCTGGCTTACATTGATGGGATCGGAGTCATCAGCTGATATGCACTAGCAGATTTCCTGTGGGTGAGACCAGCTCATTGGTTCATCAAGAAATCTTAACTAACCTTTTGTGTTTTCTGGACTGTCTCTTTGTGTTTACCTGGACAGGGCATTAAGTTAGTCATGGGACTATTTACATTGATGTCAACACACTTCTGGACTCACACGCCTCATGGGGGTGGTTCTTTCCTTGGTTTTTGAATTTACCAACCACAGCTCTTCCTTTTTCCACGCCATGGGGAGACCTTCTCCAGTTAGTGATGACAGGAGGAATCCCCAGTCAACAGGGGCCTGGATCCAAACCCGATTGGCTTTTCCACCAATCAGGGGAGGACATGAGTATTTTGAATGTGAAAGTAGATAAAATGCTCTGGACTTTGCTGTAAACTTTTATGTCTGTTCTTTTTGAGCTCAGACTCTGTCCTGACATCCTTTCTGTCCAAAAAGAATAAACTTCTGTTTGTTGCCTTTAACCCTGGTTCATGTCTTGATCTGGCCTTTGAAGTAGTGAAACGTGCTGGGCTCCGAATCCACCTTTAGCAGTTAGCTGAAAACACTAAACAGTGGGATACTTAAGTCAGCAGGCAAAATGGGTGAAAGAGGAGGGGAATAATCCAGTCTAGACTCTATACCTCTCTCATTGTGACAAAGACAGATTAGGATAAAGGGAAGGGGGAAGAAGAGACCACTTTTCTTACCCTTAAGATGGAAAGCGAATGAAAGGTCCACCCAACCTCCAAAGATGTGATGAAAAGGAGAGACAATAGCCCACCTTCTGCCTTGTTAAGTATGGTAATCATGGTCTTGTTGTGGAACATGACATCCCCACCCCTGTGATTTCTAGTTTCCTTGAGGGCAAGAAGACACTAATATGAATTTTCATATTTTTTTAACTTTGCCACTGTACCGCTATTTCAATCAAAAAGGAATGCTGGCAGGTGAGTCTTAGCAGCTCCTGAACTTCTTGGGTATTGTTTCAACCTTTAATAAAATCTATCTATTTTTGATTTTTTTTATGTCTACTTTATATCCTTGCCTCTCTGTCTATTCATATATAAAGTATATTAAATGCATCCTGACAAGCACAGAAGATTGCTACCTCTGCTTGATCTAGCAAGGGGCTACGTGAGCACAGGAATATCCAGTTGTGCCTTGGGGGAATTCACAACCCTGGCAAACTGCCCCACCATTATGCATGGACAACAAGGATGGATGCTTTTCAGAGATAAGCCCCAAGTATGTGTACAGATCATCAGCCTCTTGAGGCTAAGAGATCACCAACCATAAAGATAAGGACTCACAATATATATCCAAGTCTAGACCCTAACGGTGGAAATCACCACCATTTTTTTCAGGGCCCCTGGGCACTTGACTATCATAATATCATCTTTATCACCCAAAGCTGAACTATTATGCTAATCAGAAGCCCCCTAAGCCCTCCAAATATTGTTGCATGAACTTCCTGGGGTTGTTTCCTCTCAGAAAGGCACCACCCATAGATGATTAGGTTGTCAGAAACCAACCACAGCCATCGCTACCCAGCTGAGAGAGAATTCCTACCTGGAACTACTAATGTCAGTGGAGCCCAGCCAAAGGGTGGGCCCAAGCTGGCCCCTTTTCTCAGCCAATCCAAGAAGAGAGCAGGAAGCTTGAATGGAAACTGAACTGCTTAAAAATCCATGTTGTCTGTATTCATGTTTATGCATATCCTTCAATCTAAATTCTTAAAGCTTTTGTTTGCCTCAGAATGGGGAAAAAACATATTCCACTATGGAACAAGCTGTGCCTTCTGAAGATAGATGGAAAAGGAGAAAAAGATAGAGAGGGAGTAAACCAATATATGTCTTTGTATGAATTAAATCCCATATATGTCACCCACTAGCAGTTTAAAGTTTCACACTATGTCTTTAGATAAAAATATGTTGAAAAGATTGTTAATAATTTCAAAGTTTTATCAGCAAAGCTCCACTGTCACTCTTTTATAGGTTTTGCGCCATTCATTAACATTTTTTCTGACATATTTATCCCGACCAATTAAATAAATGCCTTATGTCAGGAGTGGGAAGACATAAGGTTTTAGTTATTTTCTTAGTTTTTTTTAATTAGTGGAAATGCAGCTTCCTCAGCTATTAACGATATATGCCTCCCCCTCTATTGTGAGAGCAATAGCAAAATATGATGAATCCCGAATCCAGGAATTGGTGCTGAACTGGTGCTGAACTGGTGCTGCCATATAATGCAGTTCAAAATGTACTACAGCGTAGTTCCAGCCTGAGCCATTCTTGCTCATTGCATTGAACCATTATAGGAAATGCAGGAAGATCCCTTCTATCTAACATATGGCCAGATTAATGAGTGACATATAGATAGCACTCCTACTTACCAGATCACATCAGTCATTATATAAACTACATGCTAGATGGCTTCAACATGTAACTGTATTAAAGTAAATTACTCAAGCTACATTATTAGATTAATGGGCATAGGACGGAATCATTAAAAGAAATTATGCAATTGTGCTCATTCCAGACTTTGTTTATTTCATCCCCATTTGCAAGATAAAATAATTTCGGCAAATTTTCTCCCTACTACATGAGGACTGCAATTTTCAAGCATTCATACTTAAATACTTTATTAGAAAATCTCCACAATAATTGTCTGTTCGGAAAATATGGTTCGGAGATAGCATTTTTTTTTACATTAAAAATGCAATATTTGGGCAGTATATCGTATATTTAATGTACATTTGTATTCTTCAGGTAGGACATGAATGAATATAAAACATAACTTGCTGTAAGAGTTTTTGCAAACTGGCCTGTTGGATTTGTTTGTTTTTCACTACAAAAAATAATAATGGGCACACACTATTCAGCTTTGAAAGTGACAGATTGCTTTAAACAAAAAGAGGGAACTTTGCATGATTGATTTTCATGCATAAGCAAAATTGATTCATTTGAGGCATTTATTCATGGCTGGAATGAAACCCTCATTAGAATGGCATGCAATGACTTCAAGCACTTATCAAGCCTTGATCTTGGAAATGGCTCTGCTCAAGCTTTGGGATTCTTTCCTCAAAGGGGCACCCGCATCGGCCCTAGCGAGGCATTTTGCAGGCCTGTGATCAGAATCCATTACTCAAGGTGGAAAGCAGGGAAAAGTAGATGTATTGCGAATAGAAATGGAAAGATGAAGAGAGGGTGGGAGAACTGACAATGATAAATAGGAGCCATGAAACAGTGGAAAGAGAAAGCAAGTTTTTTAAAAAAAATCATGAAAAAATGGGGAAAGAGATAGATATATTTCAGAGGTAGAAAGAGATGGGAAAGTACAGCAAACCATAGATGGTGAGATATATTGGACTTAGGAACAGAAATAAATGGGAAAGGAAAAGGAGGAGGCAGTTAAATGGAAGAGGAGAAGCAGAGAGGAGACAAGAATAAGATAAACACATACTGTAAGTGGATAGATATACCATGCATTTGGAAAGATAATAACAAATGTGTGTAACAAAGAAGCTGTTAGATAGATGCCCTGGTCCATCAGGGTTGTCACTGTGTAGAATCAAACTTATACCCATTGATTTGCTTTGATTAATAATGTTGTCGCAGTGAAGGAGATGCTGCACGGATTGTACTCTGTGTACTGATTAACTTTGCTGGACTGTGTTCACCTATAGCTGAGAAGATTTGTGGATTCCTTCTTGCTACCAAAGCCGTATTACCTGTGCTGTGCATCTCACCCTGTATTGGTTAATACTTGACCCACAATTAGTTTTAATGAGGAAAAAGAGTGGAGATAGTATTTTCAATTTGTTGGAAAAAAGTATGCTTTTCCCCAGATTTAACACCTGTCTTGCAGATTATTCATAAAATTTTAATTACTGTATAAAATAATATTTATTTATTTATTTATTTATTTATTTAACTTGTATACCGCTACTCCCAGTTTGGCTCAGAGTGGTTTACAGAAGCAGATTAAAACATTACAATTAGCTTTAAAAATAACAATAACAAAACAATAGGCGGCGAGAACAGGCATAGTCCGGGTTGTACACCCGTCAAAAGCTTGCCGGAAAAGAAAAGTTTTACAGGCTTTCTGAAAAGCAAGTAGGTCTCGGATGGTTCGAGTTTCAACCAGCAAGGCATTCAATAAATAAGGGGCCACGATCGAGAAAGCTCTATGCCTAGTAGATGACAAATGATAAATCCGGATGTTAGGGACTGCAAGCAAATTTTGATCTTCAGACCGGAGTAATCTCTGGGGTTGGTAGGGGGATAAGCAGGTCCTCAGGTACGCCGGCCCCAGACCATGTAAGGCCTTAAAGGTTAGTACCAGTAGCTTGAAAGTAATCCAGTACTCAATCGGAAGCCAGTGCAGCTGTTGGAGGATTAAGAACTGCACCGTTTGTAAATGAGAGTTCATATAGGAGAACAGAGTTTTGGACTTGGAGCAAGTTTTTGAACATAAAGCAGTCTCCAAGAATTGGCCATTGTTACCTCAACAGCTGGACTGAACATTTTTGATAACTTTTTTTGACAGCAAGAGGTTTAAATCTAGAATCCTACTTGATTAACAAATGACCACCATCCTGCTGATGATATATGACTGTGTAACTTCTGGTTATGTTAGTCCTTTTATGGCTGTTTAGGCAGGAGATACTGTGAAATATGGTACTAGATAAATTAGACATCTGGAGAAAGTAAATGTTGGAGATGCTTGCCGAGTCAAATTCTTATTAGCTTGGCAATAAAATGCTCCTCCTTGAATGTTCCCTATATATACAAGAATCTATCCATCTGAAGACTGAATTTCCTTCTTGGGTCAATTGAATGTCATTTCCTCAATCTCCTTACAAACAATTTAGTAAAAAAAAAAAAAGGTTTGTAAAAAATATCATCAGATAATTATGACTTTGCTTCTCCATGTTTGAATTGTACATAAGACCAGAATGACTCCACCAACCTCTCCAAAACTCTTTAGTTTTATTTTCCAGCCCCAGGAAAATATGGCATGACTCTAAATGGGGGAAGGCAGGGAGCGGGGGGCGGGGGGGGGGGGGGCTAGCATTATATGGCAGTGTAGAGAGGTATTTGGGTTCTACAGAGCTTTGAATATTGAATCGGGGGGGGGGGCAGTTTTTGTATGATGCACTGGATTGTGTATTTGTTGTTTCCTTTTCTGTGTTTTACATTTTAATAGGTTTTACTTTTTAAAAAAATATTTTTTTTAAATATATTTTCTCTTTAATTGTACATAAAAACAGTCTATAGGTATATAGTAGGCCTGGGCGGTTTTGTTCGTTAATTTTGTAATTCGTTAAATATTCGTTATTTTTAGCAATTACAAAACGATTACAAAACATATTTTCAAACCCGGAAGTGTTTTTAAATATCGAAATGGCATCCTCCATCTTTTTTACGGGCTTCCGCCCGTTTCGGAAATGACGTTTTAGGGATGGAGGATGCTGGGTGCGCTGGGAGCCAATCCTGCGCTCCCAAGCACCGTGGCTGATTGTGATTGGGTGGGCTGCCCTTTAAAAGCGGCTCCGCGTGGCCGCATTGCTCATTGCTGGGGAAGGCGAGGAGACAGGAGGTTCGGGAGGGAGGCTTGGCTTGCATTCATTCATTGCTTGCATTCATTCATTCCCTGGGCTGGGAGCAGTGGGGAGGCTTTGCCGTTCGCTCCACAACAGGGCAAGCATTTTTAAATATTTCTGAAAAATATCTTTCTTTTATTCTTAAAAAAAATTCAAAAAATATTCTAAAAAAAGAAAAGACCCTTGTGTGCCTGTGTGTGTGAGTTTGTCCCTGTCCTGTGGCTGTGTTCGCTCCACAACAGGGCAAGCATTGTTAATTTTCCATTTTTAAATATTTCAAAAAATATTTATAAATAAATATTTCAAAAAAATTCAAAAAATATTCTAAAAACGAAATTAACGAAATTTCGTAAATACTGAACTTTTTCAAAGGAAAATTTTGTAATTATTTTAAATATCGAAACACAAAAACCCCCCAAATACAAATCGATTTTAGAAACAAATTTTTGCATTGTTACCCAGGCCTAGTATATAGTACACTGGAAAGGGGGTTTGGAGAGAGAGAGGAGAAGGGAAAGGGAAAGAAGGAAGGAGAAAGAAGGGGAAAAATGGTAAGGAGCGTGAAGGTAATGTAAGTGTGGGGAGGGGAGGAAAGGTAGTAAAAAAACTCTTCGACTTTCTAACTTCTTCTTCAGGTATACATTGTCAGTTTTTAACTTATGGAGCATCTTCCCTTTTCACTTGTATTATGGTCTGATGATATCTGGTTTTACTTTTTAATAGTCTAATTAATATCTAACTTCTGTATTTTTAACTTTTAAAACATTTACATGATATGATTTTTTTAAAATCTATGTTTGTTTAAATTACAGCGTGTTGCCTAGTGACCTAGACAGGGACAATATGGATGATACCACTACTGCTACTACTCCTACTCCTGCTACTACTACTATACTCCTAATAATAATAATAATAATAATAATAATAATAATAATAATAATAATAATAATATGGCCTATATAAGTTTAGGAAAACATGCAGAATTTCTTGAAGGGTACCTGAATTTTCTGATCAGTATCTGAAAATGAAATATTCAACTCTGATTCTGTCCTATCTTCTCCCCTGGGTTCGGGCAGCTGTGCTAATTTTTCATAGTAGGTAAAAATCCTTGACAGCAGTGATCCAATTCTTTTAACTTTCAGCATAAAATAAATGCTACCTATCATAGTTACATAAAGGTCCCAGTGTAGCAACCCACAACCCTCTAGCATAAGGAAATGTCTCCTGGTTCTTGAAGGATAGGTATTTTACTTTTCTTTTTTAAAAACGGAAATCTCAGTGATAATGATGTATGAAAATATGATCTACAAAAACCTGTCTGGCAATTCCCAGGTGCTGTAGCATTATAAACAGGTGCATTTGGGTTGGATTAATTACCAGCTTTAATAATTCAGTACTTGGCTGTTGGTGACCCTCCTGATCCAGACTTAAAAGTTCCACTGGGGGAAAGAGCTCATTAGTAGGCTATTAGGCCGTCTCTCCTACTTATCAGCTCTCTGCAGAAGGCAGTGGCACCCATGGATAACAATCAAACTAGCTTAGAAAATTACTTTTAATAATGCTGGAGAAATGGCTGTTCTAAATTTACACCTGGATATGTTTTTCTAATTTAGATCCCAAGCAGAGTATCAAAATGGCTTGGAAAACAAATTGACAGATTCTCCTATTGATTTATCTACATATCCTATCTGTTTATCTATAGTACCTCTGTCTATACATACACACACTGTATATATATACACACATGTGTCACTGTCTTGCTTTGCTATTTCTCATTGGCATCCCTGGTTTAAATCTCAGTTGTTCCACTGCTCCCAATCATCCTTGCAAAGTCATAGCTATTCTCATTTGTTTTTTAAAAGCTTTTATAGTCTTGAAAAGTCTCTACAGATCACTTGCCTCTCTGGTGCTGGGAACTAAACTAGAAATGAAGGGGGGAGGCCAGATGTGATGAGACAGCTATATTTGTTTGTGGAGGAGTCTGCGCTATTAAAATATCATGTTTACAAAAGAACATGGCATTGGTCAGAGGATTTTGCCTCACACTTTCCCAGGCAGCACCACTTTTGACATTGTACTCACCTTGCAAAAGAGAGACTCGAGAGGATGGTACAGAAGACAATAATAAAAGAAAGGAAAGGAAAACTGGAGCAGGAGCAGATTTAATTTTGTATTATCTGTAAGTAGGGATGGAAGAGAAACATTCACACTTTTCTATGAACCGAATTCACAAGACTTGCAATTGATGATCTGAGAGTGGTTCTACACAGACACGATAATCCAGTTTGGAAATGGATTAAAACAAACTGGTTTCACCACACAGTTCCTATATAAACACTTCAGGAACTGGTTCAAGGCTGGGAAGATGGCTACAGTCCTCAATGAAAGTGGATCAGAACTGAGTCTAGAAACCACAGAATCCATGGCTAGAAAGCCAACAGAAAATGTACTTTTTTCTTAATCATTTTACTGAGATTCTCTGATGTACATATCCATGTCCAGGCATGTAGCCGGGGGGGGGGGGGGGGCTCGGGGGGCTAAGGCCCTCCCCCCCAAATTCTCATGGTGGTTCGCAAAAAGGCCTTACTGGTGCATTATTTAAACTGTTATGTTTATTCATATCATGATCTGATCACAATGCTCAATATATCCCATATGCATGGGGGTATTGGGGTAATGATACAAAAGGTTTGCTAGGCTAGACCCTCTTTCACTCAGACTCAGCCCCCCTGAAACCCAGCCCCCCCCGAACCCACCCCTGAAAAAAATTCAGCCCCCCCCCCCCCGAAATGAAATCCTGGCTACAGGCCTGTCCATGTCCATTCATGATCAGCACTGGGCCATGGCAGGGCACAGGAAATGAGAACAAAGGAGTAGGAAAGTGAGAATTCCCATAGGAATTATCTGGTTTCATCTCCAAAAAGAGCAATCATTTACCTTTCAGCCAGCTGCATGTCAACATTTGTTTCAGCACTACTGTGGTCGTGAAATGTGTTCCACATTTTCCAGTCCTAGTTTTGAGGCCTGCATGGGATATGCTATGATCAGCTGCAGCACCTTATTTGTCTTATTTTTAACTTTCCGATGAGCTACTTTTTAAAAAACGCTGTTCTGCAACTTGCATTTGGGGGTGCATGAATCATAGAATCATAGAATCAAAGAGTTGGAAGAGACCTCATGGGCCATCCAGTCCAACCCCCTGCCAAGAAGCAGGAATATTGCATTCAAATCACCCCTGACAGATGGCCATCCAGCCTCTGCTTAAAAGCTTCCAAAGAAGGAGCCTCCACCACACTCCGGGGCAGAGAGTTCCACTGCTGAACGGCTCTCACAGTCAGGAAGTTCTTCCTAATGTTCAGATGGAATCTCCTCTCTTGTAGTTTGAAGCCATTATTCCGCGTCCTAGTCTCCAAGGAAGCAGAAAACAAGCTTGCTCCCTCCTCCCTGTGGCTTCCTCTCACATATTTGTGGACACCCTGCTCTCAGGTAGGCTTTGAACTGCCAATTCTCCGTCAAATATTGTATAATATATTGTAAGCTCACAAAGAAATGGAAAATGTTCACTAATTAATATGTGCTTCTATAATCTGAATGTCTACACATGCGAGTGTGGAGAGGAGCAAACCACTGACCACCTGCTGCAATGCAACCACATGCACAATGGAGGACCTTCTTGCAGCAACACCAGAAGCACTCCAAGTGGCAAGATACTGGTCAAAGGACATTTAATCAACTACCAAACTCACACATTTTGTATTTTGTATGTTTGTTTGCTTTGTTCTGTTAGAAATGTAATATAATTGACAAATAAATAAATCTGAATGTTCTGGAAAACAAAGACAATGTGTGCATCAATATCTGCAAGCATCTATTATTGAAACAACTAGGCCCTAGCACCATTACACAATGCGGCACAAAATCTTCACTGCCCTACCTCTATGTTCCTTTTGTGTTGACACTAACACAATATTACTGTCTGCCATGCCCATTCTTTCATATAACAAAACAGAATGATACTTTGAAATACTTTAGCCAGTTAGCCTTGATAACCAATAACATTCATTCTAACTGTTGTATTCTGTAAGAATGTTTCTGGTTGCCAAGTAGGAATTTGTACCTTAGAACAATAGCTTCAGCTGCACAATAAATTTTAGTCCCATGTGCTTACTGAATGAGCATGCCCCTCTGCTATGACAAAAGTACACATTCAGGTAGGTAGTAAGGCTGAGACTAACTTCAACACAACACAATCATTTCCATATTGCCTACACACTGCATCTGTTTAAGAAATGACATTTAACAGTTGCAGTTTCCTGACATTTTGCTTTTTTATGCAAATATGGAAAATCTTTATTACACCAAAAGTTTATATTGTTCAAAAAATCTTCCTTCTTTATTTTTATTTTTCCTTTATTGCAATATAAGGACTCAGGGCAACTATTTCAAAATTGTAATCACTCTTGATGTTTTTGATGAATATAAATCATGGCCTCCACAAAGGGTTTGTGTGCATAACATGGCTGTAGCTTTTGAGCTCAGGATTAAAGCACAGTTGAGTGAATTGGATGCAAAACAAAAGGGACTTTAGCTAAGCCAGTTGATTACTGAAGAAGAGCTACTAGACAGCAACAAGTGATAAATAAATATTGTAATGGTAGTAAAAGAAATGATAAGCACATACACCTTGGTCCATATATCAAACGGAAAATGTATCGGGAATCTCACATCAGAACAACATATTTTATGTGTGGCCAAGACCCAAAAATAACATCTAAAACAGCTGATAATGAAATATGATGTATATACTCAGGTTGATCAGTTTATCAGTTTTATGTCTTATCATATTTATTTATTGTATTGCTATAAGTGTCTTATTTTGACTTACTATGTGGAGTGTGATCAGGTCTTGTCAAGCCTTGTTGTTCTGTTTCTTATTGTGATATGGTCTAAGGGCTAATCAATAAAAATTACTACTACTACTACTACTACTACTACTACTACTACTAAATGATAAGCTGATATGTATATTAAAAGTTAAAAGAGGTGTATGGAAACAAAGTGATTTTGTTGATGTATGGAGAAAATTGATTGTGAATATAAATATTAATATTACTTTTGTATCATCATTTAAACTGGCTTAAGTTATCCTAAGTTCTGTAGAACATCACCCTGCCTTTACCTTGACCATAGGTAGGGCCCCCAGCCAAAGATCCTGCTGTGATATACATTTATGCAGATGAAGCCAATTGATTCAATAGTCCTACACTAGTAAGGACTAGTAAGGACCCTTTGCTTAACTTGGATTTAGAAGCATACATCACAGTGAAGCACATCGTCTTATAGGGTTCTTTTTTTTAAAAGGATGTTCATAGGCTCCATTTGACTTCAAAATATGACTAAAACATAATGGCCTGCTAAAAGGTTCTTTGTGAGCACCCCTCCTAATTTAAGAGTTTTCTAACATATTAATTTGTTTTTAATGTTCTACTAATATTCAGGCTTGGAATAAAATGAGATCATGTTTATCAGAGATTAAATAAATGTTAATTATCATTCAACAAAATCAGCCCACATTTTCCTGAGCCACAAATCTTGTAAACAAAACCACATTGACCAGGAAGTTAAATTGTGTGGCTGTTGTTCTCCTTGTAAAAAAACTGATAAAATATAATTCTTTATAAATACATCAGTTCTTATAAAATTCAAATTCTTTCATATCATCAATGTTTCTTGGCTACATAGAGACACAGCAACAATTGCTTTATTATGGGTACTGCCTCTATTCTACCTTGGTCAGACCACATCTGGAATACTATATCCAGTTCTGGGCTCCACAATTTAAAGAAGATGTTGACAAGCTGGAATGTGTCCAGGGAATGAAGTGTTTTGAATATGATTTTCCTGCTTCTTGGCAGGGGGTAGGACTGGATGGCCCACAAAGTCTCTTTCAACTCTATGATTCTATGATTTTATGACACACTTTTACATAGCAAAGGCTTCAAGTACAGCTCAGTATCTTCAATATAAGTACTTTGAATTTTTACTTGAACAAATTTGCCCTTTTGCCAAGCTTGTATTTGGAGGGAGAACTGATACTATGGTCCCACTGTTGGTCATGCCATTAATTCCAACCTCCTTACAGGAGCTTTTATATCTATCTTTGGCTCTGCTTCAAGGTGGGTTCAAGGTGGACATTATTCATATACTCTTTACTACCCCTGCTACTATTTTACATTTTGTACCATATAAGCTGACATCACTTCATCCATACTAGTAACACTTGTGTTGTGTGAGTTTTATTTAAAAACAAATAACAGACCCATCTACACTGACTATTGAATGTAGTTTGAAGCCAGCTTGAAACTGTCGTAGCTACAAAACACATGTGACCAATGTATGCTGAAGCACAGATTTAGGAGGTTACATCACATGAAAGGAAGTCCAAGATACACCCTTTAATGTACTGCAGCAGATCCCAATATATCCCATAATGATAAAATAATAAAAAGTGAATAAAATAACTGAAAAATAATTATATTAAAAACCCTAATTTCAAACAGTTTAAAACACACCCAAAACAAAGGGGGGGGGGGGGAAGAGATAGAAGTAAAGCACACTTCATTGAAAGTCTATTTTGTCACAGCTAGCTAATAGCCAAAGTTGTGCTCCCACAGAAGTTGAGGAAGCAAGAAGCCATTTTGTTCCCTCCTGCTTCAGGTAAGCCTTGTCTTAGAGGGCACTAGAAATCTGAGTGAGTGTTTAAGTTTAGCTGCTGTGAATGTTTGCATTGTTTGAGAGGTGTGGCGAGGCTAAATACTTTTAGCTTTGTTTGAGAGGTGGGGCGAGGCTAAATTCTTTTAGCCTGGCATTGTTCTGGCAGTGAGTTATTCTTGTTTAACCTATATAAGCCATTCCTGTTTAACCTATATAAAAACTGACACACTTACTAACCTACACTTTCACCCCTGCATACAGACAACAACATAAAAAATACACTAAAGGGGAGGAAATTAGCAGCCTGCAGATGGAACAAACACAAAATCTTCCTACGCCATGCACAAGCTGTGGCATGTTCAGCTTTTTTACGCAACAATTACTCAATTACATCTGCCCCAAGTGTAAACAGATCACTCACATGGAACAGAGGATCCAACAAATCAAGAACCGTATTAAGACCCTTAAGGACATTCAGGAACTTGAGCTGTTCTTAGACACCACACAGCACACTGTCCTAGACACGCAACCATATCACACCAACATTATGGGGAGGCTCAAGAGGAGATCACCTCAGATGTGGACAACCCTCAGGCTTGGAGGAATGTCACCCTTAGAAAGAGACATAGGACCAGGAAGCTTCCTCAGAATACTTCTGCTCAGCTGCAGTTACACAATAGAGTCTAAATTCTCACACAACTAACACCTGACCAAGAAACACAACATACTGCAAACAATGCCAACAAAGAGAAAAAAATTGGACAAGTGCAAAAAAGCTAGAATGGATGTCCAAAGAACTTCTAACTGTGCTAATACACAAAATAGACATGCACAAGAAGGGGAAAAAGGGAGAAATCACCAAAGAAGAATTCAAACAAATAGCCAACTCCTGTAGGGAAAAGGTCCGCAAGGCTAAAGTACAAAACGAGCTCAGGCTTGCCAGGGACATTAAAAACAATTAAAAGGGCTTATTTATTTATGTCAGTAGAAAAAGGAAGAACAAGGAGGTGATAGGGCCTCTTCAAGGAGAAGATGGTCCAATGCTGACAGGGGATAGGGAAAAGGCAGAATTACTTAATGTCTTCTTTGCCTCAGTCTTCTCACAAAAAGAAAGTCATCTTCAACCTCAGCAAGATGGAGTGGATGAGGGATTAGAGGACATCCAACCCCAAATTGGGAAACAATTGTAGATGTGTGGCCACAAATTTTGCGAAATCGTATGGGAGGAGATCCATTCTTCTTCAGAGTAACCTCAGTGAAAATAAAGAAGATAGTAGGCCAAGGACTCCATTTTTTTATGCAAGCCATACTTTCTTGTGATAAAAAGCTTTTTCATTAGTACAGTCATTGCTCAAGTCACTTCTGGCATGAAAAAATAGTAGAGTGACAGCCCTCACAACTGAAATTTTAAAAGGCAAATTGAAAATGAACATTTACCAAAAATGCATTTTTATTCTAGAAAATCAAATTATGATGTCCATATTTTTAAATTTTTCTCCACTGACAGTTGACACCTTTACTCAACATAATCCTATCCGATGCTGAATTGCCCTATTTCCAGCAATTCAATTTTGTTCAACATGTTGCATCCTGCCTTGAAGTACGGTCATTGAGTCTAATCCTAGATAATTCAAATAAGTGCTGATTAGAAACAATTTATTGGATTATAAAGAAACAGAAGAAGAAGAAGAGGAAGAAGACTTTATTTATATCCCACCACCATCTCTCCAAAGGGACTCACAAAAGCACTCCACAGCACAACACCCATAAAATACACAAATACATAAGCAAATAAAACAATGGCAATATAAGTTTATATTATGTTTTACATAAAACATCATATAAACCCTTATTAATAAGATTTAAAATTCCATAAATTTCAGCAGTACCTGTAGATATAAAATAGGCTGTATTAAAGTTTCAATCTGAAGTGCCAGAGTGAAGCAAATCACTAAATTCTCGAGTTTAATGATTAAAATTTTAATCCTGGTTGAAAGCCTGTTTAAAGAGCCACTTTTTTAGATTTCACTGAAAAACTTGGAGAGTGAGGGCTAGCCTAATTTCTTTAGGGAGGGCATTCCAGTGATGGGGGGTCACCACTGAGAAGACCCTCTCTCTCGTCCTCACCAACCACATTTGAGATGGAGGTGGGATTGAGAGAAGGGCCTCCCTGGCAGATCTCAGAACCCGCGCAAGTTCATAGAAGGAGATGTCTCAAAGACAGGTTGGACCTGAAGCATATAGGGCTTTAGGGATAATAACCTGCACTTTGAATTGGTCCTGGAAACTTGCTGGCAGCCAGTGGAGCTGCTCTAATAGGGGTGTGGAATGCTCCCTATAGCTAGTCACAGTTAATAACCTGGCTGTCGACCTTTGCACTAACTGCAGTTTCTGAGCCATCTTCAAAGGCAACCCCATGCACAATGCATTGCAGCAGTCCATTCTAGATATAATTAAGGCATGGACCACTATAGCCAAGTCAGGCTTTTTTGAGGTACAATCACAGCTGGCACACCAGTTTTAATTGTGCAAAGGCCTTCCCACCTACCAACAACATCTGAGCTTCAAGCATCAGCAATGAATCCAAGAGAACCCCAAGACTACGGACCTGTGTCCTCAGAGAGAGTGTGGACACAGGTTACCACCCTATAATCCAATTGTCCTCAGGGGGAGTGTGAACACAGGTTACCACCCTATAATCCAATTAGCCTCACAACTGACCAGGAGGACCTCTGTCTTGTCTGGATCGAGTTTCAGCTTGTTAACCCTCATCCAATCCATCACAGTTGCCAGGCACTGGTCCAGGATCCAGGGGGATTTCTTGGAATGGGGTGGTAGAGCTGTGTGTCATTTGCATAGACATGGCACTCAAAACTCCAGATGACTTTGCCCAGTGGTTTCATGTAGATGTTGAAAAGCACGGGGAAAAGAATAGAACATTGTGGGACCCCACAGGTCAATGGCCAGGGATCTGAGCAAGTGTTCCCCAAAATAACCATCTGGATACGGTCCTCCAGGAAGGAGGAGAGCCATTGCAGAGCAGTGCCCCCAAGACCCATTCCAGAGAGCCAACCCAGAAGGATACCATGATCAATGGTATTGAAAGCCACTGAGAGATCCAAGAGAAACAGCAGGGACACATTCCCCCTGTCTAGTTTTCTGTGGAGGTCACCCACCAAGATGACCAAAGCTGTCTCCATTCTGTGACCAGGCCTAAAACCAGACTGAGGGATCTAGATAATTGGTCTCATCCAAGAATCCGTGGAGTTAAGAAGCCACCCCTAATTCTAGAATCTTGTCTAAGAAGGGGAGATTTGAAATAGATCGGTAGTTGTTTAATACAGAGTAATCCAGAGATGACCTCTTTAGAATTGGTTTTACAATTATTTTTTAAATGCTGGATGGTAAATGTCCCTGTTATAGAATCATAGAATCACAGAATTGGAAGAAACCTCATGGGCCATCCAGTCCAACCCCCTGCCAAGAAGCAGGAATATTGCATGATTTGAATCACCCCTGACAGATGGCCATCCAGCCTCTGTTTAAAAGCTTCCAAAAAAGGAGCTTCCACCACACTCTGAGGCAGAGAGTTCCACTGCTGAACGGCTCTTACAGTCAGGAAGTTCTTCCTCATGTTCAGATGGAATCTCCTTTCTTGCAGTTTGAAGCCATTGTTTCATGTCCTGTTCTAACGAGGCATTGAATGATCCTTGTAAACCACTCAGACAACCCCCACTGGTGAATTGGATAAGCCAGGAAGGGCAAGTATCTGGAGCATATGTGGTTGCCATCACAGCTACAAGAATCTTGTCAGTCTAATTTCCATCTTGCTTGCTTCATCACCGTCAGCTCTCTGGTGAACCAAGAAGCTAAATTGGCTCTACTGAATGAGAGGAGACATTCAGCAGTGATCGTGTCCACCACCCTGGTCACCCCCATGTTCCAGAGATTGACCAGGGCTTTGGCAGGATCATCCACCACCATGACAGGAAACTCCGCAAGAGACATCAGGAATCCATATGTCTCCTGGGGTGGACCATCTTAATGGGTGTCATAGCTCAGCCAGCTGAGGATGAGGATGAGGGGTTTGATGGAGTTAAAGCCAGGTGAGGAGGATGATGAGGGGTCTGGAGATGCTCAGACAGAGGGGGATTTGGGTGATTCTCTGTGTGAAAATGAAACTGTTTTAGAAGCTGACAGGCAGGAAGGGAGGTTAGATAGAGAATCAAGGCTACTTCTGCGGGGGAAGAATTCCAGGTGCAAGCCGGGCCATGGGAAAGTGAGGGCAAGAGGGACATACTGAAGATCAAAGGAATACTTTCATGCTTTGCTGTCCTTAATTAGGGAAAGAATTGCTTTTGGTTTTTAGATCAAGCAACATAGGAGATGGAGTAAGGAACTCTTGCCTTGGTTCTCACTTCAAGCCATGTCCTGGTCAAGTTTTGCTTTTAGTCTTGGGGATTTTACCATGAACTCAAACTCTTGTATTGTTCTTTGATTCTTGGATTACTCAAATTGATGTTTTATTCCTTGTCTTTGGATTATTCAAGCTCATGATTCTCCCTGCTCCTTAGATTTATGTTCATGCTTTAACCTTTGCATTGGAGACTTATCTCTGGTTTTTGAGACTCCTTTTATCCTACCTATTTGGATTTTTTTACTCCTTTACTGTGTGTGATTTTTCAATAAACTGTTTATGTCTATGTTTGGCTCCCTGGTGAGTGCTTGAGCAAGGTGAATCCTAGCTGGGGCACAACAATGGGCCCCTCACTCTTGTAGAGGTTAGAGACTGTGGTTATTCTAAACCTAAACAGGTGATAGTTGGTCCATTACAACAGAACAATTGAAAGTTCCTCCATACTGACATTACTGTCCCCATTCATTTTAAAGACCAGGTTGAGAGTGTGCCCAGTTACATGGGTGGGCCCATATAGCATTTGGGACAGCACCTTGATTGTCATGGAGGCCTTGAAGTCCTGAATCACCCCACACAGGATGGACTCAGCATGGATGTAGAAGTCCCCCAGCACTATGAGCCACCCCAGCTCGCTCAGGTAGGGAGACTGTAGTGCAGTGGGATGATCGGTACACTAGCAGAATCCCTTTTCTCTCCCAGTCTCCTGCCTTCAGGTGGACGCATTCAAATGAGGTTGACTGTAGGATGGGGCCTCTGGTCAAGAAGATGGAATCCTGATAGACCACCACAACTCCACCTCCCCACCCTCTGGATCAAGCCTGGTGCTGCACGGAGTAGCCTGGTGGACAAAGCTGGGAGATATACACCCCTCCACCCTCATCCAACCAGGTCTGCATTATGCATGCCAGGTCTTTGGACTGTATTGCTGTATTGTTGCATAATACTTTCAGGATTTAGCAAAAAACAAAAGGAAATATGGTATTTTCTTGGTGCTTCTGTGAAAATGTTATTTTTTCCTATTCCAACAATACGACCTAGGCATTTAAAAAGATGGGCAATACATCTCCAAATATTGAGACATGCTACACTCATCTTACAAGGCATCAGCAGTGGATGTATGTGAATTATCCCATATGTCTCATAATGAGAGTACTTATTTTCCCCCATAATTTGAGTCTGCTTCAATCAGGAAAAATATGTTTTCAAAGAAAATTGTAGGAGTTCTTGCTACCAAACTCTGCTGAAATTCAGCAGCATAATTGGCAACATATCAAATGCATGAAGAACCTGAAAATCTCTGAAGTAACTTTGGCTGAAATTTAAATGTTCTGTAGTTAACTGCACAAAAGTACTGCATTTTAAAAACTTTGACAAAAGCAAAACAGAAAACAGAAAATCTAGACATGATGAGGTTTCCTTCACAATTAGCTGAAAGCAAGATAAGAAATGAACGAATGAACAACGTTACCATGTTCCTAGCTAAAAATTCAGATCTTGACATAAGAAATTATTGTTGGAAAAATTCAATTCAGCTCCATACAGGACAAATTTCTATGTATATCGTAGGAAAGCATAAAGGCAAAACACCAAATGTAGAAAACAAGTGCTTTCCTTCCAAAAAAATACTAGGGATGGAACCAGACCTTTGTAAAGTCAGAAAACTGTAAACATTGTAAAAGACAGAAGCAGAGAAAAAAGAAATCAGATGGAAAGAGATCCTCTTAAACTGTCTCAGCAGGAAAGGGTAAGGAGAGCGCTGTTGTTTCCTTTAAGAGAGGCAATTTCAACTGCCAAAATGCCACACTATTCTTAGTGGTTCCCAAATTCTTAACATCACCAAGTAATGTCATGGGAGTCGATGATTTTTCATTTTAGCAGGCTAACCGTGAGCTATGAAAGTTAGATTGCCCCCCAATATGGCCATAAACATGAGGTACAAAACATGAGCTACAAAAGAGAGGATTTGTATTTCTGTCCATAGGGAAGACATGTGATCTTAAATATTAGTAGGTGGGCTATTTTATACTTCTTTGCAGGACAACAGTGGGAGACACTCAGTGGGATGTAAAATTCCACTACAAGATATATTCAAAAATAAGTAGCAAAGCAAGAGTATTTGCTGTGGTCTTTTTCTAGAAATGCATGATTGGTAGTTGTAGTGCTCAATTTTTTAAAGGAAACTACAACAGCTATTTTCTATTCAATAACACAATATAATAGGGGGTCATTTCCCCCTCCAACTTTTAGAAATACCGATACATCTACTAATTTTGGGGATTTTTCAAAAAGAAATCAACAAAAATGTGTGTGCGTGTTTTTTTAAAGAAAGCCACAACAGCTATCTTATTGAATGTCTCTCATATTAATCAATAGAACTTCCATTTAGGATTTTTTTCCCAGACCAGCACAGAGATTTACTTACTAGAAGTATCAGTCCTCCTCTTAGCAAATTCAAAAATTTATTGGAACTCTGGCTGCTACTGGGTGGGACAAATCTCTTCCCAATCAATTGGGAGTATTTTGATGCTGAGCAGAATTCTGGGAAATATATTTTAGGGCAAGGCCTTTTGAATTCTCTGCCATAGGGCTCCTCCCCTTCCCAAACTTTCCCAAAATTTGATGCTTTTTCAGTCTCTTTTCCAGCAAACCCTGCTTTCTCCCTGCTACATCCCTCTCCGAATGATGAGAAGCCATTAATTTAAAGAGGAATGGCAGCCTTTTTGGCTTGGCTTTGCTTGTTTGCACTGAAAATGAAACTGACTTTGGGAGGCTTCCAAATTGTGATATTTATTCTAAGACATGTGATACTTACTTAGGCGATCCCTCATTGTCCGAGTAAGATTGTCCTCCAAGTGTGGTGGAGGTTTACAAAATTAAAACAAAAAAGTTAGGTAAATTTCGATCCTTAAGTTTTTAGCATGGGCCATGCCCACATGTCAGATGTTGTGTCATAAGTATGAATTTAACAAATTTGATTCGACTTACGGTGACTAACGAAACATTTGTACAGTTTTAGTGTTTAGTTATCAAACAAAAGAATGTGAGATTGATACATTTCGATGTGTGAATGAGCGATGACAAAGGATAAGTATTGGCAACTTGACAAAGGTACACTAAGTCAGTTTATGAGCGAAACTAAACCCTTGCTGCCCTGAAACATGCATCCTTATATATCGTTAAATAAACTTTTATAGAAAGAAGCACAGTTCTTGGAATTTTTTTATAATACTACTTTGATTCTACACAGAGCTACTTAATCCTCTAATTTCTATGCACAGTAATTAAGGCTTTCATTATGGTACACATCTTTGAATAAATTGTTACTACTTTCAATGGAAACTAAAATTAGTGTCATCTTTCTGCTAACCACACTATATTGCAAATGTGTATCATAAAATAAAAGACAGAAATAGTATTACTGTTCTTTCTGCTTCCATATATTTCCAAAGGCTGATATATAGTGTGATAATTAAGGAAGACAAAACTTACCTATATTAATTATAGAGGCATTACAGGGAGAAAATCCTGCAGTCTGCTTTTAATTTTAAATGCGCCAGCAGATGCTCTGGGTATTACAGGTCTATTAATTTCCTGAGAATTACATTTGCCTTTTTAAACTGTCAAATGTTTCTCATAAGTAAAAATTAAGAAAAGAGTCCCTGGTTCTCAACAAAAGCACAAGCTGAACAAAATGGAAGACTAATGATAATGAGCATTTCCTCTTGTTTTAGATAATTTCTTTTGCTAAGCTTACACTTTACTGTATTGTGGAGAACATCAGTAATTTTTTTTGGATAAAATAGAACACAATGGTTATTTTGCAAAAAACAAAACAAAATAAAACCCAAACCTTTGGAAACAGGCAATTCCATTACATTTTTATTTTAATGTTAAACATTAACTGGTTATGCCTAAAACATTCCATGAGAAGAAATGAGAGCTATGGAAAAATCACAAGAAATGGCAGTCACCTTTGGAGTTCTCCTTTTCTCCTTTGTGCCATGAATTATCAGTTATTCAGTGCTGCTATTTATCACATGTCTGAATGCCCGATCACTGTCTCCCAAAGCAGTTACTCTACTCCGAATTCAAGAATGGAAAACAGAATGTTGGAGGACAGGAAAAGAGATTTAAAGGTGGGCTCAAAGCCAACCTTAAAAACTGTGGCGTAGACACCAAGAACTGGGAAGCCCTGGCCCTTGAGCGCTCTAGCTGTAGGTCAGCTGTGACCAGCAGTGCTGTAGAATTTGAAGGGGTACGAATGGAGGGCGAAAGAGAGAAACGTGCCAAGAGGAAGGCACGTCAAGCCAACCCCAACCGGGACCGCCTTCCATCTGGAAACCAATGCCCTCACTGTGGGAGAACATGCAGGTCAAGAATAGGGCTCCAGATCAGTTACGTACCACATTTGGAGGACAATCTTACTCGGACAACGAGGGATCGCCTAAGTAAGTATCACATGTCTTAGAACAAATATCACAATTTGGAAGCAATGTTTTACCTTATAATAACTGCAAGTGGAACACACTACTTGCTTGGAGTAATACAGCATAACAGCTGTTATTATGCAAAATTACATGTTTGGTTACTAATACTTCTTTTAAATATAATGGAAATCATTGCTTTTGGAGGGTTGCTTGAAATTTTCACCAATTGCTTTTTTTTAAAATGTATTACTTTTCTAAACATTGTTACCAATAATTTAGGTATTAAATCAATGTTCTACTCTTTAAATAATGACTCGAAGGAAGAGAAACCTTTAAGGAAACGAATGTTTAATTTGCTAGCTCTGAAAATATACAAGGGAGAAAAGTATCTTTTGAGTTCTCTGATGATTCTACAGGTAGTATAGTGGTTTGAGCAATCAATTGTGACTCTGGGACCTTCATTGCGTCACACATTCTCAGCATATGGAACATGATTTGATGATAGACAATAATAAGAATAATTCTGTCTGAAAATGTGTAGATAAATTCCAGTATTTGTGCAAAATTACTTCTTTGTAAGTAATTATTTAGCATTCAAGCAGCATTTATTCAAAGTATATTTTAAGATGCCATTGGGTTGTTGTAGGTTTTTTCGGGCTGTATGGCCATGGTCAGAGGCATTCTCTCCTGACGTTTCGCCTGCATCTATGGCAAGCATCCTCAGAGGTATTGAGGTCTGTTGGAACTAGGAAAAAGGGTTTATATATCTGTGGAATAACCAGGGTGTGACAAAGGACTCTTGTCTGCTGGAGCTAGGTGTGAATGTTTCAACTGACCACCTTGATGAGCATACAATGGGCTGACTGTGCCTGGAGCAAACTTTTGTTGAGAGGTAATTAGAAGTCCCTGCCTGCTTCCTCTCTGTTGTTGTGCTGTTGCAATTTTAGAGTTTTTTTTAATACTGGTAGCCAGATTTTGTTCATTTTCATGGTTTTCTCCTTTCTGTTGAAATTGTCCACATGCTTGTGTATTTCAATGGCTTCTCTGTGTAGTCTGACATGGTGGTTGTGAGAGTGGTCCAGCATTTCTGTGTTCTCAAATAAAATGCTGTATCCAGGTTGATGCCATTCTCTCAAAAATATCTATTTCATTTCATGAATATATGCCACATTTTGGAATTTTAAAAAGTTGTTTGCTAGGGAAAGTGTATGTGAACTAATATTTGATGAAAATGTGTACCATCACATCCTTTTAGACTACTGCTCCCATCAACCCTCATAATCACAGCTAAGAGTATAAGATTTATGAAATTGTCATCTTGCAAGAGCTGGTGGGCCATACAATCCACATATCTATAACAAAACATGCAACCTCTGTCTTAGAAATGGAAAATCCAAAGCTGTTCACACACACACACACACCAGAGCCTGGTTCCTGTGTGGCATTTTCATATCAATTTTCTTGAAAAGAAATGATTTTTAGTTCAAATTGCTTGTGACAGCTTAGGGTTTTTTTATGACTCTTTGGAATTTATTTTCCTTATGTCCTATTTCACAATGTGCATTAGACAACATTCATAAACAACAGAAAATGCTTGCGTTGGTCCATAAGCTCCATTATCTTGATTGAATGTATTTGTCTATGTCTGTTCTAATATTCAAACCTTACATTACAGGTTAATGAGCTTTAAAAATTACATTTTGGGTGTTCAATAAAAGAAAAACCATGGCATCAGCATTCATTTCTAATGCAGAGGAGCTAACTTAAAGAACACACACTTTATATTCTGCAATGAACTATTGGCCTATACTGAAGATGTTGGTTGACTTTTAAACTGAATCCTCATTTATTTCATACTCAAGCAAATGAACATAAATAAAAACTGAATCAGCTATGCTGTTCCTTCTATCTGCCTCCCTATCATTAGCATTATACTAATGCCCTTCTGCTCTCCAAGATCCTTTCCCTGAATCAGTTCTACACACCATCCTGATCACCATCCCATAGCTTCCTTTGAAACTACCACATTTTATCAGCCTTTCACCATATTTCTATCACAACTAAATAAACTTGCCAAAATTGGGGTTCACATTAGATTCACATCATACAGTAAAGGGAAGGTGCTTCAGGAGCTGCACCTGGAGCTCTTCTTTTGGGGTCCTCATCTCTAATTTAATGGCCATGGCTCAATGTTATATAATCCTGGGATTTGTACTTTGGTGAGGCACCAGCATTCTTTGCCCATGCCTGCTCTAAATGGTGGAGATAATTTGGAATATGACCAAGAACTGTAAGTCGAATAGATTTGTGTCCCAAAGCTCTTCTACTCTCAAGTTTAGACTCCACATACAATAGAGCCTTGTTTATCCAACATAAACAGGCCAGCAGAATGTTGGATAAGCAAAAATGTTGGATAATAGGGAGGGATCAAGGAAAAGCCTATTAAACATTAGTACAGTGCCCTTAGACTCCGGAAAAATCCCAATCGCTCGCTCACTCATCGGGCCGGGTCACAGTGGCAAAGGGGATGGCAGCGGTGTTAGAACCAGGAGCCTAGCATCCCCTTCCTGCCTTCTCTGGACACCGGCTCCCTACCACTCTCGTCCGGGTGGCAAAGGCAGTAGCGGCAGCGGTTAACTTTACCACCCTCCCTTACTCGCTCACTCACCTGCAGGGTAGGGAGCCAGGGCAAGAGGAGGCAGGAAGGGGAGGCCAGGCTCCTGGTTCTGCTGTTGCTGCTGCCTTTACTGCCCTCTCTCACTTGCTCACTGGGCCGGAGCCTGGTGGCAATGGTGGTGGCAGTAGCAGTTGTGAACCAGGCACCTGACTTCTCCTTCCTGCATCCTCTGGGCCCTGGCTCCCTACCCCATGGGTGAGTGAGTGAGCAAGGGAGGGTGGCAAAGGTAGCTGCTGCCACTGGTGCCTTTGCTTCCAGGACAAGCGAGGTAGGGAGCTGGGGCCCAGAGGAGACAGGAAAAGGAGGTCAGGCTCCTGATTCTGCCACCACTGCTGCTGGTGAGTGAGCGAGTGAGGGGGGCAGCAAAGGCAGCAGAAGAACCTGGAGGCTGGCCTCTCCTTCTTGTCTCCTCTGGGCCCTGGCTTCCTACCCCGTGGATGAGTGAGCAAGTGAGGGAGGACAGCAGCAGTATCTGTTGGGAGGCATGGGACACAGCTGGTGGACCCACTGCACTCAATATGTGTGCCATAGTGCCTTTCTGCTGGGAGTGGCAGGTGTGGTTGTGTGCTTTTGGGAGGGGCGGGTAGGGGCATCAGATAATACGGAGTGTTGGAGGAGAGGAGGTTGGATAACCGAGACTCTACTGTACTTCAAAATTATTTGCCACTATATTGGGGGCATCCATCCCTTGTTTCTGTTTAGAAAGGATTTTAAAAATCAAGTCATCATACTGAAGTGAATGCATTGGGGCTAGATCTGTTACTGTATCTAATGAGGCAAGCAATTTGGCACTGAAGTTGGACTGTCACATTTGGTCCTTATCTCATGATGCCTTGCCCATCCCGTTGTTAGTCTCTTTCCTCCCCATAATGAACTTGCCCCTTGCTATTAATGGGTTAATGGTTCCATTCTGCCTTTGTGCCAACATGCTAGCAGTAAAGTGATATGGGGTAAGGATGCTCCTTTTCCACAATTCTCCTTGCCAACTATCCCCAAGCTTCTGTTTGCTTATTATTTTATATTTTACAATAGCTACCACCCACCCCACCCCCATTTTTTGAAGCTGAAGTTGAAAATTGCTCTAAAAAGATTACAAAAGGTTAAGGAAAGGGCAGAATTATGGAGAAGTATAAACATGAGACTATAGATTGTCAATTTGGCACAATTGCACAAATGAAGAGAGGTACATTATAGAAGGTATTCATTTCAGTATACATCCACTATAAATGATATGGCAACTGCTGTGAAATAGCAACTTGGTACAATTAACCCCTTAGTCATAGACAGTGCAAACCACATGGTATCAATGAGGCATAGGTTAGCCATGGCTAATTCAAATCAAAGATTGGAAGATGTTGTTGAATGACAACTTTCTGGGACCCTAGTAGCCAGCATAGCCAATATTGGGAATGTTGGGTGTTGTAGTCCAATAACATCTAGAGGACTGCTTATTCCCATGATTTCCTGCCTTAAACTTTTTGGTTTTCAATGAAACTACTCTGAGATTAGTATATCTGGTTCCAACACAATGCAATGACTACAATGAAACAGCAGGATATTGTGTATAGATATTTAATAGTATACCAAAAAAAAAAAAGTAAGTGGACGAAATGCTCTTTTCAGTTAAAAGCTAATTGAAGCAGTAATGCATGCAAATGAGCTTCATCCAGTGATGGAGAGGAAGAGTACAGTCTTAGAGAGACATATTAGGAGTGAGTTCTACTGAGTTCAATGGGGCTTGTTTCCAGAGGTGTGTATAAGATTAGAGACTCAATATGCATGCATTCAATTCTGCAGACAGTGATACTCTCCTACCACTAGATGGCTGTCATTTTGAGATTTACCATTGCTTTGCATTTTCTCTGTTATTAGGAACACTCAACAATTACTGTATAAATACAATCTCTTTTTAGCTGTTCCTTTTTCCACTGAGGGTAAGAAGAGTGAAAAACCATATGGTCATTTAAAAAGGATTTTGTTCTGGCATGAATTTCTAATATTGGTTACTTGAAAACTATTGCATTTCAGAAAATTCAATCTGTGCAGTAGGACGATTTAGCATCTGTTCCTACTTATGTCTGCCCTCTATTCTGAAAATGGCCAACAATGCTTTTTTTTCTTTTAAAAAACAAACAAACAAAAAGAATCTCAGTAAGATTTAGAGAAAACAATGTAGGAAATCATATCAAGAAACTAAAGTAGAACCTTCCCTTGTAGGACTCAGTTCCTTCCCTGT
Source organism: Anolis sagrei (assembly GCF_037176765.1). Lineage (NCBI taxonomy): Eukaryota > Metazoa > Chordata > Lepidosauria > Squamata > Anolidae > Anolis > Anolis sagrei. Next base: position 117,324,698 of record NC_090024.1, read on the forward strand.
GTCCTTAAGAGTTCTCCATCTACTGCTGGACTGCAACTCTCATCACTCCTAACTAGCATAGTGGTAAGGCAGAAATCTATGGAGATAATTTTCATCCCTGAATAGAAAAATATGCTGCTGAACTAAATGAATTTACTTGTCTACATTAACAGAAAAAAATCTGTTTGGCACCACATTTTTTCTGTCTGCATTGGGCTTAAGTGATTCAGTTAATGTAGTGAGAATGGCATAACCAAGCACATATTTTACCTTGTCAGATTTACCTTGGGATGTGGTCCATATTTGTAGTCCTTTGTATTATTTTTTTTTGCCACATGTCTGTGGGTGCTGCACTATCCAACCTCATTCTGTGCACATTAACATATTTTCTGTTAAGCGGAGGTGCACTATTGATAATAAACTGATATGCAGGTATATACTGATATATATGATATGATATATATCATACTGATATGCAGGTATATACTGATATGCAGGTATATACTAGGCCTGGGTAACAACGGAAAAATTTGTTTCTAAAATCGATTCGTTTTTTGGGGGTTTTTGCGTTTCGATTTTAAAAAGAATTCTGAAATTTTTCTTTTAAAAAGTTCGATATTTACGAAATTTCGTAAATGTTAAAAAATTACGAAACAATAACGAATCGATTTTGAAACAATAACGAATCGATTCGTTAATGGCGGACGTGACCGCAAAATACGCTAAAAAACCTCCAAATGGGACAGGGGGAACTTCTGAAGCTTCCCTCTCCCTCTGTTGTTGACTGTTGGTGTGATATTATATTTTTTTTTCACTAATTAAACAAAAAACAACTATAAAACTTGCCCCAGACATGCGGAAATAATAACGAAACGACTTCAAAACGATAACAAAACGAATACATAATGAATCCGAAACAATTACGAAACGAATTTAAAAATTCGTTTTGTTTTTAAGTTGCTCCAGAATGGTTCGTTATCGCTTCGTTATAAAAAAAATAACGAATTTTTAACGAATTACGAATTAACGAAACAAAACCGCCCAACCCTAGTATATACTAATTAGGCCTGGGTAACAACAGAAAAATTTGTTTCTAAAATCGATTCTTTTTTGGGGGGTTTTGCGTTTCGTTATTTAAAATAATTACAAAATTTTCCTTTTAAAAAGTTCGATATTTATGAAATTTCGTAAATTTGAAAAAAATTACAAAACATTAACGAATCGATTTCCGAAACAATAACAAATCGATTCGTTAATGGCGGACGCGACCGCGAAATACGCTAAAAAACCTCCAAAAACTTCTGAAGCTTCCCTCTCCCTCTGTTGTTGACTGTTGGTGTGATATTATAATTTTTTTTCACGAATTAAACAAAAAACAACCATAAAACTTGCCCCAGACATGCGGAAATAATAACGAAACGACCTCAAAACAATAACGAAACGAATACAATAACGAAATACGAAGCATTTACAAAACTATTTAAAAATTCATTTTTTAAAAAATTGCTCCAGAATGGTTTGTTATCGTTTTGTAATTAAAAAAATTAACGAATTATTAACGAATTACGAATTAACGAAACGAAACCACCCAGCCCTAATACTAATATATATATATATATATAGGTATATACTGATAATATACTGATATCCCCGCACAAGCCATCTTAACATATTTTCTGTTAAGCGGAGGTGCACTATTGATAATATACTGATATGCAGGTATATACTGATATATATGATATGATATATATCATACTGATATGCAAGTATATACTGATATGCAGGTATATACTGATAATATACTGATATCCCCACACAAGCCATCTTTAATTTTTTGATTTTTAATAAAAAATAAAGCATGGAAAAAGCCACTTTCCAATGGAAATGTTCACCTTTCAGCAAACAGTTCTGCCCACCACCAACTCCTCAACATAATTGCACACTGAAGTGATGTTCCGATCACATGCCTAAAAATCTGGATTTTCGATAAGATTTTGATGTGAAAAGCAAGGATTTTTTAATGGATTGAAGTGTAAAGAAAATAAAGTTGCTAACAAATAATCACATATGTCATGTGTCAGGATCAGAGTGCCTATGAGACTATGAGATGGGTATGTTTGTCTCTTGATGAGACTTTTCTCTATTACATGAAGGTTAGGTCTGGTATAACTAATGGGAGTGGACCCCTAATTGTTTTGCTTACCTCTTCTCCACCAGTCTTGTCTGCATTCTGTCAGGGATGACATTGCACTTTGTCAGATACATATTAGAAGTAAGAACATTCAGGGAAACCAATGATCTGTACTTTAATGTTGTGGCAACATGTGAAGAGCAGCGGGCCAAACCTGGTTATCAAAATAGAAGGGCAAGGCATCCAGTCATTTTCTATAACCATTGTATGCTCAGAGCAATCGTGACCTAAACTGATACTTTCAAAAGTTGAATTTCTCATTTGTGCCCACTTTTTGTTTTCAGATCAGTTCAAGATGCAAATGTACAAGTGAATTAAAATTGATCAGGAAAATAATAAAAACGAAAGAAAGTAAAGGCTATAAAAATGTAGAGCACAATCCAGGCAAAACTAGATAAGGGTACATTTACAATGTAGAATCAATGCAGTTCAGCATCACTTTTACTGCCATGACTCAGTACTATGGGATTCTAGACCTTGTGGCTCAGTGAGGCACCAGCACTCCTTGGCGGAGAAGGCTAAAGTCTCTGGAAAAGCATAACTCCAATGATCCCATAGCATTGATCCATAACAGTTAAAGTGGTGTTGAATTGCATTAATTCTACACCCTGAGTTGCTGAAACCATGAAAACAGTTTTTATTCTGATTTTAAATGAAAGGCAGGCAACTGCGACTGAGTAATTTAATAGGACATAATGAAGGAAGATGGGGCTTTTACTCCAGTAATTGCTAGAAAACTACAATAGCACAACTTTCATAACTATTGTTGGTATGTGTTTGGTGTTTAATTTCCTCTCTTCTATTTTCCTGTTGACTGGAATATTCTGGACATTTTAATCTACAAAATAACTTATTTAAGCTCTGGACCTAATTAAGAGCTATATCCAATACTAGACTTTAGTTAATCCAATAATGGAATCCATCATGAGTGGGTTATGATCTCTCTTCTCTGCAAGCACATTGGTGTACATTTATATGCATCAGGCCTCAGAGAGCTAATTGGTTTTTAAAATAAGCTTTTAATTTTACTATTTTACTTGCTGTTTATATGGTTTCAATCCTATAAGCAGCTTAATGATATTTTAACCTTAACCTTTTGTATGTTGATGTCCACATAACTGGTAAATACAATCGTTCACCATGCTAGAAACAGTTTTATATCAGATAGGACTTAAGAATGTTGTTCAATTAAAAATAAAAGCCAAGAGAACACCTTGCTTTCCTTCTCAGAACTAGGACTCAATGGACCTATGGAATTTAAAACAGATACAGGTAAAAATAATAACAATATAAACACCAAATTGCTACCTTTTCCATGTGTAGTATTGGGGGATATGACCAATAGTTCTATATCTCACAAATAGCTCATAATCAAATTTTGCTAATGCACAAGCTTGCTTAAATGGGATCCATCAATCAGTTGAAAGGCTGAAATTTTAAAAATCCTGTAGAAATGGCTCAGTTAAAATTAGTTGAAATAAACAAAATGTAAACAATGTTATAACAGATTGAAGTTTTCATGGCACTGTGGCATTATAGCACCAATGAAAAAGTTCACATGGAAGGCAAAAACTAATCCTATCCGCTAGTCTCAAAAGTCTTATGGTGCATCTGTCACTTCTTGTCAGCAACTTTGCATTACATTTACTAGTGTGAGGAAAAGAGAAATAGAAATGGAGTTATAATATTCACATTTGATGGTATTGCAGCATACAGGTTAACCATCAGAAGAAATCACAGTGTAAAATTTTAAATGATAAAATATAACAACAAAGAGTCCCTCTACACAAAGCAAAATGCACAGGGAATTGGAGTTTAAACCTCCAGTTTCCTGTAATAATACTAATAATAAACTTTATTTATACCCCACCCCATCTCCCCAAAAGGACCTGGGGCGGCTTACAACCCACAAAGAACCAAACATTTGCTGCCTATACAGAGGATCAAAACCTTACCGTTTTGGAAAAAGGAAGATGGAGACTAAATGAGAATTTAATGAAAAAATAACAGGACATTAAAAATTATACAAAGATTATCAATACATATATGAATTAAATAATAACCCAGGAGTGCACCACAACATAATACGGGATGCCGCGAAGGCCATGTTGAGAGGACACTTCATCCAACATAATGCAAGAAATTATAGACTTAGACAGAAGGACCGGTTGGAAATTTTAAATAAATTAAGAACAAAAGAAAATGAACTGAAGAATAAACCAGGGAATAAAGTAATATTGAAAGAAATAGAAATATTACACCAGAAGAGATGTAACATAGAAATAGAGGAGCAAGCTAAACAACTAAAGTTTTTAAAACAATACCAGTTTGAAAACGCAAATAAAGCAGGCAAATGGTTGTCCAAACAAGTTCGGAAAAAGAAGCAGGCACAACGAATAACTAAAATTAAAACTGAGAAAACAGAGGTAACGACAGATAAAGAGATTCTAAAGGAATTCAAAGTATATTATGAAAAACTCTACACGTGTGATTAAATCCCAAAAGAGGATATAGCAGAATACTTAGGCAAATTTAGAATTCCTAAGATCACAGAGACCCAAAGAGAAGACCTAAATAGAGAAATTACAGAAGAGGAGGTGGAAGCTGCCATAAGGAAAATGGACGCAAATAAAGCGCCCGGTCCAGATGGATTTTCCGCAGGTTATTACAAAACTTTCACAAAGGAACTCATGCCAATATTACGAACTGTAATGAATGGGATATTCCAAGGTCAGGGAATCCCGGAGACATGGAACTTAGCAGAAATAATAGTAATTCATAAAGAGCAGACAGATCCCTCGGACGTACGAAATTATAGGCCCATTTCATTGTTAAATGTGGATTATAAAATCTTTACAAACATTCTGGCCCAAAGATTTTTTTTTTAACCAGCTGGATAGGGGAGGAACAGGTTGGCTTCTTACCTAAGAGAAACATGAAAGATGACTTGAGAAAACCTTACCGATTTGGTGAAGGGTTGCCAGATAACCACCTGCACCCTATGACTGTCAGTACAAGTGGGCATGGCCCTCCCTCACTCCCTTTTTAGGCTTTAAAATATTTTAAAAAGCTCCTTACCAAGTCTGGAGAAGGTACTGGGAATTCACCCTCCAGAGCTACATGTATCATTTTGACACAACACTGTGCCAAGCTTGGTAAAGAGCCTTTTTAAAATGTTTTAAAGCTAAAAGGGGGTAAGGGAGGGGAGGCTGGCACTTCTATCCCACTCCTTGGGCTGGAATTGCCTTGGAGACTGCTGCTGAGATCACAGATGGTGATCTCAGGAGCAGTCTCTACTGGCCACATGCCATCAAAGATGTGGACCTTAGTGAAAGACTCCAGTCTTTGGAGATGTTCTTTAACCTGGAATAAATATGTCATTTAGACACCTCATGATAATGCACCCTTACACTGTATGTTAGCACAATGTAGATGGTGCTAAAGAGCTTTCATAGGAATAAAGTTAAAAATCAAAATTCAGGCCCATATGGCTCACCTAGCAAGAGCATTTGACTGAAATTCTGTCATTTCTGTTAGGCTCCTTGCAACACTTCATAGTGGACTTTTAAAGTAATGCATTTCCATATGTGCCACCAGGAACACAAGTTTTCACTAATTTCACTCTTGAAGGAAGCAACATTTCTTCTTTTCTTCCTATTACTATATGCTTTTAAAAAACTACATCGTTTTCAAAGACTATTCACAATTCATTACTTATCTTGCAATTTTTTTTACTTTTTTGAGGTGCACTAAAATTTGTTTTTTTTACAAAAATCCATTTGTAAAAAATCCATTTGTAAATTTTTTTTATGTCTTTGTGAATTAAATTCTAAGGGGAGAGGGTGAAATGTGTTCTGTTGACTGCATGTAGCACACCAGGCCATACTTTTTAGCCCTTCAAAACTCTCAAAGCTGATAAAAGTATAAAATGGAAATCAAGTTTTCATTCTTCAGAACAATTGGCAAGAGAGGGTGACTCCATAATTATAATTTGCATGGATTGTTTCAAGGTTTTACATGAGTGCGTATGACCCAGCGGTATAGGAAAATGAAATCCTTCCAGATTCACTCCAGTCTCAGGGCTACACACATTTCATAGGCACATAAACTACAAATATGTATAACAACTGGGGGTGTGCAATTTAGTTAAACCCCATGCTTTTCAGTGTTCAGATTTTGGTCTGTTTTATGAGAGCCTTCCAAATTCAGATGGGCAAAATTCTGTTTTTCAATTCAGCAGCTGAAAGATCTGTTTTATCTCCTGGAAGATCTGACCCATTGGCAGCAATGGGGGAACTTCTGAGACTCCCCTTTCCATCGTTTTTAGGGCATCAGTCTTAAGAAACCACTTTTTCTGGGATTGTTTCTCCTCATATTCTTCAACTAAACCTGGGGAGGAATTAAATTCTCCTTGTGGGGACTCAAAGGAGTCTCACTTAATGTGGGAATAGACAGACGAGGAACAGCATGCCTTGTGACCTGGCGTTTTTTTTTATATTAACAATCAGTGCTAACACAAAAAGCACATAATACTGTATACAAACAAAATGAATATGCAAAGAAAAAGATATTTAAATTAAAGCTTGCAATGTCTCTGCTGCATATTTTAAAATATATCCTTACATAAATTGATTCTAAAATATCATGATCTGTCTCTTGAGATAATGTAATCCTCAGCAAATTAAAATGCACCTGTCTCTAAAGAAAAAAGTGGAGTGTTTGTCTTCACTATAATTAAAACCAGAGATACTTTAAAATTCTCTGATCCAAGTGTCTTTCTGGATTTTGGCATTTAAAATTACTTATTTACACACTGGAATCAATCCCTTTTGCAACATACAATTTTTCCATTTTTGATTTCTGGACATTGTTCAGACAGCTGCATACAATTTGCGGCAATATGCAGATTCATTTTTTTTCTTGGCACACTCCCTCCCACACATCTTACAGGTCATAGTAGATTGGCACACAACTGTTTAAATGTGTTGTTAACTTCATGCCTCAGAAGAAGAAAAAATGGGCCAATATTTTAATCCTCTGGTAGCATAGCTCCAGCAAGAGGAAGAAACAAATATAATGGTGAAAGAGAAGAGGAAAGGAGGCAGAGCAGGAGGAGAAAGGGAGGAAGCAATAGCCAGAAGGGGTGATTGGCTCTGTGCTGCCTCTCCTCAAATGGCTGGTTTTAAGGGCATTCTCATTGCCAAGGTATTATGAGAGAGATGATTTGAAAAATTGCCTTTGCTGTTTGTAGCACAAGTCATTTTTGAGCCATTCCTCCCATAATGACTTGACTCCAAGGACCCGTCAAAGCCAGGCTTCCAAGAAAAAAGTGGCTTTGACCTATCTTTTCATTTTTTTTCCTACTGCTATCTTGGCACACTTTTGCTCTGCTGCAGGAGTGGCTTGCTATGGTAGGATACTGGCCCTTATTTAATAGTGGGATAGGAGATGTAATTCCATTCCATTTCTAAGAATCCCATCACCCACTTCTTCCATTAGGTTGTAAGACCTATTTTTCCCCCATGGAAATGGGTTTATATTTTGGGGTGGCCTTTTCCTGAAATATATAGCTTTTAAAAAACCCACCTTTCTTGGGACTTCATTGCACAAGCCTCTATCATGCAGCATGTGTGAATGAAGGATACCAGCAATTTTCCAGGATGATCTCCCATACACACCTTACCATAGTTGCACAACTGTTATGATTCACTGCTCCATGGTCCCATGGCCATACTTCCAGTTAGGAATGTAACTTCCCCCTCCAGCATTTCCGCTGTTCTATTAAGGGTATTTTTTTAATTATAAGCAATTTCACATCTGCTGACAAAGATTAGTAACATGAAATAGATTTTTTTAAAAAAAAAACTTTAAATGATTGGTTCACTGTGAGAGGGAGATGGAGGATTGGGAGAGCAAAATTACCTGGCCCCCGATGTCACTTAATGTGCCAGCATAGACGTGAATTGGGTTGATCATACAACATATGGTTGGGGATGTGGCATAAATCAGGGGCTATTGTGAAATAGAAACTATCTCCAAAGGTGCTATTGTGCACTGTGAAATAGAAATTGACTCCAAAGGTGACAGTCCTCCATGGGATACAGTCCTAAATGTGATTCTTTAACTAAATCTTGCTAATTCATATTTTTCGAATAGAACAATCTTTAGGCTTATACATTTATTTATATGTAGTACAAAAGGCACCTGATGTTCTCAATGGCTTAAAATAACAGAAAAATAGTCATGTGCCTTTGTTAATACTGTGCCATAAATTGGACAAATTAATTTCAAAGAAAATCTCTATTAGTATAATTGTTTCCATCGCGGTTTGCCATAATGATTGATTCATTGTGCTCAAGTCAATGTACATTATTGAGAATACTCATGATTTTTATGATTCTATTAAAAAGGAGTCTTGACACATCAATATAGCCCATAAAGATAAATGTTCAATCATTGTAATTTTTTCACCATATAGGATTTTTTTAAAAAAAAAAATTGTAAAACCCTCTTGTGTCTTCCATTACAGCCGGGAGTCTTCTGAACTTAATAGGATGATGGAAGACATACATTTTTGAAGGCTTTTTGTATTCTGGTCCAGTTTAAAAGAAACAATCATAACAAAGACCACAAAACAGACCATAAGCATAAATAAGTTGTCCATCCGCAGTTTGGATTTTGGACAATTGTATTGACAAGGACATAGGTTACATAGTCATAGCTTTTCCTCTATAGCATGACAGTGTATTTCTATCTAAATTGCAGAAATTATTTATAAGCTTGCAACAGTATTTACAAACGTGCAATTTTTATGGAAATGTGATTTTTAATCTTTTTATTTTCTTTGGGAAAGGGTTTATCATGTCCTCTTTTTGGACAAGGCATAGTAAACTAGCCTAAATTTAAGTAAAGCATCCCTGCTTTGTTCTTCATCTTTGAGCTCTGCCTGCAGAGAACAAATGTCATTTCTACCAGAAGCTAATAATCAAAGTTTTGTGTTTCAATGTTATTATCTATAGTGTATGGTTGGCCTTAATTCTTCTATTAGAAAGTTCCATTAGTACCTTGTGACTCATGTTAGTGGAATAAATAAAATGATTTCAATAAAAATATTGTGTAAGATGGAACATGACATAGTACATTTTCTATAATGCTAACTTGGACAAGTTTGTCATCAATTGGAAAAGTTTCCTTTGTGGATTATAACTCAATTAATATAGCTGCAATGATGACTGGAAACCTCTGTGAGCCATAGTCCCAAATGAGTAACATTTCCAAATCTGGGGGATCATATACAGTATCATGTAGTCACAGAATACAGAGTTGGTATAATAGGCTGTATTCATTCACGAAGGAGAAAAGGAGAGTTAATATTTAGTTATCCCGCGTGTACAACATTATCTTCAAGGATAATATCAACACACAAGGTTCTCTAGAACTTATTTCATGTCTGAATTTTGATCAGAATAACTGGGCATCAAGGGATTGCTCCCTTGATATTTATTTATAAATAAGTAAATCTAATTTATAATGAGATATCCCATGGCATATATGAAAGCCCAGCAGCCAAATTTGGATATACAATCTTTTTCCATGGAGAAATGTTGAGCTCTCTCACAAAGCATCTTTATTATAATTGCATTTTCCTTCAGATCCAACTTTTGAAGACAGGAACAAAAGAAAATTGAGAAACTTCTAAGCTTTGTTAGATATTTTTTCACCCTGCAGTCATTGCATCACTTAACAATCAGTTGCTATCTTTGACTATGTTCAAAAGCAAAGCCTAACTTGCTTTTTTCTTTTTTTCTAGAGAAAGTATGTTCAATTTATATCTTTCACCTTAACAGTAGAGAAAAATCATGAAAGGATAATGGCAATAAGTATTGACCCTTTTGTAGTTAAAGTAAATAATTTTACATTTGTATTTAAATACAAAAGATAGCTGATTTCTAGCATTTAACATATTAGACAAAGAGTTGGCCTCTTCTCATGTTATTGATGAATAAATTCTGCTAAGGATGAAAAAAGATTATTTCATTCTGAACTCAAAAAACTTTCATCTAAAATGGCAAAAATACTTTCAGACTATCTTGAAGGCAGGATGGTGTCCCTATTTTAATATGCACTCTTCAGGAGTTTTCTTTAGATTATGTACTAGCTTTTTAAAGCATGTATCCTTATAGTGGACTTCACAGTGTTATCCATATATGTGCTTTGGAAATGCAGTCAGTTAGAAATCGACATGAATTAATTAAATGAAATTTTAATTGTGATGCAGTAATACCCTCTCCAAATGTTTTTCACCATACATCAAATGACAGCTATAAAATGGTGTGTGTTTGTGTGTGTGTGTATTTGTAGAATGTAATTATTAATTATGTCTCAATGACAGATCTTCAAGTTCTTCAGGAGGGTTTTGTTCTCTAAAACATAAAATAAGAACCTGCCTTAAAATGGGTTAGAGCACGGATCAATCTAGTTCGCAATTATTTGTACTGTGCTGACCGACAGTGTTTTCTATGATTTTATATACATTTTTTTCAATCTCACCTGAACATGCTAAGGACTAATTTACCACTGAAATAAGGTTCTCTCCAAATTTACTGTTTATTCTGATGTTTGTGTGGAACACAGGAAACTACTGAACAACAAGTTAGGGTTTTTGGGTTGTTGTAGGTTTTTGGGGTTTTTTGTTCATGATTGATGATGATTGATGTTGATACTCATGGGAAGCAGTCTCTGATCCTTGCCTGATTCCATATGGTCCACAGGGCAGGGAGAAGGGAACAAAGCTGGAACTATCAAACCATGTTCCAAACTCTCCCAGCTCAGCTTCGTCCCATCATTGCCCCTGGTTTTACATGACATTAACTGCAGCACCCACATATTTCTAATTTTCCCCCAAAGTTTCCTTTGGGGGGCTATAACGTAAGGCATATGTTCCCCACCTGGATCTGCCTGGCATCTTTTGCAATTGAAAGCATTATTAGGGACATATCTCATGTCCATTTTCTTGTCATCACGGAGAGTGCCTCAGTGTATTGGAATACCAGATAGAGAAACTGACATGAGATTTGTTTTGCCTTAAGGACTTGCTAATTAGTATTTATTTACACCTTCCATTATTCTTGTGTTGGGGGCAGGGATGCTGGAAATGAAGTCATGGAATTATTTTTATCCTTTTATGTAAGGATGGAGAATTTCTACAGTGTTCTTCTCACCGTAGGGCAATGTTTCTCAACCTGGGGGTCAGGACCCCTGGGGGGTCATGAGGGGGTGTCAGAGGGGTCACCAAAGACCATCAGAAAACACAGTATTTTCAGTTGGTCATGGGGATTATGTGTGGGAAGTTTGGCCCAATTCTATCATTGGTGGGGTTCAGAATGTTTTTATTTTATTTTAGCTGAACCATAAATCCCAGCAACTACAAATCCCAAATATCAAGATCTATTTTCTCCAGACTCCACCAGTGTTCACATTTGGGCATATTGAGTATTTCTACCAAGTTTGGTCCAGATCCATCATTGACTGAGTCCACAAAGCAAAAAAAAAAAAAAAACAGTTAGGTTGTACTATATAAACAGAAGGATCAAATTTTGAAACCCTCTAAATCACTTGGGAAAAAAATCATTGAATAGTTATGAAAGGACATCATAAAAATGGAGACTTATTTATTTATCGTGTCAGAAGAGAGTTGAAGGTAGTTAAAATGCATTTTAAAAAACACAAAGTAAAAAAATGGCATTATGCTAAAGGCCCTTTAATCAGAAACTGGCCACTTGGTATGCCTCTGGGGTTGCTGGTTGAATTGTAGTAGGTGGTCTGTGGTTTGCTATTCTCCGCACTTGTATGTCATGGACTCCACTTTGTAGCCCCATTTCTTAAGATTAGCTCTGCATCTCATGGTGGCAGAGCACAGCCTTTTCAGTGCCTTCCAGGTTGTCCACTCTTGTGCCCAGGAGGGAGTTTCTCATCTGGTCTCAGCCACTGATTGAGGTGCTGAATTTCAGCCTGTTGGTGCTGAATTTCAGCCCAATTTCAGTTGATGCTGAATTTCAGTCTGCCACAAGTATCTCTGTACATCTTAGGCATGCTGGCTGATATCCAAACACAGGGTTGCCTTGGTCCTTTCATTGCTGGCTGCTTCTTCCCAGCAGATGTTAGGTTGGTGCAATGCCAGCTAAACAGTGTAATTTCTCCAGTGGTGTGGGGTATAGACCTTCTGTGATAATGTGGCATGTCTCATTAAGAGCCACATCCACTGTTTTAATGTGGTGAGATGTTTTCCACACTGGGCATGCGTATTCAGCAGCAGGGTAGCAAAATGCAATAGCAGATGTCTTCACTGTATCTGGTTGTGATCTCCAGATTGAGCCTGGAGATCACACTCCCACTTTTTGCTTGATATTCAGGCAATGCCTCTTATAAGTCAGAAGATGGTCCAGAGTGACTCCCAGGTATTTTGTCATGCTGCAATGCTCCAGTGGGATTCCTTTCCAGGTAATCCTCAGAGCTTGAGATGCTTGTCTGTTCTTAAGGTGAAAAGCACATGTCTGTATTTAAATGGATTAGGAATTAGCTGGTTTTCCCTGTAATTGGCAGTAAGAGCACTTAAAGCTTCAGAGAACTTCTGTTCAACGATTTCAAAGCTTCCTGCTTGAGTGGTGATGGTATGACCATCAGCATAGATGAAACTCTCTGTTCCTTCTGGCAGTGGCTGATCAGTTGTGTAAATGTTAAACTTTGTGGAGTATGCACGCTCCCCTAAGGCAGACTGTTCTTCTGTTTTTGCTTCTCTGGCCCTGGAACTCAACAAAGAAGATCCTGTTTTTTAGCAGATTTTCTATGAGGTGGGTGAGGTAGTAGCCCTTTGTGATATTATATTTTTTTCTCAGGAGAAGGCAATGATTTACAGTATCATATGCTGCTGACAGATCTATGAACGGCGCCGGCCCAGTTTACCTGTCCGAACGGATTCTCCCCTATGAACCATCAAGGCTACTAAGATCTTCTGGGGGGGCCCTGCTCTCGGTCCCACCACCTTCACAATCGAGGTTGGTGGGGACGAGGGACAGGGCCTTCTCTGTGGTGGCTCCCCGGCTTTGGAACTCCCTCCCACCAGAGATTAGATCTGCCCCCTCCCTCCTGACATTCAGGAAATCGCTAAAAACATGGCTCTGGAGGGTGGCATTCGAAGACTAAACCTAGAACCTTCCCTGTGATGACCCATGATGAACTGTGACTATGAATTGGTTTTTGACTACGACTGGAGTGACAATTTGGCATATTGTAATGATGTAATGACGATGTTTTTATTGTACTAAGTTGTACTATTTTTAATATGTATTGATCTGTAATTGTTGTTTTATATGATTGTATTTGTTATGCTCTGTAAACCGACCTGAGTCCCTCATCGAGGTGGAGAAGGCCGGTATATAAATCTTCTAAATAAATAAAAATAAATAAAAAAATGAAGATAGGTGCTGTAATCTGCTGCCTTTCAAAACCATCTTCTATGTGCTGAGCCAGATTCTACACTTGTGATGTGCAGCTTTTGCCTTTCCTGAATCCAACTTGCTGTGGAATCATACATGGGTCTATTTTTTCCATAAGTCTCTCCAGAACTTTGTAAAGATGACACAATAAGGAGATTGGTCTAAAGCTTATAGAGAAAGTGTTGGAAAGGAAATCAGGACAAATGCTTTTGTTGTAATTTAATCTTGAATATATTTTAGATTGGAGCCCCCAAACTGCTGAGCTGCTAAGCTTGTTGACCAAAAGGACACAGGTTCAAATCCAGGAAGCGGCGTGAGCTTCCACTGTCAGCCCCAGGTTCTGCCAACCTAGCAGTTTGAAAACATGCAAATGTGAGTTGATCAAGTAGATCCCACTCCAGCGGGAAGGTAACGGTGTTCCATGCAGTCATGCCAGCCACATGACCTTGGAGCTTGCTGGTTATTCAGCTTAGAAATGGAGATGAGCACCAACCTCCAGAGTCGGACAAGACTGGACATAACGTCAGGGGAAAACCTTTACCTTTACTATATTTTACATTAGTTTTATTAGCTTGCTGGAGCATCACACCCAACATTTTACAGATGACAAGTAGTACACAGTGTGACCAAGCAACATCAGAATATCATCAAGATGGCAAAAGTGATGACTGACACAAGTTGGAGAGACTCCAGCAATTAGTTTTTGCCAGAGGGTCCTTCCAGATGTATGGAAGCCCAGAGAGGAATCAGGATATGAAATCCTGATTCCTCTTGGGACTTTGTCCACTCAAACCTCCAAACTTGAGCTTTTTCTTGAGAGGTGACTAGATGCCATCTCCCCACCTGCACACATCCAGAAGCATCATTCTGATATGACTATAGAGCTCTCCAGAAGAACCTGCACTGGCAGGCCCCTTGGGCAATTTTTGGGGGAGGGAATGGGGAGCTGGGGGGGGGGGAGTGGCTGCAGAAGAAAATAGGAAAAGCAGAGATAAATTGGGGTATTTTAAAAGCTGCTGAATTGGTTGGATGATTAATCATAGTTGGAGAGTTTATTTATAGGCAACCTTGAAAAGTAAATAATGAGTTCAAGGACATAATTACACTTACCTGGGATTATAGTTCCTTAAACATGCTACTGAGTAAACATGCCCAGGATTGTGGTGTGAACTATGTTTAAAACAATAGTTGTACATTCAGATTCTTACCTAAGCTTTAAAATATCCCCTTTGTTGCTTAGAAGTAGCCTAGGGAGCTTTATAGACATCTGATGATCCATACTCACGTAGACTTTTGTTTTTCATTAGGAAAGTTTCTCCTGTGAGATATTTACCCGGGAGCTTTTAAGAACTGACTAGATAGATGAGGTAACAGATGCACAGGCAGTTGCAGCCAAGAAGAGCAATGTCTCATACAAAATTAAACTTTTCCTTATTATTTGCAAAGCCTAGCTTGATACAGTTTTAATCACTGTGATAGCAGTGGCATGAAGCTCCCGCAGCAGTCAAAGCCACCATCACTCCAATTTTAACATGACAGAAATCCTAAGGGGGAGGGGAGAAGGGGAGATCCGGAGGTAACTCATATTTGCAGACATAAAATATTATTTGGTGGCTATAAACATTCCAAATATACTTGAATTTCTTTTCTACTTTTTTTCCAAACCATGTTCTTCCCACATGTTCTGGCTAGCAGTCCGCCATCCTTC
Organism: Anolis sagrei; assembly: GCF_037176765.1. NCBI lineage: Eukaryota > Metazoa > Chordata > Lepidosauria > Squamata > Anolidae > Anolis > Anolis sagrei. The sequence goes on from NC_090024.1 coordinate 117,340,071, forward strand.
TACCTTTCCTAGCAGAAAATAAACTAAGCTAAGAGAAGTACAAACATCTACACATTACAAAAACTTTGTTTAATGGAGCTTCAGATATAAAGCCAGTCAGTAGAGAGGCTACAGATTATTGTTTTATTGTCTGATTTGCTTTAAGTTATGTGTTTTTGTTATACTGTTGTTTTATTGAGGCCTTGGCCTGTGTAAGCCGCATCAAGTCCTTCAGGAGATGCTAGCGGGGTACAAATAAAGTTAATAATAATAATAATAATAATAATAATAATAATAATAATACTGAAATTGGCAAATCAAAGGGGATAGCAATCTATATAACAACCATATTCAAATTTCTGAGGGCTGAATCTAGACACAGTGTCAGTTAAACGGTGAGCCCTAGTATGCAGGATGCTTAAAACACAAAATTGCAGGTGAGGCGGGGATGACTGGGCTGAGGCTGCAACGGTGGACAAAGAGTTGACTCCCAACCTCCTGTATTATGGTCTTAATTTCTGAAAATAATCTCTTGAATCTTCTGCTTGGTAACTTGGCCCTGTTTATTTCTAGTTAGACATTGAGAATGCAGGGAAATACGTAACATCTTTTTTTAAGAAAATGAAAAAGAGGAAGAGGAGAAGGAAAAAGAGCAGCCTTGGGAAAAGACAGATCATCCTTGCCCCCTTTTAATCAGAAGCATTCTGAGATCATTCAAAAAACAGTTGGGATTGGACTAGATCACCCTCAAAGGCCCTTCAAACACTTAGATTCCAGAATTCTTAATGTACTTCCTATTAAATATTCTAAAGTGGTACTATTTCCTGCTCTGTCTTTCAATAGCTTTCTTCACTAATGGTATTGGCATCATATGTAACTATTATAATTCTCATTGCACTGCTCTTCTCTGGGTGAAAGGATTTCTTTCCTTTACAGTTAGCTGATTCATCCTTAAGGAGAGAAGGTATTGATCTGTTGTCTAATCTTCTATTGATCAGAGCTACTATTGCACTGATATACTCTTCTGTATTGCCATTTCCAATGGAATGATAGGCATGCTTAATTGACAGTTTACATAGCAGATGGATCTAAAAATAACCCTTACTAGTAGCAGATTGACATTTGTGACAAGTGCTATCACACTTTCTTGATGTGTTTCACTGAAGTAATTTCTATCATATAGACATCAAGTTGAGATCAAATTACTATCTCAAAAAAGTATGTTCAAAAGATATCCACTGGCTCTTTACAATTCCAGGTGCAAACTGAGCATCCATGATGTAAACAACAAAAACAACAACAACAACAAGCCTCTCCCTGCGGCTCAAGGTGGGATGCAACCATTTAAATAAGAGATACAACACTATAAAAAGACATACAACAAAATGCACAAGTTAAAATACAAGTTAAAATCCACTAATGAAAAGCAGATTAAAATTCACAACTTAAAGTTGACTTGGTAGGCTTACTGGATGAGATGGGCCTTCAATTGTGTCTTAAATTTCTAACCCAGCCCAGCCCCAGATCTAATGGATAACATGGATTTAGAACAACGTAGAGATAAAAACCTTTAAAAACAAGTTAATTTACTTTGCAAGAATTTCTTAAGCAAACTAAAACATGCTTTAAAATAATTTTAAATCAAACAATTAAAACATATGGTGTCATTTCAAGCACCAAGTTAATGCCATTCCATCTTTTACCTATCAGACAAAACAAACAAACAAGAGCAAAACTTGCCTTACAAAGGCTCTCCATATTCCTATCCAGCTGTAATTCTCACAGGAGAGATGAAACAAAGACCTTTAGCAAAAAAAAAAAAAAAAAAAAAGGTTACACAGGACAATGGCAGCAGCTGCAAGGACAATCTGTCTCTTTTTACTAATTGCAAACAGCCATAGGTTGACAATGATACCTCACCCACGAAATGTTCCATGGGAAAAATGACATATTATATCTACCACAGTCCAACCAAATGGCTGACTTAAGTTAGCAGATCTGCTTCTTTGACTGTAGGTCTGTTGTACTTATAAGTAGCAGGGAGGTTATGAAGCCATGGACACGTAGACATTTGAATGATATTGGCTGCAGTGCACACAGCAATGCCTTTTTTAATTATTAAAAAGGCCAGTTAGTGCTAGAAATTTCAAAAAACTTCTCTTTCCTTTATAGATTATTTTAAAAAGTGCTTCATTATTCACATACAATTCACAGAGAGAGAGGGAGAGGGAAACAGAGAATAGGTGGTGCAACAAACAGAGTTGCTGTAGAAATTACGGAGATAATTCATATGAATCAAATTGACAAAAATATCTAAACATTTGGCTCTCGGATTTCCCATCTGTTGGCAAGAGCTAAATGGCCGAATCAAAAACTAAAGGCTTAGCTAAGCAATCTTGACTTGATTATGAAGTCAGAAACACAGAGATAAATCATTTATTTCGGTCATTGACCAGCACAGGAAATAGAGTCACATTTTCATACAAACTTGGTATGTTTGGTACATTAAAAATATAAATATAACTACTGAAGCACAATATGGGTGAGGGAGCAGAAAGGAAGGGGAAACAGGGTAAAAACATACAATGCCCAGATCCATCACCAAATTGTAGATTCAGAGAAGAAGATTATTGGACACACAGTTAACTTTTGGGACTAGTCATTCCCTGACGGATTTTGTATGCTGCTGCACAGAACTCTGCAACATTGAAGGTTGTAGCTGAATTAATATCTGCAAGTAGCATGGAGATATAAAATTGTCCTGAATGGCCTGGGTGCCTGTATATCAGAGGTAAGATAAACCTGGCAAGGATATCCCTGTAGAACGGGCACTGAAGGAGCACATGTTCTATTGTTTCTACATGACCCGAGTCACAGGGGCAGAGTCTCTCTGGGAAAGGGATCTTCTGGTAGTGGCCTTCGAGTACAGCTGATGAGAGAGCGTGGCATCGAGCCAGGGTGAAAGCCCTTCGATGAAGAAGAACCTCTAAGTTTGTTAAATATGCCATAAGGGAGGCAAGATATCTGCTGTCTTCATTGATAAGGAAGGTTGGAAATAGTTGTCGCTCTGTGTCTGTGATACGTTGTTTAATAAGTGTTTTGGCTTGATTGTAATCCATAGCGAATAGTAGACCTGGGGAAAATCCCAATGAGGAGATTTTTGATGCTACCACCTGCTTCCATGTGGATTGGAAGTCATCCTTCATGGTTAGTGGGGCAAGACCAAGGGCTGCATGGGATAGTCTGAGACAGAGGTTGAGTATGGCTACCCACACCCTGGCCTCCACTTTCATAAAGCCCGTCTCTAGTCGCAGGGTGGCATTAGAAACGCATTTAGGGACCTGCAAGGCCGATCTCAGAAACTTTGACTGAACCAGCTCTAATGGGGCAAAACTGGGGAAGGGGCCCAGCTGAGCACCATACAAGAGTTGGGCTAATGCTGCCGGTGTGAAGTGGCCCCCTCTTGTCCTAAGATATTTTAGAATGGCAATTGAGCTCCCCTGCGTGGTGTTGGATACTAGCACAAACACACAGATACAGCAAAGAACTCTTGTTTATATAGATTCAGGAGCAGCACCTAGAAAGAAACTTTGAGGCTTTATGTATGAATACAATGTTGAGCCACAGCACCCCTCTTCCCCAAAGGTTTATGGACAATAAAGAGACTTCAAGCAAGAAATGTTTTTTTCTTTATATTATAAATATTTTCCGCTTTTCCCACGTACTGTAATGTAAAACCCAGCAAGACCCAGCAGCAACTCTACCCTGAACTCTATCAAAGCAAACCCCTTTATTAAATGTATCAAATTGATATTTTCTGTGTAACTTGAATTGCTTGTGCACTGTATCAGTTTCTAAATGTATAAGATTGTATCAAATGTATCCTGAAGGTAGCTACTTCCTGTTCTCCCTGTTTGCATAAGCTCCTAGGAATGGAGATCGCTCTACAGTTAAAGAAAGTTCCCTCCAGCAATTTCCCAAGCCAGATAATACAGTATTAACCCCTTGATGTTTGTAAGTGAAACAGGTGATGCTTTTTGCCACCAAGATGAGCTTAAGATGTTTTCCTTTTCAACAAAGGCCAGAGGCTGTCATTCTCACAAAAAGAAAAGGCTAAAGAAATATGAATACTTTAGCCTTCTAAATAAGCAGCCCAGACCATGGTTGTTTGAAATTTCCACCTTTTGCCCTTTGGGTGTTGTATTTTTGTCTCCACAAAACTAGACACTTAAGTCAATTGAGGAATCATCTGCATACCCATGCCATCACTTCCTCCAGGTTTGTGTGCTTTCAAGGGCCAGCTCTGCAATGGGCTGGATCTTTAAACTTTAAACTTACCAACCATTAGCTGTTATTCTTCCTGCCATGGGGATCTCCTTCTCCTTTCAGTGATGTCAGGCAAAGCCCTGGCCAATCACTGGCCAATCATTACATGGATCCTATCTGGCACAGATTCTCATCCAATCTGGGGAAGGGGTGGGGGGGTGGGAAATCTGAATAGTTGTCAGAACTGCATAAAATGCCTTCTGTAAATTTATGATTGTACATTTGACCCTTTGTAGTTTTGTCTTTAATCTAGAGTGGTTGTTTTCTGTCCTGGCTGATCTGATTTAGTGGAAGTTCACTGGGCATGGGCCTCTCTATTCATAGCCATAGCTGAAATCTAAACATGCTGGCAACATATTTATTTATTTATTTATTTACTTCATTTATATACCGCTTTTCTCAGCCCTCGGGCAACTCAAAGCGGTTAACAATAGCAAAAATTCAATGCATGACATCATAAAAACAGTTAAAAACGATTAAAATAATAACATAATAAACAGTTAAAACATCAATATGACATCTCATTAGCGTCTCAAGTAAAACCAAGATCCAATCTCATCATCCGTTGTTCCTTATTCCTATGTTCATTACACTGTCTATTCAAATGCCTGCTCGAACAACCAGGTCGGGGGGGGGGGGGGGCTGAGTTTGTTTCGGAGGGGGGCTGACTCTGAGTGAAACTTTTGTATCATTACCCCAATACCCCCATGCATATGGGATATATTGAGTATGGTGATCAGATCATGATATGAATAAACATAACAGTTTAAATAATGTACCAGTAAGGCCTTTTCGTGAACCACCATGAGAATTTGGGGGGGGGGGGGGGTGAAGCCCCTCAAGCCCCCCCCCCCCCCCGGCTCCATGCCTGGCTATGGTCGCAGCTGACGCACAAGTTTTAACTGTGTGAATGCTCCCCTGGTCACCGCTGAAACCTGGGATTCCAGGCTCAGCTATGAGTCCAAGATCACACCCATGCTGCGAACCTGCGTCTTCAGGGGGAGTGTGACCCCATCCAACACAGGAATCTTTGCTTTTTATTCAACTGTACACCCTGGGTTCATGTATATGGCCTACTGCTTTAAGAATTTAAAACATTTAACACTTAAGTGAACTTTTATGCAACTATTTACTATTCTTTCTAGCACAATTCCATCATTGAAGTTTAGAAAACACCTGTGAAAGTTCTTCCGTACAGATTGTGGCAGAGAGTACTTGCAAAGAAAGAAAGATAAGAAAAAGAAACAGAATGCACTGTAGACATCTGCTTTCACTGAAGCGCTTTGGAGAATTCCAAATGTGGAATGAGGGAGTGCCTGAAAAATGCCCCAAAACCTTGCCTGGTTAGTAGGAGTAAGTGATTACCTTCAATCCTAAATGGCACTTTCTTTTTTTCATCCTCCCATGCCTATGGAGTGCCAGGAAATTGGGAAACAATATGCAGAGGTTTGGGGCCAGGTTCAATGGTTACGATAATCACTTTGCAGGCTTCAAATTGGTTACTGACCTCTCTATCTAACAACCCACACAGTAAAACTGGTTTATCTATTGATGTATTTACTAGGCCTGGGTAACAACAGAAAAATTTGTTTCTAAAATCGATTCATTTTTTGGGGGGTTTTGCGTTTCGTTATTTAAAATAATTACAAAATTTTCCTTTTAAAAAGTTTGATATTTACGAAATTTCGTAAATGTGAAAAAATTACAAAACATTAACAAATCGATTTCCGAAACAATAACGAATCGATTCGTTAATGGCGGACGCGACCGCGAAATATGCTAAAAAACCTCCAAAAACTTCTGAAGCTTCCCTCTCCCTCTGTTGTTGACTGTTGGTGTGATATTATAATTTTTTTTCACTAATTAAACAAAAAACAACCATAAAACTTGCCCCAGACATGCGGAAATAATAACGAAACGACCTCAAAACAATAACGAAACGAATACAATAACGAAATGCGAAGCATTTACAAAACTATTTAAAAATTCGTTTTTTTAAAAAATTGCTCCAGAATGGTTCGTTATTGTTTTGTAATTTAAAAAATTAACGAATTATTAACGAATTACGAATTAACGAAACGAAACCGCCCAGCCCTAGTATTTACTATATTTATATACCATCCCTCTAAGCCCACAGGCGACTCGGGGTGGTTTACAATTGGTTTACAAACTGCATGACACTGTCAGTGTACATGTGACCAAAGATGTAGAATGTGGTAGGTTTGGGTTGTTGTAGGTTTTTTCGGGCTATATGGCCATGTTCTAGAGGCATTCTCTCCTGACTTTTCGCCTGCATCTATGGCAAGCATCCTCAGAGGTTATGAGGTCTACAACAACCCAGTGATTCCTGCCTTCGTCAATACATTGTGGTAGGTTTATTTGCATGGATCGGGATGTTGGTTAGGCATGAAGCCAAAATGTAATGATGTTTAAAGTGTGAGGCACATATCTTGAGAAAACATGGCAATTCATTGTAAGTGAAGAGCAGGAGATGGGATTCCTTAGAGATAATTATATTCAGCCTAATGCCTTTGACTTTTGGTTGACTGGGCAGTAAATTTTCTCTCAACTATTACATGGTGATCTCCCTTCTGGATAAATTCCAGGAACCCTCTGGAGAACATACCCCTGTCTAAACTGCAGTTTCAAACTGCAGTATGTGGCAGTGTAGAAGTTAGAAGAGCTAAAGAGCTTTTTGGGGGAAAATGAGGATAAAGTATTTTCTTTAGCAAACAATGCATCTTCTTTTCCAACATTTTCACCTATCCAGTTCTCTCTCTGTTTTTGACTTCAAGTAGAGTTTAAAGAGGTTTAACTTCAAAAATTTCTATTTAATTGTGGAATATATTTTTCCCATTAAAATTTCTGGAAAACAGCAGTGTTCCATTTTGCCCACAGGAGCCTTCCCTTTCTTCCACCTTCTCTTTTCAAACACAGCCTTTCACAAAATGCAGGGCTGAAAATAAAATATTACTGCAATCTGGTTTTTTTAAGCTATTCCCTTTTAAAAGCATAAATGTACTTTTCAAAACTTGTCTCTATCAAATCTCTTTTCATTTAAAATCTAAGCAAAATATTTCATGATGCAGTACCTTATTATTATTATTTTTTACCAGAGTCAGCTCAAGTTCATCTCCAGTAGCAACAGCAGCCCTATGAATGCTTAAGAATCAGTCTGCTGAGAAATACTAATTTCATCTTTGTGTAATATTAATCTACTATAGCTGGTACTTGGATTTGCTCACTTTTTTGGCCACACCGTGTTCCATTTACATGAACCCAATAGAAAGTTAAGATTTATATACCGCACATTTAATTAATTCCCATACTTTCTTCTCAAGGTGGCACTAGCACCTGGCTTTAAGTCCTTATGTAGATGCAACAAGACAATCTGACATTAACTTGAAATGACTATGCATGGCACATGCTGCTTAATTTTTTTCCCAGCTGATCAATTAAAATACAATTAAAATAATATGAACTACTAATGGTGAAAATTAATAACTTGTTCATAACCAGAATAGAAATATTTATATATATTTTTAAATGTCAAAAGTGGAAGAAAACTAAACTGCCAATTTATCAGTCCAGGCCTAGGGCTTTGAATACTCCTTAAAGTTTGAATTTAAATACCAGTGCATGCAATCATGCTAGTTTTGCATTAACAGTTACTGTATATTCTATATTTGGGAGGCTCATGATTCTTAACATCAATATAACAAGCAAGGCCTAAAACGCCAAAAATCACAAAATCCTTCTTGAGCTCATTGTGGGAAAATATGAGATATAAATGCAAATTAACATACCAATGTAGTGTTTCATTCTTCTCCCTTCTTGTCAATTTTCCTTCTATATGCCTCCTAATTATGCAGGCAAAGAGTTCAGAAACAGACATGGACAAAATAGTACACTTAATGTAAATATCTATGAAACCAGTTATATATTTGACAGGAGACCTTGAGATACATTCGCCCCAGAATAATAAATATATTAATTGAAATAAATTTGTTTTGGACTTTTAGCATTATATGATATATATTTGCAACAAAACTGCAAAGGATCCAAATAGGCATTTCTCCACTATAAAGGTAACATATGCTTTATGTTATACTTTGCAAAAACATGACAGAGCCATAAAGAATATTCTGAATCTCATCAGCCAGTGGAAACTTATCTGCTAATTATACACAAGGTTTGTTAATGTAGTGACAGATGTGAAACAACTGTTAGATTACCTGCTTCACTATAAGATAATGCATTACCATATATCATATTTGCAAAAACAGAATGTTGTGTAAATAGTGAGCTATTTACTATGAATCCAATCTGAAGAGTGATAGAACAGATTAGTATCATATGTAAAATGAATTCAGATATGCTGCAGTTTCTGAAGACTAGAAAATGTAATTTATTAGCTTTTCGTGCAAACATAATCATTGCTGTATTATCTCAGTAAACCCATTAGTAAAGAGTTTTCAGATACATCCCATTTTTAAATTGATGATTAATTCCCATTGAAAGCTATCATTTAAATAATATGGGTCATTCACATTATTTTGTTGAAATTTCAGGCACTAATTAGGAATGTGTTTAAAATGAAGACTTTGTAACTGTCTGAACCGCAATAGATAACAGTTTCTAAAATGTAATGCTTTACTTTTAAAAACATTACACATTTAACATAGAAATATTGCCAACTATTCAAAGATCTCCCTTCCCAGAAATATTGTAGACCTAGCAATATTTTAGGAGAAAACAAACTGCATTCTAGACATTAGAAGAACTGAATTCCAAAAAGTGAAGGAAATACAGAGCGGCATTCGACAGATGACAATACTGAAAGACAAGTGAGTTATGAATGGATGGGAGTTCTTCAAGAGAGAAATACTCAAGGCACAGTTGCAAAGAGTGCCAACAAAAAGAAAAAAATACGACAAGTGCAAAGAAGCCAGAATGGATATCTAAAGAATTTCTAACTGGGCTAAGATTCAAAAGAGACATGGACAAGAAGTGGAAGAGGGGAGAAACCACCAAAGAAGAATTCAAACAGATAACCAACTTCTGTAGGGAAAAGGTCCGCAAGGCTAAAGTGCAAAACGAGCTCAGGCTTGCCAAGGACATTAAAAAATTGCTTCTTTGCTTATGTTGGTATAAAAAGGAAGAAAAAGGAGGCAATAGGGCCTCTGCGAGGAGAAGATGGGATCATGCTGACAGGGGATAGGGAAAAGGCAGACCTACTTAATGCCTTCTCTGTCTCAGTCTTCTTACAAAAAGAAAGCCATCCTCAATCTCAGCAACATGGAGTGGCTGAGGGATTAGGGAAAATCCAACCCCAAATAGGGAAATAAGTCACCCAGGAATATCTGGCCACTCTAAATGAATTCAAGTCCCCAGGACCAGATCAACTACATCTAAGAGTATTGAAGGAACTAGCAGAAGTTATTTCAGAACCACTGGCAATAATATTTGAGAGTTCTTGGAGAATGGGACAAGTCCCAACAGATTGGAGGAGGGCAAATGTGGTCCCTGTCTTCAAGAAGGGAGAAAAGGACTAACCAAACAATTACCAAACAATCGATGTGGTCAGCCTCACATCGATACCAGGCAAGATTCTGGAAAAGATAATTAAGGAAGTGGTCTGCAAACATTCAGAAACAAATGCAGTCATCGCTAATAGTCAACATTGATTTATCGAAAGCAAGTCATGACAGACTAATCTGATCCCTTTTTTTCAATAGAGTTACAAGTTGGGTATATGCGGGGAATGCCGTGGAAGTAAGGCCTTTGGCAATCGAGCTCACATGACCTTCTGGCAAACAAAGTAGTCAAATGTGGGCTGGGCAAAACTATGGTTAGGTGGATCTGTAAATGGTTAAGTGAACAAACCCAAAAGGTGATCACTAATATTTCCTCTTCAAAGTAAAGAAGTGACAAGTGGAGTGCCACAGGGTTCCGTCCTGGGCCCAGTCCTGTTCAACATCTTTATCAATGACTTAGATGAAAGGTAAGAAGGCATGATGATCAAGTTTGCTAATGACACCAAATTGGGAGAGATAGATCAAATCTCAGAAGACTGGAGCATAATTCAAAATGATCTTAACAGATTAGAGAGATGGGCCAAAACTAACAAAATGAAGTTCAACAGGGACAAATGCACGATACTCCACTTACATAGAAAAAAATGAAATGCAAAGGTACAGAATGGGGGACACCTGGTTTGACAGCAGTATGTATAAAACAGATCTTGGAGTCCTTGTGGACAACAAGTTAAGCATGGGCCAACAATATCATGCAGCTGCAAAAAAGCCAATGGGATTTTGGCTGGCATAAATAGGAATATAGTGTCTAGATCCAGAGAAGTCATACTATCCCTCTATTCTGCCTTGGTCAGCCCACACCTGAAATACTGCATCCAAATCTGGGCACCACAATTGAAGGGATATCTTGATAAGATAAAAGGGTGACTAAAATGACTAAGGGTCTGGAGAACAAACTCTATGAGAAGTGACTTAAAAATCTGGGCATGTTTAGCCTGCAGAAGTGAAGGCTGAGAGGAGACATGATAGCCATTTATAAATATGTGAGCGGAAGTCATAGGAAGGGGAGGCAAGCTTGTTTTTTGTCGCCCTGTAGACTAGGATGTGGAACAGTGGCTTCAAACTGCAGAAAAGGAGATTCCAGATGAACATTATTAAGAATTTCCTAATGGAGAGCTGTTCAGCAGTGGAACTGTCTGCCCTGGAGTGTGGTGAAGGTTCCTTCTTTGGAAGCTTTTAAACAGAAGCTGGAGGGCCATCTGTCAGGGGTTCTTTGAATGTGAGTTTCCTGCCTCTTGTCAGAGGGTTGGACTGGATGGCCCATGAGGTCTCTTCCAACTCAGTGATTCTATGACAGACATAAACACTAGGCCTGGGTAACCACGGAAAAATTTGTTTCTAAAATCGATTTGTATTTGGGGGGTTTTTTTGTTTCGATATTTAAAATAATTACAAAATTTTCCCTTTAAAAAGTTCGATATTTACGAAATTTCGTAAACGGTAAAAAATTAACGAATTGATTTCCGAAACAATAACGAATCGATTCGTTAATGGCAGACGCGACCGCGAAATACGCTAAAAAACCTCCAAAACCTTCTGAAGCTTCCCTCTCCCTCTGTTGTTGACTGTTGGTGTGATATTATAATTTTTTTTCACTAATTAAACCATAAAACTGGCCCAGACATGCGGAAATAATAACGAAACTACCTCAAAACAATAACGAAACGAACACAATAACAAAATACGAAGCATTTACAAAACGTATTTAAAAATTCGTTTTTTTGAATAATTGCTCCAGAATGGTTTGTTATCATTTTGTAATTGAAAAAATTAACGAATTATTAACGAATTACGAATTAACGAAACGAAACCGCCCAGGCCTAATAAACACTTGTTTTAGTGAGCCAGTGTGATGGTCTGGATTTTGGATTCAAACTCTGGAGGCCAGAATCCAAATCCTCACATGGCAATGGAAACCCATTGAGTTACCTTGGAAAAGTCACACACTCTTACTCTCTGACAATGTCAAACCCCCTCTGAACGAATTGTGCTAGGAAAACTTCATGAAAGGTTACATTACAGTGGTAGTAACAAAGAGTTCCATGTTACATGTTTTGCTACAACTTGTGATACTTCATTCTAAACTTGGGAAGTGTCATAACAGTGGCTATATAGAATCCCAGTCATACTCTGGATTGCTCTAGCCCTCCCTGCAAGAGAGAGAGAACTACTCTGCAAGGGAGAGGGCTACTTCCAGTTGACAAACCTATACAAGCAGTTGGTTTGTACATCGGATTATTTTAATTAACAAAAAAGAAAGATGTGCTTTGGTATAAGAATCCTTTCCCTGTTTGTGTATTCTGCAAGGGAGAGGGCTATTTCATATTCCCAAGCCCACACAAATTGGCTTGGCAAACCTGAGTTGGCTTTTTAAAAATTATTTGAAATCAAAATGTTTTCAGCTGCCTAAAAGTGGGAATTGCCTGTTTAATTTGTTTTTGATGTTATTTTTAAAGCACTGATTACAGATGAGTTACAGACTGGTTTGGAATTAATATAAGATGATATTGTATAATGTTATGTAATTCTATTTATGATTGGGGAAGCTGCAGCTCACATCTTGACCTATAAAGCCCTATATGGTTCCGACCCAGCATACTTGTTCAAACGTATCTCCCTCTACATCCCACCTCGGAGTTTAAGGTCTTCTAGGAAGGCCCTGCTCTTGACTCCGCCTCTGTCACAAACGCACTTGGCGGCGAAATCAGATCAGCAACATCCCCCCTTTCCTTCAGAAAAAAGTTGAAAATGTGGTTGTGGGACCAGGCTTTCAGGTAGCATAATGACAATGATGACAACACTATGGAAATTGGACTATGGACAAATTTCTGATTGAGTCACTGGTCACAGAATTCAGTTTAGATAAGGCCAACCAGCCAGTAATATTTTAAAATAGATTTTAATTTGAATTGATTTAATATTTTTACTTGTATGTAATTATGGTATTTTATTGTTGTATGTGGGGGCATCAAATCGTTGCCGGCTGTAAGCCACCCTCTCTGGGGGTTGAGAAGGCCAGAAGTCCCTCTCTGGGGGTTGAGAAGGGCAGAGTACAAATAGTTGAAATAAATAAATAAATAGTGTGACGCTGTCCAGAGAGAAAGAAATCATGTCACCTGGTGAAGTGTTCTGCTCACCTCAAGTTTATCGCCATGATATATTTTCCTATGCTGTAACTTTACAGAGTGTAATTTATATATATCAGGCTCCCGAAAAGATCAATGCTGCATTATTTCAGATTTCATGTGTTCCAAAAAATAAAAAAGTTTTTTTTCTCCTATGTACAAATCACCTAGGAGAAAAATCAACCAGAGGCTGTGGGCAGTTTGTGTTATTTATTCTCTGGATTTCATAATCGAATGGTGAGCAACACAACTCCTTTACATAGGAATGTTTATCATTTTTTCTTCTTCAAAGTGTGACAATCCAAGCATTCTATTCTGTGCCCTTTTGCCCAAGCCTAACCACAGCATGAAGTTCAAAGGAAACTTTACGCAAAAAGTTATAGTATACCAAAAGAAAACACTCATCCCATTTCCCCATTATATTCATTCCCCAGTTACTGAAATTGCTATGTGGTCTGGTTCTCTGAAGAAATTAATGTGTGTGGTGTTCATAATTGAGGAAAAGGATGCCAAAGCAAGAGGAACGGAGCAGAAAACAGAAACTACTGCTTTTGATGGGAATTTCCCATCATGGTTTATGGAGTACATCACTTTAGGCACTTTTGCTTACCTTAAATTTACATGCATTTAAACAGCACACTTCATATTTTGGCCACAACATTTACAGGAGTGCAAAGTTTGACATCCAGACAATCTCTTCTCATAAATATGCATTTTATAATACATATGGTTATTCACATTGTCAGGCAGTCAGAGATAAAACTAAGGGATAAAAACTATAATACCATAATTTTAATTAAAAAGTGAAAAACAGGGTTGACTTTAAAGAAAGAGGAATGACTTCCTGGGTGTAATAAGCTTTCTTTCCGCCACAAAACTTAAGTCATTAAAGAGTTTAGAAATGACTTCCTTCTTTGTAAAGTGTTCAAAGACTAAAATGTCTTTGTCAGTTGAAAGCCCTGAGTCTAATGACACTAGAGTTTCTGCACTTAGATAAAACAGAATAAAAATCACTGGAAGATATCCTTACTTCCTTCAACTGTAGATCTCTAATAGAGTTCTAAGAAGTTATGAAAGGCTAAAAGATGATATGAATTCATGGAGCTTAGCAGTAAGATCTAAAGTGACCCCTAACCCACCTGACTGAAAAGTTAGTATCTTCCTAGATTGGCGTATTTGCCATATTTGCTATAATTTTGTTGAAAGCTATAAATGTAGAAGTTAACTTTAGATATGACTCACTTCAGTGTCCCACAGCTGCTTCCACCATGAGGATCCATAAAGCAATTGTGTGTGTGTGTGTTTCAGTTGTTTCAATAGTATATTATTTGTTTCAATTGTGTATTGAAACTCACACCTCATCTGTGCCCCCCTCCCCGCAGAGTCATACAGGTGCCTTTGCTGACATTTGCAAAGGCATACAGTTAGAGGCAGGAGATCTCTGGGACACTATGGCCACTGCTACAGTGACAAAGATCCTAGTCAAAGTTTCTGAGATTGGCCTTGCAGGTACCTAAAGGCGTTTCTAATGCCACCCTGCGACTAGAGACGGGCTTTATGAGAGTGGAGGCCAGGGTGTGGGTGGCCATACTCAACCTCTGGCTCAGATTATTCCGTGCTTCCTTTGGTCTTGCCCCACTAACCATGAAGGATGACTTCCAATCCACATGGAAGCACGCGGTAGCATCAAAAATCTCCTCATTGGGAATTTCTCCAGGTCTACTATTCGTTATGGATTAAAATCAAGCCAAAGCACTTATTAAACAACGTATCACAGACACAGAGCGACAACTAGATCTGGCCTCGGTTCCAACCTTCCTTATCAATGAAGACAGCAGATATCTTGCCTCCCCTACGGCATATTTAACAAGCTTAGAGCTTCCCATTCATCGAAGGGCTTTCACCCTGGCTCGATGCCATGCTCTCCCATCAGCTGTACTCAAAGTCCACTACCAGAAGATCCCTTTCCCAGAGAGACTGCCCCTGTGACTCGGGTGCCCGTTCTACAGGGATATCCATGCCAGGCTTATCTTACCTCTGTTATACAAGCACCCAGGCCATTCAGGATAATTCTATACCTCCATGCTACTTGCAGATATTAATTCAGCTACAACCTACAATGTTGCAACGTTCTGTGCAGCAGCATACAAAATCCGTCAGGGAATGACTAGTCCCAAAAGTTAACTGTGTGTCCTGTAATCTTCTTCCCTGAATCTACAATTTGGCGATGGATCTGGGCATTGTATGTTTTTAAGTTGTTTCCCCTTCCGCTCCCTCACCCAAATTGTGCTTCAGTAGTTATATTATTTTTTAGTGTACCAAACATACCAAGTTTGTATGAAAATGTGACTCTATTTCCTGTGCTGGTCAATGACCGAAATAAATGATTTGATTTGATTTGATTTGATTTGACAAAGAGCCAATTGGGCTGAACCAAGATCAACCTAACTAGACAGTCAGGACTCTGCTCCCATCACTACCTAGATTTAAGAGCAGAGACAACTGTGTAAATGGGTCCTTTCTCAGAACAGTGTAAAGAGATTGTGGATGGTCCTCCATATTTATGGATTTAGATTTTGAAGATTTTATTGCCATGTTTTTTTCTTAGAATATCTAGGTTCTTGTGGGCAATTCTATGGTGATAGGTTCCTTAAAAAGTGATTTCTTAGGTTAAAAGGCACAATTCCGGGCACAATTCAAAGTGCTGGTTTTAACCTTTAAAGCCCTGAACGGTTCTGGTCCAGATTACCTGTCTGAACTTATCTCCTGCTATGAACCATCATGAAGCTTATGATCGTCAGGAGAGGCCCTGTTCTCGATCCCACCACTCTTACAAACGCGGTTGGTGGGAGCGAGAGACAGGGCCTTCTCGGTAGTGGCCGCCTGTCTGTCGAACTCTCTCCCTAAGGACATCAGGTTGGCCACCTCCCTCCTGTCCTTTAGAAGACAACTGAAGACCTGGCTCTGGGGCCAGGCATTTGATTAGAGGCCAGCAGCAATAGGAAAATGAACTTTGGGTTTTGTGACATGGATTCTCCTGGCTTGGTTTTTGGTTTTACTGATGTTTATGTGAGGCCGCTCTGTGTCCCCCTAGAGGGGGAGAAGGGCAGGATAGAAATGTATGAAATAAATAAATAAAGTAAAAGTCTTGGTTTTTTTTATTTCTCTTTTTTCCACTTTCCTAATTGGTGAGCTAATTGCATTTCTTTTAGGTATTTGCACTGCTCTGGAAAACATTCCCAGAGTGGAAGTCTTTCCCCAGCACCTAAGAGACATTCAGCTAATAATCAAACAAGCTTCTTGATGTAGGTAATTTTACTGAAGCCATAACTGTGAGGGTGTCCTAACTATCTTCTTTTCACATGATGAGACAGCATCTGGAGAAGTTCTTGTCATAAATACTTTTTAAAAGGAAAAATGTTTAATAAAGAACAAGTGGAGGAGTAAACAAGAAGAACATGGAATAATACAGAAATATAAGGATACACGACTATTACGTTTTAAAATTAGATGACAATACTATTCTTCTTTTTGTTATAGAGAACATATGGAATTGGAAACATTTTAAATACTGTTTAAATACATAGCAGAGCACCTGATGAACCAACCTGGACACAGCATATTATTTGAGAACACAAAAATGCTGGACCACTCTCACAACCACCATGTCAGACTACACAGAGAAGCCATTGAAATCCACAAACATGTGGACAATTTCAACAGAAAGGAAGAAACCATGAAAATGAACAAAATCTGGCTACGAGCATTAAATTTTTTTTAAAATTGCAACAGCAAAAACAGCAGAGAGAAAAACAGGCAGGGACATCTAATCACCTTTCAAGAAGAGTTTGCTCCAGGCACTGTCAGCCCATTGTATGCTAATCAAGGTGGTCAGTTGCAAGATTCACACCTAGCCCAACTTACAAAAGCCCTTTGTCTCACCCTGGTCATTCCACAGATATATAAACCCCTTTTTCCCAATTCCAGCAAACCTCACCTCTGAGGATGCTTGCCATAGATGCAGGCGAAACGTCAGGAGAAATGCCTCTAGAACATGGCCATATAGCCCGAAAAAACCCACAAGAACTGAGTGATTCCAGCCATGAAAGCCTTCGACAATACATTAATACAACAATATCTAATAGTCATAGAGATTCTCAACATTTTCCCCCACAAATTTGATTGTGTAAAACCAAATCTCATTGTAGTACAGGGTCTGTTGGACATTCTGTAGTCTAGGCTGGCATGCAGATTTCAACTAAAGAAAAATTAGAAGTCACTCTGCAGCTTCATCGTTGCATGAAACATTAGCAGATATTTGTATGGCATGAAATGAATTCCAGCAAATTGAAAAAAATTAAGGGATTTTTACATATCCTGAAATTTTCTGTTGCATGAGTTGTCCATTTACTTACAGGATCATAGTAGAGTCATAGTAGAGATGTGACAAAGAAGATTGTTACCTGCATCAACTGTCTTAGAAATATCTCTGCAACTACAGCAGGAAGAATGTGATGTGAATATTGTGGAACTGAGGTTGCATTTGTATCTTCTGAGTTTACTATTCCAATTTATTCCCACTTCCCTCATGCTATATATATATATATATATATATATATATATATCACAGAAGGGTGAATGTGGTCACATCTGTCCAGTTTGTTCAATCTTTGAAGAGAGATCAAAATATGGCTCTAAGGAATTTTTGTCATTGTAAAAACTACCTATCTGGTTTGATATTGATTTATTCCAAACTTTGACTTTCCTTTTACTGCAAGCACACTTCTAAATGAAGCTTGGTGGCACACAGTCAATTTGTTTACATTTTGACAGTGTAAAAAGCATTGAATGCTAGGTGGGTTTTTGTGTGTGCTGTGTTCAACAAAGTAAGCTGGCACAGAATGCATCGGGGAATTAAACTAGAAAAATAAAAGAGATTTTCTACCCAATCACCAATTTTATTCCTTTTTTTTGATAGCAGAACAACTACACAAAGCTAAGTAGTGTCTTGAGATGAAAAATATTCCCCTCAGGTTAAAAAATGAGTTACAAAAACAAAAAAAGAAGAGATTCCATTTTCTCTCACCCCATTTTTTTGTCAAGAAATTTTTGGATAGAGTGCAAGATGCCTGTGAGACTTTGGTCTTAATTTTATTTTGATGCTGAAACACTGCCCACATTCAGAATCAACCCTAACCCACTCTTTCTGTCATCATCCGGCATTTTCCCTTCATTTTCAAATTGTGTATTGCAAGTGTTAGAAAGGGCATTATACAATAAGTACATACTTGAACACAACAACATATAAAGAAGCATATGTTAACAGTGACTCCAAAGCAGGACACACGTCATTTGTTCTGTTGATCAAGGCTGCTGGGACTTTTAGTCCAACAATATCTGGAGAACTACACAATTCCTGCCTTTATATATGGATCAACATAATCTTTTTTGTATGCTCAGTGGACTCTTACTATTATAGGCTACAGGCTGCTTTGCTTAACAAAATGTGTTATAGGACATCTTGTATTTTATCTATATTAATAAATAGGCCTGGGTAACAACGGAAAAATTTGTTTCTAAAATCGATTCGTTTTTTGGGGGTTTTTGCGTTTCGATATTTAAAAGAATTCCGAAATTTTCCTTAAAAAAAGTTCGATATTTACGAAATTTCGTAAATGGTAAAAAAATTACAAAACAATAACGAAACAATAACGAATCGATTCGTTAATGGCGGCCGCGATCGCGCAATACGCTAAAAAAACTGAAGCTTCCCTCTCCATCTGTTGTTGACTGTTGGTGTGATATTATAATTTTTTTCACTAATTAAACAAAAAAACAACTATAAAACTTGCCCCAGACATGCGGAAATAATAACGAAACGACCTCAAACCGATAACGAAACGAATACATAACGAAATACGAAGCATTTACGAAACGAATTGAAAAATTCATTTCGTTTTTAAGTTGCTCCAGAATGGTTCGTTATCGCTTCGTTAACAAAAAAATAACGAATTTTTAACGAATTACGAATTAACGAAACGAAACCGCCCAGCCCTATTAATAAAATATTACCTGACCACCACATTTGCATTCATCTCAGTGCAGCTAATTTATGCCACATTTGTTTGTTCCTCCAATGATTTATTGTGAAAGCAAATGAAAAATAACAGGTAGCACCAGTTCCCTTCTGTTATTCACATTTGTTCAAATGACCCCTACACACAATGAGTGAATTCACATTGGGGGTGGGATATGCCTGAAAGTAGACTGATGCACCCGGGATTTTAATTCTTGATTCACGTTGTACACATTTGCAACATCAGCAGCAGTCTCCCCACTATTTGTGATTAAAACAACAACTCAAATTTCTTCCGACTGCCATCACTTCTACCAGAATGCATATTTTGCTGCCCTATGACCCCTCACTTCTTTTTATCATTATCCCTGTTGGTGACATTCTGCTTCATTAGCAAAGTCCTGTCTCTCCTTATTCCCAGGTCACATTTTCTGGATGGTTTGATTGTACAGAGAACCAACAACTCCTGACTCTTTTAATCATAACCTCTTTGCTTGCTTTCTCTCTCCCCTACAATTTGTTGTTCAGTCATTTGTTTTCTAAGGAAAAGATCTGATGCTGCTAAACTTGCCAGGTGAAATACAGATCGGGCTCCCTCCTTTTAATGGTTGTGCACAAGAGGGGATTTCAGCATGAGTCTTTCTGTGATAAGTAACCCCTGATAATACTCCTTTTTCTATGCAACCATTAACAAGTGCCCTGTCCTTTACCTCATCTGGCAACCCTAAGCTAAATCAAGAAATAGTTTTCTAACATCTACAGAGACACTCGCTGGAACACCTCAGCAAGCGAGAGCCCAAATGTGGCAGGCTCAAACCCAGAACCTCAACCAATGGCTGATACCAAATGAGAGACTCCCCCCTGGGCACACAGAAGACTGGACGACTTGGAAGGCGCTGCTCTGGCACCACGAGATGCAGAGCCAATCTTAAGAAATGGGGCTACAAAGTGGAATCCAGGACCTGCGAGTGTGGAGAAGAGCAAACCACTGCAATGCAACCTGAGCCCTGCTACATGCACAATGGAGGACCTTCTTGCGGCAACACCAGAGGCACTCCAAGTGGCCAGATACTGGTCAAAGGACATTTAATCAGCTACCAAGCTTGCAAATTTTGTGTTTTGTATGTTTTTGTTTTGTTCTGTTAGAAATGAAATACAATTGTCTGGTTGCCCTGACACGATAAATAAGTAAAACCCCAGGTGACAAAATAAAGCCTTTTTCCCCACTGGATTAGTGTATGCATACACAAAATTCTTCTTAATGTCTTTCTTTCTGAGCCTTTCTTTCCAATGGAAGAAGGCAATAAAGGCATATCTTCTGAGTAAAGGAGGGACAATGTCCATTTTTTACTCACTGAATAAATAAATATTGGGGCATTCCAAGAGAAACATTTTTAAAAAGTTGAAAGAAATGTTTTTTTTTTTAAAAAAAAATTAAATGGAAGTTCTATATGAGAGACATTTTCTTTTAAAACCCTCCTATCAGATACATCCCACCTCTGTTCATGCCCAGTGTTTATTTTTTAAATTTTAAACTATTACATTTGGCCCGGCCATAGGTTTTTTAAATCCTTGTGTGTTACTGTTTATATGTGAGTTATATTAATTGTATTTTCTTTGCTTATTGTTTTTTTGTTTTATTGATGTGTTTTTTGTTTTATTGATTTTGTTTTATTGGCTTGGCCTCATGTAAGCCACTCCGAGTCCCCTTGGGGAGATGGTGGCGGGGTATAAATAAATAAATAAATTATTATTATTATTATTATTATTATTATTATTATTAGAGACATTTAATGAGATAGGTTTTGTGGCCTTTTTAAAAAAAACATTTTGTCAAAATATTTTTTTTAATCCCTAAAATTACTACATATATCAATATTTATGAAAGTAGAGGGGGGATGATCTCCTGTTATTTTGTGTCATTGTATTTAAAAAATCAAGGGGATAGCTCTTGTAGTTTTTTAAAATGTTGTTTATAAAAATTCTGGACATTCTCCAAAAGTCCATGGATAAGTGAAACATTCTGAAACTTGATGGGCTAACAGTGGTAAATGTGTTGTACCACTGTAGCAAGTTTCATCCCAATAGCTGTAAAAATGAGGGGGAAATGAGCCTCTGAATTTTCCCCACTTACACAATTACTATAACAAAAATGTAATGAAAATTTGTTACTCTCATTATAGTAATGAAATTTTCACTTAATGATACTTTAGAAACACTTTAAAAACAAAATGTTAGTGCCCCCTAATTTTGTAATGACTTTTGGAAAAAAAAATCTTCAAACAGCCCTACTAATTACACTGGGCTACACAGCCCTATCATATGACTTAATCCGATGAACCATTTTTAGGACAAAATGGCTCACAGCAACACTCCTCATCTTCTGCATTTAAAATATGTTGGGGAATCTCTAAATAAGTTTAAGCTAAAAAAGAAGAGCAACTTTTTCCATTTGTTAGAGACTTTTGTCAATGCCTGTAGCTTCCTGACCTCTACTCTTGTACTGATAACCTCACTATGAAGTTAGGAAAGCTTGTTCTTAGATGAATTCCCTGGTGCCTCAATTCATGCTGTTAACAAAAGGCACTGTGCAAACAAACATATTGCAACCACATTCTAGGAAAAAAGATCAATAACAGAACTGTTTTCTTATTTCATGTACAAACATACTGCAACACATTCATGTTTACTAACCCCACCAATATTACTAAAAGTACACTATGGCTGCCAAAACTTGTAAGCATTTTAACTACTTGTTTACTTATTCCAGAACATTTCTGTACCACTATTCATTTTGAAAACATCCCAAAGCAGTTCACAATAACAGTAAAGCAACTAAAAAGATTAATATGGTAAAATTGTAATAAAGATTCTTAGAAACAAAGTGATATAGAAAATACCCAGGAAGCAGAAGGATTTTCAAATAACAATACAAATATCCAGTGCTCAAAATGCACAAAGCAAGAACCACAGCTGTGAAGACCCTATAAAATAAGTCTCTTTCACATCGCTAAGCCCGTTGGATCCCACCTGACCTTCGAAGTCTAGCAGATAAGCTTTGGTTAGTACTTGGATGAGAGACCACCAATGAATACCAGATCCAGTAGATTATATTTCAATGGGAGGAACTGGTAAAACCACTTCTGAGTATTACTTGGCTAAGATACACCTGTAATATTCATGGGGTCACCATCATTTATCCAATAATCTTTCCTGCCCCCCCCCCTCTCTTCCTGTCAAGTTATTTCTACATACCAGGAGAGGGCCAGCAGCAGGGAAATGGCAGCCGGGTAAGTTATTTTCTCTTTTTTGGGTGCTTTTAAGGAGTTTGGAGGAGGGGATGTGAGTGTCTGGGTGTTGTCTCGGAAGGTTCCAGGAAGACATCTAGACATCCCGCACCAAAAATGTAGGTTTTTCTAGCTAGAGTTGATTTTTCCTAGCCCTATACAGAGAGAATCTAGGACTTAAAAGATCCAAAAATCTAAAGTTTTACAGAGCAATTGGTAATGTAAATTTGCTATGCATTTGGCATGATGTGTTCTCTGTGGGCTGCTGCTTTGGAAAACTGTCCCAGGGTTTATTAAAAAATGGAATATATATGAATATAATAATGATAATATGAAATATGTTTCTAGAAATTTGAATATATTTAGTGTGAATATATTTAATTGTACTCTTTGGAGTAGACAGTTTTCCTTAGGCATTGGAAAGAGAAAATGTGAGCTAGAGGTACTTGCTTGATAAATTTTACTATCTTTTGAATGCTTTTAAAATCCCATGGACGATTTCTCTGAACAGGAATCTGCTCAGAAAATATTCCTCCTTTCCTTTTTGATGTCAGAGGAGAATCTACTATGACTTTTTCTTGGAGACAATTTTGGTGATATCAACTAGCAAGACTTTCTAACTTTTAACGGAATCTTTGCCCACATTATAATGGCTAAACATCAAAAGGAAATGGCCACATGAGTGACAGCAGATATCATACCTAGAATTACTCCTTGCTGGTTATTTGCAGATTGTTCTTCCATCTTCACTGGGGATGTTGTCTCATGTCAAATAAATCTGTTTGATGAAAACCCAGAGATTTAATATATGTGTGTGTGTGTGTGTGGGGGGGGGGGGTTTATACCTATTCTCACACTCACCAGAACAATACAGTCTTGTTTGTTTAAAAATGTTTGGTAACATACTATATTTTAAGCTCAACTCTTAAATGATGTGGTAGGACATTCAACTAATCTATATAAATAAAAATGTAATGTTCGTTTGTGGGATTAACAGAACTCAAGACCCACTGGACGAATTGACACCAAATTTGGCCACAAGACACCTAATAATCCAAGGCATGACCATCACTAAAAAAAATGTTTTTTTTCCATTTGTGAGTTGTAGTTGCTGTGATTTATAGTTCACCTACAATCAAAAAGCATTCTGAACTCCACCAATGATGGAATTGAACCAAACTTGGCACACAGGACTCCCATGACCAACAGAAAACACTGGAAGGGTTTGGTGACGTTGAATTTTGGAGTTGTGGTTCACATACATCCAGAGAGCACTGTGGACTCAAACAATGATGGATTTGGACCAAACTTGGCACAAATATTCCATATGCCCAAATATGAACACAGATGGAGTTTGGGGAAAATAGACCTTGACATTTGGGAGTTGTAGTTACTGACATTTATAGTTCACCTACAATCAAAGAGCATTCTGAACTCCACTCAACAACAGAATTGGGGCAAACTTCCCATATAGAGCCCCCATGACAATAGGCAATCCAGTCCAACTCCCTTCACCAGGGCAAGAAAATGTAATGAAAGCCTTCCTGACAAAGAGCCATCCAACCATAGATATAGATAGATAGATAGATAGATAGATAGATAGATAGATAGATGATAGATATGATTTACACACAGAGAAAAATAGTATCGTAAATTTAAAAGGGACCCCTAAATTAGGATAATGATATGTTGCATGTTCCATAGCAGGCAAATCAGACAATCTCCACATCAACACTGAAAAGAAACAGCAAGAAATACTGTTTACCCACAAGCATAAAGAAATTACATATATTTGAAACCAATACTTCCTCATTACTTTAATTTCCAGATCACCAGTGGGCCACAGCAACGCGTTGCAGGGGGGCAGCTAGTATACTTAATAAATGTTCAAATGTTTAATGTTACCTATATGAGGAAAATTGGCATTGTCATCCACATATTAAGGGCAGAGTATGCATATGCCAAGAATTCTCCAAACCCACACCCTAAATTGTCGAACGATCATGCAATCCCACCTACACAATTTTGTATACTATTTAACAATAAGATTTCAGGTTCCAAACACCTAACTAATCAAAGCCCTTGTTTGCCTCCCCTTCAAAATAATGTGTTTTCCACGATTCTTGTTACTTTAATATTAAAATATAGGGCATAGAATATGGTCTGTGTCAGGATTATATGTATGTTAGTAGGAGTGGGGTGTCTCTAAGCTTCTTTGCAATTTCCCCTTATCTTAAGTTGCTTTTATTTTTGTTATTACTCCAGTGTGGTACTGATTTGTTGAATAATCTGATGGTGGAATTTCTGTGAATTTCAGCTCTTCCGAATTGGCCTTGCATCTCATGGAGTAGCCTGCTGGGTCATGAAATGTACTACATCTTCCTCCATGACACTTCCAAGGGCAGTATTTTGACATTAGTATAGAAAGTAGGACAGTTTTCAAAGGACTTGCCTTTAAAAAATCATTTTGTGTTGAACCGGGCATTTGACATGCACCCTTGGAGGGTAAAGATGCAGCATTACACTTATTCAACAAGGGCACGGGAAGCTTCAGTGAGATTAATGATAGCCTGCTAATGAGGCAAAAATCAAATGGACAGCTGAACTCTTTACTTGGTAGAATCTTACAGCAAAATATGGGATTAATCACTGTTTGAAAGAAGGCTTCAGTTTTGCCAGGACACATCAGTAATATTTTAGCAGCCAAAAGAGAAAATCTCAGTAACAGCATTTCCCTGTTTATTGCAATGTAAACATCCCAATAATAGGCAAGCAAAAAAAATGTGCATATAGTTGTAAACTGTAAAAACAGCATTTGTAGATGCGATGGCTTCAGTGGCATATTTATTTTTATTAGTGGAAAAAACACTATAGGCTGAACTAAGTGATGTATACCCACCCAGACTCTAACTAGAACACACTTAAAAGCAGAGATAAGCAGAGAGTTATTTGGGATCCACTGATAGGTTGAATTTTTCACAGTAAAAGTAGTCTGTAAATGAAACATAATATGTTGAATTCAAATTCATTTTAACATTTGATGCAGAGGGTGGGTGGTGATCTGTCATATAATCATAGAACATTAAGAGTTGGAAGAGACCACATGGGTTATCTAGTTCAAACCCCCCTGCCATGCACAATCAAAGTATCCCTGACAGATGGCCATCAAGCCTCTGTTTAAAAGCTTCCAAGGAAGGGGATACATTCTAAGGCAGAGAGTTCCACTGCTGAACAGCTTTTACAGTCAAGTGGAATCTCCTTTCCTGTAATTTGAACCCATTGCTCCAAGTCCTAGTCTCCATGGCAGCAGAAACCAGCTTGCTTCCTCCTCCCTATGATTTCTCTTCACATGGCTATCATGTCTCCTTTTAAACTTCTCTTCTATAGGGTAAACATACCCAGCAATTTAAGACACTTCTCATAGGACATGGATTCCAGACCTTGGATCATTTTAGTCACCCTTCTTTGGATAACTTGCAGCTTGTCAATATATTTTTAAAATCGTCATGCCTATATTTGGACACAGTATTCCAGATGCCTTTTCCCTATCCCCTTTTAGTATTTCACCACTTTCCTCACACAGAGGCCCTTACCCTACCATTTTCTTTTTTTCTTCCTTTTTCTACTGACATAATCAAAGAACACCTTTTTAATGTTTTTAATTTCTCTGACAAACCTGAGTTCATTTTGCACCTTAGCCTTACAAACTTTTCCCCTACATATGTTGGATATTTGTTTAATTTCTCTTTGGTGATTTCCCCCCTTTTCCATTTCTTGTGCATATCTCTTTTAAATCTTAGCTCAGTTAAAAGTTCTTCGGACATCTATTCTGGTTGTTTTACATGTCTCTTATTTCTTTCTTCTTGCTGACACTGTATGCAATTGTGCCTTCTGTATCTCACTTTTAAGACACTCCCATTCATCATTAACTCCTTTCTCTTTTAGTATTCCTGTCATGCTCAGTATTTCCTTAAATTTCCTGAAGTCAGCTCTCCTAAAGACTAGAATTCATGTTTAACTTCCATTAGTTTTACCCATCCTTTGTATCACAAACTCCAGAAGAACATGGCCACTAGGGCTGTGCATGTATCCATTTTGAAAAACAGGTTCCAGCTGTTTTGGCTGGTTCAGCTCTTTTGGCCAGTAATAATGGCACAGGCTTCACATGGTCTTTATTGGCCACAACAAACCACATGGCTGTCAAAAATGGCTGTATTTGGTTTCTTTCGGCTACAAGAGAGGGAGGCAGGTTTCCCTGAAAGGCTGTGAGCCCTGCTGTCAATCAGAAGAAGAAGGCCACTCAAGTGTTCTATGTTCTATCTATCTCAGTGCCTTAGCTGCTCTTAGGATCTTGCTTTTGGACTCAATTCCAATCTTTTCCTTTGGCCATTTCATTTATGGGCTGTGAAAGGGCATTTAGGGGAGGGGGTGTTTGTTTAAATATTGGGGTGGATTACAGAAGAGAGGGGATAGCCTGACTCCTTTGAATCCTCACAGAGAGAATTCATTTCCTCCCCAGGTCTAGCTGAAGAAGATTAAAGGGAAGGATGATAAAAGCAGAGGTTTCTAAAGCCTGATGCTTTAACCAAGGGTTATCTGAAGGAGATTACAGGAAAAGATGGTAGAAGCAGCGGTTTCTTAAGACTGACGCTTCAACCCAGGGCTATCTGAAGGAAATTAATGGGAAGGGGTTTCTTAAGACTGATGCCTTAAGAATGATGGAAAGGGGAGCTTCGTCAGTTCCCAATTGACACCAATGGGCCAGATTTTCCTGGATCTTTCAGCTACCAGACCAAAAAACAGATTTTTTTCCCCAGTCAAATTTGGAGGCTCCCGAAAAATGGATTGGGGGTCACCAAAATCCAGACACCAAAAATGGCATGGAGTTTAACTGAATTGTACACTCCTAATGGTCACTCTCACCTAAGGATCCCACCACTTCCACTATGTTGACCAGATCCTCAGTGTTGGTTAGGATCAGATCCAGAATAGCTGATTCCCTTGGGGCCTCTTCTACCTTCTGGGCAATAAAATTGTCTGCAAGGCAAGTGAGGAATCTCTTGGACTTTGTACTCTTGGCAAAGTTTGTTTTCCATGAAATATCAAAGTATTTGAAATCCACCATTTCTACTATATCTCTTCTTTCTGCATTTTTGATCATTTGGCCTTAGAAGGCTTCCTCTAATTCTTTAGTCTGGCTTGGGGGTCTGTAGTAGACTCCTCGCAACTACATCTTTTTCAGTCTTTGTTTCCGGAATTCTTATGCAGATACTCTCAATCTGATTTCCAGGAATGAAGTCTTGCATATCTTCATAGGTGTATATATATATATTTACATGCTACTCCACCCCCTCTCCTGTTTGGTCTACTCCACCCTCTCTCCATTGCTACATTCCAATCATAGGTTTCAGTTATGTCTATTGCATTGTAGCTGTTTTGTCATGCTAAGAGTTCTAGCTCAACTTGTTTATTTCCCATCCGCTGGGCATTAGTGTAAAGACATCTAAGCTTGTCTTTACATTCCCCTTAGCTGTTTATTTGATATTATTTTCCTTTCCCTGCTTGGTACTTGTTATGCTAGATTGACCGATGCCTTCTCAGCATTTTGTTCTCAAAATGGCCAACTAGATGTGTATGGAAAAAACCTAAGCAACTGATATGGAACTCATCAGATGGCCCTTTGTAAAGGAGAAGGAGGAGGAGGAAGTACTGATTTAACTGGGAGGAGCTTCATAATAATAATAATAATAATAATAATAATAATAATAATAATACTTTATTTATAGGGTTGTTGTGAGTTTTCTGGGCTGTACGGCTATGTCCTGACATTTTTCCTGTATCTATGATAGGCATCCTCAGAGGTTGTGAGGTCTGACTCTATTTATATTCCGTCCTTCTCTCCAAGGGGACTCAGAGCAGATTACAGCATATAAACAGACACGGGCAAACACTCAATGCCTTGTTACATTGAAATACAACGAGACAGAAATACACTGACAAAGACAAAGGCTTCTCCTTTCATTTCTGGCTCTGGAGGCAGTGCTCATCTCTGGCTCTGGTGGAGGTGCTCTTCTCCATTTCCAAGCCAAGGGGCCTCTGTTGTCTTTAGACACCTCCTGGTTGTATGGCTGACATGACTGCATGAAGCATCTTTTTGCCTTTTCCCACCAAAATGGTACCTATTAATCTACTCACATTTACATGTCTTTGAACTACTAGGTTGGCAGGAGCTAGGGCTAACAGTGGGAACTCACCCTGACCCATGGATTTGAACTACCAACTTTCATGTCAGCAGTTCAGCAGCACAAGGATTTAACCCATTGCACCACCCAGAGTATCTTTATTTGAAACTTTGTTTTGAAATCAAAAGTAGAAAGGTCTTGGTTAATTAAAAAAAACCATATTTATATAATTTCAACAGCTAATTGCACCCCTTTTAATCTAAAAGTCCAGAACAAGTAGCCCTTAATGCACCTTTAATTCCTAGATACGTGCCAGAAAGTATATTATAGATTGAAATCTGCCAAATAAAGATATTTATATTTCTCTTCCTAAAAGAGGAATATAAATATCTTATATAGCACAGGGATCTTGTTCCAACCAGAACCAGTAAACTGGAAAAATCTTATCTATTCACAGATCTTGCTATGAATGAAAGGTTTAGATATCACATTTGAGAAAGATTTTGTGTGTCATTTCAAGGTTACAGGAAGTATCTGCTGTCTTGTTTCAGTATAAATTCACCAGTACTTTTGAAGAGGAAACTTCATAAACCAAACAACAGAAGCCAAGACAATTGCTTAAAAAAGACCCAAGGGGGATAACTGAATTTTTCAGAGAGAGTGCATTAATTCAAGTGGAATAGATTCTCCATCATATTCACAATAGTTTTCTAGAAGTAGACTATGTAGCAAAAAAAATGAAGGTTCAGGAATCTGCTGCTGCTGCAACTAATCTCCTTTTATGTTCACGTAATACCAGGCAAAATCCAGCACTTTCTCAAATATATATAAAAAGTCCTTATAGATAACAGAAAAGAAAACTCTCATTTATAACAGCCAAAAGAAAGTACTTAATATGTTGCTGTTTTAGAAGGTCAATGAAAAGAAACTCTTTCTGGCTTCAGACACTAAGGCGTTGGTTTTTTTAAGATTACTGAAACTAAGTCACTATAAAATATAATCTCACCCCAAAAGTAAATGCTTCCTTAAGCCTATAGAAAGTCTTAGCAGTCTCTGTTAACTTCTTGGAAGTTAAAAGACTCTGTAATTTCTTTCCCTCTGATAGAATGACACAACACTTTTATTCAAATATGCAGAGCCTAAAGATTTGGGTGTCAAAAAGAGTAATTTGGGTTTCAAAGATATATGGCTTACTTCAAATGCACATCCAACTCCACATTTTAAATCAATGGGAATTTCATTGTATTTGTTATAGCGAATGCCTTTAAGAAAACATATCTTTATTCCTTGTCTTTCTCTCTCAGCACTAACACAGCCATTCTGTGTGCTTTTACTTTTCATTCTGCTTTGTTATAGTCATATTAGCTAATCATATTACATTATTATTTGTGATGAAATTGTTAAGATATCACGTTTGCTATCCTTCTTCAACAATTCTCCATCAAATATTCTTTTTCTTCTTTGCTGTCTTGAAAAACCTCTTTATTTGGTTGCCAGTCCACATCCAGAATTATTTCAAGATGGTGGTGCTCATTAGCAATGTTAGCTTTTGCAAAACTCTCTTCAAATTAACTTAGAAATTTGAGGGTTTTATCCAAGTAAAACTAAGGACTTAAACAAGAAACCAATGGGAGGAAGATCCTTACTTACAAAGTAGAGATTTAATTCTTCACTTATGTTTCTCTTAAAGAAATCATTAATACATAAATGAAACTGCCCTGAGTTCCCCCGGGGAGATAGAGTGATATATAAATGAGTGTTGTTATTTATTTATTATATTTTTACATTCCAGGAATTTTCTCCCGTCTGGGAGAAAATCTTGAAAAACCATGCAGTTTTCATAGCCTCTTCAGAATTCAAGTCTTAGTGTGCATGAAAGTCACATGTGGTTGTTTTCTTCCAAAAAAAATCTGCCCTAGGAACATTATTTTCTGTGCAAAAATATATTTCTGCACATAAATATCAGTTTTGTGAAGAAAAAAATGTTTCCAACAAAACCATATATGAAATTTGCAAGTAAAATAGCCAATTCTACCATTTTCTGTAAAGGAAATACTTGAGATTGTACAGTTATGATTTACAGTGCTACAATGATGCTACGGTCCTCTCCCCAACCTACAGAAAGCCCACCTTAAAAACCAGGTAGCAACATAAAATGGAGGAATTCCACAGTACTGACAGGTTCATCCCTGAAAGATTATGTATTCAGCCCTCTCCTGCCAGCAAGATACAGTGCATCAGGTCTCGGTGTGAGTCCTGTTGTAACTGTTGCTGCACCATGGTTTGTTAGCAAGAAGGAGGTGGACACATCATTCTTTAGTACCCTGCTCAAGATCACCACATAACTCTTAGATTTGGTGTGTCTCTCTAGTTTTTAAAGTGACTTTAAAGAGGCATTTGCAATCACGGCAATGGTGTCATGATGACAAATAGGAACACATTTCAACATTATTTCTATCCCTTGAACAAAATCTGAATTTGAGTCGAATGTTCACTTTCTCATCATTTTTCTTCTTCTGTACACATCTAATTTCATGATACATCTCATGGATTCTCTCTAACCCACATTGATATGCTGAATTTTATTTAATAGTCAGAGTTGTAGAAGAACTGCTCAAGTGTAATGGGAAGCCCATAATTATTAAATTAAATATAAAGCTGCAAATGTACATCATTCATGTCATTATTGGCACTATCAAAGTGTTGAAAACTTTAAGGACAAAGGTATATGATGCTCAACCACAGAATAACAAAAAGATTGGGATAAAATGAATATTTTATTTAGCCTGTGTCCTTTTTATTTGTTTGGAGATGAAAGGAAAAAGGAAAGGAGCAAACTAATGTGGTCCAACTGAGGCCAAGTGTTGATATTGGTTTCTTCTTTTGGTGAATATAAGTGACATTCAATGATGAGCCTTTTAAAAAAACTTTTTAAAACTTTTTAAAAAAATAACCATAAATTGAAAGATGTATGAATATTTCTGAAAGTTGGGAGGATTTGTCCCCTATTACCTTGTGCCATTCCCTAGAATATTCAAGGAGGTAGCTGTTTTAGTTTATTTAAAAATGTTTTTCATAAAATATTTAAAAATTCACAAAAAACAGTGTGTCATCTAGACATTTTGAAATTTGGTGGACAGAGTGAGGAATGTATTGCATCAGTACAGCAATTGCTCAAAAAATGAGGTAGAGAGAAGCCCCTGATTTTTCCTCACTGACAGTGATGTTTTCTCTATTGCATTATCGCTTCAACCATTAATGAAGTACTTACAAAGATTTGTAAGTTTCGTAAAATTCCAAAATTTTCAGCAACCGAAACTCAGAAATACTTTAGAAATTAAGTGCCAGTGCCCCCTATTTTTGGAAGGAGTTTAGAACCTTTTTTTTAATGGATCACTCATGCCTAATAGATATAGGTCTGGATCAAGGGCAAGTAAAAGATTAAAAAGTACAAGATAGAATCATAGAATCAAAGAGTTGGAAGAGACCTCATGGGCCATCCAGTCCAACCCCCTGCCAAGAAGCAGGAATATTGCATTCAAATCACCCCTGACAAATGGCCATCCAGCCTCTGCTTAAAAGCTTCCAAAGAAGGAGCCTCCACCACACTCCGGGGCAGAGAGTTCCACTGCTGAACGGCTCTCACAGTCAGGAAGTTCTTCCTAATGTTCAGATGGAATCTCCTCTCTTGTAGTTTGAAGCCATTGTTCCGCGTCCTAGTCTCCAAGGAAGCAGAAAACAAGCTTGCTCCCTCCTCCCTGTGGCTTCCTCTCACATATTTATACATGGCTATCATATCTCCTCTCAGCCTTCTCTTCTTCAGGCTAAACATGCCCTGTTCCCTAAGCCGCTCCTCATAGGGCTTGTTCTCCAGACCCTTGATCATTTTAGTCGCCCTCCTCTGGACACATTCCAGCTTGTCAATATCTCTCTTGAATTGTGGTGCCCAGAATTGGACACAGTATTCCAGATGTGGTCTAACCAAAGCAGAATAGAGGGGTAGCATTACTTCCTTAGATCTAGACACTATGCTCCTATTGATGCAGGCCAAAATCCCATTGGCTTTTTTTGCTGCCACATCACATTGTTGGCTCATGTTTAACTTGTTGTCCACGAGGACTCCAAGATCTTTTTCACACGTACTGCTCTCGAGCCAGGCGTCCCCCATTCTGTATCTTTGCATTTCATTTTTTCTGCCAAAGTGGAGTATCTTGCATTTGTCACTGTTGAACTTCATTTTGTTAGTTTTGGCCCATCTCTCTAATCTGTCAAGATCGTTTGAATTCTGCTCCTGTCCTCTGGAGTATTGGCTATCCCTCCCAATTTGGTGTCGTCTGCAAACTTGATGATCATGCCTTCTAGCCCTTCATCTAAGTCATTAATAAAGATGTTGAACAGGACGGGGCCCAGGACGGAACCCTGCGGCACTCCACTTGTCACTTCTTTCCAAGATGAAGAGGAAGCATTAGTGAGCACTCTCTGTGTTCGTCCACTTAACCAATTACAGATCCACCTCACCGTAGTTTTGCCTAGCCCACATTGGACTAGTTTCCTTGCCAGAAGGTCATGAGGGACCTTGTCGAAGGCCTTACTGAAATCCAGGTACGCTACATCCACGGCATTCCCCGCATCTACCCAGCTTGTAGCTCTATCGAAGAAAGAGATCAGATTAGTCTGGCATGACTTGTTTTTGATAAATCCATGTTGACTATTAGCGATGACTGCATTTGTTTCTAAGTGTTTGCAGACCGCTTCCTTAACAATCTTTTCCAGAATCTTGCCCGGTATCGAGGTGAGGTTGACCGGACGGTAGTTGTTTGGGTCGTCCTTTTTTCCCTTCTTGAAGATTGGGACCACATTGGCCCTCCTCCAATCTGCTGGAACTTCTCCCGTTCTCCAAGAACTCTCAAAGATGGTTGCCAATGGTTCCGAAATGACTTCCGCTAGTTCCTTCAGTACTCTTGGGTGTAGTTGATCTGGCCCTGGGGACTTGAACTCATTAAGAGCGGCCAGGTATTCCTGGACGACTTCTTTCCCAATTTGGGGTTGGATGTCCTCCAATCCCTCATCCACTGCATCTTGCTGAGGTTGAAGACTCTCTTTTTGTGAGAAGACCGAGGCAAAGAAGGCATTAAGTAGTTCTGCCTTTTCCCTGTCCCCTGTCAGCATTGCCCCATCTTCTCCTCGAAGAGGTCCTATCGCCTCCTTGTTTTTCCTTTTTCTACTGACATAAGAATAGAAGCCCTTTTTATTGTTTTTAATGTCCCTGGCAAGTCTGAGCTCGTTTTTTGCTTTAGCTTTGCAGACCTTTTCCCTACAGGTGTTGGCTATTTGTTTGAATTCTTCTTTGGTGATTTCTCCCTTTTTCCACTTCTTGTGCATGTCTCTTTTGTGTCTTAGCACAGTTAGAAGTTCTTTGGACATCCATTCTGGCTTCTTTGCACTTGTCCTATTTTTTCTCTTTGTTGGCACGGTTTGCAATTGCGCCTTGAGTATTTCACTCTTGAGAAATTCCCATCCATCCGTAGCTCCCTTGTCTTTTAGTATCTGTGTCCACGGAATGCTGTTCAGCGTTTCCTTCATTTTTTGGAAATCAGCTCTCCTAAAGTCCAAAATGCGGGTTTGACTTGTCTTAGTTTCGGCCTTCCTTTGTACCTCAAATTGCAGGAGCACATGGTCACTTGCCCCTAAGGATCCTACCACTTCGACCGCATCGATCAGGTCCTCCGCATTTGTTAGGATGAGATCAAGAGTAGCCAATCCCCTTGTTGCCTCTTCTACCTTCTGGACCATGAAATTGTCTGCAAGGCAAGCAAGGAATTTGTTGGACCTTGTACTCTTGGCCGAGTTTGTTTTCCAGCAAATATCGGGATAGTTGAAATCGCCCATGACTACTCCAAGTGGATAAAGTACTCCAAGTGGACAAAATAAGCAACAAAAGACAAGAAGGCAATTTGGACAAACTCCACAGAACTTGAAAGGTACAAATAGTGAAAACATAAACAAAGAGTTGTCCTACAACAAATCTTAGGCAGAGATCCAAATTAAGAGTTAGCAGTCACTAATTCTTTGTCACTTTTTAGCATAATTATTCGGGATTGTAAAAGCTGTGATAAGCAGTACAACACAGAAACAAGTGCTGGAGAGCAAGCTGTGTCCAATGTCTCTGCTTCTGCAAGAGGTGATAGCTGAAAATGTCTGAACACCTGGAGATGGCAACCATTATTTATTTATTGAGATTTCAGTTCATTGGCACCCTGGCATAGCTAGTGCACAAATACTAGAAAGATCCAATAGGTCAGTGGTTCTCAATCTGTGGGTCCCCAGATGTTTTGGCATTCAACTCCCAGAAATCCTAACAGCTGGTAAAGTAGCTGGGATTTCTGGAAGTTGTAGGCCGATACACCTGAGGACCCACAGGTTGAGAACCACTGCTATAGGATATGGTTTATAGATATATAGCGTTGACATAATATTTTGTTATGGGGACCTAACCTAAGGATGTTGGAACTATAATTGAAATATGTTGAATTTCTTGTATATATTATAATATATTAAAATGCCCATATGAAATTTTCCTCAGCTCCCTAACTTTTATATGTTTTATATATTAATTAACGTGTTAAACCTATTGATGATCAATAAACACTAGTTATGAAGCTGAAAACCTATTCTCCTGTAATAATTTTTGAGAGTCCTTAAAGAGAATGTGTCCATTAACTTGACTATTGGATACCATCTCTTTTTGCGAACATAGGATCCCAACTGACAAAAGTGACAAATTCTGATAAATCTTGTTAGATAGTGACTGACAGTTAAAAATGGAAGAACATTCTATGTCATATAAAAGAGGAAATAAGCTCATGCCACAAGGGAATAATGTTCTATTTGTAACTCAGCTGAACATTATAGGTGAAGTAAATTCATATTCTGAACCAAGTAATTGCAAATTTCACCAGCTTCACTATTTCATATGTTGAAACAAGTTCCTCTGAGGATAACTTATTTCAGTAGTAATATTAAAAAGCAAATAGTGGTGGCAGAACAACTATTCAAACATACCCAGATTATACCTCTACTTCACCTTCAATTTTCTCTTCTGGTAGAATAGGATTTTTATACCCTTTAGCTTTTGGTTTTTTTGACTCAAAGAAAAAAGGGTCAGCGAAGACATTAGTTTGCTAGATATATATTTCATTCCCAAGTGTGTGTATGTGTGTGGCAGTATCCAGACATTCTCTAGGACGACATATTTATGAGAACAAAAACAATATAAAAAGAAGCCAAAAAGGCAGTTTAGATTAGTTTGCATATTATCTCAGCTTCATAGCAGCCTGCTTCTTTAGCCCTGCAGACCTTTTGTTCCTATCTGAGGAAATATGCAAATCCCTTGCCACTTTGAAGAGAATTTTGTCTGATTATAAGGGTGTCCTTTCTCCACCTAGAGAGATAAACACTGAGCCAGAAGTCTCATATGATATATTAGTTACTGAGAGGACCATTACAGATTGGAAGTGGAAGATGGGATGCTGGAATCCACACCTATGTAAAATACTTCCTAGATAGTTGTGTTAGTAGAAAGGTTGCAAGCTATTTTTTGTTTTATTTTCTGATGGGAATTTTTTTTAGTTGTCACACCCAGGACCACTTGTCTAAAGATGGTGTAGGTAAGGGAGAACGCTGATGACCTTGAATATTGGCCAGAATAAATGGTGCTTGGCATTCTGCACAAAGATACAGTATATAGTTGCAAAAGAGCTGAGCCCTAGGCCACCCTCTCTTCAGCTTTGAATCACACCCTCCTGTCTTCAGTTAAGTGAAGTGAGAGCTTTGCTGGTCACTTTGGAGTCAGTTTGGGATCCCCTCTTTGAACTGGAGTTTTTACCTATCCATTAGGCCTGGGTAACAAAGGAAAAATTTGTTTCTAAAATCGATTCGTTTTGGGGGGGTTTTTTGCGTTTTGATATTTAAAAGAATTCCGAAATTTTTCTTTTAAAAAGTTCGATATTTATGAAATTTCGTAAATGTTAAAAAAAATTACGAAACATTAACGAAACAAATACGAAACAATAACGAATCAATTTGTTAATGGCGGACGCGACTGCACAATATGCGAAAAAACCTCCAAATGGGACAGGGGGAACTTCTGAAGCTTCCCTCTCCCTCTGTTGTTGACTGTTGGTGTGATATTATAATTTTTTTCACTAATTAAACAAAAAACAACTATAAAACTTGCCCCAGACATGCGGAAATAATAACGAAACGACCTCAAACCGATAACGAAACGAATACATAACGAATCCGAAGCATTTACGAAACGAATTTAAAAATTCGTTTCGTTTTTAAGTTGCTCCAGAATGGTTCGTTATCGCTTCGTTATAAAAAAAATAACGAATGTTTAACGAATTACGAATTAACGAAACGAAACCGCCCAGCCCTACTATCCATGCATGTCTGCAGGATCATTATCTAAGGGTCATGCCAATAATTAAGTTATGAGTGTAAGGTAATGGAAAAAATATAAAGGTTTTGTGTAATCATTGACACCCCTTTTGCTGAAAGGTAAGGCTGCAGAATGGTCTTGTAAGGTTCTGGGACCTCGGATGTTGTGAAAGAGCCTGCTCTTGGGACTAACATATGGGGTTATACTCTTTTCTGAAGTGGGAGTGCCCTAGGTTAGTGGTTCCCAAACTGTGTTTCATGGAAGCTTGCCCCTTTGTTTCTTTCAGGTTTAATCTGCTTAAGTAGAATATGGGATAAATGAAGTGGCCTTTACTTAATTCAGCTTTTTGTCATTTCTCATTATTCCATGGTTGGTCAGGAAATGTAAATTAATGTCTGCAGCTGACTGATCAATAAAGTATAATTCCAGAAAAAAAGGAGAGAAGTACGTGTTTAAGGTTTTTTTTCTTGTCCAATTTACAGGGCACACATAAAACAAGAGGTGAAATGGAAGGGTGTTTATCCCCACTGGTTTACCCTGCTGAAAATACTCTAACTTACTTCATTGGCTCTGATTCATGTAGTTTGAACCTGCCTGAACCAGTTTCAACCCATAGCAGTAAGATGGAATCTATTCATATTACATTGCTGTTGTTTCAGACCTTTCCAGCCTGTCCTGAATTGCTAGTCAGTATCAACCAATTTCAGTACTTTTGAAACAAATGAAAAGGAAATAGGTTTATAAAGAAACAAAAAGCTCATCTAAAACTCTGTTCTCTGCCAAAGTTAGGAAGTCATTGCCCAAACAGTTCTAAGAAAAAATCAGTTATCCCCTGTTGCACTATTAAATATAAAAAGGGCTAAATTCATCAATTCAAAGTATAAAGCTAAGGGATTATTAATCCTGCTTTAGTGAAAATCTTGGTGCATCCTTATCTACAAAGCAGACAAAACTGTCTCCATAATTAGAGGCTAAATTTCTGTGTCATAGAATATGTAGGGATTTAGACAGCATCAGCAATAGGGATGACATGATAATCACATTACAAATTGTCCTACATAAACAATGCTACAGTCCACCTGTTCATTTGCAATGCTAGGTTTTCCAACTATAGTAAGTGAGGTACACAAAAGCAAGTGCAACAAGTGCTTTTCATCTTGATCCAGAAATAGTATGGTCAGAAGAGTCACTTCTCAGTGGTGCTATTGAACACTAGGGCTGGGCAATTCGTTTCGTTAATTCGTAATTCGTTAAAAAATTCGTTAATTTTTGAATTACAAAACGATAACAAATCAGTCTGGAGCATTTTTTTAAAAAAACGAATTTTTAAAGCTATTTTGTAATTGTTTTGTAATTGTTCTGTTATTATTTCAGCTCCTGGTTGCAAAGGGGCCCGAGCAGGGGCAAGGAGAAGGGAAGGCAGGCGAGAGAGAGAGACTGAGCGAGCAAGCTCCCTTCCTGGCCTGGCTTCCTCCCCTGGCTCCCCTGGCTCCCCCCGCCCCCTTCTTCCCCCTTTTCCTGGCTCACCTGGGCATGCGCACACCCCACACATGCCCGGCCCGGCGCAGGGGTGGTCCGGCGTGCCCGCTCGGCGGGGCCCTGGCATCCGCCGCCCTGGGAAAGAGAAAGACCCCTGCCCAGCAGCAGCGGCAAGGCCGCTGACTCCCCCGATCGCCTCCCCCGCCGGGAAAAGGAAACGCAGGAGGAGGCGCAGCAACAGCAGCGGAGCAACCACCAGATTCTTCTCTCTCCCTCTCTCTAAAGTGGTATGTGTGCCGCCTCTATCTCTGGCTGTGCGCACGCTGCGTGCGCGAGACGGAGGCGACCGCGCGGGTGGGAGGGAGGGAGAGGGAGGGAGGGATAGAGAGGGGGCGGACTAAAACTATTAGCCCTATGATTTAAGCCCTATGAGATTTAAGCCCTATGAGGAGCAGCTGAAAGAGCTAGGCATGTCTAAACTATTATTAAAAACTATTATTATTAAAACTATTATTTAAAACTAATATTTTCATGTTGCACAACCGCGTCCGCCATTTTAACGAATTGATTCGTTAATAATAACGAAATTTCGTAAATACCGAACTTTTAAAAAGGAAAATTTTGTAATTATTTTAAATATCGAAACGCAAAAAACCCAAAAAACGAATCGATTTTAGAAACAAATTTTTGCGTTGTTACCCAGGCCTATTGAACACCATTTCTCCTTCTTCCCTGTAGGAGGATTGCAAGGTGGAATCTCTGACTTTTATTCTTACTTTTGCCTTTCACTAGTGACCCAAGGATTTATTATCTTCACATCACTAGTAAGTTTTGTGAGGAATTTCTTTCTTCTGTTTCCTCAATTTCTTTCGATATGTTCGGTACTTTGGGAGCCCATAAAAGTAAGGCCCTCCTGGTATGAAAACCTACATTACACAAAAGCAAGCAGGAGATGACCTCAGCTCCTCCTCTGTCTTTTGGCATCACAATTTTTTTTAATAATCCTCCAGCAAACAAAAAGAAAACCCTCATTTCCTGAAAACTACTCTCCTCTTCAAGGAGGTCATCGCTCTTCCTTACCTGGAAGTGGAAAGACCCCTTAAAATGCCTTGGAAAGTGTATGTGTGTGTGGCTACTCATGTGGTGCAGTCTGGTGTGCAGGCCCAGAAGAGAAAGCATGTGCTTGAGTATGAATACACTCATGCTTGACCTTTAGGAATGTGGACTATACAAGCAAACAAACAATGAAATATTTTCTATGCTGACAAAGGCCATGGGAATTTGGTGGTAAAATGGAATAATCAACTAGTGACTTCAAAGATTATAGTGAAGAGTGTAAGGGAGAACTCTTATGTGTAGTGCACACATTTTGAACAGAATCATTAATTTTGCTGACATTCTGTTTCCTCTAGCTCCAACCAGCTGTTTTTGCCTAGGAGAATAAGTACCTTCTAACTATAAATGTATTGGTCACGTTTGTGACCAGGCAGCTGGTCTCTGCCCCCCCCCCAAACCCGTCCCGTCCTGACCCTTACTACTCAATTTGGCATTAATCTTATGAACTTGGCAATTTATTTATTTATTTATTTATTTGCCGTGTCAGGAGTGACTTGAGAAACTGCAAGTCACTTCTGGTGTGAGAGAATTGGCCATCTGCAAGGACGTTGCCCAGGGGACGCCCAGATGATTTGATGTTTTTATCATCCTTGTGGGAGGCTTCTCTCATGTCCCCGCATGAGGAGCTGGAGCTGATAGAGGGAGCTCATCCACCTCTCCCCGGATTCGAACCTGCAACCTGTCAATCTTCAGTCCTGCCAGCTCAGGGGTTTAACCCACTGCGTCACCGGGGGCTTGGCAATAAATTTAAGCAAGCTCAATAATTTCAGCAGGAGAAACCTGTACTATAGATTTGGTTAAAAAATCCACATCCCAAACTAAACAAAAGAAGCATAGCTTTTAACCATACTAACCACAAAGAGGGCCATCATTTTTAGTATGGTAAGAGATATGCCAGGAACCTAGTGACCCAAAGCTGAGGCTCAAGGCAGAAGATGGAATTAGTTTCTGCATAAATGAATCCACCACACTGGCTAGGAGCTAATGTGCTCATGGCTTCAGTTCCTTGTACATCAAAGATCTCCTGTTTCAAAGAGTATTTTGGGAGTATAGAGGACATGCTGGCCCTCTGGAGTTGGTTTGCAAATAAGTTATACAGGAACATAGCGCTCTCTCTCTCTCTCTCTCTCTCTCTCTCTATATATATATATATATATAATATTTTGTAGCAACAGAAATCTTTCAAGGGGCACAGGATCATAAATGAAAAATTTGTGCCTATTTGAGAGTTGCCTTATCCTACTATTTTCTCTTAATTAGCAGAGTCCTTGTGGGAACAGATTTAATGAGCCATCTCTACATGTGCTTGCAAAGTTTTCATCATCCTACTATGACAGCCTTTAATGGTATCTAGTCATAAAATGCCTCATGAGGCATTTCCTATGTTTAGCATTGCTTTCCTATGCAATGTTCATAGTTCACTTCTTTCTCAATGTGTGCCATCAGTACATGACCTGCATTAGGAAACAGCATATTCAGATAACTGGGTGGGGAATGGCTATTACAACGAGTACAAAGAGTGTCCATTTTTCTGAATGTACTATTATGTCACAGGCTACATAAAGATATAAAGGAATCATTAGAGCATAGGTTAGGATCACAAGAGGAATCGCGAAAGGTGTTACAATCCTTGAAAAACTTTTCAGACTATGCCACAGAAAGGGGAAACTGGAGCACCAGGTAACTAAAATATTATATTTATCATCTCTGTCCTATGAAGAGGGAAGAAGCACAACTGGAAAAGCTCTCAAATCCATTGTAGTGGTGCTGCACTAAAAGGTGCATAACAATTGTTTTCTCCAAACTGATTTTATGGACAACACTGAAAATCTTCACAAACTCAGAAGCAGGGGCAAATGGACATGGAGCAGAACAGGGAAAGCTGTGTTTGACAATGGGGCTTGCCCAGGAAGTGTAAGGTTTAGTTTTTTGGGGATGACACCTCTCTATGCCATAAAGTGTGAGATAGTGACCTTTTAGAATATCCAAAATCAGATTGCTATCATTAGTAGACTCAATTGCAGTTCAGTTTCCAAAGCAAACATTCTATTTAACCAGACTCAGAACAGTAAGATCACTCCTTTCTGTGAACTCCACATAGATCCAGAACTCATGTGTAACCATTACGCATCCTTTTGTAAGTGATCTTTTCTCCTTGTGTTCTTGTTTGATGTTACAAACAAGATTGGATTAGTGTGTACATTTGAGTAATGAGGCACTCATTCCCATCAGAAAGCAATTTATGCCAATGATACAAATTTCAAAGTGATTTGTTTCATTAAATTAATGGATCCTATTTTAGGATGATTGGTAGGTGATTTTTCATCCAGTTTTATGTAAATTCAATTGCTAGGGAGATAGTGTTTGCATAGTAGAATAAAAAATGCACATGTATGCCATGAATCAAATGAAATCATTAGCTGAAATCATGTAACAGGGTTGTGTGTAAATCCTGTTGCTAGACAATTGATAAGCTTAAGTAGTTGATATTTTAATTCTTCATAGAACTTATTTATTCTAACAATCTTTAAAATGGATTGTGATGTATTCCCAGAGCTTGAAATGCTATTTTTTAAAAATACTTCTGTCAAGACCCAGAAGCCTCAAGAATGCCAAACGCAATATAAAAGGTCCAAACAAAGGCTTAGAGACACTTAATTCAGTGCCTCTAGCACAAACAAAGAGTCTATAGCAACCGCTAAGCAAAAAACCCAACTAAAATACAATCTGGATTATACCAGAGTATAATCTGGGATAACAAAAAGATACAGCAATCCGCTTGAAATTCAAAAGGTCCGAAAGACACAAGAAAACAAGGTGGGACCATGCAAAATCAGAGTCCAAAAGCAGTCTGAAGTCCAGGCACGTCCAAAATGAGATGAAGCAGTCCAAAAAGCAAAGGACAAGAGGGATCCTCACACCTCTGCAGGAGTCTACCGTATACCATGCAGCTGTGGACAAGTCTACATAGGGACCACCAAACGCGAATCAAGGAACTGCAGACTACTTCAACCAGAGAAGTCAGCCATAGCGGAGCACCTGATGAACCAGCCTGGACACAGCATATTATTTGAGAACACAAATAATATGCTGGACACAGCATATTATTTGCTGGACCACACCAACAACCACCATGTCAGACTACACAGAGAAGCCATTGAAATCCACAAGCATGTGGACAATTTCAACAGAAAGGAAGAGACCATGAAAATGAACAAAATCTGGCTACCAGTATTTAAAAAACTCTAAAATTACAACAGCAAAACAGCAGAGAGGAAACAACCAGGCACATCTTAACACCTCTCAACAAAAGATTTTCCCAGGCTCAGCCAGGCCTTCAAATGCTAATGAAGGTGGTCAGTTGAAACATTCACACCTAGCTCCAGCAGAGAAGAACTCTTTGCCCCACCCCAGCCATTCCACAGATATATAAACTAGGCCTGGGTAACAACGGAAAAAAAATGTTTCTAAACTCGATTCGTTTTTAGGGGGTTTTTGCGTTTCGTTATTTTAAAGAATTCCAAAATTTTCCTTTTAAAAAGTTCGATATTTACGGAATTTCGTTAATATTAACGAATCAATTTGTTAAAATGGCGGACGCGGTTGCGCAACGTGAAAATAATAGTTTTAAATAATAGTTTTAACCTCGGAGAAGGAAAGAGGGGGGAAAGAGAGAGAGAGAGGAGGGGGGAATTCTCTATTCTGGTTTGACAATGCTTCTCAATAATAATAATAATCATAATAATAATAATAATAACAAACCCCTTTCTGCCTTCGTGCATGTAAGGCACAGTGAAAGCACTACTGAAAGATGGCCATCCATTCTTAATAATAATAATAATAATAATAATAATAATAATAATAATAGTTTTAACCTCGGAGAAGGAAAGAGGGGAGAGAGAGAGGAGGGGGAAAATCTCTATTCTGGTTTGACAATGCTTCTCAATAATAATAATAATAACAATAATAACAAACCCCTTTCTGCCTTCGTGCATGTAAGGCACAGTGAAAGCACTACTGAAAGATGGCCATCC
Source organism: Anolis sagrei (assembly GCF_037176765.1). Classification (NCBI taxonomy): domain Eukaryota; kingdom Metazoa; phylum Chordata; class Lepidosauria; order Squamata; family Anolidae; genus Anolis; species Anolis sagrei. Next base: position 117,383,715 of record NC_090024.1, read on the forward strand.
ATTCTTAATAATAATAATAATAATAATAATAATAATAATAATAATAGTTTTAACCTCGGAGAAGGAAAGAGGGGGGAGAGAGAGAGAGAGAGGAGGGGGGAAATCTCTATTCTGGTTTGACAATGCTTCTCAATAATAATAATCATCATAACAGTTTTAACCCCTGCCCAGGAAGGCAGGAGGTTAGGCAGGCAACAGGCAGGTCTCTGAGTGCTGCACTGCTGTGTCTCTTTGCCCAATGCACGCAGGCCAGAGTGAGGAACGAGGTGAGGTGACGACAGGAGGAGAGGAGAATTTGATCCACTTTAGCAGAGGCCAGGGACCCGGAAGTGGGGTAAATGCCGACCGCTTGCAACCAGGGAGAGGGGAGGGAAACAACTATAAAACTTGCACCAGACATACGGAAATAATAACGAAACAATTACAAAACAATTACGAAATAGATTTAAAAATTCGTTTCATTTTTTAGTTGCTCCTGAATGGTTCAATATCGCTTCGTTATCAAAAAAAATAACGAATTATTAACGAATTACGAAATTAACGAACGAAACCGCCCAGCCCTAATATAAACCCATTGTCCTAATTCCAACAGACCTCACTACCTCTGAGGATGCTTGCCATAGATGCAGGCGAAACGTCAAGAGAAATGCCTCTAGAACATGGCCCTATAGCCCGAAAAAATCCACAAGAATCTTCATCTTCTGTTGGAGCGCTAAGTATATCACGGATACGCTTCCTTTGGATCTCCTCATCAGATTCTTGTTCTCGAGTAGCCCGCTTAACTCCCCTGCTTTCCTCTCCTTCCCCCATTTCACAGTCTGAGAAACCCTTGAAGGATTCGGAATCAGTTGGAGCCATGAATATGTCTCTAATCCGCTTTCGCTGCTCCTCCTCCTCCAACACCTGCGCAGCCCTCTTCTCCCTTCTACCAGTAGTAGTAACATTACTACCACGATGTACTACAACAACTTCAGCTCCTAGAATCTCCCATCCTAGTAATTGTACTTTTCAAACATAACAGGAAATTTCTGTCTGTCCCACCCATGAAGCACTAATTTGCACCTCGTTCTTATTTACTGTACTTTGGTGTTATAGTCCAAGCCTAAAGAATACACACATCCACACAAATAATTTCTCAATACATGAGCAAGCCAATCCAATCAAATCAGTATTCTTGTGGATTAGAAATTATTAGCATTTCAATTCAAAACCACATGTGCCCCTCTTATCTGAATTCTTTTTTTAAATAATTTTTATTGAAATTTATAATTAAAACTAAAAAAAAGAGAAAAAGATAATAAAAATAGAAGTGGAGACAATCAGAGACAGAAGAAAAAGAGGAAAGGAGAGAATCTGAATTCTTTACTGCAAAATTGTGGAAATACACACTCCCTGAAAGATGATTCTTTAAAGAAGTAAAATCTGTTAACATATGTTGGCGATGTAAATCACATTGTATCCTAGTGGGAAAATCAACTTAGTGTGCCTGAAATGTAGCTATATAAAATTCCAGCGTTCAGCTAAGGGTAAATCACATCATGTCTTAATGCTTTCAAGGTCAATTATATTGTTAAGGATGTTTCCTTTACAGTGTGCTTTCTTCAGTCACTGTGAATTCTAATGTGAGTGCCTTATTGCTTTTACTCCCATTAATGAAAAACAAGAGCTAAATGAACATAAGAATGCAGGTGAGCATGCATATGGACACAAAAACAGCTTGAGCAAATTATCCAGAATGTTTCTAAACAAAATAAGTTCATAAAAGGAATAGATAGCCTGTATAATGGACCATGCTTTATTTATTAGGGAGATCTTCGTATCAAATTGATCTTTTCATGGAAATATCACGTTTTTAACAATGTTAGTTAATTGAAGCAAAGAAAACTACAGTTTACTTAATTTTCTAGTCCACTAACTTTTAGGAGAGTCAGGATTTTGTATTCATTACACTGCTATATAAAGTGTAGTTTAAACTTATAATAAAGTTTATTATTATTATTGAAAGAAACACATTTGGAGTGTTCCATTTAGCAAGGGGGGCAACAGGAAGATGGTTCCTACCACAAAGGAGAGAATATGCTGACTTAGAAAAAAGGGCTATAATTTTTAGATAATTCTGTTGGGACAGATTGTTAAAAAGCAGAAGTGGAAAATACTGAAACACTTCATGGCAAAATCAGAAAAGGCTACAGAAAACCTTGGGTGGGTGAAGGCAAAAAGTTTATGGGGGAAATGTTTATGGGGGAATTCCTCTAACAATGCAGTAAAGCTCAAATACTTACGTGTTTTATAATAAAATACAAAATCAGGAAAAGTCTGGACGTATGTGCTGATTGCATTCAGGGCATCCTTTCAAAACTGATTTGGTCCTGACAGGCCCAAGTTCCAAATAAGATAGGTTCTAGGATATTGCGTGGTATTGTGTGATTTTTGTGGCTGGCCTTTTCAGAGGATCTCTGTAGGTTTGTTCTTAAGTTGAATTTGTATGTAAGTCAGAACAAGTGCATTTTTGAAGTATAAATCCAGCCAAAACTAACTCTCTCTCTCTCTCTCTCTCTCTCTCTCTCTATATATATATATACAGGGTTAGTCAAAATGCATAGGCCAATAAGCCATTCAATTGAATGGCTTATTGGCCTATGCATTTTGACTAACCCTGTATATATATATATATATATATATATATATATATATATATAGTTTTGGCTGGATTTACCTGCCAAAACTATAGAGAGAGAGAGACCGCATTTCGGTGTACGAACCCACACGATCTCTTCGATCTTCTGGGGAGGCCCTGCTCACGATCCCATCTGCATCGCAAGCGCGATTGGTGGGGACAAGGGACAGGGCCTTCTCTGTGGTGGCCCCTCGACTCTGGAACTCACTCCCCAAGGATATCAGGCAGGCCCCAACATTTGGCAGTCTTTAGGAGGAGCTTGAAGACATGGCTGTTTCAGTGTGCCTTCCCATAATAGGAAACTACAAGCACTTTGTCCCAAATGCACTTTACTAGAGATTTAGGTCTGTCCGCATGCCCTACCTATTCGCCAAAATACCTATCCATTTTACCCAGTCATGCCCAGCTTTTTTAAAAAATTTACATTTGGCCCTGACATTGGTTTTAATTGTGTTGTGTTTATTGTTAATGTTTACTGTTTGATTTTTATTTACTGCTGTATTGTTGTTGTCTTTTATTGTTGTATTGGGTCTCGGCCTATTGTAAGCCGCACCGAGTCCTTTGGGAGATGGTAGCGGGGTATAAATAAAGGATTATTATTATTATTATTATTATTATTATTATTATTAGTTTTGACTCGAGATTATATATATATATATATATATATATATATATGTCTTTGGATAGCATAGGGAAGGGTTAACAGCCCTTTGGTGACCCTGTTCAGAAGATTTCACCTCACTTGTAATAATTGGATTTTGGAAAAAAAATGGCTTTTTGTGGAAACAAGGATTGGTAATAAAGCTCCAGTTGAGACCACTTCTCCCTATGATAACTCTTTCAGGGGTGAATTTCCCTTCCTAGTTTTAACAGTTTTATATGGATTTTAATTATGTTATATTAAATGTTTTTAATTGGTTTGTATATATATATATGTTGTGGCATCAAATTGTTGCCAATCTGTATGCCGCATTGAGTCGCCTTCAGGCTGACAAAGACGGGATAAAAATGCTGTAAATAAATAAATAATAAATAGCAGTAGATTTCTCTCATTTCCTGCTGTCTCACCACTTTTCTTCACAGTGTGACATTTGTAAACCGGATGTTTATAACTCGGGGACTGCCTATAAAGGCTGAAAGCATGCATTTTTTAAAAAAAATACACAATATGATTTCTGCTTATATGACATAGGTATCACTATGAATTTCCTGTACTTTTTATCATTGAGCACTTAATTATTTATTGGATTGATTTACTACATTTCATTCCCCCTCCCCAACTAAATTAAAGCAGGTACCTTTGGTTTCCCACTTCCTAAATTTCCCCCACAATATTCCAATTAATTCCATACTTGGAGATTCGAATCTGGATCTTCATAATGATTTAAGTTATAGATTTGGTTTTGATTGTTTTTAATTCACTGTGGTGTGCTTTGCAACAAGAAAGTCCTCAAAGGTGCTCACAAAAGAAGACAAAGGTTAGCTAAACAACATTGCAGTCAATATATTGATAGATGTGTATTAAGATAATGTCAAATGCATAATCAGTAATGTGGAACCAATAAGCAGGTCAGTAAACAACTCAATACCGTTGAATCCCAAAATATAAAACCAATATCCTTTCAAAATATGATGACTATTTCCAGTTCAATAAGTCAGTAAAAATGCAGGACAATAGCAATTGGAGTGGCCCAAATTTTAAACTTGAGATTCAGCACCAATATAGTGTTATCCTAGATCTTGAGACTAAAGATGTATTCACATTTTAGAATTAATGCAGTTTGACACCCTTTTCACTGTCATGGCTTAATGCTATGGAATCATTGGTGACGTACCAGCACCCTTTGGCAGAGAAAGCTAAAGATTGTGTAAAATTACAACTACTCTGATTTTGTAGCATTGAAGCTACAGAATCAGAGTAGTTGTAGCATTGAAGTGCCATATTGTTTAAAATGTTGATACATCTTAAGAGAGCTGATCTAAATAAGCCCATAAGCACAGGCAGCATCTTCAGGGACATAGTGTAGTTGTCCTACTGCCCATCTAGTGATCTTATTGCTTTCACAGAGATAATTTTCTATAGTGTTGCTTCTTTAGGAAACTAGTAACTGTAGAAGTACATTTTAACTCTTATTTTCCTCTGTAATTCCATCCCCTTCCAGATGGCAATTTTCCAAAATACAATTTTTATCTATTAGTATTTGTATCCATCTAGCAGGTGGTTATTTTGAAGTACTTAATTTCTCCACTATGAACTTTATAAACACACATTTCATTCTTGGATGTTACGGTGCAACACTTGATTATTGTATATTCATTGATCCGACACTTAGACTGCTTCAAAATATACATTTTACAAATTCATGCATCCATAGAATCATAGAGTTGGAAGAGACCTTGTTGGCCATCCAGTCCAACCCCCTGCCAAGAAACAGGAAAATCACATTCAAAGCACTCCTGATAGATGGTCATCCAGCCTCTGTTTAAAAGCCTCCAAAGAAGGAGACTGTGTGTGGAGTGTGGAGACTGCTCCTGAGTGTGGAGTTTAAAAGCCTCCACACTCAGGAGCAGAGAGTTCTACTGCTAAACATCTAACAGTTAGGAAATTCTTCCTCATGTTCAGGTGGAATCTCCTTTCCTGTAGTTTGAAACCATTGTTCCACATCCTAGTCTCCAAGGCAGCAGTAAACGAGCTTGTGCCCCCTCCCTATGACTTACCATTACATATTTATACATGGCTATTAGGTCTCCTTTCAGCTTTCTCTTCTACAGGCTAAACATGCCACTACTCATAGGACTTGTTCTCCAGACCCTTGGTCATATTAGTCACCCTCCTCTGGACACATTCTAGCTTGTCAACCTCGCCCTTCATCTGTACAGCCCAGAATTGGACACAGTATTCCAGGTGTAGTCTGGCCAAGATAGAATAGAGGGGTAGCATGACTTCCCTGGATCTCCACACTTTACTTCTATTTATGCAGGCTAAAATCCTATTCTCTGTTTTAGCTGCCGCATAACATTTTTTGGCTCATGTTTCACTCCTTGTCCAAGAGGACTCCAAGGTCTTTTTCACATGTACAGTGATTGAGCCAGGTGTCCCCCATTCTGTATCTTTGCATTTCATTGTTTCTGTCTAAGTGGAGTATCTCGCATTTGTCACTGTTGAACTTCATTTTGTTAGTTCTGGCCCATCTCCCTAATCTGTCAATATCATTTTGAATTCTGGTTCTGTCTTCTGGAGTGTTGGCTATCCCTCCTGATTTCGTGTCATCTGCAAACTTGATGATCATGCCTTCTAGCCCTTCATCTAACTCATTAATAAAGATGTTGAACAGGACCGGGCCCAGGATGGAACCCTGTGGCACTCTGCTCGACACTTCTTTCCAGGATGAAGAGGAAGCATTAGTGAGCACACTCTGGGTTTGTTCACTTAACCAATTTCATACCCACCTAACTAAGGTTTAGCTTAGCCCACATTTGACTACTTTGTTTTCCAGAAGGTCATGGGGGACCTTGTCAAAGGTCTTATTGAAATCCAGTCACTCTACATCCATTGCATTTCCTGCATCTACCCAGCTTGTAACTCTATTGAAATAAGAGATCAGATTAGTCTGGAATGACTTGTTTTTGATAAATCAGTGTTGACTATTAGCGATGACCACATTAGATTCTAAGTATTTGAAGACCACTTCATTAAATATCTTTTCCAGAATCTTGCCTGGTAGCAACAAGAGACTGATCGGACAGAAATTGTTTGGTTCGTCCTTTTTTCCTTCTTGAAGATCGGGACCACATTTGCCCACCTCCAATCTCCTGGAACTTGTCCCGTTCTCGAAGAACTCTCAAAGATTATTGCCAGTTGTTCTGAAATGACTTCAACTAGTTCCTTCAATACTCTTGGATGTAGTTGATCTGGCCCTAGGGACCTGAATTTGTTTAGAGAGGTTAGGTATTCCTGGATGACTTGTTTCCCTATTTGGGGAGCATTTCCCCTAATCTTTCCTCCAATCCATGTTGCTGAGGTTGAGTACAGCTTTCTTTTTGTGAGAATACCGAGGCAAAGAAGGCATTAAGTAGTTCTGCCTTTTCCCTATCACCTATCAGCATTACCACATCTTAGGAGCCCCCGATGGTGCAGTGGGTTAAAGCCCTGTGCCAGCAGGAATGAAGACAGGTCACAGGGTTCGAATCCAGGGAGAGGCGGATAAGCTCCCTCTATCAGCTCCAGCTCCTCATGCGGGGACATGAGAGAAGCCTCCCACAAGGATGATTAAAAAATATCAAATCATCCAGGCGTCCCCTGGGCAACATCCTTGCAGGCGGCCAATTCTCTCACACCAGGAGTCACTCCTGACACGACAAAAAAAAATATTACCACATCTTCTCCTCTCAGGGGCCCTATCACCTCCTTGTTCTTCCTTTTTCTACTGACGTAAGCCAATAAGCCCTTTTATTTTTTTCATGTTTCTGGCAAGCCTGAGCTCATTTTGCACTTTAGACTTGCGAACCTTTTCCCTACAGGAGTTGGTTATTTATTTGAATTCTTCTTTGGTGATTTCTCCCCTTTTCCACTCTTTGTGCATGTCTCTTTTGAGCCTTTTTATCAAATGGCTGTCAGATCATGACCTTGTATTACTTAGTGTCATGCCATAAGAAGCAGCTTCTATGTCTGGGTTGGTTTTTGTGGAATGCTGTTGTCATTTCATTTAACCACTATCAGCACTCTATATAGAGCTATGCATATATACTTTAATTGTCATGGCTCCATTTTATTACATCCTGAGTTATATAGCTTGATCCATTTGGCTCCTTGGCTGAGAATTCTAAATGTGTCTCCTGAAATGCTCAATCGGAAGATCCCAAAGAATACTGTCATGGTAGATAAAATGGAATGCAATTGTGTCATGTGAATGAGTCCCAGATTCCATTATTCTGTCCCTGGATTGCTCTATCTTTCTTAGGCTGACAACTTTTCAAGCAGGCTGACATACAGAATCATAAAAATTGTGAGAAGGATTATAGTGGTATGTGGGGTTTGTTTGTTTTCTTTTAATTTTTTAATTTATTTATACTCTACATTTTGGATCAGGATTGGATTCAAGGGAATTTTACAGTAATTTTAAATTAAATTAAATGAAAAAACTTATTGTACAAAAGTGGACAAAATAATTAAATTAAAATGTTATTGAAAAACCATAGCTAAAACCAGTTAAAATGAATTTAAAATTAAATATCAGCAACATACAGCATTCTTTTTTACATGCATATTTTATTGCTGAATAATTATTTTTAATGACAGCCTGAATAAAAAGGGTTTCACCTTTCAGAGCAAAAACAGCAGGGAAGGTGTCTTCTGACAGAAGGGAGTTCTACAGCAGGAGTCCTCAAACCTTTTAAGCTGAGGGCTGATTCACAGTCCCTCAGACTGTTGGGAGTTCGGACTATAGTTTGGAAAAAAAAAACAGGAATGAATTCCTATGCACACTACGCATATCTTATTGGTAATACAAAAAAAAACCCATGAATTAACAATACAATATTTAAAGTGAGGAACAATTTTAACCAATATAAACTCACTAGTATTTCAATGGGAAGTGTATGCCTGCTTTTGGCTGATGAGATAGTCAAGTTAATTTAGATGTTGTTCTGTCACGCGCTGGGCCTGTAACAGCTGTACTTTTCTATAGGACATATATTTAAGCCCAGCGGGAAGCCAGGGGTGCCTCAAAAAGAGGTTCTCAGGGATTTTTCTGAAGTGATGGTCTTTAGAGTCTTTAATGATACAACAAAGTCTTTATTATGGAACAAACAACAAATCTTCAATGGTTCAAACAACACTTCAAGGCTTTCTTAATCTAGTCTTCAATGGGCTGGTACCTGACTTTGATTAACTGTACTTTCTCTGTAAGAAAACCCCTTTTTATCCTAGGCTGTCTATTATCCAGGCCTCGCTGATGTGGGACCCACTACTGCCCCCAAATGCATCTGGGCATCGAGTAGACCTACCAGCCAAGGCTTGCAGATATTTCAGCTGAAGTTCCATGGATCTGTAAAGCTGTTCTCCCTTCGAGAATTCTTAGAAACTGCAGGGCTGTTTTCCCTCTGATGCTGTGAGGCTGAGAGGCTGTGAGCTCTCAGCCAGAGCTTTTGGGACCTTTCCCTCGGAATTTCTGTTTCTGTATCCCCGGATGTTACTGGAATTTCCTGGACTTCAATAGGAGCATAGTGTCTAGATCTAGGGAAGTAATGCTACCCCTCTATTCTGCTTTGGTTAGACCACATCTGGAATATTGTGTCCAATTCTGGGCATGGTGCCATCTCAAAAGAGATATTGACAAGCTGGAATGTGTCCAGAGGAGGGCGACTAAAATGATCAAGGGTCTGGAGAACAAGCCCTATGAGGAGCGGCTTAGGGAACTGGGCATGTTTAGCCTGAAGAAGAGAAGGCTGAGAGGAGATATGATAGCCATGTATAAATATGTGAGAGGAAGCCACAGGGAGGAGGGAGCAAGCTTGTTTTCTGCTTCCTTGGAGACTAGGACACGGAACAATGGCTTCAAACTACAAGAGAGGAGATTCCATCTGAACATTAGGAAGAACTTCCTGACTGTGAGAGCCGTTCAGCAGTGGAACTCTCTGCCCCGGAGTGTGGTGGAGGCTCCTTCCTTGGAAGCTTTTAAGCAGAGGCTGGATGGCCATTTGTCAGGGGTGATTTGAATGCAATATTCCTGCTTCTTGGCAGGGGGTTGGACTGGATGGCCCATGAGGTCTCTTCCAACTCTTTGATTCTATGATTCTATGATTCTATGATTCTATGATTCTATGACTTCAGTTTCCCTGGATGGTCTTGAGAAAGGAAGCTTTTCTACGGGACGAGCTGGTCCACGTCCTATAGCTTAGCTACCTTGTGTGAGACTGCCCAGAAATGGCTCATTTCCCTCCCAGAGCCCAGAACAGGGGGCGGAACCAAAGCTTAATTATGATGGACAGGAGGCCTGCCCTATGACTGCAAAACAGATAACAGAAAGAAAATAAAGTTGGAGCTCCTGGTACAGCCGTACCAGCACAGATGTTGTTGTGTGTTTTCAAGTTGTTTCAGACTTAGAGCAATCTTAGTCTAAACTTTAGGGCATGGGTTCAGTAAATAACCTTGGAGGGCTGCATCAGACATATGGACCTTAGTTCAGAAACTCTTGGATCTCTGAAACTATCCAAAATCTGAATCTACCAATGCAATTTCACACACCCCTAGTTCAAAGTAGCAAATATTTTGTGGCCTGTGTAGACAGCTGTCAAAAGAGAGCCCATTTCTTCATATTGTAAAAATTGAGCTCCGTTTAATAGGAAGATATAGTCTTTCAGATAGTTGGAACCCTAGCAATATATCACTTTAAAAGGCAAAACAAGCATTTTGAATTTTAAAAGCTCAGATTGAACCGGGATTATTACTTCTTTTCTTCTTCTCTGCTCCCAACCTAGTAGGTACAGTTTTTATAAGCCAAAGAAAAAAGACTGGATAATAAATATGGATTACTTCCTTGATATTTGACAACAGCAGCAAGTATATTGTTTAATCAAATTTGGAAATGGACTGAAGTACCAGCAATAGAAGAAAGGTTGCTGAGCTTGCCTAAATACAGTACATATGAGTTTTAAAAGAATGAGCCAACTGAACTTTAAAAAAACCTGGAAAACATTTATGAATCTTTTCAGAAAAAAGGAATTTAATGATATAATAGTCTGTTGTTCTTGTTCTTAGTAATTTTAGTAAGATAATTTAGCTGGAGCTGTAGGGTCAAAATAATATTTTTCTGTTTTTATTTTTATTTTCACTATAGTCACTTCTGGGGGCCTCATATAGCTTTAACTACAGGATAGATCTTTTTTTCTGTTCTCTCTCTTTTCCATCTCTTTTCCTTCCTTTTGTTTCCTTTTTAAATGAATGCTATTTTGATTGCATCTTAGTTCGTTAGTATTGAAAATCAGTCAGTCAATTAATAAAAAACAAAGCAAGAGTTATAGATCATGTTTGGATATATATTTCTACAGTATAGGAAGGCGACTTGTTCTGCACCCAAATTCCTTCTTGCCCAATTAGCATCATTACAAAAAATTTCAATTTCTGTGGGAAAATAAGAACAAATTAGTACTATCATATTTCACAAAAACTGAACAAAAGGATACATCCAAACTCACATCTGGCAAAAGAAAGTGATTGTGGTGCTAGGTGATTGTGGTGCTAGGTGACTACAATTCAAGAGAGATATTGACAAGCTGGAATGTGTCCAGAGGAGGGTGACTAAAATGGAGAACAAGCCCTATGAGGAGTGGCTTAAGGAGCTCGGCATGTTTAGCCTGAAGAAGAGAAGGCTGAGAGGAGATATGATAGCCATGTATAAATATGTGAGAGGAAGTCACAGGGAGGAGGGAGCAAGCTTGTTTTCTGCTTCCCTGGAGACTAGGACGCGGAACAATGGCTTCAAACTACAAGAAAAGAGATTCCATCTGAACATGAGGAAGAACTTCCTGACTGTGAGAGCCATTCAGCAGTGGAACTCTCTGCCCCAGAGTTTGGTGGAGGCTCCCTCCTTGGAAGCTTTTAAACAGAGGCCGGATGGCCATCTGTCAGGGGTGCTTTGAATGCAATATTCCTGCTTCTTGGCAGGGGGTTGGACTGGATGGTCCATGAGGTCTCTTCCAACTCTATGATTCTGTGACCAATTTTGAGTCATGTAGTTATTGTCTCAAGATGCATTTGCCACCACCAAAGAAGATAAAAATATACATGTTTTTATAGTCTTGTTATGGCAGTGTAGATGGGCCCTGGGTTTCCTGAAATAATTATCTGCAGGACCTTACAGGCTAAGGGTTTTTAAAATGCAAGATTAACCATAATAGCATCCAAAAATGAAGAGGAGGAAAGGAAGAGAGGGAGGGAGGGAGGATAGTTTGAAAAATAATCTTAGATCAAACAGATTTTGAAGCAAAAACATTTATTTATTAAGAACACAGGAAAACATAGAAAAAGACAGAAGAGTGTGTTGAATACAAGCTGTTTTTCAAAGGGAAAAGTGAGAAGAAATGGCACAGGTACTAAAATTGACTCCTGACCAATTTAAAGGAGCTAGAGATTATGGGACTATAGACTATGACACACATGGATTGTCTCATCTTCTGATGTGAAGAGGCATCCAGAGATAGTTTGCTGGTTTTTAATCTACACTTATATATTATTTTAGATGTGTGATGCAATTTACATTCTGTGTGAGGCATTGAATTTTGCCATTTACTTCGCTGTGAACAGCTTTGAGTCTCTTCAGGGGTGAGAAAAGCTGTATATAAACTCGAGCGATCCGAGACCTACTTGCTTTTCGGAAAGCCTATAAAACTTTTCTTTTCTGACAAGTTTTTGATGGGTGAACAACTCGGGGCTATGTCCGTCCTCGCTGCTTATTGTTATTTTAAAGCTAATTGTATTGTTTTAATCTGCTTCTGTAAACTGCTCCAAGCCAAATTGGGAGTAACAGTATACAAGTTAAATTAATAAATAAAATAAAATAAAATAAATAAATAATGAACTGGTTGACTGAGGATTTGACCACAGAACTATCATCTGAAAAGGCAAGGAAACACTTCTTGATGAAGGAGACACTCTTCCTCTGTGTGAGCTCTTTGGAGATTCTCTCTTTTTCCTCTGTCTTTCCCTGGAGACTCTGCTGTCTTTACTTAGTCCCTTTGCCTATTTTAACCCGTTCTGAACTTTGGGGCTGTCATGTGGAGTGAAGAAGACTGCTCCAAGAGGAGCAAAATATGACATTATTGCTATTCTTTGGAGACATTTCTTTTTTTAAGCCCCATGTGCCTAAGTGGCAAGTGCAAAGCTTATGTCTCATGTACAAATGGTCTATGTGCAGATGTGAATATGACCTCTTCCTGTCACCCTCTGAGCACTGCTAATAGTTCTTAAATGTTTTATTCAGATAAAAACAGTGGAGTCACACACATGGGGCAAATATGCTTAAGCACTGACATTTGCTCTATTTCAAAGTAAACAGTTGCCCAATCTCAGGAAACTGCAGTCAAAAGGTATATCTGTATGAGCTGGTCATCAGGCTCTCCATTTACACATCTATCTGTCATTATATTATATGAGGCCCCCGGTGGCGCAGTGGGTTAAAGCACTGAGCTGCTGAGCTTGTTGATCGAAAGGTCGCAGTTTCGATTCTGGGGAGCGGAGTGAGCTTCCGCTGTCAGCCCTAGCTTCTGCCAACCTAGCAGTTCAAAAACATGCAAATGTGAGTAGATCAATAGGTACCGCTCCGGCGGGAAGGTAATGGCGCTCCATGCAGTCATGCCGGCCACATGACCTTGGAGGTGTCTACGGACAACGCTGGCTCTTCGGCTTAGAAATGGAGATGAGCACCACACCCCAGAGTCAGACATGACTGGACTTAATGTCAGGGGACTACCTTTATCTTTACCTTTACCTGTCATTATATAGGAGATGGATAATCAGAAACTTTAGGACCATCCAACAATTTTTTTCTCCTAGAGGTTTTGGACAGGGAAAATAATGTAAATCACACTGTGCATATTTAAATTATGGGATTCACTATAAACAAGGGTTACTACCAAAACAAACTCAGATGGCTTTAAAAAGGAATAAGAGCCATGTACTGAGAATGCAATATTCCTGCTTCTTGGCAGGGGGTTGGACTGGATGGCCCATGAGGTCTCTTCCAACTCTATGATTCTATGATTCTATCTGTCATATCCATGCTTAGATTTCTCTGATCTTGAATAACAGCAAGATAAATAAGGATGTTTGGCTCATGTCATTTATATGAAATTTGGGGGACACTTCGATTAGATAGGGCAGGAGGAAGTAGTGCAGGTGTTTTTCCCTTGTACTCCCACAGTGAGTGGAAGTACATTACTTTCAGGCACAAACAACAACAGTTTCAGTTTTGTTGCATGAACTTATTAAAATAGAAACAGTGAGAGATAATGGCAGAAGGTTATTAAGTGCAATCGTTTTTATCTCCAGACAAATAACTGAACAATTTGAAAGGAACAAAAATGAATTTGGAGCAGTTAAGTCATAGTTTGAAAACCTACTGTGCTCAGGTGATGACTAGATAAGGGAGGAGGAAGCAGCCATTTGTAGTGTGGAGGTGGTGAGTTTTTTTGTTTGTTTTTTTCCTTGTGAGTGGGGGTACATCATTGTCAGGCACAAAATGGGTGAAAAAAAGTTACACTGAAAAATGTATTGTGTAATTTATTGCAGGCATTTATTTTCAAGAGAATGTATGAGCAATATAATTAAAAACAATTTAAAAATTTTTTCACAAAAGGTAACTTTATGAGAGAAACAATTAAAATCCAAGGAAACTGTTCCTATTGACAGCTTACAGCTCTGGCAAATAACTTCCAACTGTCACATATGTTTCAGCGGCAAGTATTATTATTATTCCAAAAAGTTCCTAGAGGCTTCCAGAAGGGAAATATGTGCCATCTAAAAATGCTGTAGTATTTAAGGTCTCTGATGCCCTGGTGCTCTGATCTACACAGGTATTACAATCTGGCTGGAAGCTGGGTTGAGGTGCCTACAAACCTGTGAAGTTGGGTGCTTTCTGGGCTGTGACCATGCTCTAGAAGCATTTTCTTCTGATGTTTCACCTACATCTGAGGTTAGTATTTTCAGAGGGTCTGATAGTAGTAAGGTTAGTGGGGTACATATAGAATCATAGAATAATTGAGTTGGAACAATTAGTCCAACACCCTGCCATGCAGGAAAAGTACAATCAAAGTACCACTGCCAGATGGCTATCCAGCCTCTGTTTACAAGATTCTAAGGAAAGAGTATCCAAGGAAGGGATTATACCTGTGGAAAGTCTAGGGGGGGGGGGGGAGAAAAGAACCATTGACTGTTAAACAGGTGTAAAGGATATAATTATCAAGTCAGATATGTGTGTGTTGGTGGGATCCATCCATTAGCACGTGAGTACCCATGAGGATAGTGAGTACCCAATTAGTGAGGGCATCTACATAGAAGTAGCTGACTTTTGTTCCCTTTGAATTGTTTGCTGCCTGGACACATCCTGCTAGAACACAGCCATGCAGCCCAGAAACCGCAATCATGGCCACAATCATCCCAGTGATTGTGGCCATGAAAACCTTTGACAATACATTGTCTACAAAATGTTCACCCCCAATGTGATCTCCAAAATGCAATCAGATAAAAACCTATATATTAGAAAAACTCACTGTAAATTTTGTGTCACACCATAAAATGTTGACCATTGCAAAAACAATGCAAATGAACCCCTACTCCCCCATGCCCCCCCCCACCCCATTTCCGTGTTGGTTCAACATTTTTTATGTGTATGAAAACTTAATTAAGATTTTTTTTAAAGTAAAAACAATGCAAATGCTACAAAGCAAAAGAAGGATTCTGAGCATTTGTCAGGACAAGACAAGGAGTTGCAGGTAGAACCCAGGACCTCCTCAAACAAGGAAAGGTCCATGGGAATGATATATTGATCTCTATTGCCTGTCTCTCCTGCAGACAAACACTGTTTCTGATCAATGACCTTATCAGATGAGATACTCTCTCTTCATTTGTGGCAGAGACTGCCGGCTCCCATCCCATGATGTAGATCTACTTCCGATGGGGCTATATGGTGCAAGTGAAAGGGGAATGTCATAAGACACTGTGGCAGAAATATGCTTCCCGTGTTGCATAGATAAATATGGAGGGAAGCCAAGCAGCTAATGCTTCCTCCTGTGGGATGGGGAGAGGGGAATCAGTCCCACTCACAATTGGTGTGGAAACTATGTACAGGAACCTGCCCATGTTGTGCTGGCTCCAATGGAGCTAGCACAGATCTTTGCTGCTCAAGCGAAGTTTCCCACATGAGATGGGGAAAGAGTTGCTGTGAGGGAGCAATGCACGGGGCAATGGATTCATCCCACTGGCCCTCTGTTCCTTTGTTGAAGCGGAACACTTCGCCTAGCTCATGTTATAAATTCGTAACACAGTTTGCAGAGAAGTCAAGAAAAAAATACTTCTAGTTTTGGATAGATCCAGAACAATGGACTTTTGTGAACTCCATGGGAGGTTGCAGCTGGGTCCTGGGATGGCTGTATGGACACTATGTAGCAAACCGGATCTCTTTATTCCACATCATGAATTGGAGTAAATGACTGGATGAAAGCACCCTGGGTGATCTAGAAAGGCTTTGGGAAATAAAACTTTCCTGAACTTTGTATTTCTGTATGGAGACAATATGAAAAAGGAAGACTTTTCTTACACTATTTTGTTACTGTGATATTTTCAAGTTGTTTCTTATAGTGATCCTAAGAAAAAGTTATCACTGCATTTTCTAGGCATAAATCATTAAGAAGCGGTGTGTCATTACTCTTCTCTTGAGCTGAGACAATGAGACATGCTCGTGATCACCCAGTGGCTTTTACATAGTGGAAGGAGGATTCAAACCCTGTTGTCCTAGAGTGGTAGTCCAATATTTAATCCCACACCACACTTGAACTTTCTAGAATTATTGAAAGTTTTATATATATATATATATATATAGAGAGAGAGAGAGAGAGAGAGAGAGAGAGAGAGAGATTCATCAAAAATATAAGATGTTAGTTGTTGCACTTTATGGATTTTATTTGGGATTTGGAACATCATCAGAAAGGAGATCAAAACAGAATGAAAGAAAGCCAGGCCTACCCCCCTTCAAAGAATGTAAATGTATGTTGTTTTCAGCCTGGAAACTCAAATGCCCTATATATCTTTCTTTTTTGTCTAAAAGTACCTTTTGGGTAGAAAATAGTTTCTGGTCAACAATTTCCCAATGACCTTTTAGTAGCAGCTGGAATATAGCATGCAGTTAGGCAGGTAATGAGAATCGAAATAGGATTGTGAAAGACAGGTAAGAGGGGTGGGGAGGGGGGTCAGGACAATACACAGAAACAGTGTTGAAGGCAGGAATAAGAAACAGTAAATATAAAATCCAAGAGGCTAAAGCGAAATGGCGTATCTGGCAGGTTGTATGAAAATATAAGAAGAAAAGGGGGAAAATGGTACTATGAAGAAAAAATGCAACTGCCAGAGTACATTTCTCTTTCCACATAAATCAAAAAGAACACAAGAGTGTGTTTACAGTTAATGTTATAATATAACGTAGACCATACTGAATACGGATGTAATTTGTCACTAAGTTTATGCTTTCTGCACAAAAATGATGTAATCTGTTCAAGTCAACCATGTGCTTATTTTCCATAGAATTGGGTTGAGGTAAATTACTCTCTCTCTCTCTCTCTCTCTCTCCCCCCCCCCCCCCCCCTTGAATGTATATCTTCTCTTTCTCAAGGTGACTTGCTGAAAGTCAGTGGGGTCAGAATAGTGATCCAGCTTCCCATGTTCAATTCAGATTGAAAACTCAGACTGGAATCAATTTTGTCGAGATCTATTTGAACCAAACTGGATCTTAATCTGAATGCTCAGTGCCCCCCCCCCCAATCAGAATATCAACATGAATATCGACTTGATAACCAAACAAGCAAATGCAAACTATCACCAACCTAAGATAGCATGACACTATATTTGTCCAAAAATCCTCAAACAACCTATATTGGTGATAGAAATGTGTAATGAAGGAAAACACTTAGATCTAAAACATTTGAACATAGTAAGCCTGTGCCTGGACTATATCATTTCATCTCATCAATTGATTTTGTCAATTTCTTTCTAGATAGAAAGCAAGGAAATCAGAGAGATCTCCCACAAGAAGAGATCTTACAGAGGGGGGTTGGAGGATCATTCACTCCAGGAAGCCTTTATCTGCAATTTGCTAACCCAGACATGGCTTTCCTATTTCAGTAACAACTAGTCCTGAGATAAACAAATAACTTGATTCTTTTTCTCATGTTTCTTTTATTGAAAACAACTTCCTATTTAAATTCCATGTTGTATTTATTTTCTAAACATATTTTTCCAAACTATGGTAGGAGGAAGCATAACAGACTGTGGTTGTTGCTGTAACACTCAAAATTAAACCATGAGTTCACAGGTAATGAAATAAAAGATTAAATATTGAAAGAGGGATTTTATAAGTAGAATATGAAGGTTGGGTTGGGTTAATCAGTACAGCATTCCCCTGACAGATTCTGGCTATACAACAGTTGGAGATAAAGAATGATTACATTTTGCCTCGGTGTGAGCAAAGATTAAAGAGATGGATCATAATTAATGGGATGAGCATTATAACATTATGTTCTTTACTCAAGAGGAGGGGCAAAATGATGAATAATATTATTGAAGTAGATAAGCAGGGAAGGAAGGTTGGGAATACCAATTAACATTTGACCAGGATGTCATAACTAACTGTATGAGGAGTTTCAGATTACAAACAGCCCCAATGCCTGAGGTAGGATCAAAGGCTTTCCGGGAACACAGCAGTCATCACTACCGGATGGCAGATTTAATGGTACCATAATTAATTTCTTTGCACAGTTGGAAAGGTAATGTAGCACAGGATATAGAAATATTTTGATATGGCTATACGTGCTAACCCTGCTTAGGCAAGATATGTATAGCTTGTTTGCCTTTTTTTCTTTATAAGTTAAGTTATATCCAAGGCCAGATAATTGCATCAATACATGAAACCCTAAATCAACAATGAAAAATAAATGCCATTCAAACTGAATGAACTAGAACAGACCGACAGCCTTCACAATTACCAAATCTATTTATCTCTTTAGTGCTGCTCATGTATACATTGGAACTGTTTGTTGGGTTAAGCAGTAGATTTAACCAAGATTTCTATTGATAAATTAATTCAGGGAAATTTTAATTGGCAGATCTGAGAGTTAAGAATATTCTTGTATAATGATTTGTTGTTAAAAGTCTGTTGATATTGAGCTAGAAACTTATATGTGTGTTAAAGGGAGGGAAAGAGATGGAAAAGAGAGAGAGGGTATTTGTATTGTTAATGGATAAACAAATTATATTTTGCTGTAATTTTTGCTGTAACCTTTGTATATCATTTATAAAACTCTGTCTTTCCGATCTTTTTGCAGAAAGAGCAAAAAGGGCTACTTTGCAAGTTATATGTTTTTTTAAATTTTTATTTTAGTTTTTTTATCATGTCCGGAGCGACTTGAGAAACTGCAAGTCGCTTCTGTTATGAGAGAATTGGCCGTCTGCAAGGACGTTGCTCAGGGGAAGCCCAGATAATTTGATGTTTTTGTCCTTGTGAGAGGCTTCTCTCATGTCCCTGCATGAGGAGCTGGAGCTGATAGAGGGAGCTCATTCGCCTCTCCTGGGTTCGAACCTGCGACCTGTCAGTCTTCAGTCCTGCCGGCACAGGGGTTTAACCCACTGTGCCACCGGGTTAATGAACACTCTTCACATACATAGTACTCTCAATACCTTTTTCAAACATGTAGTTACTTAGAAATGAACAACAGCCACAACATCCTGGTTGTTCTGCCTCTATAATATTATTATTTTCATAGAATGTGTGTTGGGAGAGAAATTGACAAATATTAGGGGGTGCGGTGCGAGGGGG
Organism: Anolis sagrei; assembly: GCF_037176765.1. NCBI lineage: Eukaryota > Metazoa > Chordata > Lepidosauria > Squamata > Anolidae > Anolis > Anolis sagrei. Next base: position 117,402,972 of record NC_090024.1, read on the forward strand.
GGGGGTTGTATGAGTTTCCCAAAGTGTTTGCTTACCTTCTAGGTGGGTTATAAATCTGATTTCTCTCTCCAATTGACTATTTACATAAGTGCTCCATGGGTTTGTCCTAATTAACAGCTCTATGGTGTTTATACTCAGATCGGCTTCTGCAGATTTTATGGCTTGATTCAGAATTTCCAATGAGTTTTTAAAATCATTTTGACTGGATTCATGTTGGATACTGCATTGGGGAAGGGAACATTTTCTAGACACACTGACTTCAAGCTAGCTTCAACCTAGGTCTTTGAAAACCTCAACTGACTGCAAAAAAGTTGCTGAGATAGTTCATTTTAATTCTGGTCAAATCTCCTGATGCTCCATATAGTTCTCTTTAGGACAATAAAGGAGACAAATGTACTAAAACCTTTTCTCTAAACTATGATGGCTTTACATTCTAGAATGAGGTTGAGTTATTTCCCATCACAGATATCTCCTGTACCTTCTTCCTATGTCATTCTGTGCAAAAATAGATAAGAGAAATGTCTGGATATATTGGTTTTAGAAGGAAAGATGTCCCAGGCACTATCACTCTATGGAATTTTGCAGGATATTTTTAATGAGCAATAACCTAGAGTGAAAAAAGAAAAGAAAAAGGTCAAATCAGGGATTAACTGATTTTGAAGCAAAATGTCTTTATTATGAAGAAAGAAAAAGAAAAAAAGATAGTAGTAGAAACCCAGCAGAATAGGTTGTGATCAATACAACACGTTTCTCAAATGAAAAGACAGATTATTAAACCCCTACTCCTGACCATTATATTTTATTTATCATATCAGGAGCACGCCAAGGGTACAGTTGTAATGTATTTTAAAAGAAACACAAAGTTTAAAAACTTGGCATTTTATTAAATGCCCTTTGACCAGTAACTTGGAGTAGCTTTGGTGTTGCGTTAAGGAGGTTCTCCATTGTGCATGTGGCAGGACTCAGACTGCATTGTAATAGGTGGTCTGTGGTTTGCTCTTCTACACACCCACATGTTGTGGACTTCACTTTGTGGCATCATTTCTTAAGGGTGCCTCTGCATCTCATGGTGCCAGACCACAGTCTGTTCAGTGCCTTCCAAGTCATTTCTGTTCACTTCTATTGTGAGAATATCAGCCGTCTACAAAGACATTGCCCAGGGGATGCCTGGATGTATTGCAATCCTGTGAAGAGGCTTCTCTCATGTCCCCCTGACCAATATAAAGAGGCTGTGAATGGTGTTGCTAAGCTTGAAAGGGTTCCAGACTCAAAGTCATTCTACGCTAAATAGAGTTTGAAGCTGAATCAAGGCCTTGGTGACCACAAAATGCACACCAGGACTTTTTAAAATGTGTGGTATACACTTAGATATATGCTGCAACACACAATGGTGGCATGCATTTTATGACCATCTTAGTCAGATCCCTTAGCAGTCATGACCTTGGGAAATATTTTGCAAAATAACTGCAGCTGTCTGTTTTGTCAAAACATTTCTGATCGAGATCGTGTCACATCTTTAAAAATATCTATGAAACATCTTTTTAATATTCTGATTGTTATTGTAGGGTGTTATATTTATAGAGAAAGATTGTTGTTTTCTGGGTTCTTTTTGCATGGATGTACTACTTTTTAACATCATTTACTATTTTAACCATTCTGTTCTGGGGATGGATGATTGAAACATTATTTACATTTGCAAAACTGTTTTTTTTCCCTTTAGGGGATTTTTTTTATGAAAAGCTGAGAAACATCACAACAATGACATATACATTTGAAGTGGCTATCCAATTTGGAGGTAGGGGAAGAAATGAATATCCATATCTGGCATGAAAACTCAAAAAAAGTTCTTTTTTGGGGATTAGAACTTTACCCATATCAGATTAGATATACTGGATACTTCAAAGTTTTGGAAATGCTGATGATAACCTGACAAAGATGATTATACAGTATGAAACAAACTTTACACAGGAGAGTTTCTGCATGTTAGAGAGAAGGATATTGTGTTTACATCCTCACAAAATGATAAAGAGCATGAGCAACATGTATTGGATCTAAGAAAGCTATTCCATTATATGGCGAATGTTTGACTTGTAAAAAAAACCTTTCCTTTGGGATGACAATTTTCAGAATTACATAGACAACATGGCCATGTTGTGTCAAGACCCAGACGGACCAGCAAGCAAAACGGCAGTGAAGGAGTTAAACAAAGGTCTTTAATGTCTATTAGCACAACAAAAGGAGGCTCTTAAAGTCAGAGCTATAAACACAAAAGGCTTGCAGTCAGCAAGAATGTAAACAAACCAAGTCCCAGTCAGTCCTCGCTGGCAAAAGGAAAGCAAGTCCAAACGCAGGCAAAACAGCTTCAATTCAGCAGTAAAAACTCAGTTCATTTCAAATCCAAACAAAACAGCAAACAGCAATCCGCATGAAGAGCGGTCCAACGAAGTCACCAGGGGATTAGCAGAGGCGTAGTCAGGCAGTCCGAGGGTCAAGGCATAGAAGATTCACAAGTCCAGGTCCGGCAAGATTGTTCCCACGATCAGGAGTCCACGAAGCTGCAAACAAGAGCTCAGGGCAGAAGTTAAACACAAGTCACACGGTAACGCGACACTTTGAACTCTGCGATTAGTTTGTTCCCAAACTGCTCCTTAAATCTCATCCGAGTCGCTGGAATTACTTTCAGGTGCATCTGCCTCCACAGGTGAATCCCGACTTCGCCATTGCTGCCAGTCAGTGCTTCGGGCTGCATCCTGCAAAGTATTATCTGAAACCCAAGTGTCATTAAAACCCTGGAATTCATCGCTAGACGTGGGAGCATTAACCACATCTAATACTTCCTGAACTTTAGTCCAATCCAGCTCTTCCTCTTCGCTGTCAAACTCCTCACAATCAGCTACACCTCTAAGGCGTTTAACAACAGATCCCACATCACTATCCGAGCTGCTTGCTACTCGCTTTACACCGCGGTAATCTTCCAGCTCCATTTCCTCGCGAGTAAAACCCTCAAAATCTTCCTCATCCGTAGTCTCTAAGAACAAGTCTCTAATACGTTTCAGCTGTTGCTGAGCGTCTTCATCTTCTAAACCACGTTTCCTTCTACTACTAGTAGTAGGTACATGAGACAGACGCTGACTCACAACATGTTGATTGTTGATTCTGGGAGCTATCATCCAAAAAGATAACATTTTCAGGCTCTGACTCTGAGGAAATGACATATAAAAACTTATTTTAGACGTATGGGATTTTTTTTTTTTTGCCTATAGAACAAATCTACCATATTTCATACCTAGAGCAGACCTTCTGAGATCAATGGTAATTCTTAAAGCAGGATTTATAGATTAATTCACAAAATTTTAAAAATCAAAACAAAATCCCATCTCCAAGAGACAAACATTCTGCAGCTTGAACAATTTCTCTACATGTAATCTGTTTTTATACCTTTTCTTAGATTTGCCTTTTGGAGCAATTCAGTTTTGAAACAAATTGGGCATGGGTGGCAAAGAATAAAGGGAAATGAATGGGCAATGAAATGTGTAGTCTTCCCCTGAGAAATTGTAGGAGCTAGAAATTCACTTTTTCCTTCTTCTTTTTTTTTTAAAGCAAGCATTTTATCTATACTACACCAGCACTGGGGTAAGTGATTGTCTGTACAAGTTGTGAGGTAGAAATATGCCTGATGTGTTTCAGTGTGAAGTGAGCAAGTGAACTGACATTTTTCCCACTTTACACATCCCAACCTTCTTTATTACAATAGTGTAGCAAGACACTTGCAGCGTTATTAGTGCATAGCCTGAGACAGTCCCAGTTGAACAAGGCAGGCAGTTAGAAGCCCAAGTGTCTGACATTTAACAAGGTACTGTTTTTAGAACAGAGCTTGTGACCGCCATACAAGGAACATAGTAACAACCCACTCCATCAGTCTTTTCAAGTTTTTCTCCTTCCTCTCTGAGGGGAAGGTGGAAGGTATTAACTAACAATAGGTTTATCAATATAGCAACCAGGTTTACACCAAACATTCTAGATATCAGGCAAAGTAATTACTTGCAAATTTTAATGGAGTTGATGCTGACCTGTTTTTCTTAAACATTGATTACTAATTCAGCTTCCCTTGTTCCCATATTCCTCTGAAATTAGGGAGACTAGGAATACCAGAACTAAAAACCTACCATCAGACACATATAATAAAGGGAGTGTTTAGGCTGCTTTTGGAACTTAAATCAATCTGGCAAGAACTGGAAGAAAAATGTTGGCATAGAGATTATGGGGAAATGCTTTTCAGGTCAAAAACAGGCAAAGAAATAAAGGGTTGTAAAAATAACCTGGCTAAAAATGTTATGGAGACATGGTTTAAGTTAAAAAAAACCAAGATATTTCCAGGAGTTTCTCCCCAAAAATTTTCCAGAAGACCTGAGAATTGAACTTTAGTATAAAAAATTAGTGGAGGTAGAAACTGCTCTTTCCTGGAAGGAATGGATACAAAATTTGATAGGCAAGTTTAATAAGTTAGAAGAACAAGGTGTTCTGAATTAGTTTGAGAGGCAACAGCTATATAATTGGAAAAAGGACTGGCTAAGTAAAAAGTCCCAGATGTAGAGTGTTGAATAAATACAAAGTATGGCTAAGTAAACTTAAAAAGCAAGAAACTATCAATGGAAATGAGGGTATTCAGGGGGAAACTAACAAATCAGATTTTGATGCATACTGATTGGTTTTTATTAAATATTATTTAGCGAGTGAAAATGGAAAACAATATAACCTTGTTGGTCATGAATTTTGGATATGACATTTGATTAATGATAGATTTATAAATATATGACAAAGGAAAGGATACTTGTTCAGGAATTGGTGGTGGGGTTATGTGTTTGTAAAATAGTCACTGCTTTGTGTTTTGTTTACACTGTGAGTTGTTAATGTATGTAAATAAAAAATAACAAAAATTACAAAAAACTAATTAAAAAAACATGAACTAATTCCTATGTACGCTGTGCACATATTTTGTTTGTAGTACAAAGAAAGAAAGAAAGAAAGAAAGAAACAGTATTTACAATGAAGAACAATTTTAACCAACATAAACTTAAAGTTATTTCATTAGAAGACCTCAGAGACTATTCAGCCTTTGCAAGGAGGAGGAGGAGGAATAGAAGCAACTCCAGGGGCCACCCAGTCCAACCTGTTTCTGCACATATTAATATCATTTTCATTGGCAGCTTATTGTCTTATTAATTTGTTTTCTCATATATGCTATTATTTAATTAAAGTAATGTATTAAAACATTTGATTTCTTGTACTCTCTATATGTGTGCTACAATATTAGCTTGTTTGTTGAAAACCCAACCTTCAAGTTGTTAGGTAGGATTTGAAATATCAGCCCTTTGGTCTCTCCCAGAGGAACATGAATCTAGGATGAATAGGAAGTCAAACAGAAACCAGACAATACTTCTGACCAAGCCCAGCAGTTTCAGTTCAACCTGTTCACAGCAGTGACAGAGACAGAATTTATTTCAAGCATCAGTATTTTATAAAACTTCAGAGCTAAGTAGACAACAACAAAGTGTGCATGAGCAATATGTACTTCAGATGTGGTAATCTCTATCTGAGATCTATGTGACTGACTAGTACAGAATATTTTTAGAATTTCTTATTGATGAGAATGTTTCTCAGGGTCTGGCACTGTATGTAGCCATAAACTCTGGTTATGCTATAATATTGCAATTATAGCATTTCTAGCTTAGCACAAATGACAAGACTCAGCAAAACAATACAGGCCACAGGAAGGTATTGGTTTTGTCAAAATGTACTTGATCACGCTCACTACAACAGATCAGCAGAATCTTTTTCTTATTCTATGCCAATAAAGTAAAAGTAAGACTTTTGCATGGCATGCATCAAGAAATCTCAAGTTTGAGATATTGTTTCATAGTGGCTCTGAGATATTATATATTGTAATGTTATTAAAGAAATTGCTGTCTTTAATTCACTAATGTCTCAGTTCTTGCATTCAGACCAGGAAGTAGAAATTTACCCCCTTTAGTAACATGGTTTATTTCATGGGTAGATAAATCTTGCCTCTTCTATTGTCAAACCACCTGTGACGTTATAAGAGTTGTAATCAAAAATATCTAACGAACTGTCCTATATACCAGGCATGGGCAAATGACAACCCACAGACCAAGGCCAGCCGACTGGGGTCTTTCCTCCAGCCTGCAGAGGGCAAGGAGGCACAAGGAGCCCTGACTGAAATGGCAAGGGGTCCTCTGTGAGGAGGGGATGGGGTAATGCTGACAGAGGATAGGGAAAAGGCAGAACTACTCAATGCCTTCTTTGACCCAGTCTTCTCACAAAAAGAAAGTCCTCCTCAACCTCAGCAAGATGGAGTGGATGAGGGATTAGGGGAAACCCATCCCAAATTAGGAAACAAATCATCCAGGAATACCTAGCCACTCTAAACAAATTCAAGTCCCTAGGGCCAGATCAAGAGTATTGAAGAAACTAGCAAAGGTCATTTCGGAACCACAGGAAATAATCTTTGAGAGTTCTTAGAGGACAGGAGAAGTCCCAGCAGATTGGAGGAGGGCAAATATGGTCCCTATCTTTAAGTAGGGAAAAAGGACGACCCAAACAATTATCATCCGGTTAGCCTCACTTTGATACCAGGCAATATTCTGGAAGAGATTGTTAAGGAAGTGGTCTGCAAACACTTAGAAACAAAAAAAAAGATCAAATAATTTTGGCATGCCTTCTTTTTGATTAATCCATGTTGACTATTAGCAATACTCAACATGGATTAATCAAAAATAAGGCATGCCAGACTAATTTGATCTCTCTTTTTTTTATAGAGATACAAGCTGGGGAGATGCAGGGAATGCCCTGAATGTAGCGTATCTGGATTTCAGTAAGGCCTTTGACAAGGTCCCCCATGATCTTCTGGCAAACAAAGTAGTCAAATGTGGGCTAGGCAAAACTACAGTTAGATGGATCTGTAATTGGTTAAGCGAACAAACCCAAAGGGTGCTCACCAATGCTTCATCCTGGAATGAAGTGATGACTGGAGTGCCGCAGGGTTCCTTCCTGGGCCCAGTCCTGTTCAACATCTTTATTAATGACGTAGATGAATGGTTAGAAGGCATGATCATCAATTTTGCAGATGACACCAAATTGGGAGGGATAGCCAATACCCTAGAAGACAGGAGCAGAATTCAAAACAATCTTAACAGATTAGAGAAATAGACCAAAACTAACAAAATGAAGTTCAATGAGAACACATGCAAGATACTCCGTTTAGACAGAAAAAATGAAATGCAAAGATACAGAAGGGGGACGCCTGCCTCAACAGCAGTACATGTGAAATCCTGAGCCAACAATGTCATGCAGCAGCAAAAAAAGCCAATGGGATTTTGGCCTGCATCAATAAGAGCATAGCATCTAGATCCAAGTAAGTCATGCTACCCCTCTAATCTGCCTTGGTCAGACCACATCTGGAATACTGTGTCCAATTCTGGGCACCACAACTGGAGGGAGATGTTGATAAGCTGGAATGTCTCCAGAGGAGGGTGACTAAAATGATCAAGTGTCTGGAGAACAAGCCCTATGAAGAGCAAATTAAAGAACTGGGCATGTTGAGCCTGAAGAAGAGAAGAGAGTATGTGAGGGGAAGTCATAGGAAGGAGGGAGCAAGCTTGTTTTCTGCTGACATGGATCAATGGCTTCAAACTACAGGAAAGAAGATTCCACCTGAACATTAGGAAGAATTTCCTAACTGTGAGAGCTGTTCAGCAGTGGAACTCTCTGCCCCGGGGTGTGGTGAAGACTCCTCCTTTGGAGGCTTTTAAACAAAGACTGGATGGCCATCTGTCAAGGGTGCTTTGAACCTGATTTTCCTGCTTCTTGGCAGGGGGTTGGACGAGGTCTCTTCCAACTCAATGATTCTATGATTTTATGATTCTCTCCTTCTCCCCTCCCCCATTTCATATCCCACTTTTATCTCAACTGAAATGCAAAATGTGGTGCATAAAGTGGAGGAACAAGATGGTGCCTGACATCCTGAAGGACACTTGGCCTAAAATCCTGCTAAGGGCCAACATGTGAGTATATCTGCATCCAAACTTTCCAAATATTTCATGTTGGTGACACACTTTTTAGACAGGCATCATTTCATGACAAAGTCATTCAGTTTTACTAGTAAACCAGAGGTTAACCCAATCCCTTATAAAAGATATGGGCATAGACATAAATTGTAACAATGAAGTGCATGGGGACACAACATGTCTCATGAAAACCTATCATTTACGTTTTTTAAAATATTACTTATTTCTTTATGTTGTGGCTTTTACATGCAATTTATATTAGTTCACACAAACACTCTCCATACATCTGCCACTGACCTGGCCCATCTGACAAATTTAAAAATGCTATGTGATTCCTGTGTCAAAAAGATTTCCCATGTATAAGTCTAGAAATGTTAGTTGAAAATTTCTCCAAAAATGGGTTGACTTATCTACAAGTCAATATAATTCTTATGAAAGTCAATATAATTCTTATGAAAGGGGGGCTCTCCCCTTCTCTGATTAGAGTGGCAAAGGCCAAGAGATTAGTGTGTCCTGGAAAAACCTAAAAGAAGCACCAAACCCATTTCTGAATGCCTGGGTGCGGAAATGGCAATGGCAGTGGTCCTGTGCGTATTCACAGATTAAATCATAATCAGTAATCACTAATCAGCCCTTGATTTATACATGAGGATGAATGGTACATGAGTATGGTAAGTGTTGCCTTTTTCATGTCTATTTCAATGTGGATTCCCAGGGAAGGTGACCATATCATGCAGTACTTTTGATCTTAGTGTTGCTAGGCTGAAACTGCAAAAGGTTAACATCAAAATCTTTCTAAACACCCTCCTAAAGTCCAGAAGGGGAAAAAAATCTAATTCTCCCTTGACCACAGATGACCTCGATACCGATATGGCTTCAGATCTAATAAAGGGAGACAGCTAACATCAGAGTTCCCATTATTTTATGGAAAAGCGTTAAATTCAAAACAATTCTAGCCTTCTTCATCCAAACATGATTGAAGACACAATTGACTTTAGGAAAGTTAGCACTTTGATTGAAACAAGCAGTTTGAAGTAGAATGTTATTGCAACTCCCAGCTGCCAGAAGTGTTGTTTGCTTCCTGAGCAGATTTTTATATGTTAGGAATGAAGAATGAGCTTTTTTGCGGGCAGGTTGCCAAAGAATATAAAGGAAGTATCAGTAGGTTTAGTTTGCTGGAGAAAATAAACATTATGTGTTCTACTTCTTTGCTCTCACATGAAAGTTAAGTTTGCAAACTTTCTAAATGTTTCTTGGTCTCTTGAATGCTTTGCCCTAATTTCAGCCATTTTCAAAAGCAGATATCAAAGGATTTATTTCTGAAGTAGGGTGAAGTAGTATAACTGACATTGCTTCAGGGAGCCATAGCCACAAAAGTTTAGCATACAAATGTATATGAATCAAAAATATATTATTACAACATATGAATAGTTCTCTCACCACAGGAGCTATTTAAAGAATGCTTACAGTTTCTATAGACTGCTAAAATAGGTGTGTGCATCTATTCAACTGAAAACATTTACTAAAATAGCTTTATTTATTGACTTTCAAAGCATTATGACTAATAAATATGCTCACTTCTACCCACCCCTAGATGAGGAATTAATACAACAAAAAGAATGTCATGGAATTAATCATTCATTGATCAAATTGCCTAACATCTGATTTATTATAGCTAAAGAGTCCTTTATCAGAATAACGTTAACAGTCATCATTGCTCTTCAAATCGCTCTAATTGTACTTATTCTCATCTATATTTATCTATTTTAACCAAATGCTTGTTGAAACATTTTCTAATGAATACAAGACAATTAATTTGGAATAGTAGAGTCCCTAAACATCTTTATTTCAATGGGAAACAAGTAGACTATAGTAATACCTTGAAGACTAGAATGTATTGTTTAGATTAGGTGGCTACAATCATAGAATCATAGAATCAAAGAGTTGGAAGAGACCTCATGGGCCATCCAGTCCAACCCCCTGCCCAGAAGCAGGAATATTGCATTCAAATCACCCCTGACAAATGGCCATCCAGCCTCTGCTTAAAAGCTTCCAAGGAAGGAGCCTCCACCACACTCCGGGGCAGAGAGTTCCACTGCTGAACGGCTCTCACAGTCAGGAAGTTCTTCCTAATGTTCAGATGGAATCTCCTCTCTTGTAGTTTGAAGCCATTGTTCTGCGTCCTAGTCTCCAGGGAAGCAGAAAACAAGCTTGCTCCCTCCTCCCTGTGGCTTCCTCTCACATATTTATACATGGCTATCATATCTCCTCTCAGCCTTCTCTTCTTCAGGCTAAACATGCCCAGTTCCCTAAGCCACTCCTCATAGGGCTTGTTCTCCAGACCCTTGATCTGGAGAACCTATCCATGGAATCCATGGAACCTATACCAAATAAAACATATTTATCATGAAGATGCTACTGAAATCATTCTTCTTGTGTCCGTATCGATAAACCATCATGGCTAGGCCAAAGGTTGAACTCACCCACCAACCGCCAATTACAAGACGATATAATGTCACTGTCACCGATCTAAATGTATTGTTCTATGACCACACCATTTACTTTTCCCTGTCCCACTGGCCCACCGACCACCAGAGTCAGTTCACAGAGCCACTCAAAAATGGAGAGAAACTACATCTTAAAGAATGATGGCTGTTATCTAGACAGACCCCCTTCTTATACTGAGGCACAGAAAGACACATTGAATACTTGCGGTGAAGTATAAACAGATTTGTGAGGTTTATTTGAACTAGAACAAGAAGGCTTCTCAGATATTTGAAGAGATTCAGATGCTTAGTGATTTCAGAAGATAATCAAGCAGTTTCCTTAAAAGAAAATGGTTGTTTAACTTGTCTTCTGCAGAACTATGTTCACTCACAGGTGAACTAACCAGGATTTTCAAAACTCCTCAGTCCTCCCTTCCAGAGGCTCCTAATATATAAGCACTCCTTCCCTTAGAGGCTCTAAAAAGTCACACTTCTCCCCGGAGGCTGTTTTTAATTCCCCCTCCTCAAAGAGACCCCATTATTAGAGAAAGGGGAAAGAAATGAATAAAATAAATAAATACATTTCAAAAGTTATCAGATATGCATACCAGATACAGTAAATTCTCAGTTAACTGGAATTTAAGCAATCACAACTCTCAAGCAATACTTTAAATATTTTTTATTTAAAGTATTTTTATATTACAGTAAAATAGTAAAAATGTGCTACATTAAGTAAAGTTTGTCTTTTTGTTAATTTGCTTTTATTTATACTGTATTTCAATATTAATATAAAATCAATAAGGTTATATGGTATGGTATAGTTTGGGTTATAGTTTTAATTAGGCCTGTTTTAATAGTAACTCACAAATAACCAGGAACCTTTATCTGGTTTCTATAAATCCTCATGTGTGACAGTTAATTGAGAGTTTACTGCATTTTTACAGTGGCAAACAATGTGATTAAAAGTCTTTTCTAATTATAGTGTAGCCCTATATGTGTCTATTCAGAATTAAGTCCCATTGTAGTCAGCAGGATTTACTTCTACATGAGCAGTAAAGGCTCAAAGATATTTTGGCTCTTTTGGTAGAAGAAGATGTCTGTTTACAATAGTCTTCACAATTTTATGGACAGAATTTGAATGTTTATTTTTGTGCATTACTATGGATCTGCTGTCACAGTTATATTATGCACATATGCAGTGGGAACAGAATTTAGAAATGTTACAGTCAAGACTGCAGTTTCAACAATTTTTCAGTTACCATAGCCACTGGGTTTGTATCTAGGATGGAAAAAGGAAAGATTTTCCTGGCACCGGGATTGTGGCGCAGCTGGCTGAGTGTCAGCTGTATTAAGATCACTCTGACCAAAAGGTCATGAGTTCGAAGCCAGCCCGGGCTGGAGTGGGTGTCCAGCCATTGTGTAGCCCGTTGTCGACCTTTTCAACCCGAAAGACAGTTGCATCTGTCAAGTAGGAAAATAAGGGACCACCTTGTGTGGGAGGCTAAATTTAACTAATTTATGAGGCCATAATGAAAGAAGACTCCGGGGAATGTGGAATGCGGAAGAACTTCATCGGTGTCGTTGATGGACGATGAAAAGCAGCAGCTCCCCTGGTGGCCAGAAAAAAAAAGTTAAATAGCCTCGGTGTATTTGTGTGTTAAATGTTGTTTGTCAAACTGGCATTGAATGTTTGCCATATATGTGTTTACTGTAATCCGCCCTGAGTCCCCTGCGGGGTGAGAAGGGCGGAATATAAGAACTGTAAATAAATAAATAAATAATAAATTTTCAAGGCCTTCTTGGGAACAAGCCAAATTGACTTTAAAGAAAAATTTTCTTTGGACTTGTCTACACTAGCAAACAAAAAAAACAACAACAACCAAAACTCACCTCGAATAGAAGAATATCTGTCTTTATGACACATTAGCTATTCTATTTGTTTGTTTTAGCTTAAACTGGCTTTGCCTTGATTCAGAAAACTGCAGAGTATCCTGCAGCTTTTGGGCAGCCTGGACAGCTAGAATAGGTCTGATTTGGTTTGACCCACTGTCCAGACTGGGCACCAGCATTTAGCACCCTTTTCCTGCACTCATCAGAACAGAGAAAAGGGATGTATTGTACCTGTAACACTACTGCCACCTCTTCTAGTAGACCATCTAGCTCCATTTGAGTTCTACCAACACCAGAATGAGATGCCTGTCTGACCAGCACAAAGAAGGGGGCAATCCCTATCTTTCAGGCTTGTCATGCAGGCACCCCATTCTGATATCAGCAAGAGTACCCACATTCTTGTGATCTCAATGGCCCATTAAAAGTGCAAGTGGCAGTGAAATTGAGAAGGTTCACACTGCCCCAGAAGAGGAGACAAGCTTGTTCCATGCTGGCAAAGAAAGTAGAACCGATGGTGTGTCTACACAGTAAAATTAATGCAGTTTGTCAACAGCTTAACTGCCATGGCTTAACAATATGGAGTTGTAGTTTTACAAAGTTTTTAGTATTCCCTGTCAAATAGTTCTGGTACTTCACCAAGTCTACAGCTCCCATGATTTCATAGTACTCTATCATGGAAGTTAAAGTGGTGTCAAACTGCTTTAATTCTGCAGTGTTGATGCACCCCTACCACCTCATCACACTGAGAGGTCAAAGCATGGGAGATCATCCCTTTAAGACTAGAGAATTACCTCTCTTATAGAACTAGCAGTCCCGTTCCATGTTCTCCCTCTCCATCACATTTACACTCACACGTGGAAACTTAAAAGCTGGCAATACATTCATCTTACATTCATCACAAGGTCAGTATTACTTTTTTGTTTTTAATCAAGAGAAACAACAACATCCCAAAACCAAGAGATCCCTTGCCCTGCCCAAAGCCTTTTACATTGAAGGAGACTGACATCAGTTTAAACCCATTTCCTTCCATGGGATTCTATGGTTCTGCATCAAAGCCCATAGGATTCAAGAGACAGTGATCCAGTTTAAAACTATTGCTTTCCATTGGATCCCATGGTTCTGCATCAAAGCTAATAATAATAATAATAATAATAATAATAATAATAATAATAATAATAATTTATTTGTATCCCACTCTATCTCCCCAAAGGGGAATCCGGGTGGTTTCCAACAAAAGTAACAAAATGGCAAACGTTCAGTGCCGGAAACAGGCAATGATAAATCAAATCAAAAGAGTGGGAATCTCAAATTAAATTTACTAAACTAAAAAAAATACATAATTGAACTTAAGTAAACATAATATAACCCATCACAAACAATTTCCACAGGCTGAAGTAGGTGTCCAATATCTAGGTGAGGATATATATATATATATATATATTAATCTTCCTCCTCTCCATATGCTGCTAAGGTGCATAAATGAGTTTTTAAAAGCTTTTTAAAAGAGAAGAGGATGGAGGCTGTTTTTATTTCTTTAGGAAGTTCCAGAGGAGGGGGGCAACCATGGAGAAGGCCCCCACCCTTCATCCCCATCAACCACACTTGAGAGGGGGACAGAACTGATAGGAGGGTCTCAGCCGTTGACTGCAGTGCTCGTGCTGCTTAGTATACAGAGATGTGATTTTTCAAATAATCTGGGCCCGAACCATTAAGAGCTTTAGAGGTAATAACCAGCATTTTGTATTTAGCCCAAAAGTAGACTGAAAGCCAGTGGAGCTGCTGCAACAAGGGAGTGGTTCTCTCCCTGTATGGCACTCTAGTTAGTAACCTGGCTGCCAATCTTTGTATCATAGGATACAGGAGACAGTGATCTAGGTTAAAATCATTTCTTTCCATTGGATCCTATGGTTCTGCATCAAACCCCATAGGATACACAGCGATCCTGGTTAAAATCATTTGTTTCCATGGGATCATATGGTTCTGCACCAGAGCCCATAGTATACAAGAGACTGCTGACTGTTGGTCAATGAAGCAGGATGGGAAACTTTGGATGTTTTTCAGTTGTAAACATAGAGTAATAAGAGGTAGGATATCTGAATACAATTGCTGAGCTCTGTTCAGAGTTCCCTCCTATCAGCACATTTCTGCCTCTTTTCAACTCTGGTGAGCTCCATGCCTCTCCATGCTTGAAAAAAGGCTGAAGTGTCCTAATAGGGGGAAATTAGGACATGAGGTCGATTGCCAGTGTTTCCCCATTCAGGACACTTCTGCCTCTTTTCAACTTTTCAACCACAGACGGCTATGCATGATGGCCAGAAGTAGTTTAATAGAATTGTCCTATTGATTTTATGTCTAGTTATATGTTGTTGATTTGAGTATTGGTTTATGTATGTAAGTGGTATATAAATACTGTAAATAAATAAACAAACAAACAAACAAATACACTCGTGTGATGCTTGAAAAGGGGTTGGAGTGTCCTACAACTGAGAAATTTCTCATTGTGATAAGGTAGTAGCTAATCTAATTGTTTTAATAAATAGGAGGCCAGATTTTGGTCGAACATTGGAAGGAATTTCTTGATGGAAACAGCAATTTATTAATGGAGCCTGTTGCTACCTGCTGGAGATACTGCACTGATCAGGGGGCTGTCAAGAATATTTCTTGGTGGTGGGGGGATGTTACATTGCAGCCTTAAGAGACTCCTTTACACAAATACACGAGGGGATGTATCACATTAATGGGATTTGTGACTAGTTGATCTTAAAGATTATTGACATGATATTCCTTTAATGACATCTGTGCAATAAACACCTTCCCAAATGTGTTCAGGATTTTGAGTTGTTACTGTGGAGTTTATCCCTTTTAAAATGCTTTGGCTCAAAGTACTGCGAGATCGATACACATCTACAGGTAAGTTGACATGAGAAATAAACGGACCATTCCTGGGATGTGGGGGAGGGGGTAGCAAATCAATACATCTAACAAATTGTTGCTTCTCCTATCTTGAAAAATTACCCATATTGTTACAGCTAAGACTTGTGTGATGGAAAAGCAAAGAGAGTTGAGAGACAGCTGGAATGAAATTGCATCTAAATTTCTCCCAGGCCTGAATTTATCCCAAATGCTGTAAAGCACTTTTCATGAATTGGCTGAGGGATTTTTCTCCCATCTAGATAAAATCTGAAACCAATACTCCCCTTGACATGGTGTTCTTGATTTTTATTTTTATTTTGTATTCAATATTATTTTAGGGTGGAGACAGACATACATCATACATGACATAAAAATAGTTACAAGAATATATTTGCTGCAACCTAAGACATTTCATTTCAAGCTAGAAAAATTGTGTCCATGCATTCAAAGTGAAGTGGAAGTGGTGGGAATACAGATGACTGGTTTATCAACTAGTAAGCAACCTTGTGAGAAAAAAAATGTGGGATATCAATAGAGGGAATAATACCAGTGATAATGAGAAGAATTGATGATGGTGGTGATGATGATGATGATAATGATGACCACAGCAGTAAATAAGAGAAAAATAACAATAGAGACATCAAGTTTGTTCATCATGGTACATATCCCATGCCACAATATAGGCAACACTGTCAGATTTTGTAGATGGTCAACGTTCAGAGAGAAGATTCCATCTGAACATTAGGAAGAACTTCCTGACTGTGAGAGCCGTTCAGCAGTGGAACTCTCTGCCCCGGAGTGTGGTGGAGGCTCCTTCTTTGGAAGCTTTTAAGCAGAGGCTGGACGGCCATTTGTCAGGGGTGATTTGAATGCAATATTCCTGCTTCTTGGCAGGGGGTTGGACTGGATGGCCCATGAGGTCTCTTCCAACTCTTTGATTCTATGATTCTATGATTCTAATGTTTCGGAAGCCTTCAGCAGGCTACACTTAACAATTATTTTCCTATTATAGATGTTATTTGCTCCTAGTGCCTCTCTTCCCAAGCTTACTAGCTGGCAGACAGGTTTATTTATTTTGTATCAAAAGCATTGCATAAATAAGTATAAAACTGATAAAAATAGGAGTGCATATCTTTTGACCAAAAATGGGGAACTGCAATAGCATTGTCTGTAGCCTCCAACATTTCTTCCTGTGTATATGAGGCAGGGTATAGTGGACAAGCATACAGATGTGGAGTTGTCTGTTCTGCTCCACAGTCACAAAAGGTGTGGGATTCTTTTAGGTGGTGCCATTTTGCCAGGTTGTCTTTTGATCTGCCCACTCCACTTCTGAGTCTGTTCAGGGACTTCCAAGTTGCCCATTCTTGGTTTGCCCCTGGAGGAAGACCCTCGTGGGGGGCCATCCAGTTGGGATTTCCTGGTTACTTGCCCAGAGGGATAGCCTTGCTGTTGCTGGGGGGATGCCAATAGGAGTGGTAGTTCTCATAAATCTTTTCCTTGATTTGAGTCTATTGGGAGGAGGCTGGTAGGTATGTAGTTGATGGCTTTCACAGTGTTCAATCTTATTTCAGTCACCATCACTCCCCCTGAAGTCACAGGTCCACAGCTTGGAGATCCTCCTAGACTCAGGGCTAAAGCTTGAAGCAAAGGCATCGGCGGTGGCTGGGAGGGCCTTCGCACAATTGAAGCTCGTGTGCCAGCTGCGACCATACCTCGTGAAGTCGGATTTGGCCATGGTGGTCCACGCCTTAGTTACCTCTAAATTGGACTACTGCAATATGCTCTACATGGAGATGCCCTTGAAGATGGCCTGGAAATTCCAACTGGTCCAATGGGTGGCAGCCAGACTACTAACTGGTGTGAATTACAGGGAGCAGTCTACCCACCTGTTTAAGGAGCTCCATTGGCTGCCATTTCAATTCAAGGTGCAGGTACTTACCCCCAAAACCCTGAATGGTTTTCGACCCGCCTACCTTCGTGACTGCATTTTCTATTATGAACCTACACAATCCCTTCAATCTTCTCGCACTCCTGCCTCTATCGCAAGTGCGACTTGTGGCAACGAAGGAGGGGGCCTTCTCTGTGGTGGCCCCTCAGCTCTGGAATTTGCACCCCAGGGAAATTTGGCAAGCCCCCACCCTGGCAGTCTTTAGGAATAGCTTTAAAACTTGGCTGTTCCAGTGCACCTTCAAGGAATTATGAACTGAACTAAAATCCCTGCCCTGACCAAACCCTGCAAAAAATGCCCTCAGAAGCACTTTATTTTTTATCTATTAGTGCAATTAAATCCTACTTTCATCCCTCTGATCCCCTGTCCATACATTACATTACCTTCTCACTCAGTGTTTTAAACTTTTTAATCTTTGCTACTGCCCTGCCCACTGTGATTTATTTTGGTGTTTAAATTATTGTGATTTTACATTGCTTGATGTGCTTTTTATATTGTCTTTTGTATTTTTATTTTTACTTTATATTTTATTGTCAATGTAGATTGTTCATATCCATTGTAATACATTTCCACTGTATTATAGGGCTTGGCCTCATGTAAGCCACCCTGAGTTCCCTTGGGGGGAATGGTGGTGGGGTATAAAAAAAGTATTATTCAGTTCTTGTGGGTTTTTTTGGGGATATATGGCCATGTTCTAGAGGCATTTCTCCTGACGTTTCGCCTGCATCTATGGCAAGCATCCTCAGAAGTGACCTCACCTCTGAGGATGCTTGCCATAGATACAGGCGAAATATCAGGAGAAATGCGTATAGAACATGGCCATATAGCCCAAAAAACCCCACAAGAACTGAGTGATTCCAGCCATGAAAGCCTTCGACAATACATTATTATTATTATTTCTCTCACATTTAGCAGCAACTTCCTGTTGCACATCGGGGGGGGGGGGGGGGGATGCCAGCTACCTTATACAGTTTATCAACAAAAGACATGGAAAGAGCCTCCTCGAAGACTGACTAAATGCAGTTGGGCATCCCCCAGGCAATGTTTCTTGTAAACGGTTAATTTTTCCAACCCAAAACCATTGCTTTTAAACATTTGGCAGACAGGTGAGAACCCTGGAATCCAATACTGGTGCACTCATTGGTGTACAATTACTATGTGCATGAGTTGGTACTGTCATCTGTATTATACTACTACTGTGAGAAATGTAAATGAACTGCAAGAAAAAAATGCTATTGCAATTGTGATTAAATAAACATCTTTTTATTGGTTATTTATTCAAATGTGTATCATACAAGCTTCATTGTAACTACTCCAAAAGTAACCAAAAACACCCTTTAAAAGCCCAGTCTTTTAGATGAAAGTAAGGCTATCTTCCTAATGATTTCTCCCCAATGCACTTCCATTTCTGTCTAGCATATTCTGACAAGTACTATACAGACATCTTGGTTAGGCCAGAATCCAAAAATGGCTTGGATTGTACTAGATATCCAGACAGAGAGCATGCAGCGGTTTTATTTATATAATGAAATACATATACATTTATTCTTGCATGAATTAAAATATTATAATATTTCAATATTCCAAATAAAGGCAGCTTCCAAGTTAGGAACAAGATAGGTTCTGTAGGTTTGTTCTTAAGTTGAATTTGTTCAAAAGCATACAGGTACATTTTTTTCAGTGTAACTCCAGCCGTATATACATATACATATACCTATACATATGTGATTTGGATAACATAGGAAAGGAACAAAACCCTGTGGTGTTTGTTTTGCTGTTTGTGCCCTTGTTCAGAAGATTTCATTGCACTTTATATCCCTGTGGTATTTGGATTTTGAAAAAAATGGCTCGTTGTGGAAACAAGGATTGGTGAATAAAGCTTCAGTTGAGACACCTTTTCCCCATTATAATAACTATTTCAATTTCCCCTCCTAGGGGTAGATTTATCTGACTTCCTTTTGTCTTACCCCCCCCCCCCCCAATTCTTAACTATGAGTTGTTTGTAAATTGAATGTTTATAACTCAGGGACTGCCTGCATACAGAGAAAATGTGTATAATTTGGAAATTATGGTAAACAATGGAAGGCAATTTGCTTTCTTTTTTTTAAAAGATGACAGAACCTTTCTAATTTTGGAAAATATGGTCCCTTTTGGATGCCATTTGCAACAAGTTGTGTCTCCAGAGCATATACATTGTAATCCCATATATATTCCTTCAGGAAAATCCTTAGGGAAGCACTTACAAAATCCAGGTGCAAATTCCAAGTTTGCGATGTGTTTATTAAGAGAAGAAAAATGGACTCAGCAACATCTGCATATTCAACTTGTGTAGCAAAATCCTTTTACATTTCTAAAATGCACACAAGCATGAATTAATCAATGGGAGGGTGGCATTTTTTCACAAAATACTCACATTTAGGGAGGAAAGCAAAGGAATTTATGTAATATAAGTGTGTGAAGAAAAATCACACAAGAAAGGGGGCCCAAAAATAGAAAAAATTATTAGCTAAAGCTTGATAGAACTATCTAATTCTAAATGTTAATGTCAAAAAATGTCAAAAAATGTTAATATCTTGTTTACCATCTCTCCAGTGCAAGAAACTAACTGAATTTTTCAGCCCTAGAGATCAACCTTATGTGGCATCTTGGGGATTCAAAAGTCTTGGGGAATTGCTTCTCTTTTTGAAGAAATATTGAATATATGTTCATGATAATGTAATCTCAGAATTAAGGTTTACAAAGAGTACATGTACAGCAACAGATTAGAAACTTTGAATATGTGTTGTTGAGGGTTTTCTTTTACGTGGATGGTGATATAATTTTCACAGAGATGTCAAAATAGGTTGGTGTGACACTAAATTTCAAAGCTAGAGATTGCAAGACTCTTATCTATATCAGTTGCTGTTCTTTTTGCCTGGGAGACAATCATGAGAAGTAAGCTGGATGCTTAGCATCCACAATCTTAATGTAAATGCTGTGTATCGTGCAGTTATTCATGGTGAATTACACTAACTACACTAATTAATAGTAATAATAATAAACTTTATTTTTATCCTGCCCTATCTCCCCAAGAGGATTCAGAACGGTGGTATATATTAAATTATATATTAAATAATAGTATATATTAAATTATATTATCTAGTGATGGTATTGTATTGGTGTACCTATATATTTGTGTATGTTTTGTTTGTATATTTCCCTAGGATTAGATTCATTATATTTATTCTTCTCTTTTTACATTAAAAGAGTAATGCAATCACATTGTTCTGTGGGATGCGATATAACAAAACAGAGATGAAAAAATGGAATACAGTAACTGTTCAGTGTTGTGCATGAAACAGAAATAAAGCAGACAAATCATGCATTTCCTGTAGAAGCTGTTAGAAAATATTATCCTAGATGTCATAATACTAGAAATTTCAATTATTATTCCACAAGGAAATTTACAGTGAAAGTTACATCAAATGAATTTAATAGGGCATAATTATATTTAAGTATGTTTTATAATGTTTCCACTGATGTCTTCATACTAGCATTTATTCTCAGTTTACTAGCAGAACTAGCGTTAGACATGTCATTCTGCAATGCAAGTTCATTGTCTTATTACCATCAGAAGTTGAAGAAGCTTTGAATGTCTCTAGAAAATATTGATATTATATGCCTTGTTAACTTGATAGTATTGTAGACAGCTGTGACACTGGTAAACTATCTTCTGTTCTCACATAAAAAATGCAAGCCTGGATCCTAACCATCATTAGTGTAGCTTATGGCTTGTTCACCATAAATCAAAGGCTGACTGTCTTCATCAGACACTTCTGGTGAGATTCCCAGAGCTTTTAGCTATAAAACCGGATTTGCTGTTGCAGTCAAAGTCAAAGAATACTGCAGAGTGTGCTAAAAACACTGGAGTATCCTGCACTTTGAGGGAGCTTGAATAAGAGGATTGGGTTCAATTCAGCCTAATCCACTGTTGAGATGTGACTCTGCCATTTGTACTCATCCAAAATTGCCTGGTGTAAATTCCTCAGATTGTTAGATGAATTTATTAACAGGTTATGCACTCCTGGTGAGTGTTGTTGGGATATTAATAAGTAGGTCTGAGTCAAGATGCCCCCAGAACCCCTTTTCATCACTCCATTTGTGACTGGAAAATGTGATGGTGAATTTATGGTATTTTTTGTAGCCATTCAAGGTGGATGGGTGATCTTCTTAATCTTATGGGTAACTATTAACTGGAAGCCACCATTCTACTCAAAGAATGCTCCTGTTGGGGTTCAGCCTGTGTGTGAACTTGAACCTGACTCTCTGATTGTGTTTCCTGATGCTCAGGTATTTCCTGATGCCCATGTGAATTCTGAGGCTAGTTTAGATGAGGATGGTTTGAGTAGTGAAAATCCCACAGCCTTGGAAAGTGAAAGTCAAGATTCCCCTAAGAACTTACCAGCTTTCCGCAGGGCATGCAAGACATACCTGTTCCGACAGGCTTTTAATGTTTGATACTGTTGTTTTTAAATTGTTTTAAATTGCTTTTAAACTTTGTTAGATTTTAACTATTCTTGTAAGCCGCTGCGAGCCCCAGGGGAGTGGCGGCATATAAGTTTAAATAATAAATAATAAATAATAAATAAAAACTTACATTTCAAGCCAAGCGTAGACGGTTCACTCCCTTTTCCTCCCAGTTTTAGCTCTCCAGAGAATGAGGCATCTGGTCTGCCTAATGAGGATAGGTGGGGGCAGATTTGGTAGAGTCGGGGAGAAGCTCAATGTTTACGCAGGTCAGCCAGATTGAAAGAAATCCAAACAAAATCTTCAGGTGTGTCTCACAATAGATTTCTTGGCCTTAAATATGACTGCTGTGAATACAGCTTCAGACCAGGCATCGTTCCAGTTTCATGTACCAGCGTTTGCAGGTCTCTGGATTCCTGTGGCTTTGTTCCTTGGATATTTTCTAGTCGCTTCAAGTATGGTTAGTGGATTTGCTAACAGGTTCCAGGATTCAGCAGTTTGCTGTAGGTTTCATGGTCTTGTTTATGGACATTTCTTGTTGCTGATTTTTATGGTGGCTTTTTACTTTTGCATTTTTTTCTCTATTTTGTATTCATCTTTCATCAATAAAAAAGGATTGTTTTCCTGAAGCCAAGTGTGGTGAATTGTTGTCTGATGGTCCAGTTTCCTGCTCTGGGTTGCAACAGCTCCCTGGACAATACAGCCATCTGCACCATAAATAATCCCTCTTGCATTTAATATTCGTGGAATCATTGTTTACCATTCCACTCTGTAGACACAAAGGTGGGCTGGAGCAGAGAACTATCACGTATCACTTCTTTTATTAAAGTTTCTCCCATACTCCTGCAAATCAGATAGAAAAAAAGCCTCCATTGTCATCATTATTTTTCCATTTGGCTAGCAATCATCTGGAGAGGAAAGGACTAAACCTTCTTGGGAATGTTAATGAAGCGCAATAACCTCAAAGCACATAAAAACTGAAATGAATAAATACTACTGCATTTTAGCATTGTTAATCATAAGACAACTCATACAAACATTTCATTAAAGAAAGATGTTAAACCTCTCTCAGAAGTGTGTTTCTAAAATATAAAGCAATGACCAAATCAGAAATGTAATCCAAGAATATCAACAAAAAGTAAAACAACCATAAATCAAAACTTAGCAGCTCAAGAAAAAATTGAAACACACACACATATATTTTATCATGTACACTTCTTTATCAAAGGCCATGGAAACTGAGGCACCAGAATGGAAACAAAATTTCCATTGGTCCAGTGAAGGTCTCACTTTGATTTGTCACTACTCAGCTCCAAGAACAAATTCGAACTATAAGCTTCCAATTTTTGAAATTCAGTTCTGTACAGTTACTATTTTGATCTCCCACAGTGGGAAGTTTGAATGTCCTCAGAGGATGTTATGTCCAGGAGAAGCAGAGATGTTAAAATTGTAGTCACCTAACATTAATGCAACTGTTCACCAACAGATATGACAATTAGGGTTGTGTATTGATCTGTTTTGAAAAAAAGGATCTTGCTGATTTGTCATTTTCGTTTGCCATTTTAGCCATAATGGCATGGGCAGCATGACCTTTCTTTTTTCGTCCATAACATATCACGTGGCTGCTGAAACTGGCTGGTTTCATGGCATGCAGAGGAACCCTGCTGTCTGAACCAATCACGATTTTCCAGTGGTGTCCTGGCTGTGTGTGAGAGAGGTTGCTCGTTTCAGTGCTCTGCTTTTCTGCTGCCTAGCTGTTCATTGGTTGCATCACTCTCAGTTGGAATGCTTTTTGCTCCAACATTTTCCTTAATATCAGTCCTCCTTTTTCCTATTTCACTAGGGAGTTGAGGAGGGTGGGAATGCACTGGGATGGGGGCTTTGGGGGGGTTAATTAAGTTTTAACTTTGTGGTGGAGTGGTAAAGGGAAGGGAGGGGCAGGGGATAGCCTGACTACCTTGAGTCCCCACAGGAGAATTTCTTTCAGTCTCTTTTACATCCCTTCCCAGCCCTATCTATCGACCTTGCTGCTTGTACTCTGCCCTGTACTTTTCTTCTCCCACAAAAATATATTGAAAAAATTACCAAAAAAAAAGCCATTCCCCTCTTTGACTCTTTCATTTGTCTTCCTCCCTTGCTCTACCAGTTTGGGTACCCCTGCTGCCTGAGTTCATCTGGCTTGTGTGTGTGTGTGTGTGCGCACGCGCGAGTACACCCTCAGATAGCTTTTAACTGCCCCACTGCACCAGTCTAGCAGTAGTAGTCTTCCTCACCCTAAATACTTTAAAAAAAAATAAACAAAAGCTTTCATTTTTTTAAAGGACTTTTATAATAATAATAATAATAATAATAATAATAACAATAATAACAATAACAACAACAACAACAATACTTTATTTATACCCTGCCACCATCTCCCTGAAGGTACTCGGAGTAGCTTACATGAGACCAAGCCCGACAAGACATCAATAAAACAAAAAGCAATAAGCAAATAAAACAATATAGTATAAATCACATGTAAACAATAACACGCAATGATTTAAAAACCTATGGCCGGGCCAAATATAATAGTTTAAAATTGTAAAAATAAACGCTGGGCATGAACAGAGGTAGGATGTATCTGGTAAGAGGGTTTTAAAAGAAGTAAAGGGAGAGCAACCCAATGAGTAGTACTTCTGGGGACATTTTGCTGGGAATTATTTCCTTATTCAGGGAAGGCACACTGGAACAGCCACATTTTCAGGCTCCTCCTAAAGACTGCCAATGTGGGTGCTTGCCTGATATCCTTAGGAAGTGAGTTCCAGAGTTGGGGGGCCACCACAGAGAAGGCCCGCTCCCTCCTCCCCACCAATCACACCTGCGAAGGGAGTGGGAGCGAGAGCAGGATCTCTCCAGATGATCGAAAAGATCACATGGATTCGTACACAGAAATGCGGCCACGCAGGTAGGCAGGTCCCAAACTATTCAGGGCTTTGTAGGTAAGAACCTGCACCTTGAATTGGGACCGAATAATGAACGGCAGCCAATGGAGCTCCTTAAACCGGGGGAGGGGGGGGGGTGACTGCTCCCTGTAAGTCACTCCAGTTAGTAACCTGGCTGCCGTCCGTTATACCAATTGAAATTTCTGAGCCATCTTCAAGGGCAGCCCCACGTAGAGTGCATTACAGTAATCCAATCTGGAGGTGACTAAGGCATGGACCACCCTTGCCAGATCCACCTTCATGAGGTATGGTCGCAGCTGGCGCACGAGTCTTAATTGTGCGAAGGCCCTCCCAGCCACCGCTGATGCCTGGGCTTCAAGTGTTAGCGATGAGTCCAGGAAGACACCGAAACTGCAGACCTGTGACTTCAGAGGGAGTGCAACCCCATCCAGCACAGGTTGCCACCCTATACCCCGATCTGGCTTACGATCGACCAGGAGGATCTCTGTCTTGTCAGGATTGATCCTCAGCTTATTCATCCTCATCCAGACAGCCACAGCAGCCTGGGAACTCGTCCAGTACTCGAGTTTTATTTCATGAAACTTATTTCATGAAACTTAAAAAAAGCACAAAAATGGTGGGATGACCCAAACATTCTGAAACTTGGGGGGCTTGCAATGCTAAATATGCCCTCCTAGTGTGGCCACTTTTATCCTGATAACCTTAAAAATGATGAAAAGGGGAGCTGGTGAAGACTTCCCATTGCTGCCTAAGGCTAGATCACTCCTGAAAATCAGGCCACCGTCCTGAAAAACAGCATATTAACAATTCTGAAAAATAAAAGTTCCTGGAAAATGGAACTTTTCCAGGAGAAATGTTACAAAACTGCATGAAATTTGGGAAGGATTTTTCCCAAAATGTATACCCCTAATGACCACTCATTTCTCAGTCCACTCGTTTCAGTCCATCAGAGTACACTTTGTCAAGAACGATCGTATACCTAGTGCTGACCCAGGTAACGTCATTCATAGAAATTGTCAGAAAATTTCAAAAAACATTTTACTAAACAAAAAACTAGTGATAGAATCCCACCAACTGTTTTAAGCACTCCAATAATGCTGGAGAAAAAAATGCCTAAGAAAAGGAGTGATACATGATTCTATGTAGAGCATTCAGTAGCACAAATACTTATACCTCTTTATTTAGATACAGGGGGCCCTTTGTAACCACTGAAGTCTGGTTCCAGGACCTCCCATAGATAATGAAATCTGTGGATGTCCTGTTATTAATAGTAACATAGTAAAAATGTCATGCTCATACAAAAGGGAAAAATAAAGGTTTGCTTTGTGGAATATATTCAAGTCATTGACATTTGAATCAGTGGAGATGGAGAATCAGTTGTACCAATGTGTGTCTTATTTCCTCATGCAAAGCATAAGGCAATCATTCTCTAAGAAACTATGTTGATCAGTTTCCTGGGCTGTTCTGTACAGAAACCTTCATGCTTCAGAATGCTTTCTTTCATGAGTCTTTCTTCACAACAAGGGAGGCTAGTGAAGGCAGAGTAAAAACAGTTGCCAGGGTTATCCCACCCAGATAACCCTTGCCATGAAGAACGAATAATTGGGATTGAAAAGAGGAAAGGAGAATGGCAGTAGAGGGCAAGGGAGGTGGGGGGAACATAGTAGGAGGGATAGAAGAACTGTCAAAAGCAATAGTGGTGGAGGAAACTGTATCAAAAGGAGAAAAGCATTGCAGATGGCTTGGATAGACAGTGAAGGATAAAGCATGTCCTCCTATTTCAGGCTGTGGAACACTCCTAGATCACATTCCTTTTACAATATTAGTATTGGTTCATGTAGCGAGCCCCTGCTCTGAATAAACATTTAGTCTGGAAGCGAGTTCTGTAGAAATGTACACCTATAATTGCCTCAGAACACTGCATAAATATCCATTTGATCCTGAATTTCATATTCCATCTTCTTGTTCAAAGCCAAACATTGAAACGTATGGGTAATAATTATACAGTGGACACTTTTGCAATTTTGGGTACTGTGCTTTTGCCAGCATTTTAATGTCAAAAAGTTTAATCATTGCCCTAAGCCTTTTATAGCTGAAATTTTGACACTTCAATAACATGCAAGGAATTTGTTCAAGACAGCAGGAAAGAGTATAAAGTGCTACATTTACCTAATAATTGGAAAAGCTGTCAGAATTTAAACACATGAACCAACTAGATCTTCTTGGAGGGCAGCATAGATCAGTGTTCCCCACTTTCTTTACTAATATTTCAGGTCAACGTCTGACACCTGCAGGTAGAACTGAATACATCTGTTTTCTGAAATGGGACGGTACCTGTGATATGATGTTACACCACATGTAGAGAGTCAACTTGTTCCGGTGCAATGCCTTAAGAAGAAACCTTAACCATGTTAAGATACTCAGTTCTACATGCTATGACCCAGTTTTCAATATTGATATGATTACCAACAACACACTCTTTATTCCTCACCTCACCACATATAATAATAAACCTTAAAAGGGATCATTTTGATAAGAATGTAAGGAGAACCTTCTACCCAATTGGAGAACCTGTTTTTTGTGTAGTTAGCCAGACCCCAGAGAAGCTCTCAGCTTTGAATTCTAACTATCACTCTTTTACTTACAAATCACAGAATCCTGCAGAATGTTGCTATGGCAGTTACAGTGTAAAACTCTGTGGCGTGAAAGGGTCCATGTTAAAGGGTTCCTAATCACATAGAATTCTACTTATATTGATACAAGTGGGAGTAGGAAGAGGGGGGAACAAGAGTGAACAAGGGATAAAAGGGGAGAAGGACAGTGTTCACAAAGCTCCATGCCCCCTTCCAATTCAGATGTCCTACCTGAACAAGACAGAAATATTCATACGAAGTACACTGAATGGATACAATAAACTATTGACTTTTAGAGTATTAAAAATGGGAGAAATGAACCAGCTTTGAAAAAGAAAACAAGGTTGGTTGTCACATCCATTAAAAATCTATAATGGCAAATCCCTTGCACATTATGTTACAGATATTACCGTGGCATTCTATTTTCTATGGTGGGGTTAAGTGCTCAGCTATAAAACCCATAATTAAAAGCAATAGGAGAGCAATAAAACGCACAGCACTATCACTTTACAGTAAACATGTGGTAAAATGAATAACTGGGATGCATTTGTAAGTATCTGGCTCAATTTGACTATATTTAGCTGTATTTCATGTCAAGAATTAAAGAAAGAGTTTGAAGAAAATATTCACAAAATGTTTGTATCAGTGCTTAGAATGCATCTCCTTCTAAATGTTTAATTTGCCATAAACCAGTCTCTCCAACATGAATTAGATATGGGTGATGAACAGACACCCTGCTGGGCTATTGCTGCTGAGACAATCTGGGGTCTGTTCACTGGAGATACTCTACATACTGTTTACCCCAACATCATGAATAAGAATATATAGTCCCTGTGAAGCACTTTACATTTTCCTCTCTTAAAATTCTTTGCATTCAATTCCCCATTTTGAAGATAATGTATTTTCCTCCCCTTCATATTTATACATAACTGAATGCTTAGGTTTGCATCAGATAAGTGAATCTTAGAATGCTTTTGTTGATACCTTGCCATCGGTTTATTGCTAGTTAGGAATTTGCTGCCTTGGGAATTCAAAAATATTATATTGTATTAGTGGAAGTCTTTCTACGTCCTACAAAATACTTCAGATTTTACATGTGGTACATTTGACAAATTCACATCATAATAACTGTGGTTCATAGAAAATTCTATAAAATACGGCTGACATTGTAGAATCTTTTTTGACTTCACACAAAGCTCATGTAAATCTTGTTCTCACCAACTGTAGCCCTGTTTATTTAATCTTATGATCTAGACCCGGGCATTTTCAACTTTTCCACTCATGATTCCTTTTCAGCCCAAGAAATTTTTATGTAAGCCCAGATACATAGGTTTATAAAATAGGCATAAAAACCAAACATTTACTGATAACAAATCGCATTTGCAAGGCTTGCTAAACAGGCTGATTTTGCTTTTTATGAAGCACAGCTGAAGCATCTTCTGCACAGCCTACTGTAAACACAGCACAACAGATTAGCGTAAATAGCTAAAACATGAAATTGGTGATCTTCGGAAAACTTTTATTGTTGTCAAATTTTTGGGACACCAACATTGAGCCATTAAAGGCTGCATCACATGGGGCAATTTATCATCTGATGGTGCTTCTATACTGTTTCGGAGACGAAACCCCATGCTGGCCATCACACAGTGTTGTGTCACTTTCAGCAGAGGCCCCATCCCCAACTAGGATAGAAGTGGCCATAGACACTTCTCTCCCAACACAGGAACTTGCCTTTGTTGTGTTGGCTCCAATGGAGTCTGCATGGGTCCTCGCTAGGAGGGCAACACATCCCATGTGTGATGGGGAAAGCGTTGCCATGAGAGAGTGACACACTTGAAGACAGATTCACTCTGCTGCTCCCTCTGACCAGCAGCAAAGCGAGACATTTAACCTGGCCTTTGTGATGAGTTTGTTAGAGTGGGTACAGTTAAAGAAGCAGTGATGTAGACTAGGAATAAACAAACTTCAGCATTTCAGATATCGTTAGACTCCAATCCCACTTTGGATATTCTAGGTTGCTGAAAGTTGTGGGTAAACAATTCAAGAGTATGCCTACTTTGAATCCTAATATTTCTAAAAAAGCAATCTGTCACTCGACAAAATCAGATCATATATTGCTTGACAATGTTTTAGCAGAAGACTGATGAGTCTACCAACTGGGCTTTTCTCCTATCATTGCATGTTCATTAAATTTAATTGCTTGATCTTGAGTTTTTTTGTATTGTGCAAGGAGCTTTGGAATACAACTATCAATAGAGAATCAACTAGTATGAAATAAGGGCTGATAAAAATCACTCTCTTTTAGACTTTTTTTTCTTCTTCCTGGGTCTCAGGGAGCACGAGAAGGTTAAAATACACCCCTGCCCTGCTAACATAATATCAAAATGTCTGGAACAGTATCCTTGTTAAGAGCATATAATCCACATTTGTGGAAGTTTCTCTTTATCGCAGTTTCCAAAATAAGAATGTCAACACCTTGTCTGGGAACCTGAAAAGCTCATTTCATGTTAAAAGAACACAATAAGACGTGTGACTACCTGCACCTGGGGTTATGTGAGCATTCAGCTGAAGAAGTGTTGATAAGAGCAGTGTACTGGGTTTACTGGTTTAGGGGGAAAGCTCTCTCCCAGGCACAAGCTCTTTACAGGATCTTACAAGATACAATAAGAACGGATCCTTAAAATCAGGTTAAAAACAAGCAAATTTTAAAGCAAAAATGTTATTTTATTAAGACAGAAAGCATAGCAGCAGAAACTCAATAGATCAGTCCATTCTCCATACAAATGGTTTCTCAAAGGAAAATAAAGCAGCAGCACTATCAACTGGGAAGATTGGAAGCAGGTTGTGAATGTAGTGGATTGGAGACTTTCTCATCCATTTTCTATGAGCCCTTTGGAGATGTCTTTCTCTGGAGACTCTGCTTCTTTTTGAGGGACCATTCTGGGGCTTCTGGAGAATTGCATTGTGTAATTTGCTTTATTGCTCTCCATGTGATTGTTTGTATGGCTGAATGTTTTATATTGCTTAGTTGAATTGTTTAATTTATTATTTTATTTTTATGGCATTGAATGGTCTTTTATGTAGTGAGTTGCCCTGAGTCCCCACAAGGTGATAGGGCATGATATAAATAAAGTTTTACTTACTTACTCCATTGTAAGTCACCTAGAATGTCACCTGGAATGAAGGAGACACTACTAGGTAGAGCAAAACATGATATTATTAATATTTTACAGAATGCACCATGTGTTTATAATGAAATGTAACAAGTGCAAAGTTGATGTCTCATGTGCAAAAAAAAGGGTCTGCGTGCAAAGGGAGGTGTAAACATGTCTTCAGCATATTCTTAAACCATCTAAGAGTCATTGCCCTCTGGTAAGGAGGATATAAAATAATGGACTTATACACTGAACAAAGCCAATCATTTGCTTTCTTTCAGATACAAACAAGATTGCCCAACCTCTGCCCCAGTCTATGCTACTTTGACAGTTTCGTTCAGTACAAGTAAGCAAGATAGTTAAGCTACTCCTGTTTGCAGAAATTAGAAGACAAAATGTTGGTGGACAGGAAAAGAGATTTAAAGATGGGCTTAAAGCTAACCTTAAAAACTGTGGCATTGCCCTGGCCCTCATTCAAACTGGAGGTCATATGTTACCAACCGTGCTGTGGAATTCGAAGAGGCACAAATGGAGGGTGAAAGGGAGAAACATGCCAAGAGGAAGGTGTGTCAAGTCAACCCTTGTCAAGACAGCCTTCCATCTGGAAATTGATAACATCATTGCAAAAGAACATGCAGATCAAGAATAGGTATGTGTAGTCACTTATGAACCCATTGCCAAGACCCTACACTTGGACACGAGGGGTCACCTATTTTTTTTCATGTCAAGAGTGACTTGAGAAACTGCAAGTCGCTTCTGGTGTGAGAGAATTGGCCATCTAGAAGGACATTGCCCAGGGGATGCCCGGATGTTTTACCATCCTTGTGGGATACTTCTCTCATGTCCACACATGGGGAGCTAGAGCTGACAGAGGGGGTTCATCCACGCTCTCCCTGTGTTCGAACCTGTGACTGTCAGTCTTCAGTCCTGCCGGCACAAGGGTATAACCAACTGTGCTAGGGCTGTCCAAACACGGAAAAATTTGTTTCTAAACTCGATTCGTTTTTAGGGGTTTTTTTGCGTTTCGTTATTTAAAAGAATTCTGAAATTTTCCTTAAAAAAAGTTCGATATTTACGAAATTTCGGAAATCATAAAACAATTACGAAACAATTACGAATCGATTACGAATCGATTCGTTAATGGCGGCCGCGATCGCGCAATACGCTAAAAAAACTTCTGAAGCTTCCCTCTCCCTCTGTTGTTGACTGTTGGTGTGATAATTATTTTTTTTTCACTGAGAAAACAAACAGCAACCCTAAAACTTGCACCAGACATGCGGAAATAATAACGAAACATTTACGAATCAATAACGAGACAATAACGAAACAATTACAAAACGAATTGGAAAAATTCGTTTCGTTTTTTAGTTTCTCCTGAATGATTCAATATCGCTTCATTATAAAAAAAAAACCCGAATTTTTAACGAATTACGAAATTACGAAACGAAACCGCCCAGCCCTACACTGTGCCTATGATGAATGCTGAAGGAATATCAGGTGAAGGGGGCAGATTCCTTACCACTGACCTTGATGTTAATTTACAGTTTATTTATTATTTATTTATTTGCTTCATTTTTATACCGCATTTTTCAGTCCTTGATAGGCGACTCAATGCGGTTTATCTCTAAATACATCTCACATATTATCAAAACATATGCAATATAGTGATTTGATAGGCTACATGTAAAGGTATTTGTATTTCTCCATTGGTATCAAGTTCTCAGACAGAAAAAGTAATAGGAAAACCGGCCCTTAGTTATATCCATTGCTTTCCAGGGACTTTTGGATTTAGTACAAGATACTGTTGTTTTTATCTATCCTGAAATAAATGGAACTTCCCTTGCTGTTGAGCCCTGTTGTCTATATAAAGAGATTCCACAGGACAATTTATTTCTTCTTTTAAGAAGTCCTTTGAAAACTATTCTGAAATTCTTTATCTTCTGGGGATAATGGAGTTACTAAACAGAGGTAGTATCAGAAAGAAGCTGATAGGTTCATTTTGCATTTTATCACTGGGAAAATAATGCCACCTCTTTAAAGGTGAGAATGAGATTGCTTTATTGCATGTATAATTTGATACAAACTATTGGCTCTAACCCCAATTTCGAACTAAGTTATTTTAAGCCATAGTCTTTCCCTTCAATATCTCATCAGAAGTAGATTAGAGAAAACTCATGAAATCACTTCTGGAGGGGGGCGGGGGAAATGAATGAACTTTAATAGGTTTGGGTTTTCTATGTGTGCCTGGACAAGCCAAAACAATAAAGGCTTGAGAGATTGCTAAACACTGCAGGGAGTTTAGTCTTTCCTGGATTTCTTATAGTTTGAATTTATTGTAAGGAAGGACATGCACTTATTGAAAACTATTGGTTGGAAATCAGAGGTTTCTTGAGGCTACAGAGCTTTTACTGTGGTGGGAAGCATGAAAGCATTTTACAAATACCCATTAGGATCCTATTTGCTGACTTGACTATTTATTATATCATCTCTAAAGTCTAGAGTTTTTGTCTATTTTTCTTTGGAACTGCATAAAGAGGATGGCATGACAGTGAAGGTTTTCATGCCTCCCCCCCCCCCCCCCACGTAAACTAAGACTAAATTACTACAAGATCATAATTAAGATGCATATCAATACATTTATGTATAGTATAGATATCTTATATATTACTACCCCTTGCATGTCATGGTTGTTTGACCTACTGTTTACAATATCCATCAACTTTTCTATATGTATGTACTCATATACTTGTGAATACTTCTTACACTTGGCAAGCATACCTACACATTTCTAACTACTATTACCCCTCTCCCCAAGGCTGATTGGAATGTGTGAAAAAACATCATAGTTATCATGATCCTGTATTTAAATCACTCTGTAGTTTAGCTTGATTAGTGATGGTGCCTTATGCAAAACTCAAAAATGTTGACTTTTAGATACATGTAGGTACTATGTTCATGTAACCTGATCAACTTGGATTTTATGTGTGTTGAATTCTTGATTTTACTGAATTTCTTAGAATGTGATCAAGCTTTTCATACCATCCCAGTTTCATATGAGATGTTATGAAAATCTTGATCATATTCCAAGAAATTCAACAAAATATGAAACTGAGATAGTATGAAAATCTTGATGACATTTTACCTCCTCCCCTATTGGATTCCATATTATTTTGATATATATTTTCCAAAAATACTTATACTTACTAATAAATAAATAAATAAATTGATATTTCGATATGTATTATTATTATTTTACTATCTGTAACTGTCACCAAGGGAAAAATATATATTCCACACAACTTCATTAGTTTTAATGGCACAGAAACAGAGGCTGGATGGCCAGCTGTCAGGGATGATTTAAATGCAATATTCCTGCTTCTTGGCAGGGGGTTGGACTGGATGGCCCATGAGGTTTCTTCCAACTCTTTGATTCTATGAGAAGGCACTAATGGATTGCTTTTGCAGAAAAGTAATGCTATTTACACCTGGTTTCATTGCATGGCAAAATATGGCAGGATCATGAATAGAAATAGAATGGTTTTATGTGAATTTGCCCATAGCTCAGTGCAAAGCATATCCAGCACTCATTTATAATCATATTTCATGACTAGCATCTCAAGTCCATTCCTAAACCAGTTTATATTAAAAATTAGCTGGAAGTGCTTGCTTGTTCTAATTAAAAGACTTGAGCTAACAAATTATTGCAGCCCTCTTTTGACTTGAACAGACTGAGCTGATCTTTTTCATGTCAAAAGGCAAAGTTCTCACAAAACCTTTGAGAACAATTAACAATGACCCCGACAGCTGCCCAATCTAGCCTATTTTTGGAGCTAATTGGTAAAGTTATGTGGGACTATGTAAGAGAGGACAGGAGATATCCATAAGACAGATAAGGCCAAAGTTAAAAAAAGACTTTCTAGGTTAAATGAAGAACTTGTGTGATCTGTTCACATTTAAAAGGAGAAAATGTCATTGCAAAAGAATGGAGGGAATGAATGTTCTTACATGGAATTTATGTAGGCTGCCTGTGAAGAGGACGCATCTCATCACAATAATCAATTCTCATAAATATAAGAGCCCTTTATGGGAAGCTAGGTAAATGTTTCATAGGCTTGCACTGTGTGAGTCTAGAATATAAAACTGAATATGTATTTTGCAAATGAATTACTCTTGAAGAAATACACACTTGCTGGCTGGGTTACATGAAAGCTGTTTATTTATATTCATGCAAAGAAAAACATTAGAGGATAAAGTTGTACTAGTCAAATCTAACTACTTTGGGAGGTGGTGATCAGGCATTCGCACAACATGGCCAGCCTGGCAGAGATTCGTCACTACAAGTGTGCCTGATTATTTTTGCTTCTTCTAGAATGCTGATATTTGTCAAGAGACTTGCAGGATTTTTCAAAGTCAACACTGATGGAATTGCTGGAGTGACCACATTGTTTGAATGCCCAATCACTTCTTCCCAAAGCAGTTACTTTACTCTCAGCTCAAGAATGGAAAACGGAACATCAGTGGACAGTAAAAGAAGGGCTTAAAGCTAACTTTAAAAAATGTGGAAAAGCACTGAGAACTGTGATCCTTGGCCCGCGAGTGTTCTAACTTGAGGTCAGCTATTATTTATTTCTTTATTTCTTTATTTAAAACTTTTATATCTCGATCGTCTCTACCTCCATGGAGGGACTCAGACCGGCTAACAGCAAGGATTCAATGCTAACAATACAATCTAAAACATCGTACATCAACAATAAATATAGACTAAAATACATAAAAGCAGGCATGTAGCCGGGGGGGGGGGGCTTGGGGGGCTTCAGCCCCCCCCCCCCGAGAAGGCCTTACTGGTACATTATTTAAACTGTTATGTTTATTCATATCATGATCTGATCACCATGTTCAATATATCCCATAAGTATGGGGGTATTGGGGTAACGATACAAAAGGTTTACTAGGGTAGACCCTCTTTCACTCAGACTCAGCCCCCCCCCCCCCGAAACAAAATCCTGGCTATGGGCCTGCATAAAAGCCAGCTCAAGATAAAATCATAGCTCAGTGCTGTGGATTTCAAATAGAGGACAAAAGAAGAAATGTGCCAAGAGGGGGGAATGTCAAGCAAACCGTTGTCAGTACTGTCGAAGGCTTTCAAGGCTGGAATCACTGGGTTCTTGTAGGTTTTTCAGGCTATTCACTAGGCCTGGGTAACAACGGAAAAAATTGTTTCTAAAATCGATTCGTTTTTTGGGGGGTTTTGCGTTTCGATATTTAAAAGAATTCCGAAATTTTTCTTTTAAAAAGTTTGATATTTACGAAATTTCGTAAATGTTAAAAAAATTACGAAACATTAACGAAACAAATACGAAACAATAACGAATCGATTCGTTAATGGCGGACGCGACCACGCAATATGCTAAAAAACCTCCAAATGGGACAGGGGGAACTTCTGAAGCTTCCCTCTCCCTCTGTTGTTGACTGTTGGTGTGATATTATAATTTTTTTTCACTAATTAAACAAAAAACAACTATAAAACTTGCCCCAGACATGCGGAAATAATAACGAAACGACCTCAAACCGATAACGAAACGAATACATAACGAATCCGAAGCATTTACGAAACGAATTTAAAAATTCGTTTCGTTTTTAAGTTGCTCCAGAATGGTTCGTTATCACTTTGTTATAAAAAAAATAACGAATTTTTAATGAATTACGAATTAACGAAATGAAACCGCCCTACTATTCACCTGCATCTATTGCAAGCATCCTCAGACATTGTGAGACCTCACAACCTCTAAGATCACTTGCAATAGATGCAGGTGAAACATCAGGAGAGAATGCTTCTAGAACATGGCCATATAGCCCAAAAAAACTACAACAACCTTGTCAGGAGTGCCTTCCATCTAGAAATAGATTTCCTCATCACTTAGGGACCCATTGCCAAGACGCTACAGTTGGACACGAGCGATCACATATTTGTAACATTTATTGGCACTCTGGATGATTGCTTTTATAGAGGGACAAATTCCTTCCTATCCTGATTGGCTTTCTGATGCTGAGCAGAATTCTGGGAAATGTAGTTTAAGGCAGGTCCTTTTGAATTCTTTGTCATAGGGCTCCTTGCCTTCCCAAACTACATTTCCCAAAATTCTATGCTTTCTCAATTTCTTTCCCAGTGAACTCTGCTTTCTGCCTGCTGCTTCCCTCTGCTAATGATGAGAGGCTTCCTTGCTTGCACTGAAAATTAAACTGATTTTAGGAGACTTCTGAGATTTACAACATTAAAATCAAAAAGTATTGTGTAACTTTTGATTCTTACATTTTTGGTGCAGGCCATGCCCACACATCGAATATCACTTTGTAAGTACAAATTTAATGAATTCGATACAACTTTACACCCTAATAGCCAATGATGAGAAATGATGGAGAACACTGGGCGGAAAAAAGGACTCCCCTCTCTGACCCAAATCAAACTCCTGGTCTCAACTGAATATACTTGATGATTCAGTGATATTTAAATAAGTGTTAACATTACTGAACAATTGATTTATTGTGTCTATCCTAGCTAGGGTTAACAATTGAGTTTAGGCTCAGGGAGGAAGCAAAGTGACCCTCTAGATGTAATTCGAGTATAACTCCCAATATTCCTCACCATTGGCTATGTGGAGACTTGCAGTCCAATAACACCTGGAGGGACCAATTATTTATACTTTGATTTAGATCTAACTGCTCTGTGTAGCTTTTTTTTAGTTTCTATAGTCATATACGATGAGGTTGATGTGTGCAAAGTATTTAATCAGTACAGTCTGTTCAGAACAGGGATTGTTTAAATGTAAAAAAGAAGCAAACTAATGAGAATTCAAGGTCATAAAAAGAGGCTGATGAGCAGTAGCTTCAGAAAAAACAACTGAAAGTATTCTCTCATGCAATGCATCATAACCTAATGGAATTAATTACTACAAAATGCAGAAAGATCTTCTATCTTTAGTTTTTAATCAAAATTAGACAAATTCTTAGATACTGTCCATGTATGATTGTTGGCCATGGTGACTAACAAGTGAAACCTACCATTTAGAGGAAATGAACACAGGACATGTGATGGCTTTTCCTTTCATTCTTTGGTTATAAATTCTCTGGAATGCCTGACTGAATGCTGTAAGATACAAAGCACTGAATTAGTTTACTTTCTTTTGATTCGGGTAGACAAATTTTGAATGACACATCACAACAAAGCTTGGATAAGGCAACACAAAAGAATAAATGTCAGGGTTTGTTGTGCTTATTTCTTCTATTGATATATGGCCGCATATTCTTTTTTTATTTACCAGGACTTATAATTTGAACTTTTAAAACATATTGACATACTTCAGTCTCTCTTTAAATATAGTTATTTAATACAATCTACTAATGGCCTCCTCAATTATGGAAACATTTTCAAGTATCTACTAATGCATAAAATAATAAGGGGCTGAGTGTTTTTGCCCAATCAAAACTGTTCTTATTCCCTAACAGAGAAGAAAAAGTAGAATACTTTCTACCTAAAAGGTTGCTTATGAAACCATATGTCCTTAGACATCTAGTTATTCTTTCAACCTCTTAGAGGCACCCATTATGGGACTGAAAAAAAGTGTTTGCATTTTCTGTACAAATGATAACAGACACTTGGTGAATTAATAAACATATTGGTGAGTAGTGCTGATAAGTTTATTGAAGTAACATGTAGCTATATGCCTACTGGACTTGCTCTCTCTCTCTGTCTTTCACCTCACATACAATGTCCATACTTTATTGGGATTAATAATAATAAAATAATAATAATAAAACTTTATTTATAACCCACTCTGTCTCCCCTAGGGAACTCAGGGTGGTTTCCAAACAAAAGTGGCAAACATTCAGTGCCCGAATAATCAAACCAACCAACCAAATTGAGACAATACATAAAACTACTAAAGTAAAAGCTTATAATAACTAAACAAAAAATAGGTTAAAATAATGTAATTAAATAAAACATAATAAATAAATAAGAACTATACATCATAATAAAATCTGAACAATTAAAATGTACAAATTTATAAAATAATTTATAGCAGCCTGCAGGGCCAGGGTGGTTTGCCAGCATTCAGGTGAGGTTTTATCTTAAAGTGTTCTAGTCCTCCTTATCTCCATAAGCTAAAGATGAGTTTTTAAGAGTGTTTTAAAGGAGAGGAGAGAGAAGGCCCTCTCTCTTTATTTCTTTGGTGTGTCCTAGAGCCAGAGGGAGATCTCAGAGAAGGCCCTCTCTCTGGTCCCTATCAACTGAACTTGAGACAGGGTAGGTCTGAGAGCTGGGACTCCTCCACTGACTGCAGTGCCCAAGGTGTTTTATATAGGGTGATTCGGTTTGTCAGATAGTCTGGGCCAGAACCATTTAGGGTTTTATAGGTAATGACCAGCACTTTGTATTTAGCCCAGGAGCAGACCTGCAGCCAGTGGAGCTGCCACAACATGGAAGTGGTTCTTTCCCTGTAAGGTGCTCCAGTTAGTAACCTACCTGCCGATCTTTGAACCAACTGAAGCTCCTGAACTATCTTCAAAAGCAGCCCCATGTAGAGAGCATTGCAGTAGTCCAAATGGGACTAGGGTGTGGACTACTGTGACCAGATCTGGCACCACAAAACTTGGTGGCCACCACCTACACCTGCACCTGAGGTTTCAGGGTCCGTGATGGATCCAGGATCACCCCCAAGCTGCAAACCTATATCTTCTGGGGAGTGTAACCCCACCCAACACAGATCAGTGTAACCCTATACACTGATCTGTTTTTCAACTGACCGGGAGTACCTCTGTCTTGTTTGGATTTAATTTCATCTTATTAACCCTCATCCAGTCCATTACTGATGAAAAGCACCAGTTTAGGATCATGATGGCATCTTCAGCTTTGGGTGAAAAGGAGTAATAGAGTTGGGTGTCATTCGCATAATTTGACACCGAACTCCAACATTCTGGATGATCTCTCCCAGTGGTTTCATGTAAATGTTGAACAGCATGGGGGACAGAATTGAACCTTGAGGGACCTCACAGGCCACTAGCCAGGGAGTTTAACAAATATCCCCCAGTTCCACCATCTGGGTCCAACCCTCCAGGAAGGACCAGAGCTTCTGCTAGATAGTGCCCCCTAGCCCCATACCAGAGAGATAGCCCAGAAGGATACCATTGTTGATGGCATTGAATACCGCTGAGAGGTTCAGGAGAACCAGCAGGGACACACTTCCCCTGTCTAGCTTTCTTCGTAAAACATCCACCAAGGTGACCAATGCCATCTCAATTCCATAGCTGGGCCTAAAACCAGTCTGAAATGGATCCAGATAACTGGTTTCCTCCAAGAAACTTTGGAGTTGTGAGGCCACCACCTTCTCTCAAACCTTGCCCAGAAAGGGAAGATTTGATATTGCCCGATAGTTGTTGGATCCAGTGAGTTGGATCCAATGCTGATTTCTTTAATAAAGGTCTTATTGCTGCCTCTTTGAAACTAATTGGCATTATGCCTTAGGCCAAGGAGGCATTCACCAGCATCTTCACCGACTCCAGCAGTGCCCCTCCCCTCCGCGGCTGATTTAATTAGCTAGGATGGGCAAGGGTCCAGAGAAAAAGTGGTCACCTTCATTCCTCCCAAGATCTTTCCACATCCTCGGGCAGAACAAGCTGTAAAGAATCCATTGAATAGTGACAAGGAAATGCCTCAGTTACATCCACGGAGACTGCATTAACAGTGGAGTCTAAGTCAATATTCCAGAACTCCTGCAGCAAGTGTTCATAGAGGCTTTATGCTGATACTTTTGGTAACAGATCCATTCCTTAATCTTAGCAAGGTTTTTGGAATACTCTTGATCAAACAGTTCACAATTCCCTTAGACTAGCAAGTCAGACTACTATGGTCATACTATAAAATAAATCCTACTTCTTCTAAATTTGGTAAGAATCCGTCTTCTTTTTCCAAGAGGCCTTGGCTCTGTACATGAGAATGTCAATGTTTAATTGAGTGCATACTAGTTGGAAGAAAGACCTGTGAAACAGCCTACAATTTATTTAAATGTTGCAAATTTCACCTGATCTATACTGGGGATATAATTCCTAGAGGTATGTGAAATGGCAGAAATCCGTTTTGCTTTGTTTTGAAAGTTGGATGCACAAAACAACACAAGGAGGGCATCAATCCTGACAGGTTTCAGAAATATTTGGACATCCATTGATTTTTTAGGACCCCCCCCCCCCCCCCCCATTTAAGCACCTTGAGTGAGTTGCACTCTCTCAACCTGAGAGGCTTGAAAGAAAAAGAATTCTCAAAAAGCTAATAGAGTAGTACTCTTAAGTTTTAAGAAACAGTTGGAAACAGACAGAAAGAAACTGAATAGAGCTAAAAGGACATGTTCTCTCTCCAATGCCACACCACACACATAAAATGGAGGAGCTCAGCGTGGTTATATTTAGACCAGCTTTGCAGAAACTGCAAGATTGGCTTTCTTCTTCAGATTGGCAGAAAGGGGGAAAAACTGTGCCTCTTCTCTTGTCTTGCAGCTTTCTGGTATGTGGCCAGATAGGATGATTTTAGTTCCCATTATCTCTCTCTCAAACATCGGTGGAACACAATGGTGTAAATTTAATACCAACAGAGAAACAAGAATGAAACAAAGTGTCAACAGTGAGATTCAAGAAACATAAGTAATATTTCTCAGTACACCTCAGAATATATTGTCTGGAAATATATTAATACCAAAGAAAAGTACAAGTTATGCAACCTGTTTCAAAACACTTTCAGACACATATATATCTAACACATGGGGTAGAAATTGTGTGGCTCTCTAGATTTTGTATACCTGCAATTCTAACTTGTCTAGCTAATTATGAAAAAAGTGGGAGTTGCAATTTAGCAACAATTGGATGACTGTGTAA
Source organism: Anolis sagrei (assembly GCF_037176765.1). Classification (NCBI taxonomy): domain Eukaryota; kingdom Metazoa; phylum Chordata; class Lepidosauria; order Squamata; family Anolidae; genus Anolis; species Anolis sagrei. The sequence goes on from NC_090024.1 coordinate 117,444,449, forward strand.
TTGTCCGCATAATTCTATTTCAAGCATTATAATGACACCACTATTATTCCAGTAAATAATATAGCTCCATCCTAAAGAATATTGGCATCTGTCATCTGAGGAATTATTCTCTGGATGAGAATCCCTTCTTCAAATGGAAACTCTAGGATTCAGTAGGTTGGAACTATGATAATTAGGGCTGTCCAAACACAGAAAAAATTGTTTCTAAACTCGATTCGTTTTTAGGGTTTTTTTGCGTTTCGTTATTTAAAAGAATTCCGAAATTTTCCTTTAAAAAAGTTCGATATTTACGAAATTTCGGAAATCATAAAACAATTACGAAACAATTACGAATCGATTTGTTAATGGCGGCCGCGATCGCGCAATACGCTAAAAAAACTTCTGAAGCTTCCCTCTCCCTCTGTTGTTGACTGTTGGTGTGATAATTATATTTTTTTTCACTGAGAAAACAAACAGCAACCCTAAAACTTGCACCAGACATGCGGAAATAATAACGAAACATTTACGAATCAATAACGAATCAATAAAGAATCAATAATGAATCAATTCCGAAACAATTACGAAACGAATTGGAAAAATTCGTTTCGTTTTTTAGTTGCTCCTGAATGGTTCAATATCGCTTCATTATAAAAAAAAAAATAACGAATTTTTAACGAATTACGAAATTACGGAACGAAACCGCCCAGCCCTAATGATAATTTAAAGTAGGATCACAGTGCCATAATTCTGTAAAGTTAAAAGATATGATAAATTGGATTCTGCTTTACTATCCTCTTTTTAAAAATCACTTGAATATTGGTGGCTTAGGCAGATGTGACCTCTATGTGAGTACTTTAAAAATACCTTTTTTGAGGAGATGTTCAGCAATTCTTTATCCCCAGGCATCCTGAAGTCCTTACATCTCTGGGAAAGGAGCAACAGCTTCCATTCTGCCCAAGAATGTCTGGACAGTGCCAGGGAAATAAGCTTCATCTAGAACCATCAGCTGTTCTAGCACATTTGGAGATTTATGCTCTAGCACAAGGATTCAGGGTATTGTCCAATATTTACACTTTGTGTATGGGACAAATACAAAATATTTCTAATGTGCATCATTCATTTCAGTCATCAACACTGGCTTTTCTGGTGGCCCAGTTTATGATTTTTTGAAAATAGAATCACAGATAAAGGAATACCTTCACCCTGAACCATGCATTACATCTTTGCAAAGAGTTTTCTTTCTTGTGTCTGGGAAAAAATTGCTCGATGCTTACCATAATTACTTTCCACATGCCAATTTTATTTTAATCCCGTATAAATATTTATAACCATTTCAGGATATGCAGCAGGAAAGATTTACCATGAATGATTCCAGTGTGGGAAATAACAATGAGGATAGATGAATGATGTGACCTTTTCAGTACACAACTCTAAAATGGTTTGGTCTGCAATCATTTAAACAAAGCTCGGTTGAAAACCAACTGGCTGGTACTGCCTCTGCTGGATTAAAACCTTATCTTTAAAAAATGAAAATGAAATGCAATGTTTCTCTTTTTTATACATTTTTTCATCTCAAACTCCACCTCTGCAATTAAGGACCGTTGTTAATTTTTTTGTCAAAATTCCAACAAAGAGAAAAATGACATATAGAGATTAGGCATGTGCAATACATTAAAAATGATTCTAAACTTTTTCTAAAAGTAGGGGTGCTGACCCTTCATTTCTAAAGTCTTTCTGAATTTTTGGTAGTGAAAATTTCAGAACTCTAACTAAATTTACAAATCTTCGTAATTACTTTGTTAATGGCCCTCACTCATGCACAATTGGGAATGAGGAAACTTCGGGGGCTTCTCTAACCCTCATTTTTAGTAGGGCTGGGCGGTTTCGTTTTGTTAATTCGTAATTCGTTAATAATTCATTAATTTTTCCAATTACAAAACGATAACAAACCATTCTGGAGCAATTTTTTTAAAAAACGAATTTTTAAACACGTTTTGTAAATGCTTCGTATTTCGTTATTGTATTCGTTTCGTTATTGTTCTGAGGTCGTTTCGTTATTATTTCCGCATGTCTGGGGCAAGTTTTTTGTTTAATTAGTGAAAAAAAATTATAATATCACACCAACAGTCAACAACAGAGGGAGAGGGAAGCTTCAGAAGTTTTTGGAGGTTTTTTAGCGTATTTCGCGGTCGCGTCCGCCATTAACGAGTCGATTCGTTATTGTTTCGGAAATCGATTCGTTAATGTTTTGTAATTTTTTTCGCATTTACGAAATTTCGTAAATATCGAACTTTTTTAAAGGAAAATTTTGTAATTATTTTAAATAACGAAACGCAAAAAAACCCAAAAAACGAATCGATTTTAGAAAGAAATTTTTCCGTTGTTACCCAGGCCTAGTAGCCATGTCTAATTGTATCACAATTTTTGAAAGAGGTAGTTATGGAAACAAATAAATGGTCATTAATAAGGTCAAGAAAAGCACAGCAATGTGTCTTCTAAGTCTATTCAGAGAGGGTATTGACCAGGAAGACAAAGAAATATTCAGATACAGCTTTATTGCAACAAGAATGGTTATAGTGAAATCATGGAAGGGAGAAAGAGAACTACTCAAGAGATTGGAGAGAAACATTAATAAATTACATACAAATGGTCAAGCTGTCTAATTGACCAAGGTAAAAATAATGTAAAAATATATCTTCACAAGAAGGAAAAAGTTGACTTTAAGGATTCTGCAAAGGGAACTATTTAAGGAGCTTATATTGGTAGGTATTATCGGATATAGGTATCATAGTTAGCATAGATGGAAGTCCTTGGTGGTGGGTTCATGGGTGTGAGGATGTAGGGAATGTATTGTCTACTGTGTTTATTACTGTCTCTATATGTTGTGTGCTGTTTGTAAATGTATATCATTGTTTTTCCTTTTAAAAATAAGAATAAGAGGGAGAGGGAAGCTTCAGAAGTTTTTGGAGGTTTTTTAGTGTATTTCGCGGTCGCGTCCGCCATTAACGAATCGATTCGTTATAGTTTCGGAAATCGATTCGTTAATGTTTTGTAATTTTTTTCACATTTACGAAATTTCGTAAATATCGAACTTTTTAAAAGGAAAATTTTGTAATTATTTTAAATATCGAAACAAAAAAAACCCCCAAATACAAATCGATTTTAGAAACAAATTTTTCCGTTGTTACCCAGGCCTAATTTTTAGCTATCCTCTTGAAACTAGCTAGAGTAGTGGAACTTATTTACTAGGCCTGTGCAGTTTCATTCGTTAATTCGTTAATTCGTTAAACATTCGTTAATTTTTGCATATACGAAACGATAACAAAACATATTTTCAAACCCGGAAGGGTTTTTAAATATCGAAACGGCAACCCCCACAGTTTTAACGAGCTTTCGCTCGTTTCGTAAATGGGGCGGGCAGGGGCGAAGGGGCGGCGCGAGCGCGCACCCAGTGAGCCAAGCCCCGCGCCTGCCTGTTGGGCGCGAGCGCGGCTCCCGATTGGCCGGCCCGCGCGCGCTCGCCCTTAGGCTGAGGCCCTCTTTGGCAGGAGCTTCCCCCTCAGCGGCAGCAGCTTCCCCCTCGCCCCTTTGCTGCTCTGTGCTCCTTCTTCCCCAGGCTGGGCGCCAGGCTTGGGAGTCCAGCCCCGGGAAGGAAGGGAATTTTTAGCCACGGAGCAGCAGAAGGGCGAGGAGGAGGCTGCTGGCGAAGAGGGCCTCAGCGGCGGCAGCTTCCCCCTCGCCCCTCTGCTGCTCCGTGGCTAAAAGTTTCCTTCCTCCCCGGGCTGGGCTCCCAAGCCTGGCGCCCAGCTTGGGGAAGAAGGAGGACGGAGCACCAAAGGGGCGAGGGGGAAGCTGCCGCCGCTGAGGCCCCCTTCGCCAGTAGCCTCCTCCTTGCCCTCAGCGGCGGCAGCTTCCCCCTCGCCCTTCTGCTGCTCCGTGGCTAAAAGTTTCCTTCCTCCCCGGGCTGGGCTCCCAAGCCTGGCGCCCAGCTTGGGGAAGAAGGAGGATGGAGGAGCAAAGGGGCGAGGGGGAAGCTGCCGCCGCTGAGGCCCCCTTCGCCAGTAGCCTCCTCCTCGCCCTCAGCGGCAGCAGGCTTGGGAGCCCAGCCCCGGGAAGGAAGGGAATTTTTAGCCACGGAGCAGCAGAGGGGAGGAGGCTCCTGCCAAAGAGGGCATTTCCATTTTAAAATATTTTTTTAATATTATTTTAATATTATTCTTAAAAAATACAAAAAATATTCTAAAAATTCGTTAATATTTACAAAATTTCGTAAATACCAAAACTTTTTTGGGGGAAAGTTTTGTAATTATTTTAAATATCGAAACAAAAAAACACCCCAATTACAAATCGATTTTAGAAACAAATTTTTTCTTGATCAAACAGGCCTATTATTTACCACTGTTAGCTCACCAAATTTCAGGACATTTGAGTTATCCATGGATTTTGGGGAATTTTAATTTTTTTAATAAAAATATTTTAATAATAAAGAAACACTTTCTGATTTAAAAGTGTTTACTTTGAAAGTCATTGATCTACTCCAGAAACTTTGTTTTTGTAGCAGAAACTTTGTTAAATTGATGGAGAGAGACTAAATAAAGCAAAATGTGCTGTATATAGGACAATGTCCCTTTTGCAAAGACAAAGATTTTGCAGTGTAATAAACTTTTGCCATGTTTTATGACAGAACCAATTAGAAACTGCCATTTATAACCCAGGAACAGAAATCATAGTACATCATCAAGCCACTCCCGACAGATGGCCATCAGCCTCTGAATAAGAAAATCTGTTCCTGGTTTCAAAGCATTGTTCCTGTTTCATTGTGCAGTCTTTTAGAACCAATTAGAAACTGCCATTTATAATCCAGGAACAGAAACCATAGTGCAGACACCATCAAGGAACATCTAGACTGACCCCCTTCTTCCGGGCAGAAAGGCACCATCCCAACTCTCTTGACATTAAATTAATCCACTTTCCCTGTTGAGTTGGAGGGGAACCGCAATTCAAAAACTTAGGTCATATTTTTTTTCCAGCCCGGCACAGGGATTAGCTTACTTATTAGAGATCAGTCACAGTCCTCTTCTTTGAAGGTGTTAGGGAGGAGCAAAGCCCTCTCTCCTCTATCCTTGGTGCCTGCCTTTTGTTTCTGATGCAGTCTGGGAAATGTAGTTTAAAACAGGTATTTGGTTATTACTATAGGGAAAACTTCAGGGGATCCAATCTCCCTCTTTTTTAAAGCTATTGGGGTGAAACTTGCTTCAGTTGTAAAGCACATTAACCCCTATTTTTAGTATCTTAGTTTTTATCTTGCACATGCGGCCAGCTCATTGTTATTTTATTTTTATTTTACTGTGTATGATTTTGCTTTATCGTCTTTGTACTAATATGCTGTATGTATTTTACTGTGTTATTGTGTTTTGGTTTTACTTTATTGTAATATGCTGTTGGGCTCACCCCCCCCCCCCGAGTCCCCATTGGGGAGATGATGGTGGTGGGGTATTAAATAAAGTTTATTATTATTATTATTATTATTATTATTATTATTATTATTTGCCCATTAAGTTTCATGATGTTTCACATATCCACAAAATTTTGGGATTTTTTAAAAAAAACTTTTAAGAACAACATTTTTTTAAAAAAAATCTACAATTGCTATATCCTTGAATTTTTTTTATCCAATGACACAAGACTACAGGGGATCATCCCCCCCAAATTTCAGAAATACTAATACATTTACTGATTTTAGGGATATTTTAAAAAAAATGAGAAAAAAATATCTGTTTAGGGGAGAGACTATTCCTCTCTTCTCTCCTGATTAGTGGATTCTTCACAAAGGACTTCACAAAGTCCTTCACAAAGGACTACCACCTCACCCGCCTCATAGGAAACCTGCTACAAAACAGGAGCTTTTTTGTTGAGTTCCAGGGCCAGAGAAGCAGATGGCGGAAACAGAAGAACGGCCTGCCTCAGGGGAGCGTGCTTGCTCCATCCATGTTCAACATCTACACAAATGACCAGCCACTGCCAGAAGGGACAGAGAGTTTCATCTATGCTGATGATCGTGCCATTACTGCTCAAGCAGGGAGCTTTGAGATGGTAGAACAGAAGCTCTCCGAAGCTCTAGGCGCTCTTACTGCCTATTACAGGGAAAACCATCTGATCCCTAACCCATCTAAAACACAGACATGCGCCTTTCACCTTAAGAACAGACAAGCATCCCGAGCTCTGAGGATTACCTGGGAAGGAATCCCACTGGAGCATTGCAGCACACCCAAATACCTGGGAGTCACTTTGGACCGTGCTCTGACCTACAAGAAGCACTGCCTGAACATCAAACAAAAAGTGGGCGCTAGAAACAACATCATACGAAAGCTGACTGGCACAACCTGGGGATCACAACCAGACACAGTGAAGACATCTGCCCTTGCGCTATGCTACTCTGCTGCTGAGTATGCATGCCCAGTGTGGAACACATCTCACCACACTAAAACAGTAGATGTGGCTCTTAACGAGACATGCCGCATTATCACAGGGTGTCTGCGACCCACACCACTGGAGAAATTACACTGCTTAGCCGGTATTGCACCACCTGACATCCGCCGGGAAGTAGCAGCCAATAGTGAAAGGACCAAGGCAGAGACATCTCCAGCTCATCCCCTGTTTGGGTATCAGCCAGCACGTCAACGACTTAAATCAAGACATAGTTTTCTTAGATCTACAGAGACACTCGTTGGAACACCCCAGCAAGCGAGAGTCCAAAAGTGGCAGGCCCAAACCCAGCACCTCAATTCATGGGTGATACCAGATGAGAGACTCCCCCCTGGGCACTCAGAAGACTGGGCGACTTGGAAGGCGCTGAACAGATTGCGCTCTGGCACCACGAGATGCAGAGCCAATCTTAAGAAATGGGGCTACAGGGTGGAATCCTCGGCATGCGAGTGCGGAGAAGAACAAACCACTGACCACCTGCTGCAATGCACCCTGAGCCCTGCCACATGCACGATGGAGGACCTTCTTGCGGCAACACCAGAGGCACTCCAAGTGGCCAGATACTGGTCAAAGGACATTTAACCAAATACCAAACTTGCAAAATCTGTATGGTTTTTTTTTTTCTTTCTTTCTTCTTTTTCCTTTTCTTTTTAATCTCTGTGTTTGTTTTGCTCTGTTAGAATTGTAATACAATGGTTGCTGATGACACGATAAATAAAATAGTGGATTCTAATTCTGATGCATACTGGGAAATGGAGTTTAAGGCAGACCCTTTTGAATTCTTTGGCATAGGGTTTTCCCCTTCCCAAACTACAATTTCCAAGTTCTGTATGTTCCCAAAATGCAATTTTCCCTGTTTTCATGTGAGAAGCAAGCCACCATGAAGTATTCAAGCAAAAAAAAAGCCATTAGGGAGAGGAATTGCAAAGGAGGCAGCCAAGTATGGTAGCTTTAACATTTCTTATGCTTTCTTTTAACTAGTAGCAGCCTTCTTTCTTGCCTTGCACTCAATGAAACTGACTGGGAGCCTTCTGAACTTTAAAAGTTTGGGTGGGGCAGTCAGCTTCTATTTTTAAGTTTTTGAAGTGGGCCACACTGATTCTTCAGAAAGACTTTCAACTTACAAAACTTCCAATTTCTTCCTAATTCTGTTTTTTTATTAATTATTTGCACACCTCTAATAGAGCTGTTTGGGAGCTCCTCCTTTTGTGATCTTCGGTATTCTCCTCAACAATTACTATATTTCAACATTAATATCAAGCCAGTACAAAGTTTATGATGTGGTACAGTATGGTATATTAGTTAGGTATATTTTTCTAATTGACAAAATAGATAGATACGATAGATACAGCATTTTGAACCAGGCTTTCCTCTCAGTCAAACTGATGCAATGACATCATTTAGAATTGCTGCTCCAGGACAGTGGGGGGAATAGGGGGGAGGGCATGGATGACATTAGATATACATTTCTAAGGAATGTATAAAGTGTCATATAAGTAATATTTATTTTTGGAATAATGTATACCGAGGTAAGTCTTGTAAGGCAAACATTTGTTAATTGATGGGATGTATCAACTAAAATAAAAAATAAAAAATAAAAAATGCTTATTTTAATAGTAACTCTCAGGCAACCAGAAATTACCTTTACCTGGCATCCATCAATTCCCATGGGTCCTGATTAACAGAGTTTGCTTGACTTAATCTCACATTCATTCTTTTAAAAATCAGTTCCATTTCTTGGTTGTCTCCTTCATTCATTGTTAATCTTTCACTCAGTGGAGTGTATCATTTTTGCTTAAGGTGTTTGTAAAATTCTACACTGAGAATTAATTTACATTTTTGTGTAAAGGAAATAAAATCACTGTCAGCCTCCAACTTCACAGTTGTCTAAACTTGTGACTCCAGAAATAGGCTATAATTGGAGTCAATGCTGTGCTTTTGTACCACAGTTAATCCATGAAACCCCAGGCTATAAAGAAAGAACACTTGCCATGACCTGCCTCTGGATGTGTCAGTGCTGCAGGGTGTAGGAAGCAGCTGTAATATGCTCCTTCCTTGGGTGCAAATCTTCTCATGTTATTCCAGTGGCACAAGAAGGAACCAACCTGAAGCAGTTCTCTTGCTCTAAAGTGAAATTCACAACCAAGGACTTTCAAGGGTAGCCGGAAGACATTTAAAGAAACAAATGTCATTTCTCAGAATGAGTGCGGGAGTTATCAACGTAATAAGTCTTCACATCCAAATTCTCAGTGAATGTGTTTTCTTTTCAAATGACTGTAGCATTGCCAGCACAGGGCACAATTGCTTTCTAAAACTCCAACTGAAAAATGACACTAAATAATAGCCCATCTAGAGCTTAAGTGAAATATGTTTACTGTTTTCCCACCATATTCTTTAGTATTATTTCCTCTAATGATTTGCCTCCAGATATGTCACTTGATATATTTAAGACCATTTCTTTGCTCCCCAGCTTCAAAAAACATGAAACAAAGCTCTCCAGGGAATGTGACATAAATAAAATTTCATGCTGTAAAGTCTTTTTTTTCCTCCACCAAATATCACAAACTGCAGATGTGAAAAATGTTTTTAAGTTGAAATAAGAAACTTTGTTTTTTATATCACATTACAGTTATTAAATATTTTTTCGAGATAGACAGATGGATAAATAGATAGATGCACTGTAACTACATATCAAGCTTTTCTCAGGCTCAGATCACTATTATAGTATTATTTTTTCACTGCGAGATTCATTTGCCCAGTATCAGCACACACACACACACACACACACGTGTGCAGGCAGGGTTTTTTTCATACCTTACTCTTTAATAGGCAAGAACATAATCAGAAAATATAAACATAGGCCTCACACACACATATGACAGCAGCATGGGAAAAGAAATAGTGTTTTCTTAGTTTTTTCTGGTTCTTTAGTGCTTGTATCTTTATTACTGACTTTTCTCCCGTGACACTGAGTAACATAAGAAACTAGGGAGCCCATTCAATAACTCATTTCACACCAAAATTTCTGCAAGAAGACCTGGCTGTAGATTTCAGAAAGAAGAGATGATCCCTCTAAACATCCATGGGCTCCATTTGTCTTACTAAAGGAGCATTACCTCAAAGGCAAGTGTGAACCACATTTTTTTTATTTACCATAACAGTGTCCTGGAGTGATTCATAACATTGTTCTGTTTGCATTGAAACATTTTACCAAAGATTGTCCCACCACTTGCTGCAAAATTTTGTGAACTAAAGAGTATATGAAAAGAGTTGCCATCCTTTCCCACCAGTGTAGAATGCCATCATGGAAAATGCTGAGATCATGTTACAGAGCTGAGCAGGATGCTTTGTATGACCATTAACCTGAATAGACAATGTTCAATTTAGAAATTATTCCAAGATCAATAATTACAAATTGACAATTATAAAAATCCACCCGGGCGGGGGGAGTTGAGGCAAAGAAGGAGCACAAGGCCAACGTGGATCCTGGACATTTTAGATTTCTGATTCACTCAACACAACCAAAACATGGCACAGCAAAGTTTTTCCAAATGTAAGTGTCAGGCCAATAGATACTTGCAGGTTGGCACCAACACATTCCTACCAACACTTTCCCATATTTTCCCAAGTTAGCACAAATAACAAATAGTGCATCCACTCTGTAGAATTAATGCCATTTCACACCACTTTAGCTGCCATGGTTCGATGCTATGCAATCATGAGAGATGTAGTTTGGTGAAGCACCAACAATAGTTGACAGAGGAAACAAAAGAATTTGGAAAACTACAACTCTCATCATTACATAGTATTTGGTTATGGTCATTAAAGTGGTGTCAAAATGCATTAATTTGACAGTGTAGACACACCCTTAGTTCACATCCACATTTTTCTTCTTTAGAATGAAATAGCTTTTATTTGCTAAGGTGGTACATGCAACAGGCTTGTGCATTAGATGACATTTAAATTTATTTTCTCAATTTCAGAGCACTTGTCTATATGAAATACACACACACTCATTTTAAAAAGATATAAAGGTCAAGGTAACATTAATGCATTATGTCCAGAGGCAGCAATAACCTCTTCTTGACAAACCTACAAGTAATGGCAAGTAGAAAATAGTATAACGTCTGCCAATCTGAAAGTGATGTTTTGCTGCAGAATAGAGGTGAGACTGGCCAGCACACATAATCTTTTGAAGAACATTCTCACCTCATATAAATCATAGGTGTTGGCCAAAACCAATGTGCTGTGAAAGCTCTAGGTTATAACTGACTTTCATATGTCTTTCTGGCTCTCTTGTGTTTGGAAATATTAATGTCTTTATTAAAGAAGAACAAGCATGCTTAACTGATTTTCAAATAAGAACTTGCTAGGGAGGGAAAGTTTTTCACTGAAGCCAATTGGACTTAGTACCATGGTATCCATCAGCTACTGTTATATGCCTTTAGCTTTCCTAGCTACTCCTTCCTGGTGTAGTAATCACATGTGTAGTTTGCTATATAATCAGACAGATCTGAGATTTGTTACTGTAGCAATTCAAGTTTTCATTTTACTTCTTGCTATTTACTTTTTAATGTAAGAAGGAGAAAAAGAGGAAAAGACTGGAAAAATAACAAGAGTTTTCTATCTTGTTCTTCTCTGTGTTGTTGTTTTTGTTTCCCCTGGGGCAGGCCCGTAGCCAGGATTTTGTTTCGGGGGGAGCTGAGTTTGATTCGGGGGGGGGGGGGGGCTGAGTGTGAGTGACAGAGGGTCTATCCTAGCAAATCTTTTGTATCGTTACCCCAATACCCCATATGACATATATTGAGCATGGTGATCAGATCATGATATGAATAAACATAACAGTTTAAATAATGTACCAGTAAGGCTTTCTCGTGGAACACCATGATAATTTCAGGGGGGGGGGGGCTGAAGCCCCTCAAGCCCCCGGCTACATGCCTGCCCAGGGGTCATGCTAACCCTTAGATCAGTGTGTTTGCCATGTCACAGTAGCTAGAAACTTCTCTGATGCTAATATCCTTATTTCAGTTCAGTGTACATCCTTATCTTTGCTCACCTGATATACTGTCTCCTATGTTCTGTCCATGCCCTGGTTCCTATGTTGTGTCATATAACTAATTCCCTCTGGTCTGATCAAGTGTCCCTATCTTTAAATTTTCACTTCTGCTTAGACAGTAATGTTTTGAATCCACCAGCAATATTACTACACTTGATCTTAGCCAAAAGGCCAAGAAGCAATGTTAAAGCTGAAATTGTACATCAGAAGTTATTTTTCAGCATCTATATAACTAATATATGCAGCTGTAGTCTCAAAGAGACCATTATTGTTCACTTCATATGTTTAGGGCTACTTAAATCCAATTATGATTAAAGTACAATAGACACGGGATTACACCTAATTGGTAATACTAGATAGAGTAGGGTTATTATATCAGTAGTGTGGTCATATGTATTGACCTACCATTTAGAAATAAGTTCAATGGGTTCACTTTATCTGGAATAATATTGGGATTAGTCTTAAAACTCACACCATCACAGGTGTGTAGCTACAAGGGTGAAAACAAAAGAAAAATTCTGCCTCCATTAATATTTCAGACCTCAAATGCCTAATATAGCAGAGAGTAAGAGTGACTCTATACAGCTATTTAAAACGAGTCAGGCTGTGAATTAAAGAAAACTGGTTTGCTGTAGAGTACCTATACAAGCAATCCAGAACTTTCTGGAGCCTGGGACGGTGGCCCCAAAGATCTGCTGATTACAGATTGATCCAAACCCAGGAATATATATTTTTTTTCTTACCTCATCCAGTAGGATGCTTTGGTGGGCAGTGATATGACCAGTGTTGATGGGCAGCAGCATGTCTATTCAGGAACAGTACCAGAACAAGGCAGGGCATAACAACAAAGGGACAGAAAACAGACATTTCCATGGGAATGTTGTGGTTTCCTCTTGAAGGATAAGTGTTTGTTTACCTTCTGGTGAGCTATGATTCTGCATTTTTAAAATGCATCAGCACTACCCCTGTCCTGGTTAGCACTCCACATTTTTCTGTCTTGAGTCCAGCTCTGAAGGGATATATACTGATCAGCTATAACATATTTTATTGCTTATTTTGAATTTCTGATTATTTTTTAAAATATGCAGTTCCTGGCTGGATGAGTTCTGTTGTACACATGGATGTGTGTGTTTTGTGGGCACCCCAACATCGAGATAATTTCAAACTGCATTTTAATGTATTTGTGGAGCCATGCTATACCACTGAAAACTGTTCAAATCTAAAGCTCTTTTATTACATACACTTGATATTTTTGCTTATCCTTTCACTTTGAATGCCTAAACTGTATTTTGAAAATCTGAACATAACTTTTATGGTACTACAAGTATCGTTACCTATGGAAAATGTAATGGGAGGACATAACTGTTATTTTGGACAGCAATATTTTTATTTCTTTTCCCCATGTTGGGCTCCTGGTCCTACAGAAAATACAAACATTTAATGTCTCATTTAATAACCTAGCATTCCTATTTTGAATTAACAGAAGCCTCTAAACCCTTTTCAAAGGCAGTTCCATGCACTGTCACTTTCAGAGCACAAAAACAATAAAAATAATAGTAATCATCACTGAATGATATCTGAGATTATTTTTCTCCATTCAGAGTTGTAATGTAACTTATTTTAATAGTCTTGGAACCATGTTTGTATCTTACAAAAACCAATAATACTCTGGTGGATCATTCAATAGGGTCTTCAAAGATAGAAACAGAAATTATTAAATGGTCAGAAAAAAACCTTTTCTATGGTATCTTGACAATCTGTTATCTGTCAACTCCAAAACAATAATGGAAACAATCCTCAAATTTCTCTATTTATGGTCAATCCTACAAATATCTTGTTTTCCATTTGAGTAGGGATGGGAAATATTTCGTTGGGTTCTCATTTCTTTATGGAAATGTAAGTTTAACCATACATTTACAAAGCTAACTATGCATCTCATCTAATAAAATATGTACACAATTCATATAGATATTTTAAAAATGTGTATGATGGAAAATATGCACAAACTTCATTTGGTTCATGGGGAAAATACACACAAAAGACATAGCTTACAAAATGGGTAAAACAAGGTGTATATTTTGAAATAAGAAGAAACTTCAAATTAAGGAGGAAAGGAGATGGGATGAAATACAACGAAAGGAGACTTTCACAATCCTAAAATTGATAGTCTGCTTTTTTCTCCCTTAGGCTAAATATTCAAACAGTATTGCTTTAGAAGCACAAAATGAGTCCTTTTTCATTATGAATGTTAATGGGGAATAGTCTCCAGATACCCTTTTCCTCTGTAGACATTTTCAATTCAATGATTTTGTAGTCAATGCTTATAAACAACACACATCAAACAATGATTGATAGAACTAGACAATCTACTTGCAAAAAAGAGGCAGCAAAACCTGTATTGTTTCATTCATCCCTCCATGTGCTGTCTTTCACCACTTGTAGGAACTGTTATGAGTCTAAAATATAAGCTGTACATGTCATTTACTAATGAACATGGATAAAAAAAACAGTCAAATGTTGATGCCAAAATCTGTTCCATGTCAGCTATCATAACTGAAATTTTGAATTGTGGTTTGTTAGTTGTTGTAAAGCTGCATGTCTCGTGCTTCTTGAGTTCAGACATATGTGATATTTTCCTCAGAAATGGCTCAAGTTTATTGAATCTTTTCTGAAAATGACTGAACATTCTCTGATATTTGGAGTGAAAACAAATCTCCAGATTCATTTTGAATTTTCCAAGGTTTTCTATATTGACTTCATGCTGTTCAGTGTTAATGTCCCCAATGTATTCAAATTCTTTGCTCAAGTAATGGCCGATGATGTTTCTCCACTTCTCCAGTCCAATTATTCCATCATTTCTGTTGCCTTTTCTCTTTCTTTCCATTGTGCATTGAAACATAATTCCATGAAATAGCATTTCCCCTTATTATGGCAGAAATACACCAAATGGAAGCCTGTAAGTGCAACTATTTCTCATAAAGAGCATTTTCTAATGCAAATTGCTTTGCTACAACTCTACAGATTCAAATTGATTTTCTTTTTATATTGAATGATTATGTTAATAGAGTTAAGGAGTACACTGTATTCAGGTCTATTTCTGGTATTTGCAAAGGAAAAAATCATTATAGTTGGTTATTGTCTATTTTGAAAAACATTCTGAAGTTGAAAAACTAATTCTTATATGTCGTTTCATTGGTAGATTTCTCTGTACAGGGCACTTGTATAGGCAGTGTAAAGATCATGTGAGTTGTCTGTTTTTTCTTGTCCCTTACATGTAAACACTGTGCCTTCATTGTTACAGCAATGAATGAAGATTTAATTAGATTTCTCTTAGAATATTTCTGTCTCCCTGTTTTATTCCAGATATAAATTCAAATCACTCAATAAAATATGTAATAAAATAAGAACTAAATACAAGAATAGAGGAAGTAGCAAGAGGGACCAATCTTTGAAGTGTTGCCAAACAGATTGTGACCACGGTAAAAGGAATGCCATCAGAGAGGAAGACTTTGACCAAATTATTCCATATTTTTTGTACTGCCCTGTAACCCTTATAACTGAACATTCAGCTGTGATAAGCTGCTGAGTGAAGCACCCAAATATGACTGCAGGGATTAGACAAATTTATGAATGACAAGATGATCTCTTCAATAACTTTCCTCGGTATCGCTGTATCACAAACAGTACATTTTGTGCTTGAAAACAGATAGGGAGTCAACAAGAAGGAGATTAATTCAAGTCAAAATTTTAACAAATACAACAGTGACATCCTAAGGGTGGGAAATGCTGTGATCTTGTCTTTCTCCCACATTTTTTTTTAAAAAAATTCCAAATTCCTTTTAATGAAGAAATTTGGAATTATTTAAAAAATCTAAACTGAAAGGAAATTCAGTACTGTACTAGCCAAAGTCTGGTAGATTTTAAGATCATGTTGCATTTTTGTGTTAGTGAAATATGTCAAGACCTAACACAGACACACACAGTCTTCAGAACTACTTCAAAGCCTGCCAGCTGGCCAGGTTACTTAAACTGGACATTGGAGAGCTCAAAAGATGGGTCAGATTAGAGAAACTAATAAACGGATGGTAATACGGATCATATCTTATGTGGAAAATTGGGGAAAAAGACCTAAAATTTTTAAAGGAGGCCCTTTGACATCAACAATATAATAGTGGGGGAAATGGCAAGATAAACTTCCAATAAATAAAATAGAGAAGCTCCTAATAGGATCTATAGAGAACAAAAAAAAACCCCATGTTATACCAGAATATGTTAAAGAAATTGGAATGACATAGTATAACAAAGATTGTGGACTTATTGAAACCCGAAGGAACAGTAAAATAATGAAAGGAGATAAAAGGTAATTGTGGGCATGGAAATTGGCTACTATGGAGAGGGTTGACTAAAAAGCAGAATGGAAGAGTAAGGAAACCCCAGAAACAAATCTTGACAAAATAATAAAATGGAAAGTAGAGAAGGAGAAAGGAATTATAAGATTCATATACAAAATAATTAATGAAAAACAACACAACACAAACTATACCCTGATAGAAGTCTGGAAGAAAATAGGGGGCAATGGGTGACTTAACAAATGGGAGGGAATAATAAAACATGTGATGGATGCAATTAAAACCTCAGTTGCTTTAGGTTGGAAGGACCAAAAGAAATGAGATATAAAATTTTGGTATAAATATCTAGCCAACTACCTACTCCAATAATATATTAGTGAAAGAAAAAGTTATTAGAGGACAGGTCAAACCAGAAAGGCCTGGGAAGCAAAATGGAAGGGTCTTCTTTCCAGAATAAAGGGGAAAGACAGCTATAAGGGGAGATACTATCCTCATTATTATACTATCCTCAATAAGCATAGCAAGAGCAGTATTGCTGGGATTCGTTCCCAAGAGGGGGGGGGGGGAGAGAGAGAAGGAGAGGAAATGATGTAAAATGATACCAGATGATGAAGAAAACAAAATGAATACTTTTTGGGAATCTTAGACAGTTCTGTATAAGATCAATAAAACTCTGAGCTTCAGTCAATCAATTTGTATTGTGTTTAAAATATAGAATAGAGGGAGAAACCAGGTGAAAAGGATTAAATGCTCAAACATACTGAGGTATAAATATTCAATAGTATAGTAATAATAATATTTTTAATCTCCTGGCCCAGGAAGTTTAGCTGAGTTATTACAGAGGAGCCATTTTAAATCTTTTTAAACCATTTTAAACCAGAGTTTTCGTGCTGCTACCGACTGGATTCCTGTAAGTGCTGGCTTCGAATTGTTTTTGGACGACAAAATCACATTCTGGGGTTAATCTGCTTTTGGACGTGCTATGACTTGGGACTGTTTTTTGACAACGCTTTTGCTTGCTTACACCTTGTTTTTCTTGCGTTTTCTGAACTCTGTGATTTTGAAGCCATTTGCTTGAACTTTCTGTTAACCCGGATTATATCCCAGTATAATCCAGATTATTTGCTAAATTACATTTTTTGCACAGCAATTTGCTACAGACGTTAAGTTCTTGCTAGATACACTGAATTAAGTGTTTCTAGCTATTTTTGTTGTGTTAATAAACTTTGTTTGGACCTTTATTTTTGTGTCTGGCTCCTTTAAGGCATCTGGTTCACGACAATAATAATATAATATAATATACAATAATATAATGTAATGTAATACTATTATTATTATTATTATTATTATTATTATTATTATTATTTTAACCTCCTGGCCCAGAAAGGCAGGAGTTTAGGCAGGCAGAGTGAGGAAAGAGGCCAAAGGCTGCCTTCGGGAGCAAAGAGCCCCAGCTGTTCCCAGAAAGGAAAGCATGAAGAAGGAGGAAGGAGGAGGGAAGCAGCAGAGCAAATGTGACCAGCAGGAGGAGAGAGGAAATTCATCCGCTTAAGCTGAGGCCAGGGACATGAAGTGGGGTAAGCAACTCACTTATTGTGCCGCTTGTCACAAAGGAGGGAAGATTTTAAAACTTGTACCAGACATCCGAAAATAATTCCAAAAAATAGGTAAGTTGCTTCAATTCAGAATTGCTCCTCCCACTATTCCTGCATGGCTCGAAATTGATTCAAAAGTGAATTTAATCTGAATTAATTACGATTTTAGAAGCTTCCGAATGAACTTGCTCAAGCCTAGTAAATTTCCAAGTTGGTCCAAAAATGCAATGTTTGTCTCTAGACTTACCTACACAGTGAAATAAACTGTGAAAGGGAATGCTGAATGTGTTTATGTATTATTTCTTATAGCTGCACGAAAAATGGGCAGAACTGTGTTCGATCAAACTCTTCAAGTTGTTATTCTGCCCCCTCCCACAGTATTAATGCATCTCATTATATGGCATATACTTGCATTTATCCCTTTGCTTTACATATGGAAATGACTGCCCTTTCACCACTTCCTCATAGCAATGAAAATCTTCAGTATACAGCTATTTCAGGTACAATGTTGATTTGCGCTAATTACAATAATTGTGCAGCAAATCACCTTCCTGCAGTATTGAAGAATAATTCCGCCCCATATAATGTTTACTTTAAATGTTTCAAATTTGATGTCATTTTGAAGGCCGCATTCATCAAGCAACTCTTATGCAAATTGTTAAATTGAACTCAAGCTCCTTTCATCTGGAGTGGCTGACAGACTGTCATTGCTTTTGTATATTTTTCAGCTGGCTCTCTGCCCATTCTCAAACCGACATCCACTTTTGCATTTTTTCCTAATCATTCAAGGAGAGGGCATAGTTCATGAGATGATAGTTCCATTTACAGAAACGCTATAAGTGGGGCTTAGTAAGCTACAGGTTAAATCACTGGAAGACAAGTTACATTTGTAAGTTAATATATTTTTTCTTTCAGAACCTTGTGGTTCGTCTTCCCTTCTAAACAGGACAACAGTATTATAGCAAGACAATTTCATTTATCAAGCCCAAGTTTATAAGATTTAGGAATAAAAGGGCATTATGCTTTCTTTGTATATTATTGTTTAAATGTAATTACATGCAATGTTAGTCTATGTGTTCCTCCCTTAAGATAAAGCAATCCAATAAAAATTACCTTAGATTCTACACTAGGATGGATATCTTGTGGCCCATAAAATATAGCCAATATAACTAATAGTAAAAGATGATGGAAATTACAGAATAATAATATCTAAAGAGCCACAGGTTCTCCAACCTGATCCATCCTATTTTATCTCAAGTCACAGGAAGGCAAAATACTGAAATTGATGCAGTACACAGTATCCCTGACCAAGTTCTTTCCATCCTTCCTAGAACCTTAAGAATCTCATCCCTATTAATTCCACAGTGGTGGCAGCTACAAAATGATTTGTATCATTTATGGTAGACTTAATTCCAACAGCTAAACTAGAGCAACACAAAATGTATTTACATTGGTACCATTGGGGCCCTGGAGGTACCAGATTAAAATGGTTAGACCTCTCTGAAGGACCCCGGAGAACACTGGAGATAACATTATACAATTGAATTAACTTCAAGCTAATGTTTTCCTTACTACATATGATTATTTTTCTGAACCTTTGTACTCAATTGCAACTCCCTGATTATACACACATATACAGTAATTGAGTTTTTGTTTAGTCATAAAAGACAATGACTCATTTTCTTTTGCTTGACAAAAGTGCCTGTTTGCAGAGCTGTCCAAAGCCATTTTTGTCCTGAGGTCAAAGCATATAACACAAGGACAGTCATATTATTTTAGTATATGATGGAGAAAATTTGGCATTAATCTTTCTCCTTCCCTGTCATTAAAAATGAAGTGGGTGGCATGCAAACTTACTCATACATTGAACACAATAATGGGAATTAAGCTACTTCAGCCAAGTAACTATATTACTAATGATTAAATTACTAATGAACCAATTACTAATAATGTTCGCTGGAATCCTACTGAGCAATTACAAACACATAATTACAGAGCTACACAATGAATTCTGTAGTCCCAAATCCCTTCGGAGAAATAGGACAGAATATAAAGTTTTATATATTAAATAGTATATTATATTATAATTGTCCCATCCTAATTTCCAATTAGTGGAATGTGGATTTTGAGACTGACAGGGGTCTATTCTCTTGTCATTAGATGTTGCCATCCTTTCCTGTGAGTGATCTCCATTGTAACAGACAAAGGTGCTGTCCCTGTTGCAATTCCTCCTCACAGGATCACTCACATGTGAAAATAGCAATCACAGTGGCAGCTTCAGAGTATGTAGAGCTTGAAGGACTTTCAATATTCCTATATAACCTAAACTAGGAACTTTGTAGAGATCATAAATACCTTACCATTAATTATGTGTAGCTCCAGTTTACACATTTTAAACTTTCCAGTGGGATTAAAGCCGTCGTTCTTTTTCATGACATCAAAACTCACAAAAGGTAGCCACTAGGCTTGGTCAAGTTCATTCGGAAGCTTCTTAAATTGGAATTAATTCGGATTCAATTCCCTTTTGAACCAATTTCGAACCATGCAGTAATAGTGGGAGGAGCAATTCCGAATTGAAACCAGTTACCCATTGTTTGGAATTATTTTCAGATGTCTCCCACAGTTATTTTGATTTTCAGAACCATTAAGCAACTTTGGCAAAGCCTAACAAATGGTTTTAAAATCTTGCGGTTTCTCTTCTCTGGCGGTGAGCGGCAATGCAGAGGGACAAGGTGGGTGTGGCTAAGCACAGCTCTTCTTGAAGGCCACTGGTGCCACGCCCACCTCGTCCCTCTTTGCATCGCTGTTCGCCGCCAGGGAAGGGAAACTGCGAGATTTTAAACTGTTTGTAGGCTTTGCCAAAGTTACTTAATGGTTCTGAAAATCAAAATAACTGTGGGAGACATCCAAGCATCACAGATCTCTCTCGTACCCTCGTATACAAAGAAACAGTGCAAAGATCGAGAGAAGATAAACATTCCTATTTTCTCATGCAACTCAATGGCTGGGAAATAGCCTACTGGCAGTGCTTCCGCCTTGCAAACAGAACTCTCCAGGTTCGAATCCCCATCATGGACAAAAATGTTAAAATCAGCTGGAAAAACAGGGGAAGGAGAGGCACCTTCCATTAACGAAGCAATTCGGATTTCTGATATTTCCAATCTTTTTTTCAAGAAAATTTCAGAAATCATTTCAAAATCAAATCGCCAGTGCCCCCTAAACCCAAAACAAGTTTTGAGCCTTTTTTTTATCAACCAAGCCTAGTAGCCACCTCTCTATACCTAATAGCACTTTGTTCAATTTGTAATGGCTGTCTTATTAAAACTTTGTATCACAAGGTACAGAATTGAACTTTTAGAGAGTGCATTTACATATCCCAATCTGATTACCTCACTGATATTTTGAACAAACCAATTGGTTATTCAACATTATATCATTTTTTTTCAAATGTGAAAGAAGTGAACCAATGTGGTGTAGTGATTTGAGTACTGGCATAAGTGTCTGGGGGACCTTGGTATCAAAGTCATGACTCAACCATGGAAACTCACCGAGTGATCTTGGACAATTTAAATCCAGCCTTACTAAATCACTCTGGCAGACTCTTGCCAAGAAAAATCCATGACAGTTTTGTCTTAGGGTTGTCATAAGTTATAACTGATTTGAATGTACAAACCAACAAATTCCAGATGAAACTGTTCTGGCCCGACCTACCTGTCCGAACGCATCTCCTCCTATGAACCAGTTAGGACATTAAGATCATCTGGGGAGGCCCTTCTCTCGATCCCACCAGCTTCACAAGTGCGCCTGGCGGGGCGAGAGACAGGGCCTTCTCAGTGGTGACCCCTCAGCTGTGGAACGTCCTTCCTACAGAGATCATTCCAGAGGAAAGTGAAGACCTGGCTTTTCGAACAGGCATTCGACTAGGCAGTGTAATCGATTGTTGAAACACGGAATAAGGATAATGAGACTGGATTCTGATTCTATCGATGAGATGTGATGGATTTGTTATATTGATGTTTGTTGTTTAATTAATTGTTTACTATTGCTTTAAATGTCCAATGATTTTGTACTATGTATATTGAAACTGTGTTGTTAACCGCTCCGAGTAGCCTAAGGGCTGAGAAGAGTGGTATACAAATAAATTAAATAAATAAATAATAAATGCTGGCTAGACTGAAACCAATTAAATAGTGCTAATTTAAATATTTTGCTCCCCCCCCCCCCCCCATGATTCTTCAGATGTGCGTGGGGAAGAGAGGGAGATGAATTCCACTCTTCTCTATACCTAATGTATAGATAGTAAATGAGATTTTAACTAGAAGACCTTTCCAGTTCAATTTTATTCTGGCTGAAATGTTAAGATATTCTACACTCTTGCAGGTCCTAATTTGCAACTTGGAAAATTGTTACTGCATTCACCTCACCTTTGACTGAGGCCATAAAATGTTCTGCAGATAAATGGACAGAGCAGTAGAATTCTAAAAAAAAAGTACATATTGAGTCACTGTAGAAAGAACATTCACTTAGTATCATTTATAGGGCTATTTGGCAGCTACTTATAGCTGTGTAATCCATACAAAATGAGAGGACATTAAATGGCTAAGGAAGCCAACTTTATTCTTCTCAATGGTATTTTTCAGTTCTCAAAAAAGAGAGTCAAAGAAATAACATACATCAATCACTGCACTAAAATTGTGACAAACCCAACAAACTTCTCAAGATTGAATAAATACTTATAAAAGAAAGCCTGCAACAACATACTTATAAAAGAGTTTGAAATAAGGATGAGTACTGCCATGTTAAGATGGAGTCTTAGCATAGGATTAAAGTCATCAGTTTTATAATGGACACATGATTCTTCCAACATCATTGTCATTACCATTGGATATATAAGATAACCTCTGCTGAATTAAACTCAACTTCCAGTATCCCATTCTCTGCCAGATGCCTCTAAAGTGCCATTATTAAAACATGAAAGCAAAAACTGTATTTCATTTTATGTTGCCAGAATTTTGACCTGGCAAGTATAATATCTCTGACATTCTTTTAGCATCATTGCTGATAGCTATTGATAGATCTGTCATCAGATTTGAGTGATATTTTTTCATTCTAATAGATGACTGAGGTCATAGTTTCATTAAACAAAATTTCTGGGAGAGAGATGGCCAGATGACACATTTTCAATGTGATTCTGTAAAAGAGAGAACAAAAGCAGTACAATCATAAGTTTAGAGGCAACTTATGTCTAGTGATTCATGTTTCTGAGAAAGGGGAAATTGAGATGATAGCCCACCACAATCCAAGAACCCCACTAAAATCAGGGGAACTGAAAGAGCTGGCTGTGACTTAATGGGTGGGGAATCACAGGGCAACATGCATTAGCTCACCTACTGTATGCAAACTTGTAATGGACACTAAACCAACAAACTATATTTTCTTGTATTGTCGAAGGCTTTCATATATTTTCTTGTCTCAACAGTTTATGTAATGACAATTTGACTGATTGAAAAAAGAGAAACCTTCAAATCATGGATTTCATCAATGCCTGGTGAGTTTCTTTCCTTTTGTAATAATAATATGAAAGATCCAGACAACTATCTTCAAAATGTTTTGAGATTAAAAAGTCTAATAGACTATGTGAAGAAAGAACAAAATGCAACTTCTTAAGTAGATAAAGGCTATAGTAAAGTAAAACAAGAGAAGTATTTTTATGTTGAAAGATCAAATGTTTGTATAGGACCTCACATGTAAAAATGATTTAAAGAAAGAGACTGGCTGGTTTGGAGGAAGTAGATTTCTTTTGGCTAGTGGAGATAGCTCACTGAAACCAACTGAAATAAAAACAGAGGCTAAGTGCTAGACTGTATCATTTCTACAATGTGCTAGAAATGCAACCTGTGCAAGATGAAATTGCAATGATATTGGTCACATATGGAGCACTACAAATAGATGAGAAATGATTTTGACAACTTTAGAGTGAAATTCGATCTAGCTAAGGAAAGGAAAGATGAAATGGAGGTAACTATAGGACCTGATATGGAAGAACAAAAGGGGAATCAGTCTGATATCAGAAGAGTGGGAAGGGACATTTGCTGACTAAAGTTTGTTCCTGGATTGAGAAGTTTTGGAAGTTCTAGAAGAGTTGGTCAAGGAATATGGGGGCTTTGGAAACAATGTTCCATCTTCAAGCCACAAGTGAAGACCTAGCTCCTTTGGCAAATCTATCCAGTTAATATTAAACTGTGAATATTAACCTACATTTAATTAGTACTACTGTCAGTTTTTGTTGTGTGTATTTTAATAGCATTATATTTTATCTGTTTTAGTCATGTTGTACTCCATGTTGAGCCATGAAGAGACGTGGTCAACAAATCATCATCATCATTGAATGGAAGAGCATCATACCATGTTGAAATGGTGGCTCATATGATCAGGAAGCTTCAAAAGACCGTTAGGATTGTTTATTGACACCCTTCCACCCACCTGAAATCAGGTTTTATGTAATTTGAATTTGGGCATTTGCAAAGATTTTGGGGGGAAAGCTCAAGATGAAATTTAAATATGAAAATTAAAGTAATATAGTCTGGCTTTAGTGGATTTGAGTCATTAACATTGGGGATCATTGTCTGATGTTAGCTTAAGATAAAGATCTAAGACCTAAGGGGAAAAACTAAACTACAAAAGAGATGTTTTTTAAAAACATTACAGTTAATTGAATTTGAGTTTGTTAAACTAGATATATAGAAACAATTTTTTTTAAAAAAAATCAGATGGTAAACTGATAAGCATTGAATTAATAATGGTTTTTGATAAATAAGGGAACAATGTATTTCTTTTCTTTGTGGATAGTTGAGAGATACATTGGAAAAATAAAAGGGGTTAAATTGAGTATTTTAATAGAAGTAGGTATACTTAATGCTTTATAGATTTATTCAAACCTAAAGTAGAAGTGGAGAAATAGAATATGAAATGCATGGCAATGATTATTGATGCTTAGTGTTGGGTGTGTGTGTGTGTGTGTGGACTTTCTGTGCAGAATATAAGAAAGGTAGAAAGTTTGATAGTTGTAGGAAGGGAGTAAAATTATTGCATAGGAATATTGTAACGCTCAAACACAGGGAGTCAATATCCAGCTCAAGAAGTAATACATAAATAGTTCTTGAATCAAAGCCTAAAACCACAATCTGAGTGTCAGTAGCCAATGTTCAAGTTCCAAGGTCAAACAAGCCAGTAAGACAAAATCCAAAGTACTTCATTTCAATTCTGGTGTAGGGTTCACAAAGCCAGTTACACAATGGGAACACAATTCAACAAGACACTGCCTCCAGTACCAAGACTGCAAACTTGAGAGTCTTTTATGCTAAGGGCACAGGTGTTGCTCATGGATAGCCTGTTTCTCAGCTAACCTGGCAGGCCTGTATAATTGAGCTTGGTCTCTGCGAAATTGCACTTGAGATGGAGCAGTTAACCTTTCAGCAGCCTGTCCTGAAGTGCTCCTCATGTGGGGCCATCACAACTAGGGCTGGGCGGTTTCGTTTCGTAATTTCGTAATTCGTTAAAAATTCGTTATTTTCTTTATAACGAAGCGATATTGAACCATTCAGGAGCATCTTAAAAACGAAACGAATTTTTCAATTCATTTCGTAATTGCTTCGTATTTGTTTCGTATTCGTTTCGAAATTGTTTCGAAATCGTTTCGTTATTATTTCCGCATGTCTGGGGCAAATTTTATAGCTGTTGTTTGTTTAATCAGTGAAAAAAAAGTATAAATATCACACCAACAGTCAACAACAGAGGGAGAGGGAAGCTTCAAAAGTTCCCCCGTCCCATATGGAGGTTTTTTAGCGTATTGCGCTGTCGCATCCGCCATTAACGAATCGATTCGTATTCGTTTCATATTGTTTCATAATTTTAACGAAATTTCGTAAATATCGAACTTTTTTAAAGAAAAAATTCAGAATTCTTTTAAATATCGAAACGCAAAAAAACCCAAAAAACGAATAGAGTTTAGAAACAAATTTTTCCGTGGTTGCCCAGCCCTAATCACAACTAATGCTAAGAGTTTTCTTTCTGCAACTTTTACATTCTGCTGTGCAGGCTGCTGAAAGCTGTTGGTCTGCCTCTCAAGCCACCCATCATCACTGTCAGATCTGACCAAAACAGAGAGAGAGAAATTGATGGATTTTATGGAGAAAATTGGAATTCACTTTTATGTTTCATTTTTTCTTTCTCTATTTCTCTTCTAATTGTTTCTCTATTTTTTGTTCCTTTTTTCTTATTTCCTCAAAAATCTATACCCTTTAAGACCTTATAATTCTGGATATTTTTTTATTTTTTAAAAAATGTCTATACCCTTAACACAATTAAAAATCCAATAGTACATAAGTTTCATTAAACTGGGAGACAAACTTTATGTAAAACTAAACAAAGTGAACACTGACAACAATTTGAAGATATTATGCAAAATTGCAATGTAGTTATAGCATTTGCAACCTCTATTAAATATTTTTATATTTATCTTCAATGTAAATGCATTTAGCTTTCAAATAATTAGCTGTTAAAGGGACACCCTATACTTGAAATCTTAAATATTTTTCTGAAAAAAAGAAACAGAATTTTCTTTTGGTTGGTTATTCTGAACCTGCTTCTGAAAATTTACTAGGAATGTAAGAAGGGGAAATAGCTATGGGGGAGAAATAAAGAGAAAAAGTGCATTTTGAAGCATTAACAGCATATGTCATTCATTTATGTAGTACTTTGAAATATGTAACAAGATATACAGAGATATAGGGCTGAGATTGGGAAAAATGGGTTGCTCACTAAGGCCCCTTCTTTGATTTAAAACTTCTTTTAAAAAAACAATTATATTGTGGAAATTGCATTTTGAATCAAGATCAAATACAAATCATTAGTATGATTGCTTCCTCTCCTTTCTCAAAATCTACACATATATGCATACATAAAACACATATACTTTAGAATAGTGCCTACAATAATTGTTCCCCATTACACTATCCCCCCCCCCCTTTCACCCCTCCCATTGTAGTGACTCTCCCAACCTTTGGGTTGAAAACATTAATATACAACCTTTTTCTTCCTTCCCAGTAAAACATTCACCCATTCTTCACTAGCACAAGAATAATCATCTAACAATTACAAGCATAGATTCGAACACATACCAAATTGTGGCACCTACTCTAAAATGCAAAGTTCAAAGATAGTTCCCATTCCTTATCAAAGTTCTTCTCCATTTCTTCCCTATCAACATAGCACATCCCTCATTTCAAAAACTTTCTCTATCCATTTTCTTTTTTTACTTTTCTTTTTTTCTCTTTCACCACTAGCCCCTGTTCCTTTGCCTTCCTCCCCTCCCTTCCCTTATGTTGCATCCTCCTTTCTTCTAGGAACTTGTTCAAATTTGTTTCTTCTGCAAAACTCCTTGGCTTTAATTATGGAGTCTAATACATATTGTCTCTCTGTAAAGTGTAAAGATAGATTTCCGTAAACTTGATTCAAACTAAGGTCCCTTCTACACTGTTCTATATTCCAGGGGTTGATCCCAGATTATTTGATTTTAATTGGATTAAGGACCTCATCACATTGAGGTCCAAATACATGGGGCAGTGAGAGCTAACTGTTGCCTCATGCCCAATATTGCCTGCTACACTCTTTACCTCTTTACCTCATCTTTGCCTCATCCCACTGAGGGAACATTGGAAACTTCCCGTGTTCCCAGGGAAGGGTCCTAGCATGTTGCCAGAATGCTTCCTGTACAGAGCCTCACCAGAAATTCTCTTATGTCATGTGATGGCACTCATCGGGCTCCATGGAGGAAGCATACTGACAATGTGCTAGGATACAAATTTCTCTCAATATGATGTGGTGGCATATGAGTGTATGCTGTACAATAATCTGGGATAAACAGACAATCTGGGATCAGATCCTGAGATGCAGAGCAGTGTAGATCCAGTCTTAGCGAGATTTTAAATGAACTGAGAATTGAATGAAAGACCTCATGGGGTGTATAAAACACAGCAAATGGAAATGAAGGAGTTTAATACAGAATAACAACTACAGACTGTGATTAAATGTACATTATCTAAATGTCATGTACTTTAGATCAAAATCAAACTGTCAAAATTTTTATAGAGACACTTAACACGTTTTCCTTCTTTTAAGGCTAGCATGCTATCACATCATGTTAAAACATGGCCCCAATACAAGAGAAAGTTCAAAGTTGTATTGATAATTTTTTTACTATAATTGAATTTATCATTATTGATTTTTATTGTAACAGCATCCAATCATAACTGAAATGGATCATAGCCATAAAAAGTATATAATGCCATTGCAACATGTAGTTCATGCCTTGTATAATGTTACAACAAAGCATAGACCAGGTGGCAGATTTTCTCTCATTTCCCAACTCTGGTTTAAAGCAATAAGTCTAGAAATGTATGAAAAAG
The DNA here is from genome assembly GCF_037176765.1 of Anolis sagrei. Lineage (NCBI taxonomy): Eukaryota > Metazoa > Chordata > Lepidosauria > Squamata > Anolidae > Anolis > Anolis sagrei. The sequence continues at coordinate 117,472,380 of NC_090024.1, forward strand.
GTGATAGTGATTTCTAAAGAATGGGCATTTCAGGTAACATGACCAATTCAAATTATGCCTTTAAATCATGGATTCCCCTACAGCCTGCACATCTCTCTGAAGCAGAAAAGAATGATAGATAAATACTGAGAATGAAAGAGATTTACAGGTTGTCATGAAAGCATTCATCAGTGTGCTGATAAGTAAGGTAGACAAGAAGGATGGGGAGTCAGATTGCAAGTGGTGGGAAATATTAATCAAACAGCACAGTGTGGTCCTATAAGTGATAGGACTCTTACAGCAGTGCTGTAACTGCCCTCCTTATTTTCGAGTCTTGATTAGGACCAACTGTGAGACATCAAGCTAGGTTTATATAGGAGTCTCAGTCACAGGATTGAAGAAGAACTTTGTCTACTACAGACTTTGACATTTTACTTCCAAAAGAAGTAGGTTCTTAAAACTGAAAAAAAAAAATCAGTCTCCCAGATGATTACCTCATTATATTTTTTGCCACATGCCATGGGCAAAAAGACTGACTATAGTGTTTAGAACAAGCATTTCTCCCTTTAGATCAAGTATTTCTCCCTTTCTCCTGTAACAAATGTAATAATGCATTATTCTCCTGTAATAATGCAAACACTTCATTCTACCTAATAATAGGGCTAGTTCTCTGTGTATGCATACAATGAGCAACTCAAATAGGTATAGAAGGGGTACCTTGGAATTAGTGTAGGTAGACCAGAGCAGGTTCATCCAGACAGATCATTCTGGGAGATAAAAAAAAATTAAGCTCATCTTGCGGGTTGTATTTGAAGAAGATTGCTGTAGAGATTAACATTCAATCTCTCATCCATCCTCACACACTTCTTAGAATATAACCACATGTATATATCTCCTAGTTTGCTTTAAGCCACACATATCTATGTTAGATTACATTCTGCTTGAATACTGTGTTCTCAGTAAAGAAGCCTTAAGTATAAATGTAAACAGAGAAGCAGCTGAAGTGAGATCATGCTGATTTGAGACTATCAGCCTTGATGCTGATAAAAAAGGAATCATCTCTAGACTTCTGAAAGGAAAAAGGAGGGGGAACCAAATCTTATCCAAAAATGGAAAACTTCATCATAGTTTCAAAAACTATAGACCTGTTGGGGTATATAACCTTTGTCTTTGTTCTAGTCATCTTGCCTGAGAAGTTGAAAATGTCAATAGAGCTAATGGGAAAACGTAATGTTCAGCAGTGCAGACCACCCCCATCCTAAGCTATTGTCTGAACAGTTGGGTCTTCCCAGTGTGCATGAGATCCAACCTATAGCAATGAACACACACAGGATGAGGGGCAGGAATAGAAGTACAAGTACAAAACTTTATTACGGTCACTGACGAGCACAAAGTGGGGCACAAGCACCCTGGGAGGGGAGAGGAACAATTCCCCAGTGAAGCAACTATTTAAAAGTAGATTAGAAGACAGTTTAAAATCACATTTTAAAACACAGATGTTGTAACAAGTATGGAACCAAAGAGGGAGGGGAGAGATTGATAGGAAAGGTCAAAAACACTGGGGGGGGGGGCACTAGTGGGGAAGGGAGGTGCACATTGCAAGTCTAGTAGCATTTCAGCTGTAACATGTTGCTCTAACTACATTCCCAACAGGGTGTTGCCTTGTGGTGTCAATAATTTTCAATGCAGCAGCACATAACTTAGCAACACTGTAAGATTGTAGTGTTAGAGTCCAAAAGCAGCAGGGTGGAATAATATTTTTCACTACACCCTGTGTATTTTAGAAGCCATGGTGTAATGAGATTACTTCTAAGGCCTTTGAAGAACATGCATTGAAGAAGCACGTGCTCTGTTGTTTCTACATGTCTGAACACACAGGGGCAGAGTCTCTGCTTGAAGGGGATCTTCCAGTACCTCCCCCCTCCAATACAGCTAATGGGAGGGCATGGCATCTTGCCAGGGTAAAAGCCCTTCGGTGTTTGGACACCTCCAGGTCTGTTAGGTATGCCATGGGGGCAGTGAGGTATCTAGTGGCTTCCCTAACAATAAAGGCTGGGGAACAGGCTAGGTCAAATTGGCACTCTATGTCCAGAATCCATTGCTTAATGAGATCATTGGCTTGGTCCCATCTCATGCTTAACAATTGTCCTTGGGAGAAACCTAGAGTTGCAATATTTGCTGCCACGGTTTTAATCCATGTGGTCCGGAAGTCATCCCTCATGGTTAGTGGGGCAAGACCAGGTGGGGAGAAGGATAAGCGTAGCCAGTAATTGAGAATAGTTGTCCATATTATCACTTCCACTTTCACAAAGCCTGTTTCCAATCGCAGGGTGGTGTTTGAGACACATCTGGGAGCCTGTAGAATGATTAGACATGCTCTAGTGGGGCATAATTTGAGAAGGGTCCAAGCTGGGCTCCTTACAAGATAATAATTGAAATAAAGAAAGGAAAAACAAAAAATAACATCTTCAAGGAGGGCTGGGAAGAAGATTTAGGGATAAAAATAAATGAAACAGAGTGGCAACAGTTATGGAGACAAAGACATCTAAAATTTTTATCAATATGAGTTAAAGAAAATTATTATGAGTTAAAATGGAAATGGTATCTAACACCAGTAAGAGTAGCAAATATAAATAAAAACTATTCAAAAAACTGCTGGAGAGGATGTCAAGAATCAGGAACATATATGTGGTGGCAATGTAAATATGTAAATGATTTTGGGGGGAAAGAATTTAGAGAAATATAAGATATAATGAATATTAAAATAGAAAGAAGTCCTAGTAATATTGTTTATAATAATAAACAATTGAAAAAAGAGGATAAAGAAGCGATAACAAATTTATTAACAATAGCAAGACTGCTTATAGCAAGGAACTGGAAAAAAGAAATAAATATACAAATAGAGGAGTGGTATAAGGAAATTGGCAATAAATGATAAGCTGACATGTATATTAAAAGTTAAAAGAGGTATATGGAAACAAAGTGACTTTGATGATGTATGGGGAAAAAATATTGAAAAAGGATTAAAAGGTAAAGGAAGGTTACCTCCACAAGAAGAATTGAAATTTTTTACAGATGATCTGTAAAAGCTGTGGCTTGGGAGGGGGGAGGGGAGCACAGCAGTGAAGGATATATAATATGTATAAGCAGAAAAATAACACTAGATGCCAAAAGTATGGTAGGTTGTATTGAATAATATGTATCTGCTGTAAAACAAACAATGTATAACAAATGTATTAAACCATGATAAAATAATAAAAAATATTTTAAAAAGTAAATGAACTCTAGCAGATCCAGTTTTACAACAATGGTTTTGTCATGTCATTCTCACATCTGTTTTGATGTGGTGACCCTGACTGTAGTCCAATGCAAAGAATAAAGAGATTTTACAAAAATATATAGCAAATGACTGTTGTATGAGAAAAATAAAATAGGAGTTAGAGGGAAAGGAAGTCATTTGTAGAAAATGCTGAATAAGGCAGATCTGACTAAACCTACTTTAAAAACTCTGACCTGAAAGCTTAAGTGTTTGTGTGTGCTCGCACACAATTTTTAGATTGACAGGCCATGAGGAATACTTCTCACTATGTCTGCAGACAACGAAAAACTACTGCCTCTATTAATCCCAACCTTCAACAGTAAAGGGTAGACTAACCGTTTTCATTATTGTCTTCTGGAGGGGAAATATCACTTGTCAGCATAAGATCACCATGTTTAGCCAGGCTTCTATAATCAGAAATTCTTTTCTATTGTGCTGTATATATTAAAGGCATGTAAAGCGGCTGAAATCCGATTAGTAATTGTTTCAGGGATTCGGCTGGACCCCGCTTCATTTCATAAAGATTCGAAGGGGCCTCATAACAATTAGTAATCTAAATCTCCAAAACTTCATAATTGTTTCATTAAGATTTATTACATTAGCAGTAATTGGGAAAATTTAGCGGCTCATTTGTCTGTCATTTATATGGCTATCAGGAAACTTGGCACACATGTAAGCAACATTTACGACTTTAAGCCTGCCAAGTTTCATAATGTTTTGACCATCTACTGATTTTTAGAAAACATTATATATATATATATATATATATATATATATATATATATATATATATTACACACACACACACACACACACACATACACATACACATACACACACACACATATAAAAACAAAGTGCAAGATGTAGTTCGAATTTCTGCACAATAAGACAATATAAGCAGGCAATCAATCCTGCTAAGTTTCAGAAAGATTCTTTCATCTACTGAGTTTTAGAAATTTAAAAAAGTTTTTTTTTACAATTTAAAATTATTTTTACAAAACTACAAAAGGTATCCCCTCAAATTTTGGCACAGTAGGACAATGTGAGAAAGGCAGAAAACCTGCCAAGTTTCAGAACAATCAGTCTTTCCAATGATTTTAAAGAATTTTTCAATTTCAGCACATATAATAAATATAAGTTTAAGGTTGTCCTGAGGGGAAAGTCATCTGGCCAATGGGATTGAGAGTGCTCATTCTATGGGTCAGCCTGGAAAGCATAGTCCCAGCTCCATGAGAGGAGAGTGAGGCAGCAAGTAGCTAGAGGCGGTATGTCAGATGGTGATGGCTGGCAGTGGTACCTCTGCCAACTGTCTGACAGTGAAAACCAAGGTAAGAACAACAGCTGTACAACTACTCGAATAAACTAGGTGGCAATGTCATATGTGAAGATTGCGATAAAGACCCACAAGCCACCCCAAACCCCTTCCCTGAAGCAAACACAGCATGTTAAAACGATGGAAAAATTAAGTATCTCAGCAATGAGTTACGGAAATTTTCATTCAGGTACTCGTATGATTAGGAAACTATGTGTAATTTTTTTTATTAAATGACACAACAAACTTGTCCGGTAAATACTACATGTGAAGGAAAGAACTCAACGTAAAGTACATTACTCAGCATTACATCCTTTGGTGTGTGTCATCATAAGCCTTTGGTGAGGCAGGAAAGTGGGAAAGGATATTACAGAATGCGGCTTGCGATGTAGAACCTGAAGCATTAAGAATTGAAACAGAAGCCTCCAAAACATTTCAGAGAGATTAGTAGAGATTTGTTGTTTTGGAGAATTTCATCTGTGCTTTTTATAATGCTCTGTATAATGCTCTGTAGTTGTCTGGGGTGGGAGGGGTCTTGGTCCGATCAATAATTCAGAGATTTGTATTAGCAAATCATACAAATCTCTTAATTATACAACCGAGTTCCAAAGCTTTGCATAACCCAATTATATATGTGTAGAACTGCAATAGTTCACTATTATGGAAAATGAGGATTTTTAAATAAAAGCTATAACTGAAGAGTGGAAACAAATTTGGTATAAACAATACAAATTATGCTGTATGTGTATGTGCTAAATGTGTTTGTTAAATGCTTTGATACAGCCGATGAGCTAATCAATAAAATTTATGTCACAATACAAATTATGCATTTTTTCTATGTCCAAGCAGCTAATACATTTTTAAGGGGAATAGAAATAGGCAACAAATATGAAAAACCCATAAAAACATAATTCTGTGGTGCAAGCTACATATATCTGATATTTTATCTCTTACTCCACCTCCCTTCCCAGTCTTTCTTCCCAACTGGTCTCTTATGTGCTGATACAATTATCCAATAGCAGAAGAGAGAAAATCTTTCTTTTGAGACATGTGTATGTGAGCATGGTTTTGGAGAGTGGAGCTTCAATTGTGTAAGCAATGTAGATTCATTGGTCTGAGGGCGATTCCACACAGGGCTTTAACTCGAGTGCAACTGGGTTTTTTAAACCCAATTGGGCCCAGGTTAAAGTCCAGACACCTCATCCCAACATCCACACTTTATTCGGAAGGGAAGGTGTTCAAATGCCCTGTCAGACCTTTTAGCAAGGCACCCGGACATAAAACTAAACTTCCAAGAAAAGCCTTTAAAAAGAAAATAACTTATGTGGCTACCGTTCTTGCTTCTCCTGAGCTCTCCTGGTGCGTAGAAATGATGTGGCAAGGAGGGCCAGGAGCGATTTTCTTCTCCTTTCCTTCTACTGGCATGTCATTTCTATGTGCCAGGAAAGCTTTGGAGAAGGAGAAATGGTAGCCGGGTAAATTATTTTCTTTTCAGAGCTTTTCTGGGGTGCTGGTGGGAAGGGTCAGGGTCTGTCTTGTGTTTCTTGGGCTCCAGGAGCCCAAGCAACCCAATACAGGTGTGTGGATGCACACTGGAAGTCAGGCAATGTGATTCCCAGATCCAATCCACACACCGCCCAATTACTTTGGCACAAAGCAGGATTTTCCTGAATTGTGCTGAAGGAATTCATTTTTATTTGGGGCATCATTTGAATGCCCCATGTGAAAATGCGGGATGGCACACATTTGTGTGCTGTTTTGATGCAATATGTTTTTTAAAGTCAATATGTTAAGATTCTGGACATTGCTCTCCTCCCAAGAAGTAAGCGTCTTCTGATTTCCTGGCCACAGTCTGCATCTGCAGTAATCTTTGCACCTAGAAATACAAAGTCTGTCACGGCCTCCACATTTTCTCCCTCTATTTTCCAGTTGTCAATCATTCTTGTTGCCATAATCTTGGTTTTTTTGACGTTCAGCTGCAACCCGGCTTTTGCGCTTTCTTCTTTCACCTTGATTAGAAGGCTCCTCAGCTCCTCCTCGCTTTCGGCCATCAGAGTGGTGTCATCTGCATATCTGAGGTTGTTAATGTTTCTTCCAGCAATTTTCACCCCAGCTTTGCATTCATCAAGCCCCGCACATCGCATGATGTGTTCTGCATACAAGTTAAAAAGGTTGGGTGAGAGTATGCAGCCTTGCCGTACGCCTTTCCCAATCTTGAACCAGTCTGTTGTTCCGTGGTCAGTTCTGACTGTTGCTACTTGATCCTTGTACAGATTCCTCAGGAGAGAGACAAGGTGGCTTGGTATGTCCATCCCACCAAGAACTTGCCACAATTTATTATGATCCACACAGTCAAAGGCTTTAGAATAGTCAATGAAGCAGAAGTAGATGTTTTTCTGAAACTCCCTGCCTTTCTCCATTATCCAGCGGATATTGGCAATCTGGTCTCTCATTCCTCTGCCTTTTCTAAACCCAGCTTGAACATCTGGCAACTCTCGCTCCATGTATTGCTGGAGTCTAGACATAGAATAATAGAATTGAAAGAGACCACAAGAGCCATCCAGTCCAACTATGTGCCATATAGCAAAGCAAATTTATTGATTAGTCCACTTACCATATCAACATTAAAAACAAAAAAAGAAATGTACACAAATAGACAGTAATCAGTATCCTAAGACTCCCATAATAGTGAACTAACATATATTCAAACGTGATAAAGTTAAAACATAATTGAAAATATCATCATTAAAATGCCCAGGTAAAATTTCAAACCACAAAAATTAAAAATGAAGGTTAAAACAAAGGTTAAAATAGACCAGCTATTACACAATCCCAAGCCACTTCAGATATCTGCGTCACCCCTACAGCTTACCCCAATCACTTGTGCCATATAGGAAGATACGATCACAACATTCCTGGCATACTACCATCAATTTTTTTCTTTAAAACATCCAGAGAAAGAGACTCCACTATGCTCTGAGGTAGCATATTCCACTGCTGAACAGTGCTTACTGTCAGGAAATTCTTCCTAATGTTTAGATAGAATCTCTTTTCCTGCAATTTAATCCATTGCTCCATGTCCTAGTCACAGCACTGGACAAGAGTATTCATTCTGAAGGGTGACAAATCCATAAAAGCAATGCACAAATGCCAGAAATACATCTGATAAGTTGGAGGGGAACACTAATAAACTCTCTGAACATTAATAAAAATATTTACCATATTTACCATGTTGTAGAATTTGTATTAAACTTACATTAAATGACCCCCCCCCCCCCCAGTCTTCTGGCTTCTGGATGAGCATTCAAAGGCTTTTTGTGGTAAAGGAAATTGACCTCATCTATGAGTCGGGGGGGGGGGTGTAGGTTATGGAGCCCCCGGTGGCGCAGTGGGTTAAAGCACTGAGCTGCTGAGCTTGGTGATCGAAAGGTCGCAGGTTCAATTCCGAGGAGCGGCGTGAGCTTCCGCTGTCAGCCCTAGCTTCTGCCAACCTAGCAGTTCGAAAACAAGCAAATGTGAGTAGATCAATAGGTACCGCTCCGGCGGGAAGGTAACGGTGCTCCATGCAGTCATGCCGGCCACATGACCTTGGAGGTGTCTATGGAAAACACTGGCTCTTCGGCTTAGAAATGGAGATGAGCACCACACCCCAGAGTCAGACATGACTGGACTTAATGTCAGGGGACTACCTTACCTTATGAGTCAGTGAGTCAGGGTGGGGGGGGGGGGGTGTAGGTTATCCTTCTTAGCTACAAACAAAAAGTTAAACCTATCTTCTGGTTTATTACTTTAAATAATAATAATAAAGGAAAGAAATGTGATGGTCCTTGTCTGCACCAAACCTCTAATATTACTTTCTCTGTGAATTCAACATTTACATCACTTGCAAGGCAAAAACATTTTGTAGGACTTCCCACTCATGTTTTGTCTCATTATAAGACCTCTAAATATTCAGATAATGCCTACTTCCTGGATAAGCATGATAGGAAACGTTTTTAAGTTACACACTGCTATATATATATATATAATATGTGTATGATCACTGCTTCAGTACTGCAAAACCCAGAAGTTCAGAAGTGTGCAACTTGGATGCTCTGAATTCTTGAATTAGCAAAGTTCTTACATAAAAATGTGTATGAAGACAAGAACTGCACAGATCAGGAAGAGTTAACTCCTTTCAGTTGCTATAAGGTCAACATACTTTACATTTTCTCAAAGCATGTTCAAATATGCTTTGTGCAGAAAGGAGAAGGCCTAGGTAGAGAAGAGAGGTTAGGTAGGCATGTTCCTGTATCAGTCAAGATGGGTTTACCATGGTAGAAGCCATTTTAGAAGGCAACTTCTGATCTTCAGCACTTTCATTATCACTCACCCCCCACCCCCACAACCAGCCCTAATATTAATATATTTTTTTAAAAACACTATGAAACCAGAACAGTGTTTTAAAGAACTTGAGAATGAGAGAGAGAGACAGAGATACACACAGCCTCTAGAAATTCCTAATGTTTGGAGATTTGAGGAGCATGAAATGATATTAACAATGTATTCATCAGCAGGTAATAAGCTTTTCATTTCTCATTAGTTTAAAGCATTATTTACATCCCATTAACAGTGAGCTTTATTTACTTCATTTGTTTTAATTGCATATTTTATCATTTTTTGAAGGAAAAAAAACACTTCCATGAACAGCCTCATTTTAGAAGGATATGCAAATGGTCATGGGTATATTCTTATTCTCAACAATTTGTAGAAATAAACAGTGAGCTAGAAAAATCCTGGACTACAAACTGACAGTAATACCTTCATTACAAACTCCCAAATCCTAAAAGCCATACTTGCACAAACAAGATTGCTTTCCAAAATCAGCCAGGGCCTCGGATAAATAAAGGAGCACTAGACATAATCTACCTTGGGTTTAGATTGGATTTTGCTAGCTTTATATCTTGGCAGATGGTAATTCACATGGAAACATCATTAATAATTGCCAGAAGTTCTATTTGGAAAGAGACATTTGTGGAGAAGGTTTTGCCTTAATGAGGTTCCACTTGAAAATGAACTAACATCTATTCAGTTGATGCAAAGAACTTTTTAATTAGTCTTCTTAGACTGAATCAGATTTTTTTAAAAATAAGTGATGTTTTTGACCTCATGTACAAATGATTAAATGAGGTATAAATCCAAAGATCGCGCCCCTTCTAGCCCATTCTTACTACTTTGCATTGCATTTTTGACAAGTGAATAAATTACTTTATGGCATAAAATCCTGGAAAGACTACTAGTCACAATGTTTTCAGAGACCAGTTCTCTCTATCCAACAGTGATCAAGAACAGAGCTGGGTCAAAATCCCTGTTCTGGACCACAACTCCCAAAATCCTCAGTAGTTTTTTGAGCTCTGATTCAGAGCATCGAAGTATATTTTGAAGCCACGTAGGTGATCAAATTATATAAAACTGAGTGGTATTATTTACCATGAAGTGTTCAAATATTTATCACACATCTGCTTGAGCACAGGCAAATACAATATGTCAAAAGCAAAGTAGGAAATAACATTTCAGTGTGGAGTGAGTCCACTACAATTTGAAATGTTTTTTCTTCACTCACAAGAAAAAATGTATCATCTCTAGAATTATTGACTCCATTGAAAGAAGAATCTAACAAAAGGGGGGAGGGAGCTTCCAGGGCATTAATTTCTAAGTTTCACAGGTAAAAGTAAAAACACCTACGAGTATACAAATTTGTAAACCATGTGGCTGAGAGGCATGTGGATGCTTTTGAAGGTGTGTTTTCATATACCAAATAAGAAAAATGAAATAACATTAAAAACTATAGTATTATCCAATGGATTTATCTATAGAATTGGGGGGGGGGGGTTAAAGTAAATGCATAAATATAAAGTTATGTGTCTATGTGCAGTGTAGTAACAAATATATAATGCCTTAATCAAGTAGACCCCGCTCAGAATAACAGGTTATCTCAAATGTACAGTTACTGCATGAGCTGTATATTCACAACCATCTTATCTGCTCAACATACATAATGTATTCGCTATATATTAGGTTCCTCCTAAACACTTGTGGTCACTTTGAAATAATCACAGTCTCTCAGTCTAACCTCCTTCACAAGAAGGTTAAGATAAAAATGGGAGTAGGAGTGCGTGGGTCTGTCATGTACAATACCTTTCAGCAACAGCAAGTGAATGTATGGAATAGAAATGCATGAAATGGAAGTACATTTTCAGGTGATATGTTCCTGAATTTCAGATGGCTACACAAAAAAATGGACAAGAGCAAAGCATGTTGAAATGAAGGATTTCTGATCCAAGAATACCATAGACTGACAATGGAAGATCAAGAAAATGCCTTATGCCATACTGCAAAAAACCCCTGAATACCCCTGAAACCGGAAGTTTTCCTGCTGGGAATTATAAAAGATAATATGGAAAGAAATATGGATAAATTGATATTTCTCACCACAACAGCAGCGCGGATATGCTACGCCAAAGTATGGAGAAAAAATGAAACACCTAAAATAGAAGAGTGGAAAAAGAAATTGATGGATGTGAGGAATATGGACAGGCTGAGCTATCTACTACAAAGGAGCAAAGGAATTGCCGAGATTGAGACAGACTGGACGATATTTGATGAATACTTAAAATAAATAAACAAAATAAATAAGCAAATAAAGAAACATAATTTTCCAAAAGTACATCAAGAACAAACTATAATCCAACTTAAAATAATAATAATAATAATAATAATAATAATAATAATAATAATAAACAAAAATAAAATAAAATAATATAGATTTCCCACCGGGAAACACTACAGAGACGAAAAGCAACGGCTTAGGGAACTGGGCATGTTTAGCCTGAAGAAGAGAAGGCTGAGAGGAGATATGATAGCCATGTATAAATATGTGAGAGGAAGCCACAGGGAGGAGGGAGCAAGCTTGTTTTCTGCTTCCTTGGAGACTACGACGCGGAACAATGGCTTCAAACTACAAGAGAGGAGATTCCATCTGAACATTAGGAAGAACTTCCTGACTGTGAGAGCCGTTCAGCAGTGGAACTCTCTGCCCCGGAGTGTGGTGGAGGCTCCTTCTTTGGAAGCTTTTAAGCAGAGGCTGGATGGCCATTTGTCAGGGGTGATTTGAATGCAATATTCCTGCTTCTTGGCAGGGGGTTGGACTGGATGGCCCATGAGGTCTCTTCCAACTCTTTGATTCTATGATTCTATGAAGAAAGAAAAGGATGAGACCAACCTCGAAGAATCTTGGAAGTCAACATGGAAGAGAAAAACTCTTTTTTTGTCGTCTTCTTTTAAAACCTACATCTCTTTCTTTTTAAACTATTACCCTACTTTTATACCCCTATTGATACCCTTCCTCTTTATGGCCTCCTACCCCCTTTACCCATACCCAAACTTACCTCACTGGCATTTTCAAACTTAGTTCACTTCCCATCAAAAACCTTCTTTTAACTATTATGTAATATGAAAACTTAATAAAGATTATTTAAAAAAAAGAAAAAAAGAAAATTCCAAGAGAATGTTTAAATAAATGAAAGTACAGATATGGGTCCATGAATATGGAGTGTTGTACTGGCCCCACTTTTTACATGGGCCTAAAATCATGGGTAGCTACAAATTATGGAGCAAAATTCAAAGCAATCCATGACTTCAGTTAACACAAGTCAAGACTGCATTAAGGTGACTTTACCCCAAGTTGCCCCAAATCATCCCCTTACATAATTTGGCCACCACAAAGCTGGTTTGGGTGCCCTTCACAGTAAATGGTTCAATATAGTCAGGTAAGTATGCATATACCCTAAGATATGAATTTGATTTTTTTTAAAGTATGCTATAAACTTGGAGATCATGCAAAGCATAGCTTCTGCCAAACATAATGAAGGGCTACTAATGACCCTGGGAATATTTTTGCATGACCTCATGTACCATTTTCATCCTTTTGTCTATGCTGCACAGACAGGATGCAAATGGAAAGCACTTTGGGTTCTGGAGTGTATATATTCCAACAGAGATGCTGAGAAAAAAAAATCATATCCAGTGACAGCATTTGGAAAACCACCAACACTCAATCATACATACTAAATATTAAGATATTCAAACATGATATACATTTACTATGCATATAACTAAATACAGGTGTACATAGGAAGTATGCATTTCTTTTAAATCACTGTATCTTTAAACATTACTCAGCTGGTGATATATATAAGCAAACTGCTAAAGAGCCCTAAAAATACTATTAAAACATTCTATCAGCATTGCAAAAATATATAGACATGTCAACAATGTCAGAATTAGTTTTAGATTTTCTGATTTTTTTATCTGATCTACTAAAGTTTAAGACACTGTTTAACTTTGTCTATTCCAGCTTCATTTACTTCTTCGTGCTGCTTAGATTTACAACCCCTCCAAAACCAATTTCCAATGGAGTAATTTTCTTCCAAGTTTAATTGCTGGCTTCCTTGGTGTTGCCATTTTTAGAGATGTTTTTTTCCAAATGTCAGAATTCAGGGAGACAATGCATCAAATGACTGAATATTTAAATGATCACAGGAAGAGCAGATGAAAAACTTCAACTTCAAAAAACAGCTAGCATACTAATGACAAGTCAGGTATTGCAAAGAGTATGCAAGCCTAATTAATTTTTCATGACACAATTTTTAAAAAAATGGTGCTATTTAAAGTTCTTATTGTGGAATGAGTATAGATAGTTCATTGCCAAAATACTCCACGGTACTATGTTGATTATGGGACAAATAAATATATTCAGTCCAGAGAGTGTTCCATTCGAAAAGTCTTTTCATAAATATATGTAACCTTTAAATCAAGGCTATATATCCCTGAATCTCTCATTTAGGGCTTATCTCCAGTGGCTGTATATCTCCCCCCCCCCCATTGAGTGAGAAGCTATTCCTGGATGTCTATATGACAAATAAATATATTCAGACAATTATTGTCTGTGCATCAACTGTACTCATTCCTTAAGACATCAGATGTCTACATGACATCCAGGGACTTCTGGTCCTCAATACAGGGTAGCTGTGCTAAATTGGTTTAGTTCTGCCCTAAAGAAAGAAGAACACTTCAGAGTTTGGGAAAACTCAAGAGCAGCCCTGCACTTTGAGTACAGTGTTGACAACATGACTGTGTTCAATGCAGGCTGGTCCATTGCCCATATAAGCGACCAACACTATCTCATTTTCCCCCTGCCTAGCAGTATAGGTAAAAGGGAGATGGATCAGAAATCATGTCACTATCACTGGTGCTCCTTGAAGTCAGGTCTGCAGTTTGGTTGTATTATTAGACTTGTCACTGACCTTGGAGGCTCAGGTTTCAGTGGGGCCCAGGGGACGATCTGCACAATTATTGTCTGTGCATCAATTGTACTCGTTCCTTAAGACATCAGATATGGGCACTGTGATATATGCCTTGGTTGCATTCAGTTTGGATTACTGTGATGCACTCTATGTCTGGATCTGAATGCAGGGAACATACGTGTCTTTTCTTGCAACATCTTCACTAGCTGCCTATCTGTTTCTGTGCACAATTCAAAGTCCTGGTGAGGATGAAGCCCTATATGACTCAGACCCAGTTTATCTGAAGGACCATCTTCTCCTACATGAAGTTCCCTGCTTTAAGATCTTTTTTTCTTGGGGGGAGGTATTCTCTGTCCTACTCCTCTTGCAGATATATCTGTCAGAAACACAGGGGAGGCCCTTTGTACTGATTCTGGAACTCACTTCCCATGAATGTGAGACTGGCACCCTCCTCACTGAACACATGACTCTTTCTGAACAGATGACTTTGAGGATTTATTGTTAAGGCATAACAGACCTTCCTTACAAAATATCTTTTTTTCTATTTATCTTCATTTTGAGAATTTATGTTTTTACTGGTTTTAATTTGTGTTAGTTTAATTACCTTTAGCTTTTGTTTGCTGTGTTATTTTTAATTATCTGTAATTGCTTTAATCAGTGCAAACTGCCTTGAATTCTGAACAAGGAAAAAAGTGAAAACCTCTTTCTCCTTCTCTACACAGTGTGATGCTTTACCCTGTATTAGCTTTTTCATCTGGGTGAAAAATCTTGTAGTACATGGAAGGCAATGTATAGTTTGATTCTCAGCCTTGTCCAAAGGGAGAATGGAACTATTAGTACTTCATCTTACAAGGTTATTCTAATAAAATGTCATCAAACTACACTTGGATTTGAAGCCCATTTGGTGCATTTGAACTAACAACATTCTTGAAATATTACAGAGAAATGTACCTCCCATTATGCATCAAGAGTTAGATGCCTTCCTTGACAAGGTGCTTCTTGTTTATCACAATCACCTTTTCAGATCTCTGTGTAGATCTGATCTGCTTTCTTAACCTCGTGGAGCCTGAAAAGCAAATACCAAGTCAGAATGGGGGTGGGGGTGGGGTGGGGTGGGGGAGGGAAGCAAAGAGGTAGAGATTAAGAAAGTTAAATAAAAGACAGATGACCTGATAGGAACTGACTGGAAAAGTCATAGCAATGAATATAAATAGCCAGGGGTTATTGCAATAGACTCAATACATTCAAACATCCTTCCTGAAGAAATTGGACACAATGAGATTGCTGCAGGAAGGATCATGTTTTGTTTTGTTAGTATATGTTTCCATTGTCCTAAGAAGGTGTCCTGGGCTACATCTTGCTTTGCATTGAGGACATATCAAATCTGGGGAAGAAATATAGCAAGTCAAAACTTTAGTCAACATTCCAAAATAAGTCCACTACTACTGTATCATATACTGGGAGAAAAAAATGGGGTTGAGGCAAGTTGCAGTTTTTTTAAGTGTAGCTCTAACATCTTAGAACTGCATTTATTTATTTCAGATCTAAATGAAATAAAGGGATATTACCCCAGCCGCAGTTGACATGCAAAGCCTAAGGTACATGAAAGCCCCCATGAAGGAGGCCAGACTTGATTGGGGCCAGCTGGTTTCAATATCCCTTCATTTAAATCCAATCCACACCTCCAATGGTCCTTCACTCAGATCTAAATGAAATAAAGAGATATTAGAATTGGATTGTAATGTCCAGCAGTTCTGATCAGTAGAAATAAGAGAGATCGGAGTGTTTTAGTCCAACAATATTTTAGAAGACAGTGGATGCTTTAAAGAATATATTCTGTTTGTTGCCACTTACACATCAGGTGGTTTTAAATATAGCTTGAAAATAAGAAATACACATAACATTTTTCTACAAACATGTCTAACATTGATGTACACTGACCCAGAAGTGTGTTTTTTTTTTTGGGGGGGGGGGGTTGTTTGCTTTGTTTTGTTTTTTGCTGGTGTGGTTTAACCATATATTTAGTGACAACAAAGTTTTCTGGAAATATTGATGTATTTATTTATCCAGAGAGCCCTGTGACTCCCACTGCTGATGGATCTGGATCAATCTTTGCAAACATACCCACCATGGCCATCTTAAAATAATGGCAGGCTTGTGGTATTGACCCATAATGATGGGAGTTGTAGTCCATTCACAGCCAAACAGCACTATGAACCCCACAAATGATGGATGTGAACTAAACTTGGCACATACCCACTATGACCAACTAAAAATTCTTACAAGGTTGCAGGGGGAATTGACAGGATCTGTATTTTTCACAAATCCAAAGACTCGTGTGTACCCTAAATCCTGAGAGCCATATGTATTTCTAATGGGACCATTCATAAATCCTCAAACCAAAAAAAAAATGACTGTTGGAACATGGCCATACAGACCAAAAGATTCACAACAACCAAAATAATGATTATTTCTAATAAATAACATTACAAAAGACCTTAACTGAGGGTAACTAAACTAGCATATCAGTGATACTCAACCTTTCTAATGCTGTGACCCCTTAATAGAGTTCCTCATGTTGTGGTGACCCCCAACCATAACATTATTTTTGTTGCTACTTCATAACTGTAATTTTCCTACTGTTATGAATCGTAATGTAAATATCTGATATGCAGGATGTATTTTCATTGTTACAAATTGAACATAATTAAAGCATAGTGATTAATCACAAAAACAATAACTTTGGGAGAGTATGGACAACTGATGATAGGATTTGCAGTACCTTCAACCAATTCAGCTCTGACTTCCACAGACCACTGAGACCACCACAAATTACAGACCTGGACCAAACTTGGCACATAGAACCCCCATTACCAACAGAAAATTCTGGAGGGGTTTGTGAGGAATTTACCATGATTTAGGTTAGATGTGATTCACCAACATTCAAAGAGCACTGTGAACCCAAACAAAAATGAATCTGGATCAAATTGTCACAAATACCCGATACACCTTAATTTGAATAGTGATGGGGTTGGAGGGGATTGATTTTGTTATTTGGGAGTTGTTGTTGCTGGGGGTTATATTTAACTTACAATCAAAGAGCATTCTGAACTCCACCAGCAATTGAATTGAAGCAAACTTGATACACAGAACTCCCACAACCAACAGAAAATACTGAAAGTGTTTGGTGGACATTGACATTGACCTTGAGTTTTGGAGTTGTAGTTCACCTACATCCAGAGAGCACTGTGGACTCAAGCAATTATTTCTAATAAATAACATTACAAAAGATCTTAACAGATTTGGATTTTGTCTCTCTGTAGCAGCAACTAGCCAGAGTTCCAATGAATGGTTGAATCTGCAAAGAGGAGACTGCCTGATACTTCTAGTAAGTAAATCTCTGTGCTGGGCTGGGAAAAAAAATCCCTAAATGGAATTTATTTATTTATTCATTTATTTCAAAGTTTTCTATACCGAGCTTCTCACCTCTTAGAGGGACTCAGCCTGGTTTACAACCATAAAAACATACAATCAGTAAAATATCATAGTTCATAATTACAATAACACATTTAAAATAACAACTATATTTAAAACGACGGTGGTCAGTCGTCATATTAAAAACAAGTATACCTCATCTTCCATCCATAATCCTAGGGTGCTGTCTATTGGAGAGACATTCAATGAGACAGCCATTGCAGCTTTTTGTAAAAAAGGTTTTTCTCAAAACTTTAAAAAGTTCCCTACAATTAGTAATTTATGAATATTTCTGGCACATTTTGGAAAGAAAATCTATCTAATTATGTGGTTTAAATACATTTTATCAAAGAACAAAAAAACAGACTTGTGACTGAAATCTGATACCCAATTTTTTTTTTCATTCTTGAAAGAAATTATAAATTTTAGCAGATTTGTTCAAGACTATTTTTAGTCTACAATTTTGAATTTACTCTGCAAAATAAGTATAAGTTGTTTTTAAAGCATTTTTGTATTGTCCAGATAATAATACATCAGAACATAAATAATATTCACTGTACTGAAAATGTTGTTTCCTGTGCATAAAACTTTGTGAGTAGAGTCTTGTTCAGTGTGTTATTACTCCAGTTTTAAAGGTTTGTGTTTTTTTTTAAGTACTGGAATCAGCATTTTTTGTGTGGCTGTCTTGCCACTGAGGATGTCTGGCTTTTCAAATGCTATTGGATTGCAGACATGTTCAAAAAAGAGAGGGTAGGACTTGCAGTCCAACATCTAAAACCCTCCATGATCCTCTAGCTCTCTCCAAAAGTAGTTTTTGAAGTGAAATTAAAGTTCGGTATTCATTTAAAACACCTCAAATAGATATTACTTTTTGTGAGAAGATACAGCTTTCTTTTTGATAGAGAAATTATGCTCAAATGCAGCTTCATTTTGATTCTAATTCTGCCAAATGGTCTTCATATTTGGCTGTCTTGAACTTGGCTAGGGCTTTAGTATTAAGCCATGAATTCTTCAAGGTTTAATCTAACAAAAGATGACTATTCTTCTCAGCAGGGCAACCTCTTACTACTTTATTGTTTCTTGTAGAACATTTATTGAAGTAAAAACAATCCTGAGTTTCAATTCAAAAGGTATTTATAATATAGAAAATGGAACACATTTCCAATAAAGCCCAATTATACTGATTAAGCCATTATTATTAAATAATCACATTGACCCTTTATTACAGCTACTTCTTATTGAACACACTTAATTGCAAATCCTTTGCAATATGAGCATTCATCGAATGACTAATTGCAAGTGCTTGGCAATCAATCATTTAATGGTTTTCATGTGCTTTTGAAGTGAATGGATCAAAAGGCAAATGAAGAACAAAAGATTGGCACATTCCACCAAAGTACGTTACTTCCTGGTCACCTCTAATGTTCACTGTACACAACAGGAGAAACAAATATTCCACTTAACTGTGAAACTACAAATTCTATCTCTATCAACTCAGCTGCATCTATGAGGTCAGACTACTGTACACTAGTAATCAGGAACCAGAATGAGAATCCCCTTTTGTGATGGAGAGATTATTCAAGGATAGGGAAGCCATTGGCTTAGCTGAAAAATTCAAGCATTTTCTATGTGATCATACATAGACAAGAAAAACAATACCTCATAGAGCCATATGAGGGTTTCCCAGTTTCCGGGATTTTTGGGTGGGCAGTTTTTCTAGTTCCATTTCAGTCTAAATTTTAGCCAGGCTCTGTTGGTTCTGCTGGATTTAGGAAAGTAAATTATTGTGCCAATCATTATCACAATTGATTAGGTTTATTGAAACTTTCAAATTAGATGCATTGCCATTAGAATTCAAAATGACCCTGGGATGCACATTTTTGTTTATTACATTCTCTCATGCAACTATAAAGCAATTTCAAGATATTTCTCCTTCCTGAGCAAGATTTTAAAAACTGCGGAATGCTTTTGGTGAGTCTTCATATTTGTGAACTTTCATAATTTTTTTGTGTGTTGGTGTTTTCCTTTGCTATTGCTGATGGCAAGAGTGTTGCTCTTTTCAGTTTTGTGCAAAGATGAAAATGCTGCTGTGGTTAAACGTGTTTTCAATAATATTTTTAATAGGGGTGTGTGGTTTGACATTCTAGGAGACTGTGGCATAACTACTTTGTAGATATTCTGGCTGACTAATAATCAACTTTAAGAATAATAAATTGGAACATGGTCAGAAATAATTAGTAAAGAGAAGACAGAAGATGCCAATATGTAATAAACCATTAAAATATGACAGTGACAGAAATATAGAGGATGAAACTGATTCCACAGATGAGAGTGAAGAAAGACGCAAGGAAGGCAATACCTGGTGAGAAAAAAAAAGCAATGAGGCATTGCAAAAGTTGAGATGAGAGAAATTTGGAAATAATGGGCTAGCTAAAACAACTAAAGCAGAAATTCTAAGCCAATGTTGCTAGAGGAGATAAGGCCACTGCAGAAAAACATGAAAAAAATCACTGCTCAGATGACAGACAGCAGTAGTATTGGAATTAAGTCTAGACCATGAAGAAAAACTAAACAATATGGAAGAAATGATTAGACAACTACAATATAAGTTGGAATATCAAGAAAATGGAGACATCCATCTAAATGTGAACATTCACAACTGTATGGAGTCAGAACACCAAAATAACTTTCTAGAAATTTTATGGAATAGTGCAGAGAAATAAGTTCTGATATCTTGATATCAAGGGATGACATCAAGAGAAATTACAGGACTAGGAGAATACACAGATCAGCATCTACTAAGATTACCATGAGAGACATTTTTATCAGATTTTCAAGATGGCCAAAGAAAGTGCAAATCTTTTAAATTCTGAGCAAGAATAAAAATTTGATTTTCAAAGGGAAGATAATTGAGATCTACCAGGACCTGAGAGCTGAAAGTAAGCAAGAAAAAGGAATAGAAACCCATGGTGAGAGCACTTGAGGAAGCAAGGTATGTACAACTGGAGTTTTCAAGCTATATCAACATTATGGTACAGAGCAAAATTGGGGCACTAGTAGCTGCTAAAGTAATATCTGCCAGCTGGGAATGAAAATTCCTGACTACAGCAGAATGGATGCTCAAACAGCTGCTGCTACAAACTGGATGGAGCCCAGAAAGAGATGCCATCAATTATGCCCCAAAGCTTAAATACATTATAATGATATAAGAATAATCAAGAAAAAAATTGTGTTTGTGCAGACTCCATAAGGAGAACATTAAATATAATTTATAATACCATGGGCATATCCATACTGACCACTTAGATCAGTTTGGAATTGCTTTGGCAGAAACCAGTTTTGCTATGAAGATTATTACATTGAGTTCAATGGAACAGTTTTAAGTCCAAGAAGGTTAGCCACTGAACCTGCCTTAAAACCCCTATGCTTCCCTCTCACTTACACATTTCTGGGAAAGATGTGCACCAGAATTCTGGAGACATAGGAAAAAAGGTTATCAATTACTCTTCCCAAGGGATTATTGAGCCCCCTGCTAGCCAGCCATGACCTTGGAACATTTTTCAACAGTCTTTTCTCCATTGCATTTCAAATTTTACAAAGCACTTCACCGAGGGTGGGTGTCTATGCACTTCACATTCTGGGAAGCCAGTTTCAATGCTCAATGTGGTCTACATTTAGGTCTCATTCATACACATCAAGAGGCTTAACTCACACTTTCCCTTTATGCACTCTACTGGCACTGATTTGTGTTGAAGCATGCATTGACAGTGTGCATTTTGTAGCCACCACAGTTTCAAATCATCTTGAAGCTGCATTAACTTCTCCGTGTAGATGGGGCCTCAGCCCCCAGAAGAATCCAGTAACCATAACGTCTCTAGATGCAGAGAATGTAGAGATGTAGAATTTGAAGAGGCATGAATGGAAAGTGAAAGAGAGAAACATGCCAAGAGGAAGGTGCGTCAAGCCAACCCCGACTGGGACCACCTTCCACCTGGAAACCCATGCCATCACTGCGGAGAACATGCAGATCAAGAATAGGGCTCCACAGTCACCTATGTACCTACTGCCAGTACACTGATCTTGGAAGAAAATCCTACTTGAACAATGAGAGATCGCCTAAGTAAGCAAGATGCAGAGAAAGCCTTTGACCATATTGAGCACTACTTGATACAGTTTTTAAAAGAAATGAATATGAGAGATAGGTTTCTCACAATTACAAAATAAGTTATATAAAAATGCAAAAGCTACAGTAAGCGTAAATGATTCCAAACAATCTCCAATATCCAGAAGAACCTGATGAGGGTGCACACTCTCTCCTATTCTTTTTGCTCTAACATTAGCAGAATTAATAAGGAAAAATGGAATTTCGAGGCATAAACATAAGCCAAACATTGAGCACAAAGTAAACTTATTTGCAGATAATGTTTTCTTATTTTTATCCAACCCCAAACATTGTTTAGGACAGCTACTATTAATTTTGGAAAAGTTTCAGATATATACATGACTCAAAATAAATTAAGACAAATAAAAATATTAACTATAAATGTATCCAAGGAATACCAATTAGATTTTAAAAAATGTCCAATATATCAATTAGTTTTTCAGGATTTTTTTTTTAAAAAATCATCTTTATTGAAGTTTTTCTTAAAATATGCATATAGATAAAAAGAAGAAGTGAAAGAAAGAAAAAAAGGAAAGAAAAAAAAGAAACAGAAAAGTGAAATAAAATTAAAAAATGGGAGTATCTCGACCATAGTTTTTCAGGATTTAGATAGCCTGGAATTTTATTAATGAAAAGAATAGCACATCTCATGTATAGAAACAACAAGCAAATATATTCCTTTATTCAGCAAAAAATAAACAAATGGTCAGCACTACAATTATTATTGGTCAGACTAGGCATTGTTGAAGCACATATTTTACCTAAATTTCTATTCCTATTTTGAACTATCCCGATGACATTGGGAAATGCAATCTTATAAAATGGTCAAACATCTTAGGAGGAAATCCTTCAGCTGTATTAACAGAACCAGAAACTGTCATCCATTATGGGAGGGTTAGCATTATCCAATTTATCATTAACTTTGTGATAATGAGTTCCAATCAGGAAAATTTTCAAATAAGAAGAATTCCATAGCTTGGATACAAATAGAGAGAAGTGCATTATTTAAGCATCACATAGAAAAAAAATGCAGGTAAAGTTTAGAAATAGTAGGTATCCTATTTACAGAAGGAATGTTAAATGTGTCATTTAGATACAAATTGTGACTAAAATCAGCACCATCACTCTGTCCATTCCTATAACACTCCTTATTTAAAAAGGAAAATAAATATATTTAATTTAAGTTATGGAATAAAAGACAAGTATATAAAAATAATCAATTTATTTCCTAAAATTTAGACTATACAATGTTAAAATTGAATTGGAGCCAAGTATGACAGCAATTAATGCAGATAAATGCCTTTCAGGCTAAATTGTGCAAGGAAGGCCTACCTAGATAATTAACTATGTTTGAAAACATATGAAACAATAGTCTAAATTTTAAAAAAATACAAAAGGGCAAGTTTCAAAATCATACTGAATAATACAAGAGGGTAAGTCTGGCAACTCTAAAAGACCAAGATTTACTTGGGAATCAGATTTGAGAATAAAACAAATAAACTCAATTTGGGAAAGCCTTCTTTACAAAACAGTATTAGTTTAACTCAGAGAGAACATATTGAAAACTATCCATAAATAGTATTACTATCCACTCAATTTACACAGAATTAATAACGAAAGATCAAAATTATACTGGAGAGGGTGTGGTAAATGAATTATATGTAACTGACATTTTGGAAAGTGTTCTTAACCAGGAGAAAATGTCCACTTTAGGGGGGGGGGGGGGACTGATGCTTAATTCCTTATTTGAAAAAAAGAAGATAATTTACCAAATAAATGCCATATATTTCTGATATGTATTGCAAAGATGGAGATAATCAAATTTTGGAAATGGGCCATAGATTTATCTGAAAAATTAACATACAAAGTTTGATTATGGAGAAGAGTAATAAAAGAGAATTTGTTTGAGGTTATATAAAAACTTCTTATTACCTATATGGGTAATAATAATAATAATAATAATAATAATAATAATAACAAATTTAAACCACCTTCACATGAAGGGAGAATTTATTTAAATAACTATGAGAAGAGATATCTACTTATTATTAAGAAAATTATTTAGAGATATGTGATACTGTATATAATGTGAACATTTAATTAAAAGAAAAAAGAAAAATATTTCAAACAGTATTTTCATCAAGGATAATAAAGTTTAAATATTTTTATATCATTCCTTTACCCTGACTAGTGACAAGGAGATGGACACCATTTAAGAAGCTGTATTGTTGTTTCCATATGATGTTTGATGTTTTGTCTTATGTCTGTTATAACAGGCTGTGTTTATTTATTTAATTTTAGTTTAAGTTATAATTCATATTTATATGTTGGGTTGTATAAATTTTGTTAGTATGGATGTATTGTGGTTGTATTTGGGCACTGAATGTTTCCCTTTTATGTTTGGAATCAGCCCTGAATTTCTTTGGGGAGATAGAGAGGAATATAAATATATTTATTATTATTATTATTATTATTATTATTATATTATTATTATTATTATTATTATTTAAACACATGTGAGATTCTCCCCTCGTTGTTTTTCAGTTTAGATAAAAAGTAGCAGCAAATCCAGACCTAGAACTCCCTTACCTGATGCTTACCATTGGAAGCAGAATGGTCAAAGCAGGTGATTCATGCTATCACTTGCCATTCAACAGGACCAATACCCCTTAAAGCTCTCCAGGCCCCAACCAGCTTGGGTCGAAAGTTGTACAGAATCAAGAATCATGGGTATGGTACCCCTTGAGATAAGCCATGGCACTGGCACAAGATATCTGGCTTGTCATGTCTGGCTTTGGACCAAACAGATGCTACAAAAAAACAGTGTTGACTGTTTTACCCAATTCTATCACTCTCCCTCAGACCACCAGATCTCTGTTTCTCTTTCTGAACACTTAAAGGTGTTGATAACGACAAAATGGCAGCAATGGTGGGGGCTGGGGAGATGCAGCAGTGGTTTTGGCAATGTGATACAAGTGCATTTCTTCCACCACTTGGAAAAGTTATTTGTTTTGACTACAATCCTCTAATAGGATAATAATTTTACACATTAGATAGTGATTCAGGGTGTTCTAGCCCAAAACTTCAACTTATATAAACTGCATTTATCTTCCTTTTCTTACAAAGAAAGGAAGAACATGATACTGCTGTTGTGCTCCCTGAATTGAATTTGTACTGATTTGTATCTAATCTTACCTAATCTGTCTTCTCCCTGCCTAATCCTTCCCAAATGTGTTTCACATGGCCACCAATCCAGCTAGGCTGATTGCCCCTTGCTATGTGGGCAGGGAAGAGAAAGGCAATTCTCATGATATCTGTTAATCATTTCCCTATTAAGAATTTATTTAGTTCCTGACAATGAAAGAATAGCTGCATCTACTCCTGTTTTATAGATTGCACAACTGGGAAATTATTTCAGTCCACTTATTTCTTTGATCTGTTCCATCTCCCTTCTCCTTCTTTAAACCTCTTTACAGCATCTTAGGCAATTTGTCTCTCAAAATACGTTATGTTTAAATCTTAGTCATTGTGCAGACAAAAGTACTTGCTTTAGTTCTTTAAATCTATTTGTAATTTCTCACCCCCTCCAAAATTCCCCTGACTCATTTCTGAGCTACTACAATCCCAGGAGTGCTGTGTGTTTATGGAAGCCATAGAACAAAGCTCAGCACGAGAACAACTAAACTAACAATTTTATTCACAAAAGGGAGCCCAAAGGCAGAAATTATTCATAACCACCCCTTCTTACTTTCTCCCCCTTCTCAATCCCCTTTAAGCTTTTATACTTACTTTGAAGAGAGCATTATATTCTCTTGGCTATGTCTTCAGATGAAGTTAGCTTTGTGCTAATCGTGGCCCACAAGCCAGGTCAACTTCCACCAGCTGTTCTCTTAGTTTGGCAACCTGAAAGAAAGAATTATCTTCACTTACAACATTGGCCTGCTGGTTATGATTAGAGTGAAGAAAACAGAATTATTTCATGGCATCATTTCAACTGCTGCTTTGCCATGGATACATTACAACCCAAAGCTGAGTAACCTTAAATAAGGTATAGTACACCAGCAACACAGCCATGGAGAGAAAGACTGGAAGGGAAAAGAGAATATCCTAACAGACCTTAAGCTTGATCCATAGGTTTGCTGCATTCAAGTGATACTAAGTAGGAAAGTTGGAAACATCTGCTGAAGCTGTTTTGTCTCTACTTCATAGGTGACCCAAAAATGAGAGACAATTTGCATGTTGGAATTTTCCATTTGATAGACAAAAAATGCTCACAATATCAAATACTCTTTCAACATGCTTAGATGTTGAAGTGAATGAAATTTGAAGGCAATGTATATAGTTCAAAATGCACATGCAAGCATGTTCCCACTTGAATAGCAAAAAAGGGAGTGAATTTAGTCCCATTTAAAAAAAATAACTGAACGAGATGTAATCAGGGCATGCAATGGAAAAGAAAGAAGTTAATGTAAAGTAATTCACAGGTACACATCTCCCATTATTCCAGATATAGATTATTAGGGAGATATCTAATGATAGCTCATAAAGCTGAATATAGAATAGGAACATTATGCAGTATCACCCAGAAATCCTGAGAACTAGCATTGAATCTTTTACAAGTATTCAAAAGACCTCTATATGTTCATGTCAGCAGTTTTGAGCAATGTGATAAACCTTTATATAAGTGTCTGTGTGCCTTCAAGTTGCCTCTTGACCTATGGTGACCTCATGAATTTCATATGGTTTTTTTAAAGAAAGGAATTCTAAGTGATGGATTTGCTAGTTTCTTCCTCTGGACTCTACATTACAACTAATGTATCATTGCTATTATACTCCATAGGCTAAAACAATCCATTGATTCAATATGACTCATGTCTGTGTTGACTTAACAAATAGACTTGTGTGTGAAATTTGTTTCTTCCATTTCCTCCGTTTCCTTTAGCAACGTTGGTACTTCAGGAGCATGTAACAGTAAGGGCCCTCCTGGTACAAAAACCCACCCAACATGACAGCAAGCAGCAGCAGACACCAGCTCCTCCTCTGCTTTTCAGCATCACAGTTTAAGCTTTTTATTAATCCTCCAGCAAACAAAAAGAAACCCTTAATTCCCTGAAAACT
Source organism: Anolis sagrei (assembly GCF_037176765.1). NCBI lineage: Eukaryota > Metazoa > Chordata > Lepidosauria > Squamata > Anolidae > Anolis > Anolis sagrei. The sequence continues at coordinate 117,499,091 of NC_090024.1, forward strand.
ACTGCCAATTACCTCTCCTCTTCCAGGAGGTCATTGCTCTTCTTTACCTGGAAGTGGGAAGCCTCCTTAAAATACCTTGGAAAAAGTTTGTGGCTGCTAGCGTGGTGCAGGCTGGGAGAGAAAGAGTGTGTGTGCATATTCATGCAGTGTGCAGGTCTCAGAGAGAAAGCATGCATGCCTGCCTGCAGCTGAGCACCTCTCCTCTAGAGTAGAAACAGCTTAAATTCCTAAAATGATAGGAAGTAGAGCCTAGGGGACCACCCCCTCAAATAATGAGCCAATAGAAAACAGATATTTCAGCACCCCAACGCAAAAATAGATATCAGCCCTCCCAAATTCGGGAGGCTCCCAAAAAATAGATCAGGCCCTGAAAGCCAGGACATGAAATGGGTCAAAATTTACCCAGATTGCCAAAGCGTATAAACAAACCTTTTTCATTTAGTGGGTTTACTCTAGTTGGGATAAAGAATTGAGCTGAACTCAGGAAAGCTACATAAAATTAATTGGCATCTTTGTCCATTTTGAAAGCAGGGCTGTTAAATAAGGAGTTCTTTGTTTCATTTGTGGTGGGTACAATGTCAAGTACAACTCTTTCAAACCTCTGTCTTGAAATGAATTTATTTCCAAATAGCAGAACAGCATCCTCAGTATTGTTAAGAAGCAAATGTTTCAGGATATATCTTATATTTTACTGTCAGCAACTGTATTAGAGACTGGAAAATATTGAGGTAGAAACCAGATAGCTAGATGGAATTATAATCATAGCATTTTATTTCTCCCATTTGCAAGATAAAATTCAGATAATATTATTGGAATGTGACAGAAAAGTTCCAACAACCAAAGCAGTATTTCCACAATAATAATAATAATAATAATAATAATAATAATCATCATCATCATCATTTATTTATATCCCACCATCATCTCCCAGAAGGAATCGGGGCAGCTCATAAAACCTTCAAGGTGTGACATGCAAAATACAACAAGTGTAAAACAAAATATATGAGTAGAAAATAAACAATCAACACAACATCATAAATTCACAGTACCCTGGTAAAAACAAAAAAAATTGCTGAAGAGAAAATAAAAGTATTTAATTTCAGAAGTATAAAGTGATAATAAAGAACCTAAAGTTCCTTATATATATTATTAGAAAGTCTAAACAGGGTTGAAGGATTGTCGGAAAAGCCAGATCTTAAATTGTGTGCGGAAGATTTGGAGGGTGGGGGCTAGCCTGATCTGCCTCAGGACATTCCAAACCCAGGGTTCACCACTGAGAACGCCCTCTCTCTTGTCCCCACCAACTGAGCTTGAGACAGAGGAGGGGGCAAAAGGAGGGCCTCCTCAGTAGATCATGTGGTGGAAAAGAGTAGTAGAGCTCATGGGAGAAAGAATAGAACCTTGAGGGACCCCACAGGTCAAAGGCCAGGGGTCTGATCAGGTGTCTTTCAGCATCACCATCCAATCCTCCGGGAAGGAGTGGGGTCACTGCAGAGCAGTGCCCCCAGAGAGACCAAAGCTATCTCCATTCCATGCCCAGGCCTGAAACCAGACTGCAAAGGATCAAAATAATCAGGAATCCCTGCAGTTGGGATGCCACCACACACTCTAGAACCTTGCTCAAAAAAGGGAGATTCGAAATAGACCAGTCGTTATCTAAAACTGGAGAATCTACGAACAATTTCAGGCTAGTTGGTAACTGTCCCTGTTTCAACGAGGCATTAATAATCCTCGTAACCCACTCGGTTCAATAAGGGAGGGGCAAGGGTCTATAGGACATGTGGTCACTCTCACACCTCAAAGAATCCAACAAAATAGGACAGATATCTCAAGTACATCTATTGAAACTACCATAAGACTGGTATCAAATTCAGTCTGAGAGACTTTGTCTGCAAAATGATGGGCGAACTCACCAAACTGAGTCGCCGAGTGCTCAGGAGGCTCCACTTGGGAACCAGGGTGGAGGAGTTGACCACTCAGAATAACTTAGCTGGTGTATTTGCAACAGACACAATACAGGCAGCTGAGAAAGCCTTCATTGCTGCCCTTATTGCCACGGAGTAGGCCTTAAGTGAGGTTCTAGCCCATGTTCGGTCAGATTCACTCAGAGACTTCCACCAGAGGCACTCTAGTCTCTGCCTTGCTCGCTTCATCACTGCCAGCTCCCCAGTGAACCAAGGAGCCGAGTTGACTTTGCTAAGCAAAAGAAGATGTTTGGGCGATTGTGTCCTCTGCCCTGGCCACCTCTGTGTTCCAGAGGTTGACCAGAACTTTGACAGGATCATCTGCCGCCATGATAGGAAACTCCCTAAGAGACATCAGGAATCCATCTGAATTCACAAGTCTCCTGGGGCAGATCATCTCAATGTGTCCACCACCACTTAACTTGGGTACCAAATGTTATTGGACATTTCCAAGATGTTCATGCAGTATGGGCAATGGTCAGGGTTGTAAGGAGAATCATCTTTATGAATTCAAAGAAAGAGACTGGAAATGAGGAATTAAATCTTAGAAATTTATCATGCCATATTCATGGCAGCTGGGTAAATAAATTAGCCATTGTGGTTCTTCCTAGCTTTATAATTCTATTTCTTGAAGAAAAAAAGGAGGATGAAAGTAAGGCAAAACAAGTCTTAAGAATGTACTGATGAATAACATGGATACATTGTTTAACTTTTGAGACCAAAATACAAATTTGGTGTCTTCTGCCCTATCCCCCTGTGTCAGGTATACCGCTGGGTCTTAGAATGAAACACACACTCACAAGAGCAAATCCTGGAATTGTAATTTATTCAGTCCACACAGTATAGCAGCAAAGAGAGAACTGAGGTTTCCCGCCAGCCAATCCCCCCTCCTGGCCTCGCTCCCCCCCTCTCTCTCCTGGCTTATCTCAGTTTAGGCTACAACTTCATTCCCACATCTTCAAAGCGAAACCTTGGCCAGATGGCCCCAACCATAAACTAATCTATCATGACTACTCCCTCTACTGTCAGGAAGAAGACTTCTCTTGGAATCTCTTGGAACCATGAAGGCACATCCTTCTTTTTAATAGGAAAGCAGGTGCTGTGAGTACTGCTCTAAACTGGGGCCTAGAATAAAAATGCTTCCACCCTCCCCCTTCAGCAATCTTCAATGAGATAATCAGAAGCAAGATCCCTGTTTCATTTCATCCTCATACTGGATATTACTAAAGAAGGGAATGGAAGTATTAGCATGCTGCACCTTGATGAATAGCAGAAGAGTCTTCCTTCCCCATCACTCACTGTGGCTACTGCTGGGTAAAACATAATTTGGCCACTTTTCCCATTGTGGTAATAGTGGCATGCTTGTGAATAAATAAGCAATATTAAATATCCATAACTGTGATAATGAATTCCAGGTTTGGTAGTAGTAGTATTGGTGGTGTTTACTTTTGAAAAAGATCTTCTAGCACAACTGACTCAGGATTCTTATTACAGGGGGTGCATCTCTACTTTATACTTACTGCAGTCTGGCACAACTTTAACTGCCTGGCTCAGTGCTATAGAATCATTGGAGTTGTAGTTGTTCAAAAACGTTTAGCATTCTCTGCCAAATAATGCTAGGGTCTCAGCAAGCGACAATGTCCATGATTCAATAACATTAAGTCACTGCAGCTAAAGTGGTTTTGAACTGCATTAATTCTACAGGGGAGATGCACCCAGGAAGAAGAATCCTGAATAAACTCAGCTGCTATAAAAGCAAAACTATATAAGCCTTCGATAATACAATTTATAGATAGTTTTTAAAAAATGGAGGGGGGAAATAAAAATGCATTGCAGAATGGGTAGATAGTTATTTGAGGTTTTGCTTTTCCTCTTCCTCTATCACTTGTACAATGCCCAGTGAAGGAAAAGGAATAGGTCAGAGCAGTTCTTTCATACAACTCTTTCATGATATCAAAACCAGCTTGTTATCCAGCCATCTTCAACAGGACACTGACACAATGACATGACAATGAAGTCTGATAGACGTGGCTAGTACCCTACCTCAATTTAATGTGCACCCTAGAACATTTCCCAGAATTCAGTACTACATGCAGCTGTATCTCATCAAATGTGAGGTCTTTCTCAGCAGATAACTGGATTTACTCAATGCTCAGCAAACCATTCTTTGATCTTAAAAAAAGAAAAATCCATTCCTGGTTTTAAGATGGGTCTTTCATTCAAGGGGTAAGCTCAAATTTCATCCCAAATGTTTCTTTACCCTTATAATGTGTCATAAAACTAATAAAAATTTGAAGAACTGGGTCAAAAATTAGAAATATGGACAAATCATAATGCTTTCTATTTACGCTTTCATTCAAAAGTGTTAGAGATCATCAATGTGGATCACAGTTTGACCATATACGTAATCACTTAAAAGGATTACACAAATAAAGTTAACACATAACATTTGATTATTTTAATTGTGTGTGCCTTTGACAGAAAGCAAACAATTTCTAGCGAAGAAATACGAATCAAGCTGTAGTTAAATGCTGTTATCACTTGTTAACAGCCTGTGGTGAAATGAAGCTGACTGTGAACAGGTGATGATTACTGTACTTAGCACTTCAGGAGAATGAGAGAAGAATGACGGTAATCATTATCAAAAGTACTCCTTAAGTATCATGCAGTTAATTATTGTTCAGTGAATTAACATGTGGTTGAAATTTGGGTTTTGGAGTTACAGATATGACAGGGAATGCCTTTAAAGAAACTTTGGTCATGACGCAAAATATGTTGGTGCTAGATTGGCATTTCAAATGTACTACTCAGTGAATCATGAGCAGCCTGGTTTACCAAGATATAGTGGAAACCTTCCAGCTCAGTGAGTCTAATGTGCCTGGAACTACTCTAGATAGAGGTTAGTAGGAACCAGTAAAATTCCTCAGGGGGATTCACAACTTTCTACATTGTCATCAGAATGAATGAAAAGCCTTAAGTGGAAGTTAATTGGGGATTTCATCTTTGAGCAAAGAATGGAAAAAATTAATCTAGAAGCCAAAAGTTTATTTAGCAACAGAATACAGTTCTGCAATTGAATTGTGATTCAAAACCATTAGGATGCATAGTTTTCAAGTGCTTGGAGGTCTGTCTTAAATTATGTACATCTTTATTTCTGTTTTACTGAAGTGAAATGGTGGGGAGGAAAAGAAAATATGTGCAGGCAGGCTGTTAGGCAGCAATTCTTCTCGGAATTGTCAAACAATCTCTTGAGCTAAATGTACTATTAATTGAAAAACAAGGTGAAATGATTTGAAATTTAGTTGAGTATTCAACAGAGCCGGATCTCAGTGCCTATTTTTCATCACAGTGTAGCTCATGTTTAAATCAATGTGAGGTTGGGGTATCCTTTGAGGATCCCTCAGCATATAGTTTTCATCTTTAATTTATACACAGCAAATCTTTGCATACCTGTTTGCATTCTGTATTTTTCCACTTTGATTTACTGCTTCATTATCCTACAATTCAGCTTCCCCTCTCCTAGGATGTTTAGTCCTGATGTACATGGCTAGAGTTTTATGTTTCTCACTGAGTGCATGCAAAGCAGGGTTTTGGTTAAGATAGGCTTATTATCTTAAGTTTAAAATATAAATGTCTGGATGACTTTGATTTTGGAATCAAAGTCATCCAGACATTTATATTTAAAACTTAAGGTTTCAGGAGAGTTTTTTTTCCAGTGGAAACATATTATTTTTAGCAAAATCAGAATATGATTCTTGTGGGCCTTAATTTCCAACACAGCTCTTTATGAAGAGGTGAAATTGTTCTTATTGACTTGCATCATAAAGGGTTCATCATTCATTCACTCGTTCATCCATTTTCTGGCAAATCTGTCAGCCTAAAATGGCATAAATAAAAGAAGAATAACAAATGTAAAATAAATGATTACATACAAAATATTTATTTATACATAACACAAAAATTGTAATCGGTTGAGGTGATAAACAGTGAAGATCAGTTGAATAGACTGCCTTGGAGACTTCAAAAGAGAGGTTGAATTGCCATCTGTCAAAAATGTTTAAGGCCTTCCAGACAGGCCCAAATCCTGAGATGAACTGGGATTTTAAATCAGAATCATAAAAAGGCAGTCCCAACAGTCAATCCTTACAGATCCAACACATGGAAAGATCCAGACCTTGCAGTAATGTTTGGATCTGGTAATTTTTTTTATATAATTTAGACCTGGAGTGGAACAACATAGTTTTAATAGCCCACCCTATATCTGCAATTTAATAGAGGTCTTAAAACAGTTCTTCCATTACTTTCCTTGTGGTGGAAAAATAAGGACAAGATATATGATCTCAATTAATGCTCATGAAGATGACATTACTAAGGTACTCTAAAGGTTATTGGGTTACAACCATTACTAAAGGTTATTGAGCTAAAAAAAACACCACCCATCAATCCTACAGTCAATATTACAAAATGCTGGGAGTTACAGTCCAACAACATCTGGAAGTATTGTCAAAGGCTTTCATGGCCGGAATCACTGGGTTGTTGTAGGTTTTCCGGGCTATATGGCCATGTTCTAGAGGCATTTTCTCCTGACGTTTCACCTGCATCTATGGCAAGCATCCTCAGAGGTAGTGAGGTCTACCTCTGGAAGGCCATGCTTTACTCATTTCTGTCAGTAATGAAGATGATGTCACTATAACTGACAGCAGAGTTAATACCATGAGTTGTAGTAGTTTCAGATGGATGCCATTCACTCTAGAAAACATATTACTACAGAGACTTTCCTTTCAAATGAATACTGACTCATTCAGTCAGATGATGCAGATGGGAAAAAGTTGTATTTGTCCTCCAGGTGTCTTGAACTTCAGATCCCACAATTCCTAACAGCTGGAATTTCTGAGAGCTGAAGTCCAAAACACCTGGAGGAGCAGAATTTGAGAAACACTGCACTATAGAATTTAGGATAAAATAAATCGGTTTAAATGACAACACAATGGTAATATTTTTTAAAAAAAACTATAAGAATTTCCATTAAAAACTTACAATAATATTAGAAAATTTCAAAGTATATTTTTTGCAATTGTCGATGCAATTTTTTGAATACTTTCAGTAAAATCAACTTGCTTGGCTAAACCACTCCACTTGTTTATAGACTACATCCTCAGATATCAAGTGAAGAAGAAGAAAAAACACAGTGCTCTTGGACTCTGGCTTAAAAGTTATGTGGATGGCAAAGCAAAGGCTACTCCATTCTGAACCTTCATGGGCACCCCACTCCTCTCTATCCCCTGCACTACAGATGTTGAAAATGGTCTTTCCTGGGTCTTTCCTGGTTCTTCCTATCCCCTTTGGAAGATTCTTACTCCTCACTTTTCAAGATCATTTACACTGAGAGAATAGCAGGGTTGATGCACAGTCACAGAAATGATGCTAAAGGATAAAGGATTAATGAATACTAGGTCACCCTTCTGCCTGTTCCGTCATCAGCCTGTTGACATGGCAGCAAGCCAGGGATCCAACATGGTAGGGTACCTTCCCTCCTCATTGCCCCAGATGGGAGTGAAGCTGGTGACAAGGAGAAGGCTTGATTCCACTGTAAAGGCAGGGAAGATAAGAGACAAAGAAGGAGGAGGATGATTCAGCTTCTTTTAACCTATTCTTGGGATGGCAACCACACTTTGTCGCCACCTGATCTTATAGAATAAAAGTCCCAGTCTTTGTCCACCCATGCTTCTCCTTCAAAGATGGATGCAAAGGTCATGCAGGAAATTCCAGGTCCAATGTTGCAGGAATCAAATGATGAGATTGTTGCTAAAACCTTTGCCTTCAACACGCGTGTGTGTATGCTCACATCCTCACATCACCCTTCCCTTTCTTCCACACTGCAGGCGGATTCTACAGCACTTCACTTTGGGGATTGTGAAGTTGCCGGGTCACCCACACTGGGACCCCCCTAATTCTGGGATCCCAGGCTAAAGTTTTCTCAGCCCTTCCCTCTTCCCTGTGTGTTTTGTTTTTGTGCCCTAAATGTAGAATGTTGTATTTGCTTCTGTTGAATTTCATAATTTCAGTCCAGTATTCTAGTTTATCAAGGCCCTTCGGAATTCTGTTTCTATATGTGTTCGTTATCACCCCAGCCTTATGTCACCTGCAGATTTGATAAGCATTTCCTCCACTCCATCATCTAAATCACTGATGGGATGGAAAGAATGTCAACCCCAAGAAAGAACATTTCAGCACTTTACTTGAGACTTCTAATTAGAACCACAGTCAAGGAAGTCAACTCTTCCGGCACAGTTGTCCAACCAATTACAAAACCACCAAATATGTTTCCATCTATTCCACTATTTCCCTTACTTTGGACATGTTTGTAAGAAAAACTATTTTTGTTTTTCAGCAGTACCGATAATATCTAATTTATTTCTTCTTGCCGCATTATTTACATTTTTCATTTCATCTGGTCTGTTGAGCTAAAATATATAAATTAGTATTGCAAGGCCACCCTTTTGTGTTCTACCAGGAAGAAGAATTTGTTTCAGAGTTTGTTTGATGGTCACTAATGGACGAAATGAATCATATCTGAAATACTGGAGTGGAATTTATACCAAGCCAAACTTATTTTCATAGTCTGAAAAAAAAACCATATTTCAATTTTTTTTACCCAATTGTCATTCAACCTCTGGAATTCTGCACTTCCAGTCAACAAACACACTCTATCCCCTCTATTAGAAAAAAAAAGTAAAAACATTGTAAAATGGATCCCCCACTTCATCAAGCAAGGTCAGCTATTAATCTATTATAATATACTTCTGTTCTGTTTAGTTGCTTTTTAGTTTCTGTTAAAAACTGAAAATATTTAAAATTAATACATAATGAGTAACATTAATATAAAATATTTAATCCCTTTGAATAAAATTCAATAATTGAAATTTCACATTGCATTCATCTCAATATTCTCCCCTCCCCAGTTTCCCCCTTTTGATTTATAATGGTTTCATTATATATAATACTTATGTGTCATTTTCTATATTGGTCAATAACTCTTCCTTTCAAGGGCTTCAGACTGATCTTCCCCACCTATATTTGGAGATATTAGAGCCTGAACTTGAGACCATTTGAATGAAAATCATGTGGCCAAGCAATGAGCTAGTGCTCTTCTCCAAAAGCCGATGTTTTGTTGGGTCAAAAGACGTGGAAGTATGTGTTTCCTGTATTGAATTTGGACTGTCATTATATTGTTATAGACTATCTGCCAAAGCTATGACACTTTATTTCAATCAGGATGTTATTGCCATAATCAAAGTGCTAAAATATATAGCAGCTATATATTAACCTTTTAATAAAAAAAGTAGAACAATAGCAATACACCTTGCTGCTGGGTTTAAAAACAAATATCCCTTTTATATAGCTGATATATACAAACTGATTTACAGCTATAATAAGCTTTCTGCAAAAGTTTTGATTAGATTGCACTTCAGATCATTATCGTTATTCATGATGTGTTTTTATATGTGTGTGTTTTAAATTGCCACTGTAGATTTCAAAATGAATGTTCAGAGGGAAAAATGTAAGCAGCATGCTTCAGAACTATTTGTTCTAGAGTCCAATCTGCCTTTTGCATTGATACTAGGGATACTGAAGTGTTGTGAATACAAACCCCTTCCAGACCAAGCATATTGGAAATGAACTAGGATGGGAAATGCATTATTTTACTAATTTCATTTTCAACAAAGTCTTCAAAATTTGAGCAGTTTTCAAAACCTATTGGAAGTTCAGACTTATTTTGATAAAAGTTTTACATGCTTTTTTCTCTTTTTTGTGAAGAAAACATCATTAAAGGTGCAAGAAATGATGTAGCTGAAAATGAAGTACCCTTGTTTTTTTATAACTTACACCCCCTCCTCAGCTTTTTCTGTGTTTGAAACAGTTTTTTTAAAAAAAATTGTTGGTTTTACAATGTATTGTAATGTAATATAATGTAATGTAACATAGCTGAGTCATGCACTGCTAATGGGCTTCTATTGGAAATGCTGAGTCATGCATTAACTGTATATAGAACTGTAAATTTGGGGAATGTGTTGTGGCCTAGTCCAGGTGATTGTGAATGATGTAATCCTGGGTTTGAGTTAAGTTAATGAGTTGGGAACCAATTGGTGATTGCTATGTGTAAATGAATTGTATATAAGGAAGTCATGTACAGTGTATATTTCTCCTGTGATGCTGTGATGCTGTTTGTCGAAGGCTATATGTAATTAAAGAACCTGTCTGCTAAGACAAGATTAATCACTGTGCCCTCAAAACTTGTCATCAGCCTGGGATTTCCCATGTCAAGGTTTCTCAGCACTAAGGTAGCATTTAAGCAGTTTAATTTTTTTTCACATATTTTCCCCTCCCTATTTAAGACTAGTCTCAAATTAGGTTCATTTTGTACTGGGCAGGAAGAGGACAGAGTCTGGCATAATTAAACTGAACTCCCTGTCTTTTCAGCCTGTTTTACAGCTAGGAGATCTTGGCCAGAGAGCATGAGGTTTTCACTTAAGGTTTCAGTAAGTCACTATCCGAGACCTACTTACTTTTCGGAAAGCCTGTAAAACCTTTCTCTTCTGACAAGCTTTCGATGGGTGGATAACACGGGACTATGTCTGTTCTTGTTTTTATTGTATTTTAAAGTTAAATGTATCGTTTTAATCTACTGCTGTAAACCGCTCCGAGCCAAATTGGGAGTAGCGGTATACAAGATAAATAAATAAATAAATAAATAAGTTTACGTAATTCTGTTTTCTAAGTAGTAGAAATAGAATATCATTCATCCAGAATGCTTGGGGTCAGAGGTATTTTTGAATTTAATTTTTTTAAAAAAATAGGTTAAGAGACAACCCAAATCACAGGTCAGAATTCTGGATTTCCTCCGACTTAAGTTAACCCAGAGCAAGGCCACACTGACATGCATTACTCCAGATCCACCCTGTCTGCCTTAGAGCTGATTCAAACCTACACTGATTTAAGTGCTCACTGTAATGTGCACTTGGATATAGGATCCAAGTTTAAACACAAAATTCATTTATACTACTTATATACATCTTATATACATTTCCCGAAAGTACAACATTTGAAATAATGTTATATCCTCAGAAGCATGCCTGTCATAGATGCAGGCAAAACATCAGGAGAGAATGCTTCTGGAACATAAGTCCAAAAAGCTTACAGCAATCAGTGATTCCAGCCATGAAAGCCTTCGACAATGCAAATAAAGTTTGTGTGCAAAGCACTAAACTATCCATGTGAGCAATATTTGTATTTTGTATTTCAAATTCTGGATAAAGGGTGCCCCACCTGTACCACTTATTCTGTTTTAAATCCCCCCTCCCCTGAAAAACCAATAGAAAGTGATGCAAACATCACAAGAAATGTCAAATGTAGAAATTAATTAACCTTTCCTATCACTGCAAGATAGGAAGGAGTAACAGAAGGGGTTACTTTCAAAACACTGCATTGAGTCACAAAGGCCACATCTTCAATGCCATACAATGCCATTTGAAATTGCATTATGTAGCAGTGCTAATGGGACTTAAGTGAAATTGTTTTTGAAAAAAAGCTTTCCATCAGAGCACTATCTCTGTTCACACAGAAATATTTTTTTGCACTTCTTGAAAGGCATTACATGATCAGAACAATGGAGAAACAAAGCAACTATGGGAAAACTCAGAAAAATCACTTGCTTTACTCTACTATCTTCTTCAGGTCTTCTACTTCCCAAAGTCCCACTTCTCTCAAGCAAGTAAGTCATAGCCTCAAGACAATTTGTGAATAATTTTGTTTCTCCCTCATGTTTCCCATATAGAGACAGGAGAGCACTGAGTCTAAGCTGAAATAACAGCTAAGTGAACTTTGCCTCCACTCATTCCCTGTAGTGTCTTGTTATAATGGTCAGAATGTCTGGAGTAGCTCCATATTTATTATATATTTATTATATATTCATTTAATTTATAGACTTTTTTTTCTTTTTAACAGCACAGGATTCATGTAAGCTATAGCATTAAATTTGCATTTTCTGAATCTGAAGCCAAAATGCACTTATTCTTCAGTTATCATCTCAATTTTGCACCAGCTTTCTCAAAAGAAATGCATGAAATATTTATAAGCCAGCTCAGAACACTCAAAAATTGATATTTTAGTGAAAGCAATGTACAAAAAATACCTTTGTGAATATTCAGGGGAAAAGTGAATTAACAAAAGCTTTGGTGCACACTATATTATTACAAGATGTGTTTTGAAAAAGAAAAAAATCCAAGTGATACAAAAACAAGACAAAACAAACTTAATGTTGAGGGAAAAAATGGAAAATTGATACTGAAACTAAAGTATCTCTAAAGAGTCACTTATCCCTAGTTACTGACGGATTCTTTCTAACTACAGAAATAATTGTCTCTACAAAAGAAGGCTTCTTATATAAAAGTAGCAAGAGCATCTGGCCAGTAAACTCTTGGATTTCCTCCCCTTCCAGTCCAAACTTCCCAATACATTGAAGTCAATGACATTTACAATGAACTAATGACTTAGTCTTTAGTGGTTTGTCTATTTAGTAGTAATATATCTGGATTTCATTAAGATTGGAGTGCTGAATTGGACAGAATTCCATGTAACCCCCTTGTGACTCTCACCAAATCTGACTCTTGATGGACAGCTTCCTAGAAGGCTTGAAGACAAGGGTTTTTCAAGTACTTAGTAGCCAGTGAGGCACCTCAGTCCCATATCAATCAGTTCTTTTTAAAAATGCAAACTATGAAGTTGTCATCTTCAGAGGAAACATTTCATTAACACAAATCATGATGAAGACAAGGGGATCAGAGTCCCTTGATAAGATGCATATACATAAATGCATGAGAGCTGGCAAAAGCAATTGCACACTTCAAAAAAAGTATGAGATGCCAAGGGACCAAAGGAAAATATGGGACAGAAGCCAAAGGGGTTCTGACTTCAAAAATGTACTGAAAAATTACAAAGGATGACGGAGGCCATGCTTTGTATTTTCTGATAGACGTGATTGATTTACCTATGAAACAATGTATCATAATTCGTAGATATCATTAGTGCACAAGATTTGTGACACAAGTTCTTTACCAATGATTAATGCAGGAAATACGGTTTTCTTCAGAAATCTATTAGGTTATACCATTTGTTTTAAAAATGTTGCTATGAGCTTTCAAGTCACCTCCGATGTGTTACAACTTGAGGGCAAACCTGTGGGGTTTTTTCCAGCAAGATTTCTTCGGATGAGGTTTCCAGTATTTTCATCTGAGACTGAGAGAGTGTAGCTTGTAGGCCTGGGTAACAACGCAAAAATTTGGTTTTGTAATCGTTTTGTAATTGGGGTGTTTTTTTGTTTCGTTATTTAAAATAATTACAAAATTTTCCCCCAAAAAAGTTCGGTATTTACGAAAATTCGTTATTATTAACGAATCAATTCGTTAAAATGGCGGACGCGGTTGTGCAACTTGCTCCCTTCTTCGCCCGGCAGGCACTTTGGGTCGCCCCGAATTGGCCCTGGCAGAGAGAGGGAGAACGGGAGCGCTCACACGCGCGGCCCTGAAACCAGGAGCCCTGGTAGGAGTCGTCGCTGCCTCTACTGCTGCCTCCTCCTCCTCCTCCTCCTCCTCCTCTCCACGCTTCAGGCTTCTCTTCCTCTCTCTCTCCCTCTCTTGGGGCCGCCGGGAGAGGCGATGAACCTACCCGGAAAGCTTGGCGATCTTGACAAAGCTAAACACATCCATCCATGCAGCCGCCTGAGCTCTGCCCGCTCGCCTCGCTCGCCCTTCTCTTGCTCACTCCAGCAGCTCCATGCCTGGGAGAAGGCGGCTTGGCAGAGGGCAGCTCTCCTTCTCTTCCTTTCCCCAGCAGAAGAAGCAGAAGCAGCAGCAGCAAACCTTGGCGGGGACGGGAGCTGCTACCCCCCTCCGGCGAGTTGTTGCACGGCCAACAACTGGCCGGAAGGGGGTAGCAGCTCCCGTCCCCGCCAAGGTTTGCTGCTGCTGCTTCTGCTTCTTCTGCTGGGGAAAGGAAGAGAAGGAGAGCTGCCCTGCCAAGCCGCCTTCTCCCAGGCATGGAGCTGCTGGAGTGAGCGAGAGAAGGGCGAGCGAGGCGAGCGGGCAGAGCTCAGGCGGCTGCATGGATGGATGTGTTTAGCTTTGTCAAGATCGCCAAGCTTTCCGGGTAGGTTCATCGCCTCCCCATCCTCCTCTTCCTCCCTCATCTTCACGGCATGTTTTGCTTTCGGGATTCTTCCAGGCTTTCCCTGGGGGTCTCTGGTGCCTCCTGGCGATGCTGGCGAAAGAGGGGCAACTAGGCAGGAGAGGAACCAGTGGCCCCGGTTCAACTTCTTGGCGAGTCCCGGGGGCTCTGCTTCTCCCCACCCTTCCTCCTCCCTTCCCCAGAGCGGGCATCTTGATCTCCATCCCTAAGGGGCATTTATTCTTGCAGGAGCAGAAAAAAGTGAAGCAGCCTTAAATGCCAAATCATTTCTGAGTATAAGCAGAATGTCATTCTATAGCCAGCGAGAAAAATGCAGCCAGCTGGGCTTAGAGGCAAGAAGGAGTACCAATACGCAGAGCTTTGGGAGCTGAAATAATAACGAAACAATTACAAAACAATTACAAAACAGCTTTAAAAATTCGTTTTTTTAAAAAATTGCTCCAGATTGCTCCAGACTGATTCGTTATCGTTTTGTAATTCAAAAAATAACGAATTTTTTAACGAATTACGAATTAACGAAACGAATTGCCCAGCCCTAGTAGCTTGCCCAAGGTCACGCAATGGGCTTTCTTGGCAGAGTGAGGATTCAAACTCTGGTCTCCAGAGTCTTCGTCCAACTCTAGAATCTCTACACCATCATAACATTCATTTTGGTTTTTTTAAAATGATGTTTTATCATTTTGATCCCTCTGAAAATGATTTGGATTCATCAATGCATCAAGTGTCTTTTCAACTTTTTAGTGAAATAAATATTTTGAAGAAAACAGAGAACTGCTATGCAACAACAACAAAGGCTAACAAAGTTTCCCTGGTGTATTCATTGATCTAGAAGACACGGATGTGTATAAGACATGTGTCTTATGAATCTGTTCATTATCATTTGCAAGTCAAGTCTGGAAATCTTTGCAAACTATTTGCAAAGGTTTTGGTTTTCTCAATCTGAACCAAGAAATGTCAAATATTTTGCTGATACCTCTTTTTTCTCCTTTTGTGCCACTATAAGGGCATGTATGAGATAAAGGATACAATGGTTCTTTTTATTACATGTTCAGAACAATATTGGACCAGAAGTCAAATAGCACTTCAATGATGAAACTGACCATACACTCCATTGCATCTAAGAACAGCCTGTTGAGTTAGGAGATAGGAGAATCACTAGGGAGGAACTACTGGTAATGTACACATTCTAGCATTCAGCTGCCTCTCTTTACCTTGTGGCAGAGCTCCTCCTAACCAATATTTCATTTCCAGTATCAATCCTGAACATTCAAATGGACATTCAAAAAAGTAATAACCACACTTTCTTTCTTGTCTCTAGCAGCTGGTGGCAAGAGGGTCTATGACTGTTATGCATATTTCATTTATTTGCTTTTAAAGACCTAGAGGGTTGTGATCATGCCTTGAGGTACACCAGTTGTTATTTGACTTCAGTTTCTATCAGTCCCAGAGAGCATGGCTGATATTCAGGAATGATGGGAGTGGAAAGTTTCAAAGCTCCCAGCCTTATTGTGGAATGTGCACTTCACTCTTTCTATGTTGTAGTTCAGTACACATCATTCATGCCATCTCACACTTGTGTATGAGCTCCACTCTCCAAACAGAACACAATACTAGAGTTTCCTTGTGGATGCATACCAGTTCATATAGATATTTATACTTTCCTTCAACAGATGTTTCTCCAATCCCTTGATGTGACTTTTTTCATTTTAATAGTACCCCCCCCCCCTTTTTTTTGTGATGTTCTTCTTGCAGTTGGTCTTTTCTCAATTGCAGTTCATTTCATGGTACAATTCTTTCTGAACTGATTGATCCTTACAGTGTACCAAGAAACAGTTTTGTACCTCATTAGAATGACAGGACCAGCACAATGAAATGTTTTCAGTCTGGCCATGAATGTCTGTTTTAGTTGACTGGAGAAAATGGTTAGCCTTCATACTGAAACTATCCAATAACAGAGAATAGATGCTCTCATTAAATCATGTTAAGCATTGCAATTTTATGAAGAGTTGTTTTACTTTCTCCTGGCATTCAACTTGACATATTTCTGAAGACAAAAAGGAAAAATTCAAGACAGATTTGAAATAGCCTTCCTCATTTTTCCCTTTATTTTCAGAGGCAGAGAAGTAGTGGGACTATTTGCACAGTGATGACTTTATTTTCATTAAGAATAGAAGATAAAATAATTAAGTTTGTACAAACTGACCCATTTTGCATTTTCCAAATTAATACTTGAAGTGGAACACAATTAAGTAAAGTTTGCAGCACTGCATTTCTCCATTCGAAGAATACACACAAAAATGTGTTCATTAGGAAAAACAGCATTACATTAAGAGAAATTGCTTAAGAAAATGTGTATTGGGTAAAAATGCATTCCCAGATGCCTTAGATATCTGCAAATAAATGCAGATGTGAGTTAGATAGAACACGTTATACAAGGCCAACTTTCCAGTGCAGCATTTCTTCCCTCCACATATTTTTTAAAATACAGTTTGGTCAATATGCTATTTGGCACTACTGCAAGGTGAATCTCTCTCAGGTACACAGAAGAAAGATATCCAAGAAAATGAAAGCTCCATTACATCTGCTTCTACATTGGTACTGTGACAGTGCACAATAACACTTCAGCCATGGTTTGAATCAGAGAGCAGACCTATCCAGCTGCCATTGCATATCTAGGCAAAAGCAATGCACAAGAATGTCTGAGAATGTACTTATGGTGGTATGGCTCCTAGTTAAGACAGTACAAGTCACTAGAAGGATGTCACCTCCATCTTCACACTGCAGGACAGAACTAAACTCCTTGGAGTGGCAGGATACTGGCTCACATTATTGTACTCTCATAATGAACTGAAACAACATTGTGGGTTTTGAAGACTTTTTTTGCTGAAGGAAGAAAATTTCTGGAAATATTTGTTGCGACTTTTGAGAAGAATTTTAGTGAAAAATTACATCCCTAGAACACAGTATGTTTCTAGCAGGGGACCAGGAATGATGTGTGATAAAATGGGAAGTCCACATGAGTAGATTATTAACTAGTTTGCTATGTAATATATATACTGAGCCAAGAAACCATAGTCCCTGTTTAACCCAGTGCCAATGTACAAGTGGGTCACAGCTCTCTTTCTCTTTCCAATGTCCCCTTGAAGTTTTTTTGTTCCAGTTTGTGTTATATGAAAATCATACATTTTCACATTCCTGGGTTAGATAGACATGAATCAGGGTTTCAGGACTAAAAGTGTAAGATAAAGAATACTCAATGTATATCCTTCAGCCATAAAAACCAGCAACAATAGCACTATTAAAACTGGGTTCACTGAATTAAGGCTTTGTGAACCTGAGTATGTCAAGAGTTATGCCAGTACTGTAAATATCTCCTTGAACCCAATGGTCCTCCCTGATGATGTTGTTTGTGGGTATGGTGGCTGTATTTAACCAGAGCAAACATCTGGTTTGCATGGGTCTAGATGAGCAGCCCATTGAAAAGTGCCAGAGAGAACATTAAATGATCTAGTCCCACAGGGATCTGGAACTTGAATTGAGTGAGGAAGCCCACCACTCCGGCCATGGCAAAGAAGATGTATATTGTCAAATGTTGCCAAAAATTAAGGGCCATCCACTTGTGGGTGGTTTCATTGTGAAGATTGAAGCAGGGCCCCCCAAGCACGCACTGCTCCAGTACAGCACCTAAGAAGCTGATGATGGACACGCCTCCCCATTCCACAAGCTCAAATCAATAAAGGAGCTTTTCAACCTGTAGAGAATATTTTGATTTACGGCCAAGAAACTTCAAGTGGTGTTTGATGGCCCCTGCAAATCCATACACCAGGATGGATAATCCTGTCACTTTATGTCCAATGAAAAAAACCCATCACTGTGGTATGGGAATTGTTAAATACCTGCCCAAGGATTCAAGGTGCGTTGCCATGAACTGTCTCTGTGCTTTCTCTATTTTTATTTTTGATCATCAGATTGGATATTTAAAATGGAATTGGAAACTTTTTCACAAGGTGAGATCCTGGGTCACTAGTGTGAATCTGGTACACCAACACGATGTCAAGGTTTTTCTGTGAGTTACATATGTCATTGGTAGTAAACTTTATTACAGTTGATGATCAGATCATAACATATGTCATTGTCTGACCACTAGAATCTTTCCTTTCTTCTCCAGAATTAAGGAATAAGAGATCACATCTTTATTAAACAAAAGCAAGGAATTACAATGATGAACTGGCAATGCAAGTAGGCATCCTAGCCAGGTAGAAACACCTGGTGATTTTCAAAGTACTGCCTGAAAAAGTGTGATAGATTCCTGGCCCCAAGTACCAGAACAGTAGCCATAGCACTATATGCAAACTCAAACTCTCATGCTCACAATAAAGGTAAGTCAAAGTGCAAGTAAAGTTCAGTTCTTCCTCTTCTCTTCATTCCTGCTGTATGACATGTATAAGAAAGACCCTAGGGGCTCTCAGTCTGGAAAAAAAATATTGAGGCATTCAATCAGGCATAAATAATGCTGTGATTCTCTTGGCCTCAAGGCAAGAGACAAACCTCAGCATGAACAGTGCTGGAAAAGGAGAAAGCTACCCCTCTATTTTACTCCTACCTAGTCTCTGAGTTTGTGGATTTAACTGCATCTTGGCAGTTCATATTCAGCAATTCATTCAACCACCATCTCAGATCTTTAAATAATAATTCAGAAACTTTAGAAGAGAGACATATCCCATCATTCTCTGTAAAACAATGTTGGAAATACCCAATCCATTCCTGAATTGTATAATTCTATCACTGGGTATCACATTTATTCAGCAGCCCTGTCTATTCTCTGTGAATGAGGAGTTTCTCTCCTCCAACATCTTCAATTAAATTACAAGAAGCCTTAATGTACAGATCCCCCATTTTTAGACTTAGAGCATTCTCCCTTATCTGACAAATCTGTTTTTAATGTACAATTCTGATCTGTTTTTAATGTACAAATCTAGAGGAAAGACTTCATTGGCTTTCCTCTAGATTTTTTGCTTTGTTTTCTAGGCACCATAGCACACACAAAGGTGAAGAAGAAAAGATGGAAGCTCTTCAAAATAGACCACCCTCAAACATGAAAATACCAGGGAAGCTATAGATGCAGGTGCAGCTTTTTTCAGGTACCTAGGCATAGGACGAACAATGGTCTGAATAGTTACGTGTGAACAAGCACAGCAGATCAAACACCTAGACCTTGAAAGACCAAAAGAAATCAAATAGCACAACTGCTTGTTAAGTCATGGTTAGACTCAAAAGGTCATTGGCCAGGTAGAAGTTGGTAGAAGAGTGCCAATTATATGGAAGGAAGAATACCTTTTCACTGCTAAAAATTATAAAAATCCACATATTACCTTCTCTGCCTATCCTAAAAATAAAAGGCAAAACTAGGAATTTAGCCATGTCAACGTGAACTCTGCTGAACTTACTTCACCAGTAAACCCAACTCAACTCTTGGGAACCTTCATATTTCCAGTCTTTTAAAAATGTCTTTGTCATCCCAGGTACTTAGCCAAAATATACCATTCCCTGATCTTGGTCTCATAAGAGGATATGGGACTCTACAAAACATGATTGTGATCATTGCACACCAGCACGCACACACACACACACACACACACACACTATCTATCATCTATTTAACCCTTTATCATCTTTCCAGTATCACTCTCATTATCTCAGAAAGTAACAGTTAACTAGCTACTTGTACATGACTTGTTTTTCAATAATTATATACCATCATTTACTTTATAATTTTAATGAAGATAAAGCTTTACTTTTACAGTGCAACAACAATAATAAATAACTTTTACAGTTACAGATATATGAGTTCATTAATGACGAAAGAAAGTTCATGTGGTCAAATGCTGACCTAATTGTGCCTCATGTTGTAGTTGTTGATGTGATGGTGACATGAATTGGAGTAGAATGAGTTTTATTTTATAGGTTTGTGATGTGAAACATTCAGATGTGGATTTGTCTGGCAGTAACTAAAAAGTGACTGATTTTATTTTTAGAAAGCAAGCAAAGTGCTACCTCTAAAAAGCTACATTAACTGTTGATCACTCTCAGAACTATCACCATGGATAAATGATTTTAAAAGGTAAGTATCCAAGCTATGATATGAAGTTATTGGGTTGGTGGAAAAAGGAAACAAAGTATTCTGTAAATAAGAAAAAAATGCATCAGTGATGGAAACAAGACAGGAAAATAAGCAGAGCGTCAAACTATAATAAGAAAAAAGAGCAATCCTTCTTTCATGACAGGTGAGTTAAGCTAAAGGTCATATCATGCAAACAAGTTCATTATTATAGTGCCAAATATGAATAATCCATCATATATTTAAAATAAAGTTTTACCCCCCAAATAAGCTTTGCTAATATTAAAAATGCAACAAGACATTTAAAAGTATTATTTAATAAAAAGAAAGAATGATTGAACATTAGTGGCATGTGTTTAGGACATGACTGATAATATTTAATAGCTTTTTCGGTCCCAATGATGTCCAGTCCCACCTGGCAATGGTTGAAGCAGGCAGTTTGTCCTGAATTACTTGACTAGTAAATTTCTGCCTATTACTTATCTAGACCTTGTCCATCACTAGGGATTTTCCGCGAAAGTAAAGTGCATCTCTAGAGAGCAAGAAGAGAATGTTCTACAAACAACTAATCTGTTGTGTAAGGTTAGACCCAAAAGTGAAAATAACTATATGAAACCATAGTTGGTTCTAAGAAGATATTGACTTCACATATGTCTGTATTTACTATCTATGTCATACATCCTTGTTCCAATTTATGCTCAATAAATAAGACTTGTAAGCAAGCATTTGTGCATGGACCATTCCTTTGCCATAGTCTGAACACTGTAAGAGGTATTTTGATAAGGTAGGGAATGATATTCTCAATCCCTGGTCATCTTGGCACAATCTACATTGACCACTTAAATTAGGATTTCATCCTACAATGGGGAGGAAAGCAGAGGGATATCTGTTTTTGCATTGTGTTTTGTGGTGCTCCATCTTAAAATTAAATGAATAATTTGCTTGCCTCCATCACATTTTCATATGGTCCAGTTTCTGTATTGATCATCTGTTTTCTTTGTCATCACACAAGAGGGTATTGACTTCTCCCACTCCCCCATCAATTTTCCATAGGAATGCATTAATAAAATATCAATTTAACCAAACCACACCCAAAAACCCTATCGCATCACAAATTTCATTTAATTAATAAGTAAAAAGAATCTTTTCATGTGGTAAAGGGACATTTCAGTAAAGTGAATTAGCATAACTTCAACATTATGTGGTTTCAAAAAAATTAAATTATTTTTTAAAAATTACCAATCATTCACTGTTGTGTCCAAAGAGGAATAGGGACAATAGGAACCATCAAGGGATATGCAATTACTACCCACAGAAAAATGTTATCAAACTAATTGAAGATGGATAAATAGAACAATTGCCATCCCACTTCAAATTTGCCGCTTCACGCCATTTCTATATGCAGGGAGACCATTGGAGCGGCTTTCTGCCCAGTTTTAAAATCCTTACATTTCTATACAATTAAGAAACATGAATGATGAACCCGTAGAATGATATTGTGTCATTTGATCGGCTTCATGGGGCTTCGGGTATAAAGTGTTTGGAAAAGTATGTGATGAAGACCTTAGTTTCAAACCAGTATTGAAGAAAGTGGTTTCACTGTATAGCTAATTACATAGGAAATCCTGAAACCAGTTTGAGGCTCAGAGCACTTCAAATCAACTTGTCTTTGATCTCTTCCTTCCTTCCTTCCTTCCTTCCTTCCTTCCTTCCTTCCTTCCAGCTACCAGGGCGAATTGTCCACGTTAAAAACCTTTAGCCTGCAAGATCCTGAAGCGAGTGTCTCTGAGGGCTTCCCCTCAAATGAGTACAGAGCACTGCTCTTATCATCCTGTGAAATTAAACTATGAAGTTTCAAGTTTTGGAGATCTACAGAATTAGCTTCCCTCCCCCCATTCTGGTGGTGGTGTGGGGCGATTTGCCACCTCTGCCAACAGGGAACATTGCTGGAAATAGTACCGGCTGGAACTATTTCCAGTGAGCAAGGCTGCATTCTGAGCTCATTGCTGGATCTGCCTGGTAACAAGATCAAGAGAACTGTAAGTTGACTGGGGTGGGTGGACTGGACCAAGACTATTGAACTTGCACCCACCTTGCAGCCTTCATGGT
Source organism: Anolis sagrei (assembly GCF_037176765.1). NCBI lineage: Eukaryota > Metazoa > Chordata > Lepidosauria > Squamata > Anolidae > Anolis > Anolis sagrei. Next base: position 117,521,525 of record NC_090024.1, read on the forward strand.
TTACCCAGGGGTGCTATGGGTGGTGGAGTGCTGTCATTGCTGACACTGAGAGTAAGCAGGTCATGGGTGGGAAAAAGAAGACCTGATTCCCAGGTTTTCCCCATCCTCGCTTAGCCTGCTGTTCCTAGCCATGGGCCCTAGTTTACCTGGGGCCAATTTCTTCATTCCATGGGATGGGAGGTTTCCCTGATGATTTAGGCCTCTGCTCAGCTTGCCTCTTCTTCATTCTCCTTCGCTGGGATGCCTGCTGTTTGGCTGTGGCAGTCTTGCAGCTGGTAATTTTGGGGACATTCTTGGTGATGCAGATGTGGATCTGGGCCCACCATCATCACAGCAGGGGGGCAAGCTGGCCTTTTGCCACTGCATCTTCTTCCCCAGTGCTGTCTCATGCCCATGTCCTCACCTTGTGCAGGGGCAGGACCAGTTGGCTGGGCACATTTGTGCTTGTTCCTCTGCTTGGTAGTGACAGCAGCAAAGGTGGTGTTTGCCAGGACCAGCTGAGGCTGGTTGCTATGCGTCATTGCATCTCCTCATGTGGGAGAGGCAGTGGGGAGGTTGCATGTGCCTTGCCTCCCTCAGCCATGTGGGTGGCCATGGCAGCCACCAGCTTGACCCCTCCTGCTGCCATGGCCAGCAGACATTTTTAATTAGATAATGCTAACTAGTGGTGACCATTTTCATTTACCATCTGGTCGGCCCTGGTGGCAGCCATCTTGGCTCTGCCAAGGGATTGGCCTTGGCAATAGCCGTTTTCGCTGAGCCTTGTGTCTGGTGCGAACAGTGGTCATGTTACCCCCTTCTTCTTGTTCTTTTTTCTGGCCATCTTTGGCATCATCCAATTTTAATTTGGCTGCTGCCTCAGAGGCCACCAGCATGGTACCACCAGGTGGCTGGCCCTGACAGTTGCCATAGTGGTCCCACCTGGGATGTGGGCAGTCCAGGAATGTACTTGGATGGTAGACTACCAGATAAGACTAGAAGGCATAAGATTATGGCAACTGCATTGATATAATACCCAGGTGGTAATGATTTGGGCTTTCTCAAAGGCAGAGCACTGTTTCTTCAGGCATTCGCTGATTTTCACAAAATCAAGGAGGCATGGCCTGAAACCCATATTTTATGGTCTGCAATCATCCCACGCTTGAAGTGGCCAGGAGGTGGTGACATCAAAATCTTGATGGAACCAGAAAAGAGTGATGTTCTGGTAATTTTGGCATTTTGATGTGTTAAGTTGGAGATTCCCCCCCCCCAAAAAAACCCCAGTTTTTTGGGGGTGTCAATGAGGGTCAGGAGGGCCCATGAACTTCACATTCTGCTCCAAGCATCAGATGAAACCCTCTAGCCATATGATTCCCAGTCTGATCCCGAAACATCCATCAGCCCAGATAGGGTCACATATTTTCATATATGGAGTACCTATAATGTCCTGATGGGACTCCCCTTTCAGCTGCAACATGTCCACAACAATCTCTACAGATGTTTGTGTTCAACATTTCCAGGTGAACAGTAGCATTATGGATCAAGGCTTTTGGATATTTCTACATCTCCACTGTTAAGTTAGTCTTCTACTTTTTCAGTGAATTTTTAAATGGACAACTAGACAATTCACTAGAAAAGCTAATTTGCAGCATTCTTGAGACCAAGCTAATATGGAAACATTGCTTTGGGTTACAACTGATATTACCAGTTTAGAAAGACATCATGAGAATTCTATCTATGTAAAGCAAAGAGATGTTTCCTGAAATCTTTATTCCCTTAACAAGAGTCTGCTTCCTGAAAACCTCTTTTTCCCTTTTAAGCTGAAAGTAATATTCACAAATACCTGTGTGTGTGTTTTTTTTTTTTAAAAAATCATCTTGGTTTGGGACTCAGAGATTTATCCTACTATTGTTCCCCTATATGATTTTGGTGCACCTTTATGCTCATATTTCTTTAAAACAACCTTGTAAACAGTGGGAGAGGCTTCAGAAGATGAAGTGAGATGGTGACGATACTCTGAATATCATTGTGACATTCATTACTCCAACATATGTTTTGGTGTTATCTGAACCCTCACTCTTGTGAATAAGAAATTTAAATCTGAAATTATCACTCACATATTGGATGGAGAGGTTCAACTTCATCTCTTTAATATTTCAAGTCTGTTGGAGTCTCTTGGTAGTTTTGATTTTGGCAAGCTGCAATTATGAAACTTCATAAGTTGCCAGTTGTCAAGTGTCACCACAAATCCCACACATATTAAAGTAGCTGAAGGAAAAGGTTTAGCTTCCTTAATTAATGAAATATTATTTACCAGGATGTGAAAGAGCTATCACTGCTATAGTGAAGAAAGTGGAATAAAATACTGAAGGATTCCACACACACACACACACACACACACACACACACACAACACAGTATTAGAATGTGTTGGTTCCTAATATTTCATTTTACAAATGAATCTGATTGTTGAACTTCCACCTCAAAATAAAGACACCAGACACAAAACATAGAGCTAAAGTGCCATTTTATTTTGACATATTTATTTATTTACTATTACTACTAAAAATCCAGCAAACCGAGTTAACCTGTCAGGGAAAAGAACTTGCAAACAACAAACACTTGCTACCTAGTAGGAAATGTCCTTTCATTGGCCACCCCTGAGGACCTTCTTTGTACTAGCACCAAGATCCCTAGGGCTACCCCAACTTTTTGACTGTGCCCTCAGCCAATCTAAAATAGAAGGCCACCTTGAAGGCATTAGCTCCCTTCCACACAACTAAATAAAATTCCACATTTTCTGCTTTTAACTGGAATATATAGAAGTATAGACTCAGATAACCCAGTTCAAAGTGAATATTGTGGGATTTTCTGCCTTGATATTCTGGGTTATATGGCTGAACAGATGTGGCAGCTAAAAGGGTCAATGCAATTCTGGGCTGAATCAATAGTAGTATAGTGTCTAAATCGAGGGAAGTCATAGTCCCACTCTATTATGCTTTGATCAAGCCTCACCTGAATTACTGTTTTTAGTTCTGGATACCACAATTCAAGAAAATTATTTAAAAGCTAGAATATGTCCAGAGAAGGGCAACCAAAATTTTCAAAGATTTGGAAACTGTATCTTATGAGGTAGTACTGGGTATGTTAAGTTTAGAGAAAAGAAGGCTGAGAGGAGACATGCTAACCATGTTTAGGTAATGTGAAAGGATATCACATTGAGAAGGGGACACATTTTTTCCTGCTGCTCTGCAGACTAGGGACATGTCGAGGGGGATTCCGTTTTGCCAGCAGTTGCCGGTGAGGCAGCAGGCATGCAGGGCACCTCATGATGCCCTGCTCGCCCTCCTTCCTTCCCCCATCACATGTGAGTGACTGGGCAAGGTACACTAGTGCCCTGTCCTGAACCCTCCAATGGGAGAAAAGGCATCAACATGAGTTGCCACATTGTCATTTCCCCATCATAAAGGGGAAAGAGTCCAAAAATGCAGATAACTTCATTGGATCCCAAACACACCTACCTCTCCAATGCTGTCAAGGAAGAATCTTCAATGCTTCCTTGGCACTTGGACAGAAAATGGAGATAGGTGCGCCAAGCATCATGTGATGGCTCTCATCAAGGACCATCTCCAAAGTGCTTCAAAGGGGCAAAAAGCCTCAGTATGATGAAATGGTAGGACACCAATCAATGGATTCAAATTGCAAGAGAAGTTCCACCTAAACACTTGAAATGACTTCCTAATTTATTTATTTATTTATTTATTTATTTAGTACACTTGTATACCGCTAATATCTCAGCCTGTGCGGCGACTCATTGCGGTTAATGGTAGGAGCTGTGGTGAGTCTCTTTCTCTGGAGATTTTTAAGAACAGGCTAAATGGCCATTTGACAGCTGTGCTTTCATTGTTTGTTCCTGCATGGCAGGGGGTTGGACTGGATGGTCCTTGTGGTATCTTCCAATAATATGATTCTAACAGATGGCTAGGTATTACTGAGTGGTTGAAAATTAGGCCATTCATTTTAATGAAAACCAGACACATTATTGAGAGATGTAAACTGAAACATCTTGGAAATTATCAAAAGGGATTTTGAAGCAACTTTTCCTTTCCTTTAAACTGGTTTGGAGTTAATTATAGGAAGGGATCCTCAAATTTCCCAAAAAATGTGACTTCTATGGAGTATAAATCAATGCACATTATTAAACCACATATCCCTTATTATTAATTTTTGCTGCAGCATATGTATAGGCCACCAGTGGCTTGATTGTTGGAAACCAGGGCTAAAATCCCCACGCAGTCATGAAAGCATATTGGATACCTTGGATTAAGTCATACTTTCTCAGCAGAAGACGAAGTCTCCTCTATATAAATCTTGCCAAGAATACACTATGATGAAGTCCACTTGCAGGCACATAATAATACCAACATGTAGCTGAAATAAGCCCTAACTCCAAGTTTGCACTATGTTTTGGTAAACAGAGATATTTATTCTCTCCTCCATACACCTTCACGTTTTCAATTTTCTTCTTCATTTGTCAGTTAGTTCCTGAGGGAGTGAGGGTCTGCGCATTTCATAGTTTATGCATCCTACCTTTCCCATCTGACAGAAGCAATCTATGTCAATGTCATTAGCTGCCATAACATTTTAACTGTCTTTGTGAGGTGAGGGCCTCAGATCTGTGACAATAATTAAAAAGGCAAATACAAGGAAGAAAAACTTGAACTGTAACAGCAAACTATTACAATGGCAGATTGCTAATTACTTACAGCTCTTTATTGATGACACTTTCAAGAACCATTAGGCACGTTCCTTTGTTTCATTAGTTTCATTACAGTTTATCTCAAAGAAACATGCTTGTAGTTGTTTTTAATTGTCTTTCTAAAATCAATTCAATTTCAAAGTGTTTATTAAGTCTCCACAGAAGAAAGTGGGAATACAAGTTTGTTAATGAGACCTATTCAGTGAAAGATGTGAAAGTTTGTTGGTCAAAGTCGCTGTTCCAGTCATGATTGCAGATCCAAATTCATATGTGTGCAATGCCACAAACTATGCTTATCCACTAGGGTTGGGCGGTTTCGTTTCATTAATTCGTAATTCGTTAAAAATTCGTTAATTTTTTTGTTAACAAAGCGATAACGAACCATTCTGGAGCATCTTAAAAACGAAACGAATTTTTCAATTCGTTTCGTAAATGCTTCGAATTTCGTTATGTATTCGTTTCATTATTGGTTTGAGGTCGTTTAGTTATTATTTCCGCATGTCTGGGGCAAGTTTTATAGTTGTTTTTTGTTTAATTAGTGAAAAAAATTTATAATATCACACCAACAGTCAACAACAGAGGGAGAGGGAAGCTTCAGAAGTTTTTTTAGCGTATTGTGCGATTGCGGCCGCCATTAACGAATCGATTAGTTATTGTTTCGTTATTGTTTTGTAATTTTTTTACCATTTACGAAATTTCGTAAATATCGAACTTTTTTTTAAGGAAAATTTCGGAATTCTTTTAAATATTGAAACGCAAAAAACCCCCAAAAAACGAATCGATTTTAGAAACAAATTTTTCCGTTGTTACCCAGGCCTATTATCCACATACACTCCCACTTTCTCTCAAGTAGACCCAAATACAGATGGTGTTATACCTGGGAAGCTCCCCCTTTTAGTCCTGATCCCTTAACATTCCTTCAAAGGTAGAGTGCATCTACACAGCTGAATTATTGCAATTTGACAGCACTATAACTCTCATGGCTCATTGCTGTGGATTCATGGATGTTTAAAAAGGAAGATTTCTTGCCTTCTTTGTCAAAGAGTGCTGATGCCTAACCAAACTATGAATCCCGGGATTCCATAGCACTGGGCCAACACAGTTAAAGTGCTGTCAAACTGCAGAAATTCTAATGTGTAGATGCATCCTTAGTCATAGCCTGTTCTGAAGACTCTCAGGGTGAGGCAGCAGCAAGATGAGGCCACATTCTTCAAAGTAAGTGGATGGAGGAAGGAAAAGAAGAACTAAAGATGGAAAACTCAGGAAGGAGAGAGAACTCAGGGGCAGATAACTGAGAGGGAAGGTTCATTCCAGCATGGTGGTCAGTAAAATAATATTCAGTAAAATAATATTCAAGCATTCAGCCCCCCCCCCCCCCCAATTGGTTTCTACACTACTATCATTTATTCTTTGGGTTTAAATCAGATTTTAAGTCTGCCTCACTGGCTTCCTTTGTAATTGTTGCAATTGCAAGGACTGTGCTCAGGGTCAAAGTCACAGACAAGTTAGTGAGAACCATTTTGAAACTGGCTGACTTACGCTGAGATATGATGACATTTGAAATAATAAGGGCAACAAAGACTCTGTTTTCTAAACCTTGCACATGTCCCCTCTGTTCATGTAATGCTGAAATGCTGAAAGCCTTATACATCACTGATGTTTCTAAATATTTTTTCCATCATTGGACTGAAAATAGCTCTGGGTCTGACAATCCTTTTTTGGCAACAAATACCCATGTTTCTGCCTCCTTTCTAATTTGACTCAGGACCTCAAATCCAGCTCTGTCATCTCACTTGGAAGAAAACAAGGGTTAATCATGGGCTGACCCCCCCCCCCCCGAATCCTCTGTGGGGGTCAGTTGCCTATACAAGTTCATTTTGGAATTCCTAGTAAACATTGTGTAGACAGCATCATTGGGTTCTTGGAAATATGTATTCTCCACAAAAGGATGAGAAATGGCCAAATTCCATCAGATAAGCCTGAATGTTTTCTTTCTTTTAAAACAATTTTTCACATACTGTAGTTAGCAGCCATTTTATAAATACTATCTAAATAAAAGAAGGATTGTATTGTCTGCATGAATATTCTTGTAGAACTGAACATTTTTATTTGTGAAAAAGGCCCTCACAATTCCAGAGAAAAATCATATGAGACAAATTAGGTAGACACTATCTATACACATCAATGCTGGTTTTATGTCTTTGAGCAGATCTGATTACTGCAACATATCTTTTTACTTGCAACTGAAACACTCAGTTTTTTTTCACTACAGGCCATCATTTAATAGATACATTGCAATGCTACCACAATCAGTTTCATAGTATTATGAGTACATTTAGCTATATAAATGTCAGGAAATTAAATAACTCAGAACTATAATGTCGCACTCATTTGTCATACAATCATCAAATCATAGACTTCAAGGGCCATCCAGTCCAACACCATGCCTCACAAAATACAGAAGCAAATCAGTTCTGACAAATGACCATTCAAATTCTATTTAAATCTGACTACACCACACTCTGGGACAGCATATTCCACTGTCAAAAAGCTCTGTTTAGTTTAATTCTGTTTTCTTGTAGTTTAATCCAGTTAGGGACTTACATATGTGTGAATCTTGCAGGTGTAAATGTTCTTTCTCTGGTGTTGTGGGAGGTTGGTATTATTTTTCTCTTCCATTCATAGTGCTCCAAATCTCCTACCTCGTATGTAGAGTCTTCCCCATCTTCTCTTTCTCCCGTAAGGAAAATATCAGCAGAAAAACTAGATGCAAGACTAGCCCCCTTTCCCCAAAGGCAGAAATATAGAGCAGCAAAAGACTTTCATGTTGGAGTATTTGGATTTCAGTATAAGATAAACTCAACCTGTAACCAAGTTACAGGTTTTCATGGGAAGAAGTGGTTGTTAAGTGATCTATAATCATCAATTAGTTGAATGGGTAGATTTTCAGATAGATGTACTAATATGACCTTTTTCTGTTGTTGTTGTTGTTGTATGAAAGACTTGACATGTTAACCATGCTCAAGATAAGTACACACGGGTTGTCTCCCTATAACGAAATAATACATTCATTCCATATATGTATTTGACATTTTGGTATATGGTACCCAAGCAGTTGATATACTACAATACACATGCAGATCATGCAACATGTCAACATTTCAAATGGTCCAAAACAAAACAAAATATTTCTGGTTGCCAAAATGTTCTATAATCTGAATGAATTAAATGTTTCAAAGACCCTTGTAAACAATCCAGAGTGACTCTGCGTACACTATGCTTGATCATCATATATCCAGATGGTGGCATCATTTTGTCCAATGGTTTTTCTCCCAATTGAGTTTCTCTTTCTTACTTAGGCAATCCCTCATTGTCCAAGTAGGATAGTCTTCCAGGATCAGTGTACCGACAGTATTTATTTATTTATTTGTCATGTCAGGACAACCAGTCAAATTATATTACATTTCTAACAGAACAAAGCAAACAAACAGGCAAAATACAAAATTACAAAATACAAAATACCGACAGTGGGTCCATAGGTGATCTGCATCTTCTCCCACAGTGAGGGCATTTGTTTCCAGGTGGAATGCGGTCCCGGTTGGGGTTGGCTTGATGCACCTTCCTCTTGGCACGTTTCTCTCTATTGTCCTCCATTTGTGCCTCTTCAAATTCTACAGCACTGCTGGTCACAGATGACTTCCAGCTGGAGCGCTCAAGGGCCAGGGCTTCCCAGTTCTCAGCTTCTATGCCAGGGTTTTTAAGGTTGGCTTTGAGCCCATCTTTAAATCTCTTTTCCTGCCCACCAACATTCCATTTTCCATTCTTGAGTTCGGAGTAGAGCAACTGCTTTGGGGGATGGTGGTTGGGCATCTGGACAATGTGGCCGGTCCAGCAAAGTTGATGGTGGAGGACCACCGCTTCAGTGCTGGTGGTATTTGCTTCTTCCAACACGCTGACATTTGTCTGCTTGTCTACTCAAGAGATTTGCAGGATTTTTCCGGAGGCAGCACAGATGGAATCGTTCCAGGAGTTGCATGTGACATGTGTAGACAGTCCATGTCTAGCAGGCATATAGCAGAGTTGGGAGAACAATAGTGTTATAAACAAGCACTTTGGTATCCCTACAGATGTCCCAGTCCTCAAACACTCTCTACTTCATTTTGAAAAAAGCTGCACTCACAGAGCTCAGGTGAAGTTGTATTTCAGTGTCAATGTTGACTTTTGTGGCGAGGTGGCTGCCAAGGTAGTGGTAATGATCAACATTTTCTAATGTTACACAGTTAAGCTGTATTTCTGGCATTGGAGAGGGATTGGTTGGTGACTGCTGGAAGAGCACTTTGGTTTTCTCGATGTTCAATGACAGGCCGAGCTTCTCTTATGCTTCTGCGAAGATGATTTCCACTTCGGTGGGAAGCTTCCCATCAACAAGATGAAGTATCATATGATGAAGATGGAGAATAAAGTTGGGGCAATAACACATCCCTGTTTGACACCTGATTCTACCTTAAATGGGTCACTTTGGGAGCCATTGCTGTCCAGGACTGTTGCCATCATGCCATCATGGAGGAGCCACAGGATGTTCACAAATTTGTTAGGGCACCCAATTTTTTGGAGGATGATCCACAGAGCACTGAGATTCACTGTGTTGAATGCCTTTGCAGGGTCAATGAATGCCATGTACAGAGGTTGATTTTGTTTTTCTTGGACCTGCCATCCAGCAAAGATTATGTCCACTGTTCCTCTGGAGGGGCGGAAGCCATTCTGGGATTCTGGGAGGGTGTCTTCTGAGAGGGGTAGAAGGCGGTTTGCAAGGATTCTTGTGAGGATTTTCCCAACGGAGGTTAGAAGGGAAATACCTCGGGAAATTTCCGCAGTCTGTTCTTTCCCCTTTTTTGAAGAGGGTGATGATGGTGGCATCCTTGAAATCTGCTGGGATTTTCCTGGTCACCAACACTTTTTCAATGAGCTGGTGGAGTTGTTGTGTCAGCTCAGGTCCTCCCTCTTTAAAGATTTCAGCAGGGATCCCATCAGGCCCGCTGCCTTTGTTATTTTTTGTTGGCTGATGGCATTGGTGACTTCTTCCAAATTAGGCAGTGCTGCAAGCCCATCCCTGATTTGTTGTTGTGGGATTTGTGAGAGAATCTCTCTGGCCTCATTGGAGCTGCAATTTGGTAGTGTTCTTTCTAACACCGGGATTGTGGCGCAGCTGGCTGAGTGTCAGCTGCATTAAGATCACTCTGACCAAAAGGTCATGAGTTCGAAGCCAGCCCGGGCTGGAGTGGGTGTCCAGCCATTGTGTAGCCCGTTGTCGACCTTTGCAACCCGAAAGACAGTTGCATCTGTCAAGTAGGAAAATAAAGGACCACCTTGTGTGGGAGGCTAAATTTAACTAATTTATGAGGCCATAAAGAAAGAAGACTCCGGGGAATGTGGAATGCGGAAGAACTTCATCGGTGTCGCTGATGGACGATGAAAAAAAGCAGCAGCTCCCCTGGCGGCCAGAAAAAAAAAAGTTAAATAGCCTTTGTCTGTTAAATGTTGTTTGTCAAACTGGCATTGAATGTTTGCCATATATGTGTTTACTGTAATCCGCCCTGAGTCCCCTGCAGGGTGAGAAGGGCGGAATATGAGAACTCTAAATAAATAATGTAGTGCAATTGATTTTTTTGTCTTTCAGATGTTTGGTTCCATCTAATGAGTTTCTCTTATAAGGAACATTTTGTGACAACAATATCCTGGAGGGTGGGGCAGGAATTTATGCAGTCAACCATGAATGTCGGTGCACTCATGATCATAAGCGTTATGATTTTGATTTAACCGCCATGCATGCATCTAATGTAATTCTGATAAGAATTCTCAAAGATTTGGCTTTTACCTGCCAATGCCTCATATGCAAATTCTAAGGCTCCATAAAATGTAGTTGTTACATACATCTATTATGTGAAAGAGACCCTGGTTTTGAATTATATATATGTATTTGCGTAGTCTGTAAGGTTCAGGGGTCTGTACACATTGTACAAATGCAACTCTTGGATCCTTGCAGGCTTCCACTGCCAATGGCACTTTACATGCTCTGATTGAGTATGTGTTTCACCTGAAGCTTTTTATAGTAGGCAAGAGACTGTAGAGAGCCCCAATCATGTTGAAATAAACAACAAGGTGGCACTTGCATGTACAAAAATCAGACTAGGATGAAGATAGAAAAAACATGTCACTATTTATCTATCTAAAGTCATTCTGCGCCACTTAGCATCTGCTGCCAAGAATAAGTGCTATAGAAGACATCATGTGAATAACTAATATATGTTTGCTAATATTCTTTGGCTGATTTCTCCATAGTTCTTCTCTTTAACTTGATTCGTAAGCCAAATTACCAGTTGATCTTCAAATGAAAAAGTGAATCTTTCTCTTTAATTATGATTTTGAATGTATTTCCTTTACAATATCTGCACCTCATACTTTTTCTGTCTTGCACTAAAGATTGCATCACCATGCAATAACATATAATAAATTTTGATGTGCACAGATAAACTGTATTTTGCCCCTGCTATTAGGCTGAGGTTCAATGTTTCTTTTTGGTGTATTTCTCTTAGCCAGACCTTCTGGCTACATTTAATTTACTGCCTCCATAGGATCACTTTCCTATCTTGCCAATTTGATTTGAGGATTTCTACATTTAGAGAGGATCATAAGGAAAACCTTATTCAGGTGGTTAATTGCGTTGGACAACTGCAGCAGGTGAACTAATTGGATGTGGACTTTTTTTGGTAATAGTGCCAACCTGGTGGGATTCTCTGCCTAAAGGGGCTTTAAACACATCTTTGCATTCCTGCTGCTTCATTAGAAACTTGACAGGCTGTGATGTTATTTCCTAAGAGGTTTGAAGTTGCTGGGGGGCAGGGGGTGCTTGAATGATAGGGATTTAATTCTTTGCTAATTTCATTTTCAAAAGAAACAACAAATAACTTCCACAGTTGCATTTCCATTGATGGAAAGTTATCAATACTTATGCAGTTTTCAAAGACAGGGTTATAGTCAGTCAGTAGCTTTTATTTCAGCCAACAAACCTTCAGCTGAAGGCAGGGTTATTATGCAGTTCAGGATACTTCTCTGCAAAATGTGTATGTGCTTTTTTTGTGCAGAAATACTGTATTCAGCTCAAAGGAAAAAATCTGTTCAAAAAATAATATTCTCTGGAGAAAGACTATATTATCTAATGAATAGGTTGTGTGAAATTTCCACGTCTTTTTGCACAAAAGACAACATCTTTATAGGAACAATAATTTCCTGAGAAAAATAACATACACAGAAAATGTATTTCCTGCAAATATAATTGTTTCATGTGCAACCTTCATAACTCTCTCTTTACAAACATGAATTGTGCACAGAATAAATCCCAAACTGAAAAGCCTCACGGGTCCAAGATTCTCTTTATTAGGGCCTAAGGAACATGTGGTTTATAAAAAAAATCCTGCAAATTGTTTTAATATTCTTTCCATGCCAAGTATTCATGCTTTGGGGCTTCTGAATTAATGGTACCATTCTTCACGCTGATGGACTGATCAGCTATTTTTTCTCCATCTACAAATTTTATAAACATGTGAGAGTAATTATTTTGCATATTACTATTCATAATATTTCCTAGAGAAGCACAGGGCAGACGGAAGAGGTACTATGAGATTTTAAACCCATAAACAGGCTCCACTTTTTGAGGGTGGGGTGGGCAAGGTTGCACATGAGTTATTCTGCAATTGACATTAGAACTACTTCTCTAATGACTAAGTTTTAAGAATACAGGGAAACTACAGGGAAAGAGGGAACCCACTCTGAGACAAGAGCCTCTTCCACACTGATCAGTTAATGCAGTTTAAAGCTAGCAGGAACCAGACATTGTACAAATGCAACTCTTGGAGCTATACAATAAACACCTGCAAAAAGAGCATGAAAGAAAGCTCTTAATGTGTAAGGGGCTGCCTATAATTCCCACTCCCTCACACAAGCAATCTCTAGTGTGACAGGAAGAAAGGCAGTTCTTGTCACAATCCCATTGGCATTACAGATCACTCACATGAGGAGGACATGGATAACTCTTACTAATTTTCTTCTTGAAGGAAGTAATGAGTAATTTTGGCAGTTCTTTTCCCTCTGTGAGAATGATTTTAAAACTGGCAGTTTCAAAGCCAATTTGCAATTTACTTCATATTACATGTAAAATGTACACATATTTTCCATGGAGAATAGTACTTTTTGTACAGTAAATACAATTTTGTGTATGAAATAATATTTCTACAGGGAAGTATATAATAATGCAGAAAAATTGCTTCCTGCAAAGAAAATCTATGTCAGCATATGATTCAAAGCTTGGAAGAACAAGCATTTGACTCGTGCCCTTGCCAACATACCTGAAGCAAGCTCAGTTTAACCAACAGACCTGGAGAAAGAGAACAGTCCTATGAAGAAGTGATAATCAGGAGAAATAATTCACAGAAGTTGAGGAAGGCTTTGGAAGGGGAGGAGGGAAGAGCACTATAACAGGGACTGAAGGCACATGGGGAAATTAAAGGTGTTATGTTCTTTTTGTGTATGTAGTAGCAATAAAGCTGGCTACGTCCACCTGGAGTGTGAGTACTGATTAATTGCTAGGAGCTACCAGCAGAAGCTGACAATCTGTTTCCATTTCAAATTAATCATCATGAACAACATTCTCATGGAACATCTTCAATTATGGAATTTTTCATGCAAAAAGTTGCGAATCTGGTGTGGGGGACTTTGTGGCTTCTTGAGCTCCCACCAACCTCCAGTGGCTCCTTTCTTGTTGCTGTCTTAGATTTCCTCCTTTACTTCCTCTGGCTTAGACTTTTGACTCGTTACTTTAGATTCAGAAAAATGGCAAAAGTTGAAGAATCCAGTGGGGGACTTTGTGGTCAAAGATTCTTTCAGCCTGAATATGAAGAATATGCAGCACACATCCAAACATGTGTCCATGTCATTTCACATCTTGTGTATTTTTAAGTTGATATGAGGGTTGGAACTTTAATAGTGACAACACTGCTGTAAAGATGCCATGCAACGAAACCAAATAATGTCATGTATACCACACATTAGTTACATACCTACCATATCTCTGAGCAAAAAGACTTGCCCTTCCTATGTCACGCACATGCGGAGTGACACGAAGATCTGAGCCTTGTATCAGCTTGCAGTCTAAAGTAAGCGTTGTCAAGATGTTCTTGAAACAAGAAAGGTCAGCGGTTGAATCCAGGGGAGTGAGGTGAGCTCCCGTCTGTCTGCTCTAGCTTCCTATGCAGGGGCATGAGAGAAGCCTTCCACAGGATGGTAAAATACCCAGGCGTCCCCTGGGCAATGTTCGGCAAATTCTATCACATCAGAAGCAACTTGCAGTTTCTCAAATTGCTCCTGACATGAAAAAAGAACATCTTGAAGCAGCTAGTTTGGCCATCTTCACTTTTCACTGAAGCAAAAAGTTATTTCATGCTGAGAGCAACAACAAAGTCGAAGCAACAGGGGAGATGAAGAGGGCATCAACAGTGACTTCGGCTTCATCTGCCTACAACAGGAGCTTCATCACTGTATTTGACTAAAATAATCCTTTCTTTCTGAAGGACTTTCAGCAGGTTGGGATAATTTTTCCAACATTGTGGAAGAGGGCAATGCCCATTCTCAACCTCCAATAATTGGTCAACCTTAGTATAGGGATGTGGAATTATTTATTTAATTATTTGCCACACTTGTGCCTCACCCTTCTCACCACGAAAGGGACTCAGGGCAGCCTCAGAAAGACAACACTTCAATGTCACATACACATATACATATAGATAAATAAACAAATGCATTAAAATCCAAAGCAATTAAAACAAACATTAAAACATCTATTAAAATCACACAATCCAAGTCATACTCCAGGGCCAGTCCAAGTTGTCATTTTGTTATTTTGTAATCTCTTATTGCACTGCTCCACTTCCCTGACCAACATTCCATCCCCATAAACGTTCTATCCCATCCCCATAAAACAAGCAGATGGTGGCAACCCCCATGATCTTTCATGACTATATTTCCAGTTTTCAGCAATATAATTAGGTAGACTACAAACTAGACAGTGCAATAAGAAAGCACATACACTAGGGGTGCAATTCTTTGCAAAATTCATTATCACAGCTAAAAGGAAATAATTTTACTGTTGTTCTCCTTCCTGTAGAAAACTGCATGGTTTTCAAAGACTATTCACCACTTAGTTCCAGTGCAGACAAGTGTACTTTCTGCAAATAAAACAACAGAAAACTAGGAATTCATTCACATTTTTAGACGGACCTGCTATTTCCTGGTATCTCTATACTGCACCTCATAAAAGAGGATGTCAGTTGGTTGGATTAGATTTGGCATCTTAATGATGGATAAAAGAACAGATGAAAATAAATATATAGACAACTTCAAAAGTGTTATACTCTTTAAAAGAGGTATTTGTGCTAGGTTCCACTGTTTGTCTATGGATTCTGTGAGCAAAGAACCGCGTAGCCAAACTGTTTTGAGTGGTCAGAGGACTGTTGTACCCTGTCTCTCAGACAGGGGACCCTAACCACTTGACTGATCATTATGAAGAATTCCTATTGTTTCTAGTGAATTTATGTTATGTTTTATATTTGTATAATGAGACATTGAATTTTTGCCTAGATGTATGTTATATGCTACTCTTAGTCCCTTGATGGGTGAGAAGAGTGAGAAAGGAAATAAGTAAGCAAGCAAGCAAGTAAGCAAGCTGCTCTCCCTCCTTCCCTCTGCTCTTTTTCTATCCCCTTTCCCCTAATCTCTCTCTTCTTTCCTCTCCCTGTCTTTTACTTTCTTTTTGGAGTTTTTTAAAGCTATTTGTACATTTTAAGAAAAAGCTAATAAAGATTATTTTTTTAAAAAAAACAAGTAAGCAAGCTGCTTTAGGAGTGAATTTTCCATCCGAGGAGTAAATTTTTGTCACTTCCTATTGTCTTACTCCCATTCTTAACTGAGTCATTTGTAAGTTGGATGTTTGTAACTCAGGGACTGCATGTATACCTGAAATTATTTTGTTTCAGGAAATAAACCTAACTGAAACTCTTTGTTATAGTCTTTCACAATCACACAATGTATACTGATGAATTGTAATTACACAAGAAGAGATTTTACCAAGCTTTATTCCCATATCTGGCTTAAGATTCAATTTGTTTTTGTCCCCATCCAGTCCATTAATGATGACACAAACTGGCTTAGGACAAAGACAACTTCCTTGGACAAGGTGGAAAAGAATAGTAGTGTTCGCTGTCGTCTATATACTAATATCACTTGATCCTATAACTTGGAATGACCTCTTCCAATTGTTGAATGTATATGTTAAAATGAATGAGGAAGAAAACACAACAATGTTCAAATTCAAACAGAAGTCTTCTAGCACCACTTTCTGGAATTGCACCTCCCAGGAAAGAATGGAGTCACTGTAAAATAATAATAATAATAATAATAATAATAATAATAATTATTATTATTATTATTATTATTATTATTAAGTATTATTATTATTATTATTATTATTATTATAACAGCTTACATTCAAAATATTTCAACACAATTTAAAATCTACACACATACAAGCGTTAAAGCAAAATTAAATATGAATGAATTTTTTTAAAAAAATCAGTTTAAATATATAAAAAACGTATTCAAAACTAAAAGCTACAGCACCCCCTTACTTGACCTTAAAAACCCTAATCTTTAACAGTCTGTCTGAATAAAACAGTGCTTCAAATTTCCATGCAAGTGAGTCAACCAAGAAGTAGCCCATCACTGGTCGTATCAAAAGCCACAGAGATCTAGCAGATCCAACAGGGGCACTTTCCACCATCAAGTTTCTAGTGGAGGTCATCCACTAAGGCAACTAAAGTGATTTGTGTCCCACAGACAGGCCTGAAACCAAACTGAATAGATTTAGACCATCTGTTTCACCCAGAAAACCCTTGAACTTGGAGCCTAGCATATCCTCCATTACCTTGTCCAAAGCAACCCCCCCCCCCAAAAAAAAAAACATAGGTTGAACACTGGTCAATAATTATCCCTATGGCTTTTTCAACAAAGGCCTCATAACTGCTTCCTTTAGGCAATTTGAAACGATATGTTGTTGTTCATCTTCACTCAGCAAGTACCCCTCTAGCATATTCAATAATCCAGGAAAGGCAAGGATCTAAAGCACATGTGGCAGATCTCATCTCTCTTTGGGTCCTGTTCATATCCTCAGGGTGCATCAACTGAAAAGTTTCCAATAACACTGCACAAAAAAGAAGCAGAAATTATATCCACTAGAAACTCCTGCTGACTGTTTCAATGTGTATTTTAAAAGAAGGAGAGGTTAGGATTAGGCTCTTTGATACCTATTTCCATTCCAGGGAACTGATTAATGAGATCCATACTCTTTTTGCAAAACTTAACTTCTACCTCATTAGCTGCACATTTTCTTGCACTGGAAGTATGAACTGATCAGGATCAATTTGCAATCCTAAACATGCTTCCATGAGAGTCAGCCCAACAGAACCCATTAGGATTTATTACTGGAAAAAATAGTATCATGAAAGCGAGCTCTAACGCAGAAAAAACTCTTATTTCCTCAGTTATGACATTTTGTTTGCTGAAATGCTTTCCTATTTCTCCTTTTGCTAACACTGATAAATTATATGGAAAAGTAGAAAAAAAGGATTTTACTTTATATTTAATGGGGTTATGCCATATTTTCTACACCCACATCTTAATTTTTAGCTTGTTAAGTAACAACATTAGGAAACTACAGTACAAAAATGCTTTCCTCTAAGCCATCATATGCTCAATTATCAAATCTGTTTTCTTGACAATTCCATGAATGATTACTGACATTAACTTGGAGACATTTCCCCTCAAATATGCTTTTATTTTAATACTTTTTGTTTCACTGCTAATGAAACATTAGCCTCTGCCCAATGAACACTGAAAACTTTGGTCATAGAAGGGCAAGTAATAAAGTTTTGAAAACATAAAGATGAATAAATTATATGGATTAAATTGAGAACAAATATCAGGGCTAAGAAAATAGGTGGCTGTATTTTATTTCTTGACAAGTCTGTTACCCTGGAAACAAAAGACCAAATTATTGCTTAAATGACCCTGTGCCTGTAGATTTAAACTGATACAATTACATAAGATTGCAGCCTATGGAGAACAAAAATGTGGACTGGCAGAAGGCACAGTTCATGAAGTGAAAGTTCTGCCCCGCCCTCAAAAATGAATTAAAGTATGTTCCTTAAAACCCAAGGTTTTTTTTAAAGCATTCATTATCTCCTTTTAATAGTCTGTGACCCAATGAAGCAAGAAAATTTAAAGTGAGCCAGCAACATATCCTGTTGATCATTATTTTTTAAAGATTTCTGTCTAGGAAGCTAATCATCAGTTGAACTCCAAGCGTTCTAAGGTGAGAAGAAAGTTGATTCCAGCTGATATCCAGATGGTATCAGTAGGGCATCTTTTTGACCTGTGGCAAGGAGTTCATTAATCTCCCCGTGGCTGGGAGACTTCCAGCAAAGGTAATCCTGTGTGCGTGTGTCAGAAAAACAACTATGTTCCTCTTAAAAATGACAAAAAGTACTCATTAAATTTACAACACAGAGACCTAGTGATGTTTGGCTACAATCTGTATAATAAAGTTCTGTTAAAACATGAGGAGGCCACTGAGGAGGAGCAGAGTGGGCAGAATAAACAATGATGTTTACATTTATATGATGAAGCTGTCTTGAAATGTTAGAAAAATGATTAGAAAGCATATTTTTGTTTTTAATATTATAGGATGGCTTTGATTTAAACTAACTGGATGTTAAGTCAAGTGCTCAAACAAAGACACATGGACATATTTCAGAAAAATAAATGGAAACTGGTGTCATGTCACATATTCAGAGAAAATGTGAAATTCTTTAAAGAATCCTCAACGAGAGGGGAATATTGGCCTCAAAGAGAGTATATTAGTACACACCATACAGTATGTTATCTTTAAGATAGCAGTGAGCAAAACAAAGCCAATATACAGCCCATAAACTCAAATTCTATGTCCCCTAAACTTTAGTCATCCTAGTGGTCTCTAAAGTCCCAAACTCCTTTAAAAAAAGCAACAATGTATTCTTGGATAGTTTTTTACCCATAACCCAAGAAGATACATTAAAAAATCACCTGCAAATTCAACAACTTATTTCTTTCACTTACTACCAGATTCCCTCCACATTCCTAAAAATGGCTGATATGGCAGGTGGAAACTACCAAGAGATTATAAGTTTTTTAAACAACAAAACTGAAGCATCGTACAGTTTTTTGGTCAATTTCAAATTGATTAATTAATAGGCTTGTTCCTAGATGCACTGAAGCAGAGGATGGGAACCTGTGGCCAGTAGGCCCAGTATGTTGAGGAATTGTTCCAGTTTAGGCTAAAAGAGCTCAAGAATACTTCATTTCTTTCCCACTTCCTTCCCTTGAAGCTCAACCCAGTCCAGTTCACCATCCCTTGAGAACAAGGAAATAGGAATGCAAGTGTTCCTCAATTTTTCTCAGATTTGGAAGTAACAGGAATGAGTTCTTCTTCTCACTGTTAACCTCCCATTTGCGAAGGCCAGTGCTGTGCAGTGGTATATAGTCTACTGTTAGGAAGGGTCATTCACTTTTAGGGACGAAGAACATATTTCAAAATATTGGAATAACAGATCAAAAATAGGTTACTTAAGTGTTGGAAAACACTGATGAGCAGAATAATGGAGGGTCCAGCATACTCACAATCCAAAGGACTCATGTGAAAAATGCAAGTGACAACACCCCCCCCCCACACACACACACAGACAAAGATGACTTTTTTGTGCTAAAAAATATTTTCTGCTGAGAAAATTAATTTTCTACAAAGAAAATCTCATTTTCTGGGCATCTTCCACCTCAAGAAAACATGTTCTTATGTGAAAAGGTCTGGCAAATAGACTTTCCCAGTGAGGGTAAACACCAGCAAAAAAAACTGGTCTTGCCAATGAAAACTGCATTTATAATTATTTTAATTCCTGCACAACATCACGTTCTCTGCAAAAAGGGAAGACACAGAATGGACAAAACTTCAAAGATCCAGAGAATATCTGCAGAAGCAAAAGGTAGGAACCTTTTATCCTATGTGGTAGATATGCCCCAAAGCAAAAAAAAAAAAAAATCTGGATTGCAATACACAAGAACATTGAAAATATCTTTAAGATTAAGATAATAATAGTAACAGTAATAATTTTATTTCTTACCTAGCTCTCTCTGCAGCTGTAGGCTGGTTACAATACATTTTAAGAACATGAACATTGCAACAATTCAACAAATATACATTTTTTAATAAAAGAGCCACATATGCATTTATATAAAATATATATTCAAATAGAATCATAGAATCATAGAATCAAAGAGTTGGAAGAGACCTCATGGGCCATCCAGTCCAACCCCCTGCCAAGAATGATTCTATGATTCTGTGATTCTATGTCTTCCAAATCTAGGAAGGGGCACAGCTGGCATATCAGCTAAAGCTGGTAGTAAGCACTCCTGACCATTGCATCTACCTGGGCTGACATTTGGAGTGACGGATCCAGAAGCACTCCCAGTATGCAGACACAGTCTTTCAGGGGGAGTGTAACCCTATCCACAACTGGTTTACATACCTCTATCCCCAGATTAGGACCCTTGATGGCAAGTCCCTCTGTTTTGTCTGGATTAAATTTCAATTTGTTTTTCCTCATCCAACTCATTACTTCCTCCAGGCATTCATTCATTCATTCAGAGGAGACATACTATCATTAGTTGAAGCTGTTTTGGAAGGCATGGAGAAATATATCTGGGTGTCATCAGTATACTTATAACACTCTGCTACATATCTATGGATGATATCTGCCAGAGGCGTCATGTAAATAATAAAGAGCACTGGGGATAGAATTGGGATATGAGCTACCCCAAGCAGCACCATCTGGAACCTGCCTGAGATGTATGAATGAAACTACTGCAGCACAGTGCCTGTGATGCCCAGCCCCCCCCCCCCCCGAGTCATTCCAGAAGGATACCATTGCTGCTGGTATCAAAGGCTGCTAAGAGATCTAGAAACACCAACAAGGACACACTCCCCCTGTCAGTATTGAGATGGAGATCATCTACTAAGGTGACCTAGCAGTCTCAACTCCATATCCTGCTCTGAAGCTGGTTTGAAATGAGTCAAGGAATGTGTGTCATCCAAGATTGCCTGGAGTTGGAGGGCAACTGCCTTCTCAATCACCTTGCCCAAAAAAGGGAGGTTAGACATTCATCTGTAATTATTAAGTTCCAGGGGATCCAGGGAGGGTTTCTTAAGCAGCAGTCTAACTACTGTTTTTTTTAAACAGGCTCACTGAGAGATGCACTAGATACCACTAGAACCAGAAGCATTTCTGCTGGGATTTACAAATGTAATACTGCCAAAAAAATCTTGAACCTTTTTTCTGTATAGGGTGATTGCTGCAAAGATTGACTATGCCTATAACAGGAAACAAGAAGAAATTCCCATTCAAGATCTATGGATTACAAAAATGATTAATCTGGCAGATATGGAAAAATTGACTATCCTTCTACTATTGCCAGACCCTCCCAAATTTGAAGAGTAGTGACAGCCTTATTGATTTTTTTATAAAAAGATAATAAAATTAAAACATTGGCTTTTACATTAGAATAAGAAATAATCATTATTACAAAGATGCAAGGATAACAAGAAAAGGAAAAAAAAGGAGTTAGCAACAAGAATAGCAAGATTCTCAATAATATTCAAGGCATCCTGAAAAGTTAATCTACCAGAAATAAGAAGACACAAGAAAAAAGATAGATTTTTTGATGAAGAAGAAGGCATCGGTATTAGGGCAGGAAGTATTGGAAAGGGCTTTCTGTTTTCTATTTCTTACCTTTTCTATTTTCTATGGGTTGATATACTCTTTACTAGCTTTTCTATTATTTTGTTTTGGACTAGATAATAAATACTTTTTTTCTTGCTTTTTCCTCTTTTTAACGTCATAGAAACCTTGACGATGGAAGTAGCTAATACCATAAGATTTTTAAAATCCCTATACTATAACTATCTTGTACCCCTCCTTATTTTTTATATTTTATCAATAAAAGTTATATTGTAAAAAATATGTGCAATGCATTTTGTATATGTGTGTGTGGGTGTGTGGCTGTGGGTGTATTTTCAAATACATTTATCCCTCAGAACATTTCAAAAATATTGAAATGTCCAGATATTTTACCCCTGATTTTACTTCGTTCTGGCATGCAGAACAGGGTGATTCTGTGACATAAAAAAGGCAGATAAAAACTTGGACAGAGTGATCATAATTCACATCCCTAGTGGGGTTTTTAGTCCAATTATGGTATAGTGTTTAATTTTCAAGAGGACTGCTTTGCATGCATAGATGCACAAAATTTTACTTTCTTGTCACCAACCATCATGCTTGACATGATAGTGCAAGATACTGAACAATCCTGTTAGTGGTATTTGAGCTGTGTGAGTTCATTCATGCATACAAATTATCATTTGATTTTGCCATCATTAACTCTAGCTGCTTAAATCCCCACTTCTTCTGAACAGCTGTATTTGATTGCCTATTCCACAGCTCGGATGTTCCTACATTTCTTTCCATACTCCACTTCTGTCTCCTTCTGGCTCATGACTTTTGATGTAATTGCCAGATCTAGCCTTTGTCACAATGGAGCACTTCTGGCTATCGGGCTCATCTGATGTGATCTCACTGAGGATCAAGTCTGCCTTTGCCTATTGATTGATACATAAAAGTCTGAATTCTAAGAAACATGAGCATACTCTGTGAAATTAAATTAATATCATATAGGACATAATGCCATAGAAGTTCATATTAAACAATACAGGTGCATATCCACTTCAAAACCTCTGTTAAAAAGGAACATGTAGCATCAGCCACTTTATAACATTGATAATAATAATTTAGTTAGGGTCAAATCAGTGACACAAAGAAAATATGATGAGCTTGAAAAGTGCATTATTCATTCATAGAAACAGTGTGGACGTGTGGGGAAGGGGTGATGCTATTTCCCTACTCCTGAGATACTTTGGGAGTTAGCTTGCCAAAACATCATCACCCCCAAAATATCTAAAAACAATAACAATAACCCAGAAGTGGCTATACACTGGCTAGTGGTTTTGAGGTTAAGGTTAAAATGTTATTAAATTATCTATGGCATCAAAACCCTGTGAAAAGCAACAACAACAGCATCAACAATTTTATTTCTTACTCACCTCTCCTAACATTTTGAGGTGGGTTACAACATTGTCAAAACACATAATCAAAACACAACTATTTAAAAAATACTCCATAAAATGCAAATATTAAAACATATTTCCATAAAAATACATATTAAAATACACAAAACAAAAAAATAGACATAGAATTGAAGTTGAAAATTTGTCATGAAAACTGTCTGGGTGGGATTGGAAGAAGAGATAGGTCTTCACTTATGTCTTAAATTCCGACAGCTTATGTAGCTGTTGGAGTTCTACCTGCAGGTCATTTCATAGTCTTAAAGTGGCCAATGAAAATGTCTTCTAGGTGGTGGTTGCCAGTTGGGTTCTAGGAGGCTGAAGCAGATGTCCCCCAGAAGACCTCAGTATTCAGGGAAGATTATACGGGAGGAGGTGTTCCTGTAGGGAACTGAACCCAACCCATGTAGGTCTTCAAAGGTCAAAACAAATACCTTATACTTTGCCTGGAAACTAATTGGCAGCCCATGGTGTGACTTTAGGTTAGAGGTGATATGCTCACTCTTGGGCATTCCCGTAACTAATCTGGTTGCTGTATTTTGAGCCAACTGGAGTTTCCAAAGGTAGTCCAATCTAAGACTGCCTAGAGTTGGAGGGCAACTGCCTTTCCAATCACATTGCCCAAAAAAGGAAGGTTGGACACTGCTCTGTAAGTATTAAGGTCCAGGGGATCCAGGGGAGGCTTCTTCAGCAGTGCTCTAACTACTGCTTCTTTTAAAGAAGGATAGAAAATTCCTTTCCTTGAGAGATTCATTACTAATTTGCTGTATTTGAGATCAAATTACATCTCCTCCCTGGGCAACCATTCAACAGGGACAAGGATCTAGAAAATAGGTTATCCTCCTTACCATCCCCAGCTTATCCACAGTACCCATCAATTGAAAATGATCCAGTATAATCCCATTTACAGAGTTGCTGGACACCTCATTGCTAGCCTCTGCTACAATGGTTTCATTTAAGTCAGCTCTTATTCGAATTATTTTGTCTGCAAAATCCTTGTTAAAAGCATCACGGTGAGCTATGGAAAGTTCTAGCAGTGGGTTTGGGGGAGAGCACCTGGGTTAAGCCTCTCACCACACTGAACAGGTCAGTTGGACATGAATCTGCAGACGCAATGAAGGAAAGCTTTCTTTGCTGCACATATTGCTTCCTTACAGAAGTGAAAATGCCCTCTATACTGTGCCTTGCCACAGTTTTCTGCCATCTGCTCTCTAGTTGTCATCCTTCCTGTTTCATTTCCCTGAGGGTCTCTATATATGAAAGAGCCTGTTTTGTCACAGGTTAGAAGTGACATTTGGGAGCAATTGTGTCAATAGACCTGGCTAAATTTTGATTCCACTTATTGAAATGCAACAGGATCATCAATGATGCCAGACATAGACCTCTCTAAGACTTCCTGGAATCAAAAAGGATCCAATAGCCTTTGAGGATGGACCATTTTAATAGGCCCTCCAGCCCTGCAGGGGGAGGTTATAGCTGTGATACTAGCACCGAACAGAAAGTGATCTTTCCATGACAATTTGGAGATATTCATCACCTTCGCCCACAGATCTGTATGTTCCTAGCTGAAAATTATCTCAAGGGTATGACTTGCCAAATGCATCAGTCCTGAAACCAATTTGGATAGGCCCATGTTGGTCATGGATACCATGAACTCCTGAGCTGCCTGACAAATGGGCCTCCAGTAGTATGTTGAAATCACAGAGAAGCAAAAGTCTGGGTGATGCCAACAGCACCTTCGAGACAAGTTCTGTGAGCTTGGTCAGAGAAACTGTTAGGCACTGGGGTGGACAGCACAGTCTACCCTGGTTTTCAGACTCAGGTACACACAATGTGATTCAGCAACAACACATTAATCTAAATGCATGGATTACACTTCACTTTATTTCTTAATTAGTCTCTCTCCACCAAGGTGCTCCGAGCGACTTACAATCTAAAATAGCATTTACACAATATAAAAACATTCAACATAAAAACATTCAACAGTGACTATTTGGCAAATTAGATCTGATTAAATGCACAACCAAACAGCCAAGTCTTGAGTGCCTTTACATGGCATGGATGGTGAGAGTTTCTATCCTATTGTACTGAAGTTGCTAAATTGTTGCACTTTTTACTCCAGAAAAAGCAGAAATGGAGATTTTGGATATGGTTCTGATTTGATTTTGTGTGCATAAATGTGAAGTAGTCAAACATCTGAGAATCTTTTAAAAGAATTTTATACATAAACAGACTAGAGATAATGAGAAGTAAAGTATTGCCATCACCCGAAGCCAGGATGAGAACTTGCATTTCTTTTATCTTAGTTGACAAATGGAGAATTCAGTCTCTCTTTTCATCAGTTTGGTTTATATCCCCCAGAAATATATGATGCCAAACTCTCTTCTGTTTTCTCTGTTGCTTTTGTTAATTATGCAATCACTTTTATCTTTCACTGAGGGTATTGGCCTTTGTTTTCCAGATATGGCTTGGGGAGGTAGAAAGATTCCACTAGGTCTTACTAATTGGTGCCGCATTTCTTTGAGTTTCATTATGTCTTCAGTGCTTGGAGTTTACTTTGTTCTCATCACAGTGTTTGTGTATTATTTTCCTTATTAATTTTACAGGTGACACTTTGCTTTTCTAAATAAACATGCAAGTAGGAGTGTAAAGGGGAACTACCAAAACTTTTATCATTTTATCCAACTTTTAAATAAAGCATTTTAATTGCACTTAGGTGAAAATGTCACTAAATGCTTTTCAGTCTGAATCCAACAATCACTTCTTTAAAAAAGCTTTGCCATAATTGTCTGCACTTTGCCAGTGGTGAAAATATACATGATACGCTGAGAGGTTAAAATAGAACTTTAGAAAAACAGAACCACGAAGCAGGAGTGAATGCTGACTGAAAGGTTCTAGTAAAACTTCAATCTCAAAACAAAAGCTTTGCTAGAATATGATAAATCTGAAAAGGTTGTTACCCTAGCTAATATTGCAGGTTGTCATAGTGCAGTCAATATTGACACAATTTTTCCCTCCAAATTGTATAGCTGGAAGACAGAAGATAACAAGGTTGAAGATGGGAGATAACTTCCTCCCAAAGTAGTATACAGGACACCTGTTCTGGGTTGCTGTTAAAACTTTGCAAATTTTATTGGCTGATATAAAATTAAAGCATTGCATTTAAAAGCTTTATATCGTTAGAGAGAGAGCTGAGGTGCAGGAACTGGAACTGGCAAGCAGCCTACATCACTGACTCCAGTAGTTTGGCATGGGAGATGTAGCAACAGGAAGACATCAGCCAACAAAGCCTAAGGCAGCCCTACCATTAGCATGCAGTTTGGCCATTCTCCATGATTCAATTCGACCTACCCATGCCATTGGACTTGGCAGTTCCAGCTTGATAGGCATTGACTCTGTAAGCATTGCAGCTGGTCTTTGTTTTAGATGAAGATCATTTTAAAATTAAACAAAATTGCATTGCCCTCACCTGGTTTGAAGCACGGACCCACAGCAAGACACCACAGCTGTTCAAAAGTGGATGGAAATAGTTTCAAAGAACCAATTTCAGTGGGGAAAAATCAGCAAAGGAGACAATCCAGACTATTTCAAATTCAATTTGTCTATTTGAGATTTTTTTAAAGCATGGCCTCAAGTAAGGAGTTTAGATCTCACTCTAGATGTGTTTGTATCTGAAGGTTTCTCTGCTTGTAATACTTATCCATTCCATTTCTAACATTTAGTCAGTAAGGTTCAAGGGGCATGTGGATGGAAGCCAACGGGGAAAATTATGTTGTAATGTACTCCTCCCAAAACTAGGTTTCCTGGCCTATGACTTTGGCAATGTCCCACTAACAGGCAAAGCCATGTGGCATGTGTGTATGTGCATGTGGGGGATGGGGTTGGTTGAGGCCAGCTAGATGCACAAACCCCTGCCATGTGACAAGAGATAGTTGGAGGCCTATTTAAACATGTTTAAAGCTACTCTTTCATTAAACTTGTGATTCACCACTTTACCCGATGGACAGTGTGAGTATAAACTGATTGTATTTGGGCTAGGTAGGAATCCCCCCACCCCCCACCCCACACACAATTTAGCTGGCTGTTGCCTATCCCATACTGTTACAGACGGGTGTGATGGCAGTTGGCTTGAAGTGATGTCACTTACAGTAAGTATTCATAGCATGTTAAAAGATTAAATAGTTCCTATGGGCAACATGACACTGCCTTTGCGGTCAAAGGATGGACTTCTATAATGGTCTTGCTAAAGGTTTTGTGGCCTGGAGGGACTGTGAAAAGGGGCTAAAATTAGAATTTTCTCTTGAAAAACTTTGTAGTTTGGAAAGAAACACCCTCAGGATGCCAGGGCGATGGTCAAAGGGAATTATATCTGACCCATAGATTAGACGTACAACCCACAATAATTTTACTTACAGATTTTTTTCAAAAGTTCTGTTGAAATAAATAAATACATAAATCATGATGTCCCTTTAGCTTCATGTCTTTGTGTCTGTTCTCATGGCGGTGATTCCACAGCTACAAGCTACTCAACAGTTTCATTATCCATAATGCTTGAATAAAGAATCACTCAAAGATAGTGATGGGGAAATGGCCATATCAAACAATGTATCATGATCCATTATTCTACTGGGGCAGGACTGCACAATCTGTGGCCCTCCAGGTAGTTTGGACCTCAGCTCCCAGAATTCCTGATCATTGAACCAACTAGCTAGGGCTTTTGGGAGTTGGAGTCCCAAATACCTGGAGGGCCACAGGTTGTTCAGGCCTTTCCTATGGACAACACTTCTAGTGATAAAGTAGGTTCTGCTTTGTCAGATGGAACTAAATGTTACAAAAGATTGGTTTCAGTCCCCTTACAGTAATGTTAGTCTCAAATAAATGCTTGTGAGATCTTTTATATCTCTATACAAATAATTGGATTGAGAATGATGAGTGTATACTAGTGGCCTAATAATCCTCTAGTATATACTGAGATTCAATCAGGGTTGACAAATGAGACGCATCCTAGATCCTTTGAGTTGTGGACAGAATCTAAGACCAAGAGATGCCCCTGGATGATTTAATGTTAACAGGGGTTCCTAGTGATGTCATAGTAGATGGACCCCAGCAATGTCCTTGAGCATAAGGGCATTGCCAGTTTCTCAGAACTCAGTAAAAGGAAAAATAAAGCCCATAAAGCATAAAAAGACAAAATATTTTAAAAGATTTTAAAGCTCTAAATTCAAGGGGGGGGGGGGGAAACCTTTCCCAGCTGTGTTTTGACATTTTTGCAAGCATTTCTTTGGACAACAACCAAATAAAGCTTTCCAACTCTCCTTTAAATGGGGGGGGGGGGGGCTGTGCACTCATGTCTCCCAGCTGGGTTTTAACACTTATGGAAGCACACTTTTTAACAGAAGGGAATTGTAACCTCACAAACAAAGAACATTTCCAAGCAAAAAGAAAAGCTGCTGGGAAGACTAGACAACCAGGGAAAAGATGAATGAAGTCAGGATTGACAGGATACGTGGGTGAAGGAAGATATGGGTAAAGGTGAAACTATTTATGCAGGAGTGGATATGGAGAGTAGGAGAAAGTGA
Organism: Anolis sagrei; assembly: GCF_037176765.1. NCBI lineage: Eukaryota > Metazoa > Chordata > Lepidosauria > Squamata > Anolidae > Anolis > Anolis sagrei. The sequence goes on from NC_090024.1 coordinate 117,550,212, forward strand.
TAAGTAAAAACAAGAACCAAAACAATAGGTTATAACGTACCTAGAAGAGATTAGAAAGAATCTTTTTTACATATAATTTTTGCTATGTTGCAGCCAATGCCATTTTCAAAGTAGGTAAAGTAGTATTGTGCTTCAAACATTTAGGACAGCACAAGGACATTGGGAACAAAAATGAGAAAGTTAACAGTAACATGACCTTATAGCATGATACAAGATAAATACTGAAGCAATGAATATTCAGACACTACCTCTGAGGATGCTTGCCATAGATTCAGGCGAAACGTCAGGAGATAATGCCTCTAGACCATGGCCCGAAAAAACCTACAACAACCCAGTAATTCCGGCCATGAAAGCCTTCGACAATACAATATTCAGACAGTTTTGTATGTCTCAACAATGTTTGTTTTCTTTCACTGGGCTCTAGTGCTAGCAATAGTTTGATAAGATGATGGTGAATGTACCTGGAAATTCTATAACAGTAATACCAAAGCAGCCTACAAGAATGGGTGTACACTATTCTCCTCCCCCTCACCCCACCTCCAAAAATGTTTTGCAAACACACTTTATAAGAATTGTAGTCAAAACACTAAATTCTAGATAAAGGACAAACCTTTTCAGAAGATGCAAACTTTGAATGATACAGTAAACCATGAACACAAGATAAAGAGTTTTCTCTCACAATGAAATTCAAATGAATTTCAAAAACATCCTGGACAAAAAGAGGGAGGGGGGGGACAAAAGAGGAAAAGTGTCCAAAAACTGTATTCAGTATTTGTCACTTCAGTGGTTTAAATGAAGAAGAACATATATCTTGTTTCTAAACACAATAATTTGCCACAGGAAAATAGTACATCTCTACACTATAAACCTACAGTACCGCAGTACAGAAATACCAAGCAAATACAAAATTAATAGAAGAGGAAATATTTAAAAAATACCCCTTTAAAAATAGAAAAGAAAGCCTTTTATTATCAAGATAGCACAGTTGCTCTGAAATCCTTCCACTTTAAAGAGCAAAGTGAGACCCTGAGACCCATGGAAACCTAATCCTCACAATACTGAAGTGGTGTGGGGAGTAATCTACATTGGAATAAGATATCCATATGAATGGTGCTTACCAGAACTTCTCTATAATTATACAGGGGCTCAGGGTACATTGATTAGTGTTAGTAGGGGATTAAAGCAGTTTGACACCACTTTAACTGTCATAGCTCAATGCTGTGGAATCATGGAAGTTGTAATCTGGTGAAGTGTCAGCACCTTTGTGTTGAGAAGGCTAAAGATCTTATAAAACTACCCAGGTATGAAGGTACCTGGGTAGGCCACCTGGATTCTCATGATTCCACAGCAGTTAAAATGTTTTAATTCCATACTAATATGCAGATGATATCATAAGAAATTCAATGCGCAGATTTGACAAATATGAATTTAATAATTATGTATGGGAATGAATGCAAGAATGAAAAGATGCATGAATGGAATTAATACTTTTGGAAACACCAGTATAATATTAAGGCCTGCAATGACTACCTGCTTGCTGGAACTGTGATCAAAACCTGCTAATGAGAATTGATAAGAACTGTGACAATGGTTCTTTCAAGTTAAGGAAATGTTTGCAACATTCCTTATGTTAAGAAGGAAGTCAACATAAGATCAACACTAATCAAGATCAACATCTGGCCAGGAAACTGAGATGGATCCAGGATGGAAGATATCTATCATTAATTTACAACTTTGGGAATACATCAGCAGAATATTCCTATAAAAGACTCAGTCTAATAATGCTTAAATTGTGACAGACAGAGATGCTGTTCACCCGCCATGCACTGCTCCATGGGAAGGAGAGAGATGGTGGATTCAGAGAGTGGCAGATTTGCCTGGGAGCAGTCTGGCCACTCTGGGGCTTCTTTCTCAAGGGAAGAAGAAGAACTGTGCTTTTGGAGTCTTGGATTTTGTGCAGGGAGTCAGGTTCTGCTGTATGGAAAACAGAGATCTGGTCCTTGGCATTGTTCTTAGGGAAAGAAGTTTTGGCATTTCGGCATTTGAAGTTTTGACATTATGGAAGTTATGGAACTACGCATTGGCAGGCTGCAGGAAAACAGGGTCTGGCCTAACAGGTGCTTCTCCAAGGAGGGAGAAAAGGATATGGTACTATTTTGGATGCATGTGGATGAATGCGTGTACACGTGTGTGAATGTTGAGTGAAAATGTAATTCCCTTTTGTTTGTTTGTGAACCAATGTAATTGTAATTCCAATGTAGTTGCATAGAATCTGTATGTCAGTATATCCAGTGTCATTTTTTGTCTAAATGTTTCTGATATACCCTCTCACACTGGAAATTGCAATAAAAAGAACCTATGCTTCAAAGTCATCGAAAAGTCATTCATGACAATGATACCTAATTCTACTATTCCTTTCCAGGCTACAGCAGAATTGACAAGAAGCATCTGAAAAAGCTTACAAAATACGAAGATTTATAGGTCAAACTGCAAAGACTCTATTACAGTGGTTCTCAACTTGTGGGTCCCCAGATGTTTTGGTCTTCAGCCCCCAGAAATCCTAACAGTTGGGATTTCTGGGAGTTGTAGGCCAAAACACCTGGGGACCCTCAGGTTGAGAATCACTGTTCTAGTACAAGCCAGTTAAGGTGATTCCAGTAATGATTAGCACACTTGGTGCAGTACCTAAAGACCTTGGCCAGCACTTGAAAGACTCATCACTGACAAAATTACCGTCTGTCAGCTGCAAAATGCCACCCTACTTGGATCTGCATGCATTATTCACCGATACAGACACTTGGGAAGTGTCCGACGTGTGATCCAATACAAAAGCCGGTATAGTGATCTAGTTTGCTGTGTAAGAATCTTGTTGTGTATATAATAATAATAATAATAATAATAATAATAATAATAATAATAATAATATAGTATAGAAGGAACATCAGTATAGAGAAAAGAATGATTGTGGGACCTGTTTAGACTACAAACACAGAGCTGTGGATCTTAAGGAGTAAACTCTTGGCATCT